>NW_015971148.1:3464397-4188437 GCF_000961545.1 Sporothrix schenckii 1099-18
AACCGTGCAGGACAAGCCGTCAAGTGCGACAGTAACGAGCATTGCAATAGCGGTGCCTCGAGACATGTGCATGAAACGGTGGCAGTCTGTAAGATACGGAGCAATTCCTATGCATTGCAGAGGGCGTTGATGTTGCACGTGATCTCGCATCACGATAGCGCACGACTAGGTTGGCAAATCGATTGCGATAAATGGTGAGCAGTCAGTTGACACAGTCCTGGAGTGCGTCTATGACATGAATTGCATTGTAGAGAGAAGTGTGTATGTTTTACCAGACGACGACCCGTAAAGTTTTGTTATTTCTACGCGTGTAGTGCAGTGGTCGTTTGCGAGCGCCACGATGTTCATGAAAGGCCAGAGTAAACAAAGACCGAGGCCGCCGAGCCCAAGCAGCACTGCTTCAGTCGAAACGCAGCCTGTGGATGGAGAGCCGCCCATTGCTTGTTATCCGAAGAAGACTGCGGCGACCCCAAATGCCAGGCTGTCGCAGATCGACAGAGAGCGGTGAGATGGATGCTGGTTACGGTTACAGTTGGGCTGCGACGCGTCGGTCACGTCTGCCACGTCGCGACTGCTTCGCCCTGTCAGGCAGGCGACAGCCTTTGCTTCTTGACTATGATTCGCAAAAGGGATTGGTGGTGCATCTTCCACCGTGTCGAGTTGTCATCAGCAGTCCCCAGTCCTCACACTGCCTTCTCCTTCACCACTTGTGATTTGCTCTCCTTCGCGTCGCTTCCTCAAGAAACGGCTGCAATGAAAAGAAAGGAATCCATCCCCGAGAGGACGAAACGTGTTTTTGCCAAAAATTCCCTACCGGGCCAGAGGCCCAATAGAAGTGGTCAAGGTATAGTTTTCAACCAGCAAAAACACACTCTCGGACGAATCCTCACTGAATGCGTACTGCCCTTGCACTAGGATAGGGAAGAAAGGAGGAAAAGAAAAGAAAAGAATCCAGCTATGCTGGAGGGGGGTGCGGGTGCCCGGCGGGATTTAAATAGTGCTGGCCAGGTCGCTAGGCTGGGACAGGGGCACCATGGTCCGTGCGAGCCTGCAAAAAATTTTCGCAGGTCGTCCAGTGGTGAGCGCCGTGCTCGTTTGCACAACAACAAAAGCACGACACGTGACCTTGTCTGCCTAGCAGGCCATCCAAGATTCGCAGCCGAAAGCAAACTTCATGCCGCCGGTCGTGCCTGCCTACCGAGGACGACGTAGGTTGACAGGGAATGAGCTTCCTTTTCTCGCGTAGTCACTGTGGTTTACGCGGTATGGAGTTCACTTGAGTCACACCAAACCGCCACACGCTCGGTGGCAAGAACGATCGACACATCACGAGTCATTCGGTTCACTTCTGCGGTAGTCACGATGGAGCGAGTTCTTCTACTATCACGTCTCACGAAACCAAATTCAGCGTCTCCATCCATCCATACAATCGCTCACTACTTTGAATCGCAGGCAACACCAAACACTTCTTCCTCGCGTCGTGGGCAAGCCCAAGAGCACAATGAAAAAGAAACAAAAAAAAAAGTGTGGCCGGTCAGACGTCCATCGACACCCACCCTGGCAGAGTGCTCGCAAAAGCAAGACAAGACCTCCAGTCCAGGGTATAGCTCATCACCACCCTCTGAATACAGCCCCTGGAAACCAGAGAAGAGGCCGCCGTCCGAAGACTGCGGCATTCTCTGTTGAGCTTCCTGGGCCGCCGCCTTTGCAGGCAGAGCGAGGGTCAAAAGATGGGGGTGGCTAAACCCCCAAGAAGCGTTTTCGCGAAGAAATTGGGCCAGTCGAGGATATAAAAGTCATCAACCCGGTTGGGATCTGTGGCTCTTTTTAGGAACCAAGAAGAGGACAATAACTATAGAAATGATTCTCTGAAGTATTGTCGACATGAGGAAAAAAAAAGAAGAAAGAAAGATTTAGAAAGGAGAGGCGGGCAAGGCGACATTATATAGTTGCTGGTGCGCCTGGTCCGTGCGAGAGCGTGCTGCAAAGTTTTCGACGAAACCGCTGGGGCGACAGCTCTGACCGCCCTGGAGGTATCCACTAAAAAGCTGGGTGTCGCCCGCTAAGCGCGTCAGTTCGTCACGATCCACAGCGGCAGAATTTTTTCTTTTCAAACTTTTTTTTTGTCGTCGACAAGCACTTCTTCAACCACGTTTTGGGGGACAATTGGACCGGAAGGGAACAAGGTGTTTTTAAGACAACTGTTGGACGATAATGAACATAGAGATATTCCCGCCTGATGGTATGATGCTATTCGTATTTGTATTATGTGATTTGAAACACAGATAAAAGTAAAGTGAAAGCACCAACTTCACACAAAAAGACTAAAGAACAAAATACTACAAAAACGGCGTGCCAAACCCCTGATGGAGCTCCAGAGACGCCTGCGCTTGTTGGGGGGACACGATAATGATGCCCTGATGCGGTGCAGACAAAATGCTGAAAATTCTGCTGCCATAAACATACTCCATAAAAAAGAAAACAGACAAACGTGACATAGCCCGCCGCCTGCGGCCGCGTTCACGCTTCGGCCGCCATCACCGGCCTTACTCTCGCGCCATCAACCGGTTTCTTAGCAGACACGTCGTCTGGCGTAAGCGGCCCCTCTGTCGATGGTGACGATGGCGAAGAGTCCACTGTCGAGGTCGACTCGTCGCTCATGTCCTCGTCCGATGATCGATCGCCACTGCTGTTGGTCGATTGATCGTCGGCGGCCGGCGGGCTGCTCTGTTTCCTTTGGCCGCCTACAGCCTGGACCGGGAAGCTATGGAAGGTGTCTTCGCCGTTCACATCGGTGTCTATCCTGTAAAGGCTTGACAGCGGCTTCTTCTGGCCGGCTGGGTGGAAGACGGATCGCGCGTCGATCCGGTCGTAAAACAGCATAAACACGCCGCCCTGCGACAGCACGGTAGCCTCGTCGGAGCGGTACACGTTCTGGTCGCTCAATCGCCACCACTCTCCGTCGTCTTTCCTTTCGTCCTTATCGAAGGCAGCCATGTACGTGTCGGCGCTGGCGTTGTTGTCGCTACCGTCAGGGGCATCGTCGTCGACAATCGTCTTATCGTCGTCTACCAGATCTTCGGATGTCGCACGCAGTGTTGCTTCGTCATCAGCTAGGCTGCTGCGGCTGTCGTCGTTATCTGTGTCCGTCATATTGGTCATTGCTGCATCCTCCTGGTCCTCCTTATCAGTGTCGTCTGCGGTTTGTCGAGGCTGCTGTTCCGCATCCTCCTTTCGTGCAGGGTGCTTCCGGTAGCACACGTAATGGCCGTTCTCGTGTTGGCCGTAGTGTGTAATCACCGCACGGAGCTCGTAGAGCGGGCCTTCGAGTCTTGGATTGTGCTGTGACCCTGCCACCATGGGCAGCTGCGCAGGCAGCTGCCACTGCTCTGCATCATCGCCAGGCTCAGAAGACTCCGCGTCTTGGCCTTTTCCAATGCCGGTCAGAGACGAAAGCATACTGAGACGGGAGGCGGCGGACGCTGCGCTTCCCAGACACCAGGGACCCAGGTCGAGTCGCAGTGGGAAGCGGATCGCCGCTGGATTTTTGAAGGTGTAGCCGGTGCGCTCGTCGAAGCGCGAGCGGTTGATGTGAAAGGCAATGCTGGCCGGGGCGCGGGCGATGCCCACCTGCCGCGACTTTGTGGATTGCACACGCTGCTTGTCCGGAATCTTACACTTGTCCGCGAGCGTCTTCTCTTCAAAATCCTCATCTTCTAGAGCCGCCTCGACAGCCGCCAGTCGTTCGTATGGGATCGGGTTGCTCTTACGCGGTGCTGTCGTCCCTTCTTCCAGTCCTGAGCCTTCCACTTTCTCCGCCGCCCCTTGGGCGTCGCTCTTCTCGAAGCGTTCAATCAGCGTCTTGATCAGTCGCTGGAATTTGAGCAGGGTGCAGCTGGCGCACTGCACGCCCTCGATGTTCTCGACAGCCGTGAAGTTATCCAATGTTTCTTCGAGATAGTACTCGGCGCTGCCAACGTCCGGGTTGACCGTGATCGAGTAAAAGGGGCTCATGGACAAGCCGGACGAATAGCCACACGACTGGCAGACGATCCGCTGTGCGAGCAATCCCTCGAGTGGAATGCGGAACGCGGCAGCGATGGCTGCTGCTTGAGAGGCAGTAGAAGGGGACCATGCGGTTGAGGCGCTGTTGTAGCCACTGTCGTCGCTGAACAAGCTGCTGCTGCTGCTGCTGCTGCTGCGGTCGCCGCTGCCGCCACTGCTGTTAGTACTGTCCGCTGGCGTGGGGGATGTGCGGCACGCTGTTGCTTCGTTGGCCTCTTCATTGGCTTGCTCTCTTGGTGGGAGGCCCAGGACGGACGGTGCTTCTAGCCCCACGTTAAGGTTCAGATTGGACTCGAGGCCCGGTTTGGCTCGCGCAGCCTTGAGCGCCTTCTGGACTTCCTCCTCGACCTCGCTGAGCAGCTTGCAAAAGTATTCCTGTGCGTCTTGCTGTTGGAATGTGTTCATCCGCTTGAGTGCGGGTGGCGTCCAGAATGTCTCGCCGTTGCCCGCCTCCGTGGACAGTGTCCGTACCAATGCGTCGAGTGTGTGGGCTGTCAGCACAGAGGACAGGTGGCCGGCAGCCTCCTCGTCGGCGACCCGGCTGAGAAACTGGCGCAGCGGCTCGAGGGCAGAGAGCGCTTGCAGGACACTGTTCTGGTAGCAGGAGTTGCTAATGTTTCCTAGCCCCGCGGGCTGGTTCATATTGCGTTTGGGCATGAGGCGCGAGAAACCCGTCTTGCCGGCGTGCGTCACAGATGCAAGCAAACCGCCGGCACCGCCAACGCCACCGCCACTGCTGCTGCCGCTCGCACTGCTTTGGGGGCTGAACCGCCGGCCGCCGGGGCCAAGTCCAAGGACGCGGGCGAGCGCTGCACTCTTTGCGTCGTGGGCCGCGGCAGGGCCAAGGCGGTCAAAAGGTTGGCGCGGGACGGGGAACGGGCTGAGCCAGTCGTCGATAGCAAAGATCGCTGATGCGGGTGCCACAGTGACGACGGCGTCCCAGAGGTGCTGGCGGAGACCGGCGGGTATTAATGCGGATAAGGTCGCGACGACGACGTCGAGGATGCTGGCACTGAAAAGGATAGATGCGAGAAGAACGAGGCAGGGCACAAGGATGCTGGGTTCGATGAGACGGTTCCAAAGCAATGTTGGCTCGGCGTAGAAGGACGACGGCGGCGACGTTCGGGCGTGGCGCGGGCTGGTGTGTGCATGGAAGTGATCGGACCGGGCGCCAGAGTTCGCGAACCACTCGTCGTGTACATTCATAGTGACTGGGTGGCAGGACCTTTGTCGGGATGGGCGTAGATGCAGAGTAAGACGTAACAAAATAGGTGGTTCACCGGCCAGCAGTGGAGATGAGGCATGCAAGAATGGTCGAGACGCGTGCTACTTTGAAAGGAGAAGGAGATAAAAGAAGGAGTCTGTCAAGAAAGAAGAGCAAAGGAAAGAACCAGGTTGTCACCCTGGTCAACGGCCATGGCCGGGAAGGAGGACGACGACGGGGATGCGCGAACTTGTTGGGAAGGCGCGAACTTGTGTTCTGTGTCGGAGTGAGGAAGGAGCGAGCGAAAAACGATTGCAATGCTGGCCGCAGCTATGAATGTGGAATGTCGTTTCCGTGATGACGATGTGCGGCGCAACGAGCATCTGAAAGGTGCTGCTGTTTCCTTGTCGAGCAAACGCGACGATGATGACGGGAGGCAAACAGACAGAAAGCAGATTACGACAACGTTGCATGTGATGGAATCGCAACGCACAGGGCGCCTGCCATATTAGACCGCTGATAAAACGGCCAGAGAGACGATAAGAAGGCGGTGGATCACGGCAGAATTCTATGTCTTCCATTTCCCCGCCAAAAAGTTGGAATTGGCAGAAAAACATCGCTCAAGAGGCCTAGGAAAAATCACCATGTCGGTGAACAAACCACAACATACCGACCAGCAAACCAGAAGACATGGGCAAAAAAGGTGTGTACTCGAAGATATGGGACAGTTTGCTTTGCTCGTCTCCGTAGGACGTGTCTGATTTTTACAAGACATTTCTTTTTACTAATGCCACTCCAGCTCCCTCAAAACACTCCCGCGAAGCCCGTCGGGCTACCTCGCCGGGCATCGACCTCGACAAGTCGCTTAAGAACGCCAAGCCGCCGCAAACATCGGTCGACTTCCGGCCGTCAATCCTTGGCATTCACCAAGCGGCGGGTGTCTCGAAGCGGGTCAAGAAGCAGGGCCGCAAGGCCGTGCTGAGCGCCAAGGCACGGCGACGGCAGGAGCGCGGCCTGGACATGGCGGCGGCGGTGATGGAGCGCACCGCACAAAAGGTGCAACGCAGCAAGTCGAGCGCACGGACGATCCAGAGCCGGAGCAAGGAGTGGACGGAGATCAATAAGGCGGCGGAGCGCGAGGTAGGCATCGCCGGCAAGAAGAAGCAGCAGCTGGGCATGTTTGGCGCGCTCGCCAGCGGTGACGATGACGACGACGACGAGGACGACGGCTTCGAAGACGTTGACAGTGGTGATGAGGCGGTGCGTGCGTTCTACGGTGACGACAACGAGGGCCTGGACGCAAACATGGACGAGGCAACGGCGGCGCAGTCGATCCCGGCGTCGGTGCCGCTGGCCGCGCTGGCCAACGACGACGACATCCTGTGACCAACTGTTGTGACCACAATCTCTGCACCCTCTTGATTTCTTTTATGACGGCTCGTCTCTTGTTGTCGGCATATTGTATTTGGTCGTTTGGTCTTTTTGGTCTCGGCGTTATGTGGCGTTTTTGTTTCGGTTTATACAAAAGCGGAAAATCGGCGGGGACCCTATGGCCACCATGTTGGCAAGAGCACGCATTTTCATTTGGATTTTGGGGTCGTTTGACACTGCATATGCTGCTTTCGATATAGAACCGATATCACACAAAGTTCACGAAAGTCACACTTAACAAAAGCCGACTGACGCCCATGCGCATGACTCTGTCTTACAGCTCACATGACGGAGTGTTCGGATGGCGGTGCCAAGTCAGCGAAAAAAAGGGCCAGAATAACAGTAGAACCAATGCTGACATAATGGCACTTTGCAGTGGCAGAGATATTTTTGTAATTAAGGTACATCCTTCCGCCATTCCACGTCTCGGATCGCCAGGGATCGGCTGTTATGCAAAACCAGCAGCAGGGGCCGTTTGGGCGAGGCGAGAGCGAGATCGAAGGCTGGGACCATATCCGAAACCGTGGTTGATTTGTGAAGCAGTGTCTTGTTCAAGGTACTTACATTTAATGTGTGCGTCTAGGAATATATGGGGTATATTGTACAGGGAGAGCTATTTGCACCATTATCTAAAATGGACGGGGATATGTCACTATCAACATTGAATTGTCGGCAACCGGGCAGAAATGCGCTACGGCCGACCACGACCTGAAGATGAAGAGGCAAACGTAGCCCATGACGAGTAAGAGAATACGAGATGTGTTACGAATGTACTTGGTGCGAGATGGCAGAAGCACCATTGGTGTCGGTCTTTGGGCGCAGCGAGTGGCGGCGGCAGTGTTACAGCGCATTCCAAGAGGGTTGATTGGCTGTCGATGTGCCACTGAATGTGAGACCAGGGGGCTGGCGGGCGATGGCGGCGTTTAGCCAAGGCAGGTTGGCCCTTTCCCTTTTCGGCGTCAATTCAACAAAGCGGGCAATGTGGAAGGTGCGCAGGAGACGAGATGACAGAAATACCAGACAAAAAACTGACGAGACTCAAAATCAAATTAAGTGAGTGAAGAAGAGGACAAAGAGCATGGAATACGACCAACATTCCAACACGTTGCCCTGTCTAGCGAGCGTCGCAGACATGGACGGACCCCTTTTGTTCGACGAACCGGGGGGCATTGCTTAACATCCAACTCAAAGTGTTTCAGGTGGTTTGGCTGCCGGCCAACACAGCCTCCACGACGGAGAACGGGTCGACCACGAATGGCCAGCCAGACTGCAGCACGCGCGCTGTGTGATACTCGGACACAAGGACCAGATGCAAGGCCAGGCCAGCAGGTGGCCGGGGGAGGCGTTTGGTCCAGGGCTGGCAAGTCGCGTGTGTCGTGGGTGCCTCCTCTTTGGGTGTTTGTGTGTTTGGCTTGTTTGGTTTCTTTTCTGATTTTCTTGATCGTCTCTTGTCTCTCTTCTTCTCCTTTTCTTTTGTTCATCCGTCTATTTCACCATCGACCTCAGTTTTGGTTATTTTGTTCGCTTCTCATTGCCTTTTTGTCTATTCTTTTCCTCGCCAAGTGTGAGACGACGCCCTAGTTGGCTTTTTTGTTTTCCTTTTTCACATTCTTATGCACATCTTTTCACAACATTTTCTTTGATTCTATCCGAGTTCTCCCTACTCTACGCTTCGCTTTTCTTTATCTTCCCTTTGTTTTCTTTCCTGGCTGAGCCTCTTCGGATTTCTTTCAGTGTGTCTTCCAACGTCTTTAATTTGCTGGTCATATTGTCCAGCTCTCGTATCTCGGAGCCTCCTTCTAAACACGAGCCATTCGACGCCGCGGCTTCGCCACTGACGAGCTGTATCTTCGCCATATATCGGCCGATATCCCTTCATTGTTGATATAATCTCTGACTACTTTCTTTTCCTGGCTCCTGGACGAGACTTTGTTTCTTCCCCGACCGGTTCTCTTCTTCGCTGTTGTCGATATTTCTTGGCGACTTATACCTTTACCTTGACACTCCCAACTCACAACATGCGGTTCTCTACCCTCCGCATAGCAGGGGCTACCTGCCTGCTGTTCCAAGCAGCAAATGCCCTGCAGGTCACGCTCTCTGATACCAGTAAGTCTTCGTTAGTTGACATATGCACAGCCTAACGGTTTACTGGGCGTTTCTAACAAGGTAGATTCCGTCAAGGAGGCCGCCAGCACCGTGGCCTACGGTCTCGTCAAGTACTATACCGGCAATAATACAGGCGATACGCCAGGTAACTTGCCCGCGCCGTACTTCTGGTGGGAAGCTGGCGCCATGTTCGGCACGCTCATCGACTACTGGTTCCTGACGGGCGACGATACGTACAACAACATCACCACAGAGGCCATGCTGCACCAGGTGGGCGACAACAACGACTACATGCCCATCAACCAGACACGGACCGAAGGCAACGACGACCAGGGCTTCTGGGGCATGGCGGCCATGTCGGCTGCCGAGAACAACTACCCCAACCCGCCATCCGACAAGCCGCAGTGGCTCGCGCTGGCCCAGGCCGTGTTCAACCAGTATGCCACACGCTGGGACACGACGACGTGCAACGGCGGCCTGCGCTGGCAAATCTTCCAGTTCAACAACGGCTTTGACTACAAGAACTCGATTGCCAACGGCTGTTTCTTCAACATTGCCGCGCGCCTGGCCCGGTACACGGGCAACCAGACGTATGCCGACTGGGCAGAGAAGATTTGGGACTGGGAGACGGGCGTCGGTCTGATCACGT
Source organism: Sporothrix schenckii 1099-18 (assembly GCF_000961545.1). Classification (NCBI taxonomy): domain Eukaryota; kingdom Fungi; phylum Ascomycota; class Sordariomycetes; order Ophiostomatales; family Ophiostomataceae; genus Sporothrix; species Sporothrix schenckii. Next base: position 3,473,853 of record NW_015971148.1, read on the forward strand.
CCGACTACCGGATCTTGGACGGCGCCACCGACTCGCCGCAGAACTGCACCAACCCGGACACCTTCCAGTGGTCGTACAACGCCGGCATCTTTTTGCACGGCGCGGCCATCATGTACAACATCACCGAGGACTCGACCACGTGGAAGACACGCCTCGACAGCCTGCTGGCGGCGACCACGGGCCACTTCTTTACAAACGGCAGCAACATTCTCGTGGAGCAGGCCTGCGAGACGGTGCAGCTGTGCGACAACGACCAGCAGAGCTTCAAAGGCTACATGCTGCGCTGGCTCTCGGGCGCTGCGCAGATGGCTCCGTACCTGTTCCCGACCGTGACGCCGCTGCTGCAGGCCAACGCGGCTGCCGCGGCGCTGTCGTGCACGGGGTCGCCCGCGTCTGGGTTCAAAGGCATGGCCGGCACGGCGTGCGGTTTCAAGTGGACGACGGGCGGGTTCGACGGGCTGGTGGGCGTGGGCGAGCAGATGAACGCGCTGTCGGCGCTCATGTATTCCTTGGTGCACCCCACGACGGCGGCGGCGGTGACGTCGTCGTCGGGCGGCACGTCGGTGGGCAACCCCAACGCCGGCACCAAGCCGTCGACGGCGCTGACGCTGGCACCCATCACGACGGGAGACCGCGTGGCCGCGGGCTTTGCGACGACGGCAATTGTCTTTTCGATTTTGGGCGGCAGTGTGTTTGTGTTGAAATAGGGGGGTGTTCTGGATGTGGGGACGTGAAGTCTAGCAAGTTGTTTGGTGCGAGCAGCCCACAAAGGCAGGAACGGTGACATAAGATCGGATATTTACATTTATGATCAGGGATTGATTCCCTCAGCATGGCGACGGCGTTAGGAAATATCAATCGACTCTTTTTTGTATTACATGCTGCTTTTCTTCGCGTTACAATCTGCTCACTTTCTCCGAAGGCTTTGTCCGATATCGTACGTGGTAATTCGTCGTAAAAATCGGCCTCGTCGGGACCTTAGATATTCGGTCTTTCGGTGTTCCTTTCTCATTTTGTTCGGTCGTTTCGGTGTTTTGGCCTCGCTTGGTCGCTCCTCCCCCGAAAACTATTCCGTTTTCCGCCCAAGCGTCTTTCCCCCGGTGCGACCTTCGTGACCCAGCGTGCTGCTAACGGAAAGCTCCCCGCACCATGCAACACCAACACGCTGCAGGTCGCTCTTTCCTTGGTGGCACTCTTCCCCAGTCTGGCTACTCCGCACCACAAAATAACCAACACCCAACGTCTGGCGCCTGGTGGCTCCTTCCCAAGACACAGAAGACCATCAGCGGTACCCCACCCCCGCCCACATAGTGCCTGGCCCTGCGCAGTGTCCCAAGCTCCGCAGGTCGTAGCTTCCTCGTAGTCGTAGTCCGAAGGCGAGCTTCAGGCAGTGCCATGTTCCCGAATGAAGTCATTCCGGCACTATAGCTCCGCAGCGTGGATTGTCATACTCCTGTGCATTTATCGTGGGCTGCGTTCTTCGTCTCTCTTGTCATTCCCGAACCCGGCCCTTTTCGCTTCGTTTTATGTTCTGTTTCTTTTCGTCTTTGTCTCGTCCATATTTCTTCCTCCTTTTGGTTTTGTAGGTCGTCTCCTACCCTTCTTTCGACACATCGCGAGATCGTCTGGAGCTGCTTTACTCACGCCAATTTTACAGTTCCTTACAGTCTCTTACAGTTCTTAGGGTACTAGGTACTACAACACACTTTACCATGGCTTCCCTCGCCAAGCACTTTGTCAACGACCCGACGGCCCTTGTCCACGCCGGCCTGCGCTCGGTCACTTACGCCAACCCGGCCGTCGCCCTCGACGAGGCAAACAAGATTCTCTACGAGCGTGCCACCTCGCCTAATGTCTCCATTGTCTCGGGCGGCGGCTCCGGCCATGAGCCCAGCTTCGGCGCCATGGTCGGCCCGGGCCTGCTGACGGGTGCCGTTGCGGGCACCATTTTTGCCTCGCCGTCCGCCGAGCAGATCCGCACGGCCATCACGCTGCTCGCGTCGCGTTCGGCCGCCGCCGGCCACAACGCCGGCGTCCTTGTGACGGTCATGAACTACACGGGCGACGTGCTCAACTTTGGCATGGCGGTCGAGAAGGCACGCGCCGCGGGCGTGCCCGTCCGCATGGTGGTCGTGGGCGACGACGTGGGCGTGGGCCGAGCCAAGGCGGGCAAGGTCGGCCGTCGCGGCATTGCGGGCACGGTGCTCGTGCACAAGATCAGCGGCGCACTGGCTGCGCGCGGCTTTGCCCTCGACAAGGTGGCGGACGTAGCCCAGCTGGTGGCCGACAACCTCGTGAGCGTGGGCGCCAGCCTGGAGCATGTGCACGTGCCGGGCCGGTCGGTGACGGACACGGCAGACGACGCGCTGGCGGCGGACGAGGTGGAGATTGGCATGGGCATCCACAACGAGCCCGGCTCAGAGCGGGCCAAGGGCCTGGCGCTGACGGCGTTGGTGCGCACGATGCTGCGGCAGCTGCTGGACGCCAAGGACAGCGACCGGGCGTTTGCGTCGATTGGCGAGGGCGAGGACGTGGTGCTGCTCGTCAACAACCTGGGTGCCGTCAGCGTGCTCGAGATGGGCGGCATAGCAGCCGAGGTGGTCGAGCAGCTGCGCGACGACTACAAGCTGCGCCCGCGGCGCGTGCTGAGCGGCACGTACATGACGAGCCTCAACGGCCTGGGCTTCAGCATCAGCCTGCTCAAGGTGCCGCGTGACACGGGCCTGGGCGCCGACGTGCCGTCCCTGCTGCAGCTGCTCGATGACCCGGCCGAGGCCACGGGCTGGTCGTCGCCCATCCCGGCCGCAACCTGGGACGAGGCCGCCAAGGCGACACCGGACGACAAGGCATCGGCTGCGTCGGCTGCATCGGCTGCTGCGGTGGACGCGGCGTCCGGCACGGCGCCTAGCAACCTCAAGGCGGACGGCGCGGCATATAGCCGAGCCCTGCAGCGCGGCCTGCAGCGCGTGATTGCGGCGGAGCCGGAGATTACGCAGTACGACACGGTGGTTGGCGATGGCGACTGCGGCACGGGCATGAAGCGCGGCGCCGAGGCCATCCTCGAGCACCTGTCGTCCGCGCCGCTGACGGGCGACGTGGTGGCAGACGTGGCCGGCATCGTCCCCGTCGTCGAGCGCTCCATGGACGGCACGTCGGGCGCGCTCTACGCCATCTTCCTCAACGCGCTCGTGCACGCGCTGCGCCAGCAGTCTGCGGCGGCATCAGGCACCACGGCGCCCGACTGGGCTGCCGCTCTGCGCCATAGCTGCGACACGCTTTCGCGGTACACGCCCGCACGCCCCGGCGACCGCACCCTCGTCGATGCTCTCTACCCGTTTGTCGACAAGCTGGCCGCGTCGGGCAGCTCGGTGGCCGATGCTGCGGCGGCGTCGCGGGCAGGTGCCGAGCACACCAAGGGCATGAAGGCCAGCCTGGGCCGCACGGTGTACGTCGGCGGCAGCGGGTTCGAGAAGGTGCCCGACCCAGGTGCATGGGGCCTGGCCTGCTTCTTTGAAGGGCTGGCAGAGTGAGGCTGGGGGAGGATGTCCAGTGTATTTTATACAGATTGTTTAGCCCGCCATGTGAAGGATAAAAACACAAATTAAGGGGAAAAATCAAAATCAACACGATGATTAGAAACATTTCTACGTCCGGGTTCACGTTGGAAAATCAAAGGAGAGAGGAGGTGAGTGAATTGGGGCGTACAGTGTAAATAAACAGTAGTAATACGTGGCTCACACATAATTCGCACTGTATGCCACCCCATTGGTCCAAGCTCCGTCAAGTGGGTCCCTCGACCTCGGGTGAAGCTTTTTCTTCGGCCTTCCAGTGTCAGCGGCTCTGGATGCTCGACGTCAGTGGCCGAGGGAAAACTATTGCCGACACAACCCACGCACTCGACGCTCGGCACCCACGCTGACCCGCGCCACAGCCCACCAGCGAGAGCGACGCCCTCTACGACCAGGCAGCTGCTGCAAGCGCCAATTGCGAACTGCGAAGTGCGAATTGCCCCGACGGTCTGAAGACTGAAGACGGGAGACGACTCGAAGAATCTCGTCTTGACATCTCGTCTTGTCGTCTCGTCTACCGCCTGCCGATTATCCACCGATACCCCGAGCCCATGTTGTCCCGGACGCTTTTCCGCCGCGCTGGCCCTACAGCCACTGCCTGCCGCACGTTGACGACACAATCGTCAATCTCGTCCTCCTCGTCCTCCTCGTCCTCCCCATTGTCCTCCCTCCGCGCCGCCGCCCTCTTCTCACGCCAGTCCTCCCTCTCGTCCTCTTCTATGCCGCTTCGCGCCAAGATCCTGGCGCCAGCGTCGCCCCCTGCCCGCACCATGGCGACGGCTGCCTCGGCACCGGTCTCTGCGGCGACTGATGTCTCGGACCGGCTCTGGAAGGAGCAGCCGGGCGACGAGCCCGAGGATGTGCTGTTCACCAGCCAGTACGGCCTGCGCACGATCGAGCTGAACCGGCCGCGCAAGTACAACTCGCTCAACGCGTCCATGATCCGCAAGATCGGCCCCCGCCTGCAGGAGTGGGCCAAGTCGGACATGGCCAACATTATTGTGATGAAGGGCGCGGGCGACAAGGCCTTTTGTGCCGGCGGCGACGTCACGGCCCTGGCCGAGGCCAACCAGCGCGGCCTCGAGGGCCAGCAGTGGTCGGCCGACTACTTTGCCCTCGAGTACAAGCTCGACCACCTGATTGCCACCTACGACAAGCCCTACGTCGCCTTCATGGACGGCATCACAATGGGCGGCGGCGTCGGCCTCAGCATCCACGCGCCCTTCCGCATTGCCACGGAGCGCACCGTGTTTGCCATGCCCGAGACCAACATTGGCTTCTTCCCGGACGTCGGCGGCTCGTTCTTTTTGCCGCGCCTGCCGGGCGCCGTCGGCACGTACCTGGCTCTGACCAGCGAGCGCCTGACGGGCGCCAACGTGTTCTACGCCGGCCTGGCCACGCACTACCTGCACTCCACCAGCCTGCCCAGCCTCGAGGCACGCCTGGCCGAGCTGCGCTTCCACGACTACGAACCCATCGAGACGCGCCTCGCCACCATCAATGCCACCATCGAAGAGTTCACCACGGGCCTGCCCCGGGACCAGCCCATCCTGCTGGCCGGTAGCCTGCGCAACGCCATCGACCGCTGCTTTGGCCATGACAGCGTCAACGACATTGTCGCGGCTCTGCAGGCGGAGGCGTCGGCACCCCTGGAGGGGGAGAGCGCGAGCGAGGCCGGCGCTGCCGCCGGCGAGGCCACGCGCACGTGGGCCGCCAAGACGCTCAAGACGCTGCAGCACCGCTCGCCCACGGCCGTGCACGTCAGCCTGCGCCAGATGCGCATCGGCGGCCGCTGGAGCATTGCCGAGACGTTCCAGCGCGAGCACCTGATTGCGTCGCGCTTCATGCGCCAGCCCGACTTCACCGAGGGCGTCTCGTCGCTGCTGATCCGCAAGGACAAGGGCCGCCCCGCGTGGAAGCCGTCGACGCTCGACGACGTTGCCGCGTCGGACAACTTGACGGAGCCCTACTTTGCCCCCGACCGGAGCGCCGAGGACCCGCCCGCGCTGCGGCTGCTCAACGCCCGCGACTACCGCGAGCGGCCCTACGGCGAGCTCAACATTGGCCTGCCGAGCGAGGCGCACGTGGCTGCGCTCGTCAACGACGGCGTCAAGTCGCAGCGCGAGATCATCAACCAGTTTGTCGGCCAGTACCGCGGCAAGCAGGGCGTCAAGGAGGTCGTCACGGAGATAATCGAGCGCAAAACGATCAAGGGCGAGCGGGGCGAGGCCGTCTGGCTGGACGAGGCATAAAACGGCATACAGAGGCATACATAGGTGCACAAATAGGAGGGGGGATTTTTGTGAAGCACAACGAACAGTAAAATACGAGCATAGATCTCTTGTACAAAAAAAATAAAAGATTCAATCACAAAACACGACAGGATGTGAACGAAAACACACATGTTGGTGGGCAAACAATCGATGTACGTGAGATGCAAGTTCTGTGAAATCGTCAATTCCTATCAAATTTGTGTCCAGTTTCAGCCTCACTTGTAAAATGGGTCGCTCAATGGATGTATGTGCAGTTTGCCAGCCCCGTAGGCGGCAGTCACGTTTTTCTCCAGCGTCGCGAAATCGTGTTATGTGATTGGCGAAATGGTCGTTTTGGGAAAGTGGGCGGTCGGGGACGGCTGCATCGCGCCTTCTTTTTTTATTCAGTGCGGTGTGGCAGTTTGTTGGGGTCACAGAAGGCAAGATGGGGGCGAAAAGCGGTGAAATGGGGAACAGCGGGGGGTGGCGGTTGCCTAAAAATCATCGGGTTGGCTGCTTGCATCACAAAGTCTCATCGTTGGATGTTGGCTATAGGGCGAGCAAAATGGCGGCAAATCAGAGCGTCATTTTTTTTACTGTGGTGTGGTGCAAGTGGGGGAGATGTCGGAAGGCACGAGCGGTGGGCAACTACCATCGGTGTTTACGGAGATCACGGGCTGCGTAATCCGAACGAACAGCATCGACGGTGTAAGGGGGGCAGGAGCAAATGTGTGCAAAGGTGGGGTGAGACAGTGCGTCGCAAGGATGGAGATGGTTTGGGGGACTCAAAGCGTACAGTCATGCAACGAAAGGACTCAACAGGCAAGTACACAGAAAGCGCCATACCCGGGAAGGAGCGGCTGGCCGAGTTGGGAGACATCGAACGATGAGACAAGATGGGAGGCAAGAAGGACCAGGCATGAACAACATCCCAAAAACGGAAAGACCCAACGGCATCGGGAAGTGTTGCACGAGGAAGGCATGCACAACGCAGCGATCTGACGCCGGGAGTATAAATACCATGCCCGGCCCCCTCCGTCAAGGGCCACGAGCGAAATACATCCTTTTCCCTCTTTGTTTGCTCCTTGTTCGTGTCTTTGCCAAGTTGCATTCACCCCCCGGTCGCCTCGGTTTTGGACACCTCTTGGAAGGAAAAGACGACGTGCCGTTTTGGCTGGGGAAAGAGCGAGTTTTCGCACTTCGTTCGCTCTTTCTCTCTGCCTTCTCGAAGCTCGAGCCATGATTCGCCAGCCACCCCACCGGCAGGACGATCCAACCAGCAGTCTTGCCGTTCTGCGCTCCCCTTGCACCTCGTCAAGCTGCCATTACGCCATTGCCCGGCCGCCAACGCACCTTCCCTCCTTGGGTCCTTCAGGTTTTGGGGCCCAGGCACGCCGTAGCCAGTCTCCAATGCCCCACTCCTTCCTGCAGCACATTTAGCACGCCGGATTCGTGCCAGCTGCCGTGTACCACAGCGCGTTCACGTGTTCCAGCGCGTCTGCTAGGCCCAGGCCGGGGCCACTTCAGAATGCGCTGTTCACCGACGCATGCACTCCACCGATCGGCTCGACCGCTTTGTTATCTGACGGCTCGCGCGTGTTTGCGTACATCGTACACGATCTTTGCTCGTGTGTCGCTGCTTCTCTTTTGAGAACTTCCCAAGTTGGCATCGCACCTTCCCGCCCTCTTGTTCATTTTACCGGCCCCTTCTTCTGCCTCCACTTCCCTGTCGCTCTTTCCTCCCTTGCACGCATTTGCGCTGGGCCCGTGCCTCTGCCGCGGAAACCACGTCTCAGAGCGATTGCCCTCTGCCCCACAACAGATACCCCAGCGCTCCACCCCAATTTAGCGCCCGGCCGTGAGCACCACAGCAGGTCTCGACGCGTACTTCACGCGCACTGCACCCGCTGCCAGCAAAACGGCCGAAAAGCGTCGACACGTCCAGCCTCTTGAATTCCACTCGTGACGAGCAATTGGACCACGCTCCGCACCGTGGCCCTCGCGAACCCACCGTCTTCTTTGCTGGCTCTTCTTTTCATTTTTCGTTTCGCACTGTTGCTGTCGTCAATTCTCTTCTTCCGCCCACGATCCCATCATACCGACTTCGACCTCCTTTTCTTGTCTTGTTGTCACATCTCACGATCTTCGCTCGTCTTCCCCTTGTCTTTTCTCTCGTCCCTCTCCTCACTCTACCCACACTCCCAGTGTCTTGCCCTCGTCTCTCTCCTGACGACACGTCGTACCGCCGCAGACCCCTCGACTGTACGCATCGCTGCTCGTCCATGGAAACGCACTGCCCGCCAGCATCGTTCTGCTGAAGTCGACCTCCCAGACCATGGCGTCGCCCATGACAACTGGCAGCCCGGCCGCCTATGGCTGGCCGCCGGCACCGCCGAACCAGCAGCCGCAGGGCCCCATGCCTGCTAACGACGCCGACGAGATGGGCATGCAAGTGCGGCCAATGGCCTGTACGTTCTTGGTCTTGTGCCTGTTTTTCTGTTTCTGTTTTGCATCGGCCTTTCAAAGCATCTCGTGCTGGGTGATGGTCAACTGACTCCGTTCGCAGTGAAAGTGCTCTACACCTTCGACAAGGACAGCCGCGTCAACTGCCTCGCCCGCTGGCCCCACACCCTGCAGGTCCAGGTTGTGCCCCTCGACGAGCAGAGCTGGATCGGCATCGTCGACCTCCGCCTCTGCATCCAGGCTATTGCCCAAGGCAGCCCCGAGCTCGCGTCCCAGACCGTCCTGGACTACGCCATCTACGCCGTCGACTACTCCGAGCCCGACACGCCCCTGGTCGGCCAGGGCATGCTGTCGTGGGTCATGGACCCCGCCGCTGCCGTGGCCGCCCAGCAGTTTGACGAGGGCCCCAAGATGGTCACCGGCCGCGTCACAAAGAACATGATGGCCCTGTTCGGCAAGGGCGTGCGCGAGACCCTCGAGGTGCGCCTCAAGCTGTCCGAGGTCTCCCGCATGGCCCGCACCGACAGCAACAGCGGCCACCGGGGCAGCGGCAACGGCATGAATGCCACCAGCCAGGGCCAGGGCCAGGTGCACAACGCCCCGACGCCCACCGACACCTCCGAGTGGAACTCTTTTCTCCAGGCCAACCCCATGCTCGGCCGGTCTGCAAGCATATCGACCATGCAGTCGCCGAGCCTGGCCCCGGTGCTCCCCGACATGTCTGCCTATCCGCCCAGCATGTCCACTGGTATGGCTGCTGGCTCCTTTGACATGGGGCCCCGTGCTGTGTCGCGGCCCGGCTCACGGCCAAACTCTCGCCAGTCCTCCAAATCCGCCGTCGCTCCTTCTCATCCTCCCGTCCGTGCTGGCCCTCCACCACTCGCACCGCATTCGTCACAGCAGCAGCAGCAGCAGCAGCAGCCTGGATCTGCCTTCCCGTCGGTCTCACCGCCACCAATTGCCATGGCAAACGACGAAGTCATGTCGGCCTCCACCCCGCCGCCTGAGACGAACGGCCGGCCAGCACGTCCTGCCCGGCCACCACGCTCCCGCTCACGGGTACGAGTGCCCACCGGCCGCCCACGCGGCCGTCCACGCAAGTCGCAATTGACGGACGGCAACACGTCGGCTGCTGAGGAGGCGCCGACCGATGCCGACGGTGACGATGCGCATAAGAAGAAGCGCGTCAAGACGACAAAGGCGGACTACCCCACCCGGACATCCCTCGACTCAGCACCCGACTCGCTTCGCGTCGCCGCGAGCACGTCGGGCGCTCTGCGCACACTGCGGCCGGTCCTGCCGCAGCCTCCCTCGACCGACGGCCCCTCCGCACCAGGCTCCCATCTCCAGGAGCTCCCGCGTGCACCCACTCCTGTGCCACAGGGCGGCGGGGCCCCGGGCCAACACCATGCGCGCAAGTTGATGGCCCAAAGGGCCCGGCGGGAGTCCTTGGCCAACCTCGAACCCTCTTCGTTCGCAGACTCGTATGCTCGCTCGTTGCCCGCAGGCTCACCCACCGATTCGATGGCACCATCTCCAGAGAACTACACGCCGGAGAACAGCCCGCCTGAGATGAATTCGTCCCCCCCGGTCCCTCGTACTACGAGCTACGTACCGCAGTCGAGCCCCATCCCGTCCAGCCCGCCCCTGCCTGCTATGCGCATGCCACCACCTGATTCCGGGTTTATGAGCGGCGGCATGGAGGATCTCCTCTTCGGCGATGATGAAAACGCGATGCTGAACGACAAGTTCCTGCCACCACCGACGCCCATAGAGACCGCCGCGCCGACGCCAAACATGGAGTTCTCGCTGCCCCTGCCGCCACCGACAGGCTCCGCTGAAACGGGCCCGTTGCCACCAGCAGCTGCGCCTGTGCCGTCTTTGACGTCTTCGACATCGTCAGCCTCTTCTTCGACGCGGTCGCCAAAACGGACGAACCGGACCTCCAACAAACGGTCCGCGCCAAACGCCGCGAACAATTCGGAGCAGTACCCGTTCCTGGCTATGATCCCAGGACCGCCGGAGCTCCTCCCCACCACCGTCTTGTACAACCCTCCCCAGCCGAAGCCACGCGCAGCGAAACCCCCGCGAGCCAACAGCATGGTCGCACGAGCTCCGCCTCGGCCACTGGAACGGTCCCATTCGGAACCTGCACACCCCGCTTCCCTGCCAGACCAGCTGCAGGCCGATGCCCAGGCTGAACAGCGGCCACTGTCACAGCTTCGCCACCAATCGATTTCGCTACCGACGGACGGCGACAAGGATGCCGATGCCAGCAAGACTGACACTTCGCAGCTTTCGCAGCTTGACATCCACGATGACATCAAGGAGCTGTCGAAGCTGATCACTGCAACGCACGAGAGTCCCGCTGCGACACCATCCGAGGCGCCAAAGTCGCCTCAAACACAGCCGACTCTGCCCCAACAGCCAGCAGCCGAAATGGCGAGATTTATGAGCTCACTGCCCCCCCTGCCCTTCCCGTCCGTGCCCACCACCGTGCCGGCTAGCGACCCTGTGGGACTGCCGCCGTTGACTCTTCCTGCGCCGCCGCCACCACCGACTGCGTTCTCCGAAGCACCGTGCCCGCCTAGTGATGCAGACGTGCCCAGCGGACGCTCCAACAAAAACCTCGTTCGCAAGGCTGCCATCCGCGAACGGCTTAAAAAGGCCATTCAGAGCGGTGAAATGCCCCCATACTGCCAAAACTGTGGTGCCATCGAGACGCCCACATGGCGCAAGATGTGGACGCAGGAGCACGAGGGCGAGCCGGGCTATTACAATTTCCAAGACCAAAACTGCCCCATCACGTTTATTGAAATCCTCGAGCGCGACGCGGAGGGCAGATCCACCCGGTACCGTCTTGTCCGGAAATCCTTGAACAGCCACGAAAATGGGAAGCTCTGGACACAGATGCTTCTCTGCAACCGTACGTATTGTCCTTTTGACACCCCTCGTGTCCTTTCAGCACAGTCTGTGCACATGAACAGTTCTTTCTAACATATTTTTTTTTGCCTCTATAGCCTGCGGTATTTGGGTCGGCAAATTTAGGAGCCACCGGCCTCGCGACCGGTGGGACAAGGATTTGGACCGCCTCGAACAGACCCGGACGAATTTCAAGACGTCTCGCCCGCGCAAGTCTCGGGCCAAGAGTGACCCGCAGACCCAGCTGACGTCCGAGGCGTACTTGACTACGGATCCGGCAGGCCCCGAAGACAACGGCCCGCCCGCCAACGCGAAGGTCCCCCACATTGAAATTCTTGACACGCCCCCGCCTACGGATCCCAATGGCACAAAGCTGCACAAGCTCCTACCCGCACCGCCTGCGGCACCACTACCTCCTCCTCCGCCTCCAGCATCGACGACAACTTTCCCGAAGCCGCCGGCGACAACTGCAGAGTCGAACAAGCGAGCCGAGAACGAGAACGAGAATCCAAACAACTCGGCCTTGGGCGAGGAGCGCTCCCGCGGTGACAGCTCCAATGCAGCGTCGTTGCAGCAGCCGGATTTTCTGGCAGGGTCTAACCAGGAACCTGCCTCGGGCGGTGGAGGCTCTGCTGAGCGACGCCGTGGTGGACCTGGATCGACGCATTCGCGAGGCAGCGGCACAGCCGACAGCCCGATTGCTGTGGACGACCAGTTTGGAACCACCCGTCGCCTCCTCTTCCCCTCACCTCGCAAAGAAGGCGTTCTTAAGGTGCTCGGCGAGCTGGCCGTGAATGTGATAGGAACCGTTCTCGGTTCGCCCAAGGCCAAGGCCAACCCGTCCAAGTTTGAAGACACTGCGCGGTCCGGGGCGAAGCTGAGTGGCGAGGCTCATGCGAGGATCGACGGCGCTCAGGATGCCGACGACATGGAGGACCTCTTTGGCACGCCGCCGCCGCCAACGGCACGACCCTCCACCCCCCCACCCAACACGAGCAACAGTCGGGAATCGCCCGCGTTTGCCTCGGGCCCGTTTAAGACACCAACGCGGCCGACGCCCAGCCACCGGCCGATTACGAGAAGCGTCTCGAAATCCATCGTGCGCTCGACGACGGCCACTACCGGCGCTGGCCCCCAGTCCCCTGTGTTGGAAGGTCTCATGCTCTTGGCGCAGCGCACGCCATCCAAAACACCTCGCTCCGTCCCTGTCCCTGGCAGCGCCAGCCGGCAGCGTCGCACAGCCTCGGTCACGCCTGCACGTCTGCAGCGGCAGCAGCAGCAGCAGCAGTCGCTTCACGTGCCTCTGCAGCTAGACGGCGTGCCGTTTGACACACCCTTCACCTCGACGCTGAACCAGCTGCTGTCCGAGGCCAACGACTTCACGACGGGCTCTCCGTCGCATGGGCTCACGGACCTGGACTTGGCCACGTTTGCGAACCTCGACAGTGATGGCCTGACGGCCAACTTCGGCAGTGTGGCCGACGACCTCGACTTTGGCTCGTACTTGGACACGGACCTGGTGATGCCGAGCTCGTCGCCGCTGGTCAACCGTAAGAACGGCGGCGGCAGCCACAAGCACCACAGCGACCAGCTCGTGTCTATGGGCGGCGAGGTGTCCTTTGAGGCCAGCGAGTCCCTGTGGAGCGATTTCAACGATGCCATGGATGCTGATGTCTGATGTCGAAAATCTCTAGACGGACAGAACGGCCTGGACGCAGCATTCCTCTTGTTGAGGCACCTTTGTTTTTTTATCTCTCGATTGCCGGTTTCCTTTTTTGCCCAACAGCGTTTTGTCCCGTTTCCATCATTCCTTTTCTTGTTCTTTAAACATCTGCTTGTTTCATTATACCACCCGTGGCGTTTTATTAGCATTTGACTAGGCTCGGCATGGCTGCATGCTATGGGATCGGATGCACATCTTTACTTTGCGGTGCCGGACTTTTGACGTCTTTTTTTATTTGTTTCGAACGCGAGTGTTGCCTTTAAGGCGACGATGCACGTCGACAGGCTCACGATTCGGTTGTTTCGTTGCGAAGCGCCTTTGCTGGGTTGTAGAATAGTGTAAAAGAGCTTTCATAGGACACTCCCAAAAGAGGAACATGCAATGTTATGTCATTACACTTAAGAATTGATTCTTGAAAGTTGACTCGGGTTGCGTGACAGATACGCCGTACTTATAATATAAATTCCACAATATTCTTGCGTTAAGATGGAAATTTTTTATAAATAAAATAAAAGTGCTCTCAGATGATATGAAGGGACAGCTCGAATTATTTTCCAAAAAAAAAAAGAGAAATAAACCAATAATATCCTGAATAATATAGTCTAAAGTTCCTGTCTGTCTATTCAAACCAATTCTAGAAAACCGTCATCAATGAGCTATGCTTTTCTGGCAAACAGAAATACGAGGCCGGGTTGTCGATTTAGCAAGAGCTTGAGGTCTCCGAGAGCCGTAGGCGCGCGTATGTATGGGCGTACGAGAACTGGGACATTTTTTCTACGGCCGCGAAAGTGTCGAGTGCAGCGTATGTTGCTTCATGAGTGCCATGGCGACGAGACCAATCCCACCGAGACCCAGACCCATCAGCCACACACCGCGGAAGGCATCCATGAAACTGGCGATGACGCCATCGTGCCAGCCCGGCGGCAAGTGTTGCAGCTCGCCCAGGTCGTCGCGGATGCGCGCAATCTCCTCGGCCGCACCGGGCAGATGGCCAAAGCGGGCCCACAGCTCTTTCCGCAAAATGTTCTGGTAGACAGCCGAGGCCAGCGTCAGACCGAGCGTGCCACCAACGGAGCGGAAGGCGTAGGTGGCGGACGTGATGACGGCCTGGCGCGATTGGGCGACGGAGGCGATGCAGGCGAGTAGCGTAATGGTGAGCATGGCGCCGAAGCCACCGCCGATGAAGAAAAGCGACGCAAAGGGGAACACAGGTGCCGAGTCGATAGACGAAAGGCCAACGACCGCCAGAGCGTAGCCGCTGACAAAGATGACGAGGGCTGCGACGCCGAGTCTGACGTAGCGGCCCGTGCTCTTCATGACGAGGCCGCTGCCGACCGACGTGAAAGACACGGCAAGGGGCGAGCTCAGCAAGCGCACGCCGGCCTCGGCAGCCGAGTAGCCACGCACCTGCAGGTAGAGGGGAACGTAAAAGACGGCAGTGAGCATGGCGGCGGTGCAGACAAGATTGGCGATGCAAGCAGCCAGAACGGTGCGGGTCACCACCAGGCGCACGGGGATGATGGGGTGGTGGGCGTAGTCCGCCTCCCACACCGCAAAGGCAGCAAAGGCAACGAGGGCCAGGGGCAACGAAGCCAGAACAAGCGGGTGTGTCCAGGGCACAACGTTGCCACCGGCACTCAGGCCGAGCAGAAGCGTGACGAGGAAGGCCACCAACAAGCCGGCACCGGGGAAGTCGATCCGGCCGAGCTGGGAGAGGGCCGAGTTGCTGTGGCCGAGGCCGACGTCGTCGGCGGGCTGGTGTGGCGGGACACGGACCAAGAAGAAGACCAGGATGGCAGACACGACCGACACGGGGACTTGAGCGTAGAAGGCCAGCCGCCAGCCGCCGTACCAGCGGTCCTGCCAGACGTGCTCGGTCGCGCCGCCCAGCACGCCGCCCAGCATGGAACCTGTACCGAAGGCAATGTTGCCGATGCCCTGGGCGACGCCGCGCTGGCGAAGAGGCACCAGGTCGGACGCCAAAAACGTCGCAATGGCCATGAGCCCGCCACCGCCGATGCCGGCCACGACGCGGCCGACGAGCATGGTGCTGGCGCTCTGGGCAGAGGCACAGATGATGTTGCCCAAGGCAAAGAAGACGTTGCTAAAGACCAGGCCGGGGCCACGGCCGACGACGTCGGTGATGCGGCCGGAAACAGGCTGGCAGGCGGCGTTGGCGACCAGATATGCCGCGGCTAGCCACGACAACAAGCTGAGCGAGCGGAACTCGCTGGCAATGGGGGCCGACAACGTGGCGATGACGCTCCCGTCGGCGGCGCCCACAAACACGCCGACGTAGACGGTGCCGAGGACCACGAAGATGCGCGTCCGCGTCTCCTGAACGACAACGACCTGCTCTTCGTTGCCGCCGGCCGTGGCGTCTTCGAGGTCGTCGTTGCTCGCGGGCGGAGTAGCATCACCGTTTGCACTGTTTATGCCGTTTGCGGCATACTTGGGCGTCGAGAACACGCTGCTTGTGCTGTCATTGCTGTTGGGCAGAAGCGGCGTTCTTTCGGAGACTGAAGCCGAAGCTGCGGCTGCAGACGGGGCGGACTCGGCGTCTGGCATTTTGTACAGGCAGACAACCGGATGCCAAGAAGTCTGAAAACCAGTGCGCAGAGCCTCAACAGAGAGCGTGTACGCCGTGCGAGTTGTGCTAGAAAGTACACGAGGCTCTCACTGTGTTGCCTCCTTTTTTTTTGTGTAATGGATGTGAAACGACAAAGTTCAGGAGACTACGTCGAGTGTGGCTCTTTGATGTCGCCTTCACGGCAGGAGCGTTGAGCAAATGGGTTGCTTTTGTCATCGTCTTGCGCTATCGGCGTCCCCACCAATCTCACCAATCTGTGCTAGAACGGAAGGTGCTTGCCCCCCATCACTGTTTTTTATGTTCGGGAAAGAGTGAGCCCCGCGTAACTGCATAATAGAATATGCTCATGTTAACGGCGGGTCAGTTATCACGATAATCACGAGAGTGACCTTGAGATGAAATAAAAACAAAAGCGTGGGATTTAACCTGGGTACCAAGTAAGACTACAAAGTAGGGTTAGTGGAGTCTCAGCAAATTTGTTGCTGGAGCTAGTTCAACATTGTTCTCACTCTACGACTCACCAGTAAGCTCGATGTCAGATCGTACGGGGTAATTACAGGGTGACGACTCGTGAGAATAGACCAGCCAACGGCATCTTATCCCAGCAAAGCATGCAAACGCCTGGCTGTGCTGGTGATGGCAGCCACAGACGCTCATGAGGTTTCTGGTGACAGGATGCAGGGACCGATTTGGAGATCGCATAGGTGCATACGGGACGACTGCTCCAAATACTGGATCGCTCTTTCCCACTGTGCTCTGCCTTGGGCGTCTGGCGGAGACAGGGGACACCGACGGCATTTAAACACCGCTCCGCAAGGCTCAGTAATTCTGTGCGGAGTGTGCCAAGGGCAGGAACGCGCAATCTTTTGCAAGGCACACAGTAACGGCAAGAGCGATCGGACAGCATTACGTGTGAATGGTGCAGGGCGGCAAAGTAGCGAGAAATTGGGAAAGAGTGACGACACGACTACAAGGAAGGAAATAAGATAGGCGACGAACTACGATTTACTTCCCAATACAGGAGCCAACATGCGAACACGGAAACTGCACATTACAGTGAAGGAAGGAACTTGCTGCGGCTCCAAAAGTGGCACTTGCTATGCTGTTGCCTGTCCTGTTGCGCCTTTTTGGTCGTCTCAAGAGACTTTTGCCTTTCCCTTCTCGCTGGCCTTGTCGTGGTCGTTTTTTCATACCACCTGCGGTCTTATCTCTTTCAGCTCAACGTCGTATCTGCCTTGTCATTGGGCTTCTTAACCCGATGTGCATATCGTGGGCTTTATCTCGCACAGACAGCCCGCGATGGGACCGTTTCGTGCTCTGGACGAGACTATTTCATCGCTCTTTCCCTTTCTTTCTCGCCGTTTACTTCACGTCCGCCTCGTCTTGCCGTTTTGAGTGTCCACAGCCACCCACAGAGAAGGCGCGCCCCACCGCGCAGCAAACAACAGACGCCAAAGGGAAGGAACAAAGGTGTCTGCTGTGCTGTGGCTGAGCTCGTATAGGCTGTTTCGTCAGAATTTTGGTGGCGACCCTCGTGCGGCCCACGCAACCTACGCTCTCAGGCTCTCGCTCCTTGATTCTTGCCTCAGAGCTGTGCGGCTGAGCGCCCTTGATTCGCCAAAATTTAGCCCCGCCTACGCATCTTTCTTAGGCAACGCCAGGAAAGAGCCGTACCACCCCTGGCCGTTACACCTGGCGACGGATAGCGTCAAAGAAAAACAATAGTGTGCCGGAAAACAGGGACCACGACGGTAAATAAAGGAAAATAGACCTCTTTCAGACCCAAGGCCCAATAGAGAGCGTCAATAGGTAAAGGTGACGGGATCAACGAGAAAAAGACTAAAATAAACACAGCCAGGCTAGGCGCAGGGCAACAACAAAATTCCAGATCCAGGGCAGGTACGGGCCTGGAAAGAACAAGCGGGCGAGAGCAACCACCCTTACGAACCGGTCCGCGCGTTCGATTGGGTTGCTGCTGCTTATGCTTCTGCCTCTTTCGTCAAAATCAGAAGGAACAAACGCGCCTTCCCAATCTCCAGATGCACTTTTAGTTGCATGACTGGACTTGTCTTCTGATTCTTCCGTTTCCGTCTTCGTTCCTTTTCGTCATCATCTTCTCACCTCCTTAATCTCTTTCGACTCTGAGCCTTGCTTCTCCATTTCGCATTTCTCGTCACGTCTCTACCTCTAACCGCACCGATTTCTTCTTCTTCTTTTGGAACAGCGCGAACCTCCCTTAAGGTCGAAACGAGCTTCAGTTTCTTTTTGTCGAACAGCTCCTCACATCCGCCGACGCCCCTTTGACTATTGCTATCTTCGAGCTTTGAGCTTCGACATCGACTCTTTCAGTCTCGTTTTCGAGTGCCGTCACTAGCTGTCTCGACCATACCAGCTTCAGCACGAATTTCTGGCAAACAAAACTCCACTGCATCCTCCGACCGGCCTCACTTTCTCGACCTTTACCTTTGACAACCAACCCTGACAGAGTCGCCCATCATGTTGGATGACTTGCAGATCAACGCGGACAGGATTCCGCTCTACAAACTCATCCTCCATGTCACCCAGATTGCCTTCTCTTTTGTGGCCTGGGTCTTGGCTATTGTCGTGTTCCGCGCCAAGGACTCGTCCGTCAGTGGCCCGAACGGATGGGCATTTGCTGTGGTACGTTGGACACAAACACGTAATGGCGGCGGGTGCGAGCCTGCGGTGCGAGGCGCCAGTGGAACATTGTCAAACATGGAAATCTAACGGCCACAGTGCTTCCTCTCAATACCAGCATGGATCTACCTGATTGGCGCGCCGCGCTTCCCCCGGACACGGCGCTTTGCCGAACCTCATGTCATGGTCGCCATCGACTCACTCTACACAATCCTCTGGCTGTCGGCCTTTGCTGCACAGGCCTCCTTCAACTCGGCTGGCAAGTGCGGTGACGGCTGCGGCGCCAGTAAGGCCGTCGTAGCTCTCGGTGTCTTCAACACGTATGTCCGGCAAACGCGGCTTCCTATTTTTGCTGTTTCGTTTTTTGTCTTTCTTCTTTTTTTACTGTTTATTGGTGTATGCTGACCAGCTCCAGCATCTTCTTTGGCATCACGACATTCCTGAGCATTTATTCTCTCAAGTACTACCAGATGAACGGCCACCTGCCCGGCTATGAGACTACCGGCGCCAAGGGCGGCCAGAACATCGACCCCGACATGGCCGCCTTCTCGACTGCCCCGCATGACGAGGAACCCTACGCCCGCATCAACAACATGGACCCCGACTACGATCACAACGACTACCAGAGTGACATGGGCGGCTACGGCGGCGGCTCAACGGTTGGCGGGGGTGGCAGCAGCTACGCCAACGCCGGTAGCCACATGGACACCACCTACCTGGGTGGTGGCAACGTCTCGCATTCTGACAACCCCTTTGACGACAACCACGGCCTGCGCCCTGCTGCGAGCTCGGCGTCATTAGGCACCTCTGCCCACTCGGGCTATGCGCCGCCCACGGTGCACGACACCTACGACGATACCCGCCCTGTGCACTTCCCCGATGCTAACTACGATCACCACTAAACGCGATACGAGCCATGATCCAGACATGGTGATGCTGACTGAGAAATGAGCACGGAGAAGTTTGAGAACGTCCTAATCACACGTGCGCGAGAGCTTTGGCCTATTCGCGTTCCTACTCGTTCGATGTTCTTCACACTTTTCTTCCCACGAAATGGAACTGTTTAGCGTCCAGAGTTCACTTTTTTCAACATTGATGCGTATCGCCATTCATTTGTCATTTTTCTCTCTTTCGTTTCTTGTTCGTCGTGGGCGTTTTTACTGGGTTTAGAGGATACTGGGCAGAAGCGATATCTTTTGGAAAGGAAGGCCATCTACTCTAGCTTGTTACGGTATTCGATTTTTGTTTACTTCTTTGCATGTATTTCGCATTGTTTTCTTGGCCCAGTATTTTTGATCTTTTTTTTAATGTGGGCATACCATTGCGTGCGGGAGCGTTTTCTGAAAGGCACAAAATAGAACAGTACTTGAGCATCTGATAACAGTTGTTTCCGCCCACCATGAGGTCACGAAAATGTCTAGCCCGCTGATTCCATCGTCATACGATTGTGGCGGCACAGCGACAACGCCAAGCGGCTTGAGATGGAGATGTTTGTGTCGTGCAGCAAGAGTCAATATAAAAAACTCCCAACAATACGCGAGTACCTTTGGCTATAAAATCAAATTTTTAAATTATACGCAGTTGTGTCCCACGCGGGGTTTAGTACAAGGACACCAGAATCGGGTTTTCTTTTTTCATTACACCAGCTTCCACACGCCGCCTTCGGTCGTGATGCCGACCTCGCGGCGCTCGTCTATGCTCCGTCGGCCGGCCTCCAGGATGGCCGTCGTTGCAATCGTGTTGGCCAGCGTGGGCAGCGCCTTGGCGTCCAGGCCCTCGGGCGTGACCGTACCCGCGTTCACCGCCCGGCAGCCGTCCACAAACTTCTCCATGGACACGTAGCCGTAGCCCGACTGGCCTGCAAAGTTACCGTCCTCGTCCGGCGCATACTGCATGTAGAACGGGTTGTACCACATCAGCTGGCCTGCGTTGTCGTCGGCCACGTCGTAGCCGCGCTTCGCCTGGTTGATGCGCACCTCGCCCTTCTCGGCCAGGTAGTGGAAGTACTGGTTCGAGTGCACGCCAGCGCGCTGAGGCGCCGTCCACGACGCCGTGTACACGCCCGTCGCGCTCTTTCCGGGCTCTGACTTGTGCTGCCACCGCACGAGCAGCGTGATGGTGTCCTCGGTCTGCGGTGCGCAGCCGAGCGCCGCGGCCACGCCCGTGGAGGCGGACGCGGTGACGGCAACGGGGGCGTAGCCGAGCTGGGTGACCATGGAGTCGCAAATATCAATGTGGTGGCTGTTGAGGTAGTAGGAGATGTCAGACTCGACGCCCGCCCAGGCCTTGAAGGTCTCGAGCTGCGACTTGGGCTGCGACATGTAGCTGTAAAAGTAGTTGAAGTCGCCGAGCTTCTTGGCGCGGTGGCGCGCATCGGCATAGGCCGGATCGTAGCGCTTGTGGTGCTCAATGTAGACGTAGACGCCGTTTTTCCGTGCGGCGTCGATCAGCGCCACGTGGTGCTCGAGGGTCATGACGGCCGGCTTGGTGATCATGACGTGGACGCCACGCTCGATGGCGTAGAGGGCAATGGGGAAGTGCGTCGGGTCGGGAGTGAAGATGGTGATGGCGTCGCCTTTCTTGAGCGCATCAATGGCTTCCTTGTAGGCGTCGGGATTCCGGACGCCCTCGGCCGGGTACGACGTGAAGGAGGTGTCGAGTCCGTTGTACGTTTCGGTAATGTTCTTCTGCAGGTGATCACCTGCAGCAGTCTTGTTAGTATGGCAAGCAAGGCGGCAAGGAGTGGCACCCCAAGAAAACTCACGAATGGCTGGGAACTTGGACCCTGTCGTGCCGACCATGGACAGATCGCCGACCTTGCCGCGCCGACGCAGGTCGAAAAGGCTGAGACCCACCACGCCGACCTTCTTGTCCGAGCCAGAGGCGCCGCCACCGACGAAGCCAGTCGTGTACTCGCCGGTACCGACCTATGCAACCTGTTAGTATACGGCGGAGCGGATTGAAGCTTTCTTCCCCCAGTCCTCCACGTACCATCAGAACATTGAGAGTGGCCATAATGTCGGTTGCTGTTGGTGAATTGGACAAAGACGACAAAAACGCAGGATATAATGAAGCTAGAATGAAGCTTTGGAAACACTTTTGTCTGTCGCAGTTCGTATCTCTGAGCTTCTTTGCAAACGTTAAGATTCGAAAGATGCTTGATGCAGGTCGATTTTCCCTCGAGTTTTGTTTTGCAGGTGCAGTCGATTTGCTGCGAGTCTGGCTCTACTTCATACTTGATTCGCAATCTCTGCGAGCTTGGCTTCTCCAACAAATCAACAGGCCAATTGGAGAAACCGATGCCGCTACAGATTTGTGTCGGATGACGGAAAAATACACAATGGTCGAAGCTTGGAGACTGGCGGAGCTTTGGTGGAGATAGTTTTGAGGGGTAGGAAAGACGGCTGTAGGAGCGGAAAGACGGCGCTTGGCTCAGACTTCGGCCTAATGACGTCCGCCAGTTGACTTGCTTCGCTAGTCAGGGCAAGAGCGACACTTTGGCCATCCCATTCACTCATTGTTTGGGAGTTGCGAGGAAGGAAGCAGGGACTTGCCTCCGCGATTCTTTCCTGTGATATTTCAAAGGGCTCAGGGAAGGAGCAGTGGCCTTCCTGTACGACATCATCGCTTCATTACCGGTTTGTTGCTGGCGGAACTTGCTTTCTTATAGCCGCTTACAGTACAGCATTTAGGAGTTGTAAAACTGCCAGACCAGACTTCTTATCTTCTTGTCTCTATTACATTGCCAGCTTTGGAGGGCACTTGGCATATATCAGCTTGAATAGTCGGGCTTTCTTGCCCGACTAGGATGCGCGCTCCTGCCGTTTGTGCATGTTGTGTGGCAAGCTAGTACATCGTTCTTTCCTAGAGAGGTATACCAGGCCAGAATGCAAGAAACCGAAAAGCGGCAGGAGAGATCATAATGCTACGTTTTGTAACGCAATATCTGTACCTGGAGGAGCCCTACACAGCATTCCCATGACACTGCGCACTGCCGGATCTCAGTGCTGTTGTCGATGCCCCGCCCCCACGTTTTTCTCCTGCAGTGTTGCCCGACAGTTAGGCTGCCCCGCGATCAGTGATGTGCATCTTTTGGCTGAGTTGGGAAAGAGTTGTTGGCCCTTCGAGTTAAAACAACAGAAGGCTAGAACCCTCGGCGGCCGGAAGGTGCGAACGACTTCCAACAACAAAAACACAGCATCGACAACGAGCTTTTTACTGACGACAACGTATACGCCCATACCCCGTAGAAGCAGTTTCGTATGGTACTTGGGCTAGGTGGTGGTGTTGTCACCTTGGTTTAATGTGGGTGACAGTGACTGTTGCTGATTGGAGGAAAAATACACCAACTTGTTTTCCCGTCACTAGCGCACATCGATTCCTACATCGTGTAAGTCGCAATATGCGGACCTTGTTAATGGCCGCTCCTTGTATGGCACGGATTTTCGAGAACCTCGTTCCATTGTCCTCCAACGCTCACCGAGTACCGGAGCAGCGGGTGTACTTTGAGGCAGTTGGCAGGTGCGCACTCGACTCGTTACTCACATGGGGATGAAGATGGGTAACCCCAGAAGCGCTCCTGCCGTGCTTAATGGTATGGGTTCTAGTGTCGTATCGCAAAGAAGCAAACCTGGAAGGAGCATCGGGTATCGCAGATGCACCTCAGTTACGCGCTCTTGCCGATACACACCATCGCCTATGTTGCACCGGTGGTGGTTCGAGGAAGGCGCAACCTGGCCGCGCCTACCATACTCAGAATGTGCACCGCCAGCCACAGCCGCAGCCTTCTGGTCTGCCCCCTTTCCTTTAGAGGAAGTTCTCTTTACAACATCATCATCAACGTCAGAAATTGCTTCCTATTCTCAGCCTACTAATCTAACTGTCCAAAATACTTGATTAATCCTGCTTGTGATTGATACGAAACGGACTTGTCGGGATCACGGACTCGCGCCAGAGAACTTTCATCCGGACTAGCAGAATATACCGGATGCCGAACAAGCAATCGACAAGCAATGGTATAAAGTCCCGATGACAATCCGAATTCTCACATATCATTGGCCCCAAGAAACATGGCGCAACGTACGGGGTGAATGCTACGTATCCACCATATGTTTCTCTTGTGGCATTTGCGGCACCGGTCCAGAGGGGATTGGTGTACACCCAAACTCTGATCCCGTCGTGACGTGTGCATGGCAGCACAACCAGACGATGCAGCAAGAGAAGAAAGCTAAATTGACGCATTGAACGACGGCCCCAAGAAAAAAAGTGTCCTAAAACGGCCTTGTGCAGCTCCGCTGATCCTGGGGCCCCTTTGCTGCACCCAAGACTTAGGTCACGGGCACAGCAACTGCTTTCGGATGTGCAACTCTTGGTTGTTTCGCATTTTTGAATGCTTCTCTTGCTTTGTTGTCCCCGATACAATTTCCAATCTGCCATGAGCCTGTCTTGGTCTTCTGCTTATTTGTCGTGCTGGTACCAACTTTCCCGCTCTCAGCATTTTTACGACCACCAAGACTCGAAGCTTACACCGCTTTCACGCCGCCATTGCCGCTTCGTCGGCGGCTACATCCATTTCCCGTTCTTATTTTGGGATCATCGCTCTAAATTATTCAGCGGGTTTGATATTGCATGCCTGCCGTAGGTAATGTTTTGATTACAAGAGCCAACTTCATCCGCCACCATTACTGTTTTTTATCTACAGCGTCATGACCATGACATCTCTATATTGTTCTAGCCCCGAGATCTCTTATCATCCGGATATACGAGCTTTATGACGGCCGTGATGCAGTGGTGGCGCACATGACGACGACGACCGTGTTGGTCATGGTTCTCTCTGTACCTACCTGCACGTCTTGCTGTACATTGCGACCCGTGCCAAGGCACCGGCAGGCATGGCGAGGACATACAGGATTACGGTGAGACGCGAGACGCGAGATCAAGTGCAGGCGAGGAAATGCATGCAGGCGAAAAGAAACGGAAGAAAGGATGCTCCTCGCATATTGCATGCCAATTATCATATAGAACACAACCATCCCGGGCTACATCGTGGGCCCCCTTGAGATCTCTTCCTGCAGTGAGAGACGGAAATGGCCGTCCTCTACGCAACGGCGGCATAGACTCAAACGTTGAGCGTCGTATCAGGAAACGGACGGTCTGCCACCTGGTACCTTAGAAGCCTTTTTATTCGGCCAACACAGCAAGCCGAGAACTGAAGCAAGGCAGAAAGCACACCTTTTGTTTCGCAAGATGCCACGAAAAGCCACGAGATGCCACAAGATACCACAAGACACGCATCAAAGCAGGCACTTAAGAAAATAAAGGCATCGGTCAGAAAACCGGGGAAAGAGGGGTAGTATGGGGAAATGCACAAATTGCTAGAGTGAGCGACAAGAGGCACGCCAAAATAGCGACGGCGCAGGCCAAAGAAAAGGAAGGAGAAACCAATTCCACACGGTGCAAAAAGTCGCCAACCCTCGGACTATTACCTTGCGAGCCAACCTGCAGCACTGCGCTTCCCACAAGCGTGTTCCGGTCAGCCACCGTGGATACGATTAGGACAGTGGAACAGTGTGAACCGAAGGCGAGCACCTCTTGTCGTTTATTTTTTGTCTCTCTCTGATTTTCTTCGGGTTTATTCCCTCGACTTATAACTGTTCGGCATTTTCCCTGTTACTTTTCACGCTCTCTCTTCGGATCTTAATTGTTTGTTTCTTTCGGTCACTCTCTGTACCATTCTTCTGCTTCATACCACCATTGCATATTTGATATCCTCTGTTCCGTTCTACACGTGCTCGTCTGGCACCCTCGAATTTCCTTTTCCTGTTTTCCGCCCTTCACATTCTTCACAATGTCGGCTACCAACGGCACAAACGGCCATACCGAACATCGGCGACCGCTCCCGTGCGGTATCTACGCGCCGACGATGACCTTTTTCGACCCCGAGACCGAGGAGCTCGACATCCCTACGATCAAGAAGCACGCGGAGCGCCTGGTTCGTGACGGTCTGGTCGGCCTCGTGACCATGGGCTCGAACGGCGAGGCTGCTCACTGCACCCGTGAGGAGAAGCTTGCCGTTACCAAGGCCACCCGCGAGGCGCTGGATGCGGCGGGCTTCAACAGCACGCCGATAATCATTGGCGCAACCGAGGGCAGCGTCAAGGGCACCGTTGAGCTCAGCCGCTTGGCCCAGGCGGCCGGTGCTGACTACACCCTGCTTCTGCCGCCCTCGTACTTCCGCGCCCAGATGGACGAAAACGCCGTCTACAACTACTTTATTGATGTCGCCGACGCGAGCCCTTTGCCATTGGTCCTGTACAACTACCCTGGTGCCGTGTCCGGCATCGACATGGACTCAGACCTGCTCATCCGCCTGGCCAAGCACCGCAACATCGTCGGCACGAAGTTTACCTGCGGCAACACGGGCAAGCTGACCCGTGTGGCGTTGGCGACCAACGCCAAGACGCCTTCGTCGGAGGGCTCAGGCTACATGGCCTTTGGCGGTATGTGCGACTTTACCGTGCAGACGCTCGTCAGCGGTGGCAGCGGTATCATTGCCGGCGGTGCCAACGTCATGCCCAAGGTGTGCGCGCGCGTGTGGAACCTGTATGCCGAGGGCAAGACCGAGGAGGCCGCTGCGCTGCAAAAGGTGCTGTCGCGCGGTGACTGGTTCCTGACCAAGGCCGCCGTGGCCGGCACCAAGCAGGCTATCCAGTCGTACTTTGGCTACGGCGGCTACCCGCGCCGGCCGCTCCCGCGCATCGACGACGCCCGTGTTAGCGCCATTGCAGAGGGTATCGCCGAGGTGATGGCCGTGGAGAAGTCTCTGTAAAGAGGGAACGACGCGTATCAAGGAGCATAGACGCATGGCCGAGGACTGGCTTGGTCCAGGTCTCTTATAGATGAGGACGGACTGCCGTGGGATTGCATTGCGATAATTTGCATTTATTAACATATTATGAAATTTCTTTGCCTTTTTTGGATCCTTTTGCAAACCGGCCGCCAATGTTATTTTGACTTGTGTTTATTCACTGGTTTAAACGTACGGCCTGTCATAGACGCTTTTCAGCACTGGGTTTTCACTCTGGTACATGATGAATTTTTGAAAATGGAAGTAAAAAAAGCTCGCGGAGCGAAATATTTCCAATAGAGAAATCTCCAAGTAGGCAAGTCGCTTATAAAGAAATATTTCTAGGGCATCACTCCAAGCGAACCGTTCACCTTGTTATGGGCCCATGTCATTTCCGAAGCCCAAAACGCAGGCCTGATATGCCCTCTTTCCTTTTTGGGACATTAACACGCAACTTTTCGCAGGTGTCCCCACTTTCGCAGCAATGCTATGTCTCACCACCACATATCGCCTTCTTATTTTTCTTTCAGAATATTGGCCGCCTAACATCATATCACATCGGCTTTCACAAAAGACAAAGTTCTTTTTTGGGGGAATTTTCATCGTGAGCATTGAGTTGTAAACTGTCTCTGCAGAGCTAATTGCCATTGCCAGAACGAAGGACATGGTAGATAGTACACGGTAGATGGTCCGTGTAGTTTGATAGAGAGAGGCGTAAAGAAGTCGTTATATTCATGACCCCTAGAGGAATCGTGTTTCCCAAGCGTATATGTGTGTTGCGTTGCGTGTTGTGTTTGGTGCATATCCTCCCGTTCATGGCGACCAGAAAACCAGTGATTTTTTCTATCGCCCTTGAAGACCCCACGAGGCTCCCAGAATGAGACCGCACAAATAGAGAAGCGGAGGAAGAAGCAAAAAAAAGGAAATCATACCCGTAGAAGCAATAAAACACCCCAACCAGACCAGTGGCGAACCCAATTTAAAATAGGAAAACAAAACGCAGCGCCAAAAAAAAACATAACTAGGAAGGCAAGCCTGCCTACCATCATGACGTGACCCGTAACAACATAGGAAGGGACGCACAATAGAAACAAAACCATACAAATACAATAAGCTGGTTGACATGGATGGCCGTAAACCAGCACCCCAGGAAAGGGGGAATTAGTGATGAAAGCGGTCGGGAGAGCGAAATAGTGGGAGATTGAGAAGACATTGAGTAACGCCCGGAGAATAGATAAAAGCGTTCTTAAAACATGATCCACTCGACGTCCACGCCAGGACCGCCAATGCAGCGAGCCCAGTTGAAAGGTCCCCGCCGGTGGGTGATGTTGTCCTGGTCCTGGAAATCGCTAGCCCAGAGGCGCTCCAGCACGTCGAGGGCTGCCAAGTTGTTCATGTAACCTGAACGGGACATGATCTCGCGGCATTTGGAGCGCACAATGTTTTGTTGGAGTTCGTTGACGCACTCACTTCCGGCGACAAAAAGAGGCCACAGCAAGAACTTCTCGGCAGACGAGCCGGCTTCGAGGCTCGTGGCGTAGTAGACAACCTGGCTGACCAGATTACGGAAGTTGTTGTGTGTCGATGGCACGTTTGGGCTCGCAAGACGCTCGGTATAGAGGAGCGCAGCATAGCGGAAGGCTTCCGAAAGCGACCCAAGGTCGCGAACCTGAGTGCTGCTGGTCGGCGTCGAGTCCTGCAGCGAGGCAATCAGGCGCTGGGGATCAAACTCCCACGACTGGAGGGCAATGCGAGCCTCCTTCCACTCTCTCCAAAACAACATGCGAGGGTCGTTCAAAGACGAGGGGGTGGGGTTCGAAGCAGGCAGCAGAATGTCCTCTTCCTCCAGCGTGGGCCCGAAACCGTTGACGAACCGGTCAGGGCGCGAACCTTGAGTCCGGGAGCCACGGCGGCCCATTACGCCGTTTCCATGGCCGCCGCCGCTGGGATTCAAAAGGTCCTGTACAGGGCGGTTTTGCGAAAGGAGGTTGAGACGCCCAAGCTTTACGATGGTCCGAAACAACTCGCGGTCGCAACCAACCAGGTTCTCAGCGCCCTGTGACAGGAGCTGGGTGTCGGGCAGAACGCCATAAAATGACGTGTTGAGCTGGCCTTCGCGGTCGTTGATGCTCGCGGAAATAGCATCAAAGTAGGTGAAAACGGATTCCATCCAAGCACAGTCGCGAGAGGGCGGGAATGGTGATGAACGGCGCAGGCTCAAAATTTTCTTGACGCCAGCAAAATGCGTGTGGAAACGTGCAATGCCCGACTCCGCCATGCGGTAGTGGCAAAGAAGAAGTATGGTGGCCAAAACGGAATCGTGGCGGGATTTAACGGGGTCGTTCAGTTGTTCGTTCAAGAGGTGTACGGCGAGGTTGCGGTGTTGGTATTCCTCGGTGACAGAAAGGTCCTCGGGGGTTGTCGAATCGTCAGACGTATCCGAAAGATCGCGTCCGTGCTGTCCAAGGCTGAGCCTGCGCTTCATCCGCAGATTACAAGAGGCCAGGGCACAGATAGCATGCTGCAGGCTGCGGCTCGAGCGGGCAAGCTGCATAATGTGAACGCGGAACGGGTTGTTTGGACCGTCAATGAAAACCATGGACGGGCACATTGTGTTTTCGTAGTAATCCATAAAGAAAGGCATCTTCACGAGCAGATCCGAGGTCACTGGTACAGTGTTCTGGTCCTCCATCATGGGCGGCCAGGCTCCAGCGATTGCAGACGCCTGGTTTTGAGGCGAGGCTTCGCCCTCAGTAAAGGGACCCCAGAACTGGCTCGTGGAATGAGCGCTCGTACTGAAGGTGTCCATGTCCGAAGGAGTCCCTAGATCTAGGTTAGTTTTGAGGTCAGGCTATTTCTAAATGGAAAATACCTCATCTGCTCCTTGGTTGACCCGTGTGAGAGCGGAGAAGGAGCATACATGTAGAGGAACTCACCCATCGAGTCACATTCCCGCAGAAGCTTGGCGCTTAGATTCACGTCCAAGTTGTCTGGGTGCGACGATGTCAAGCTCGAGTCCTGCTCGGAGGGAGCATAGACGAGACTAGGGCACGACGTCGGAGCTGCCCGTTGCTCAATCATCATAGCCGCGATGGGGCTTTCAGGCACCGGGGAGTTGTTTCCGGCCAGGTGGCTGTCGTACATTATGCCGGTGGAAGTGGGCAGAAACGCAATCTCTTCGCGGGACAGTGTGTGGTGTATCGGGGACACGTAGTCTACCTCGCTCAGCGAGTCGATGGATGTAGAAAGGTGCTGCTGTTGTGCCTGCATGTGCTGGTGGTGTTGGTTCGCGTGCTGGTTCGGGTGGTATGAAAGTGGTTCGGCCGGAAGACTGCCAGAAAAGGGCGAGAGTGAAGCCACAGCCGCGGCAGCCCAGTCCGGCTGGGACATGGGCACCTGAACTGCCATGCCATTGACATTCATCGGGCCAGACGTCGGAGCAGCATGGTCGCCCGACATGGGCGAGTACTCATAACCCGAGTAGGAGGCATGAGACACGGAGGGAGACCGGTCGTAGGTGAGGTCGCCATCGTCATGTGCGTGGTGTCTCCGAGGCGAGACTGCAGAGTTGACAGAGGACGAAAGAACAGCGGCTGCCGCCATGGCCTCTCGGTCCATCCACGAGTTCATGCTGCCGGCGGTGGATTC
Organism: Sporothrix schenckii 1099-18; assembly: GCF_000961545.1. Taxonomy (NCBI): domain Eukaryota; kingdom Fungi; phylum Ascomycota; class Sordariomycetes; order Ophiostomatales; family Ophiostomataceae; genus Sporothrix; species Sporothrix schenckii. The sequence goes on from NW_015971148.1 coordinate 3,503,524, forward strand.
GGACCGCTGGCGTGCTGGCGAAGAAATCGAGTCCTTCTTGAGGCTAGTCGGCGTGTGGTTGCCTGAGCCGGGAGCCACTGGCGGTGCCTTTGCAATGGGCAAAGACAAGCCACGGAGCTTGCCTCGGCTGGCAACACCGACGCCCCAAGTAAGCTGGGTCTTGTAGCCTGAGCACTCGTTGCCCACTTCCAGACATTGTGAGCAGTACGGCCGTCTCCGGTCACATTTGACATTCCTCTTGGAACAGGTGAAGCAATCGTCAGCAGCACCGCCTGCAGGTGTGCGCCGTCTCCGCTTTCGCACAGCGGCGGCAGAGGCAGCGGCGGCAGCGACCTCAACAGCCTTGGGAGGCTGGACGTTCATGGGGACGGTCATGGTGTCGAGAGCTGAGCAGACAGATGCTATGAAGATGAAGACAATGTTGGATGATGATATCGGGATGAGGGAGGACTCAGCAACGAGAACATAGGAAGGAGCGAGAAGAGGGGTAGATGAGATGCAGAGGGGTAGAAAGAGCGGGAGGTCGGGTCTTGAAGTAAAAGAAAAGAAGTAGAGGGACAGATCAAATGAGGCGGAGATGCTGAGATTTGGAGTTCAACGTATCGTCGGCGTCCTGAAAAGCTGCTAGAACGGCTTTCAAAAATCGTCTGGCGGCTCGGCCTTCACAAGACGTATATGTCGGGACGTGGGAAGACGGGCGGTATTAATATGGCAACGGAAGCGGCCCATAGCAGGGAGAAATGACTCCAAAATGCGAGGTGTACGGGCGAGCACGAGGAGGAAACCGGGAGGGCCAAGGCGAAGAGCGTGGAGGGTGCCAGGTTGACGACAAAGGCGAGATGCGTGAGGACCAAGAGACAGAGAAGGCCGACGAGCAAGATGAGGGTGTCGCCGAGCACAAGCAAAAATCGTAAAGACGACGCAGCCGTTGGGTAGGATGCGTGACAGAAACGAACACACGGGACGCAACAAGAAGACCCAAAGCTCGACAGAGGGTTGAGACGGTCAAGGATGAAGAGCGTATGAGACGACGACGAGAAGGCCCATGAGCGTGTATTGGTTAGCAGTTATGACCAGAGGCGTGACGAGAATAAACAAAAAATATATGAGGAGACCCAAAAAGAAACGAGATTGAGAGGCGTGATGGTTGGAAAAGGAGGCAGCTGAGCACTGCGTGAACAAGGAAAGAACGAGAGGTCCTGTTATAATAAAAGGCTAAAAAGACGAGAGAATGAAGGAGCCAAGAAACAAGAGAGACTTGGAGGCAGGAGTAGGAGAGCGCCAATGAACCCGCCCGCGTTTGGTGCTGTGAGGTTTGGGGAGGATGGGCCAAGGTCCAGCAGGTGATCTCTGGGTCGTGCTTGCCTTCAGAGAGCACATTGCATTTCCTCCAGCACATCCACCGGGAAGGTACAAGGGGGTACAAAGTCGACAGCACCAGGAAAGGGGGGAGGGGTGTACGCAGGGCCAGCCAGGGGGAGGGGGGTACGCTAATGTAGCGCACGCAAGAAGGCGTGGGTTTTATGTTCTGTTTTTTTTTAATCTGTTTTTCTATGTTTAGGGAGGGGGGGTTAAGATGCCTGCAGTTTGCTGCTTTGTCTGGAAGAGAGGGGCAGGAGGGCAGGAGAAAGAAGAGGAAAGAAGGTTTACCTTGAAGTGGGGGGAGAGAACACACGGAGGGATATGAAGGGGAAACAGCAAGGCGCGCGGTTGCCGTGTAAGTGGACGAAGATGTTCTCGTTCGGGAAGGCACGATGGAAAAGCTGTGGACAGTGGACGACTGGCGATAATTAGATACCTGGCCACACCTGTCTCCTGGCCAGTAATTACTACCTTTTGGAAACGCCGGAGCTGCGAGTTTCTATAATCAAGGCTCTGTAATATTTGTGGAATAATATCAGGCATTGTCGAAAAGGCGCAAAATTTTACGACTACGAGCGCCGAGACAGAGCGTGAAAGTTGCCTTCAAGACAAGTGCGTTCTTGCTCGAATGGTGCGAAGCGATTGCCCGCGGAGAGGGGCAAAGTACAGTTGGTGGACAGGCCTTGTTGTCTCCGTCTGGGTGGGTTGGACAGTGAGATGGGTCGACTAGGGTGAGAGGCGGCAAGAGACAACAAGTGCCTTGGGGAAACTAAGGATGGTTGATGCAGATTAGCGTGACCTGTTTGTGGGCGACTCCATTTTCGTTTTTGTTCAAATTGTGTCGTATGAAAAGTGAAGCAACAACAAACATCAGGCTGCGTCGCCGCTTCCCGTCCAGATATCTCCATCCTGGACCGTCGTTTGCGCCTTCCTGGCTTTGTGCCATGGGCTTGGCCCCAGTCGCATGTCCTCGTAAACAATCTCTGTAGCTGATCTGTGCGCCCAAATTGGCCGCATAAATAGCGAAAGCACATGCCAGATGCGATTGCTTAAGTCGTTATATCGTGCTCGACGAAGTACGGAGTACGACTGGTACGTAATACACCGTATGCGGACGGCTGTTCCGGACGCTCTTGCCTCACGGCGCAGCCACGCGGAGATGCCGTCATGGCAAACGCCTCAGACAGCAGCAGTCACACAAGCCAATCTGCTTGCTCTTTCCTCCCGTGGCGCTTTCCAATGTCGTGCGTTCGTCATTGTCTGGATATTGGGACTGGACGAGATTGAACGCGGAAAGGGCAACCCTGTCATTTTCCCTACTGAGCAGTGCCTTCCTCCAAATAGACGGCCCTTTTATTTCAGGTCAGCCCGTTTCGCAGCAGGGGGTACGGTGTTGCGCAAGGCAAGGGCAAAGGCACCTCAGATGCGCTCCCCCGTAAGATTCTTGCACAACACGATGCGTCTCCCACCTTTGTCCTTCATTTCATACATCTGAACTTGGGCCATACCAGTAATGCCTGGTGCAGCCAATCCTGGATCTCGCGGCATTCGCTCCTGTCACGAGGGGCTAAAACGGCATCGCGTCCGTCTCCAACGGCCAAAACACACGACGCGCATCGAACAGACATGCACAACCAATCATCGGACGGCATTGACGGACAATCCGGTGGGCCTCGAGGGGACGCTCATCACTCGCTACCTTTCCTCTCATCCCGTTCGAGTCTTTTAGAGTATCGACGCTTTTGTTTCCACTTGGGCGAGTGCTCGAATGCGGAAAGCTCGGTGGGTGGGCGTAACGGCCGAAGGCGAAAATACGAGTTACTGTGTACAAAAGAAGAAGGGCAAAGCCTCAAGGACCTGTTCATAGGCAGCGACGCCACACAGCCACCAGCAGGCAATATATTTCCCATCCAGTGGGATTCATTAATGGGGTAGCATGCTGTCAGACGATGTGGCAGCATGTGAACAGTCGGATGCGAACACCAAAATGAGGGCTGGGATGAGAGAGCAACGGTGATGACGCGGGACCCGTCCAAATTTGAGGCAGACGTGAGGTGGGCGCTCCAAGTAAGTCGCTGGGCTGTCGATTTTCTGTTCCCAGGGTCGTTTCCTCCATGTCTCGTTCCCGCTGACGGATTGCCTGCGTCCAGAGCAACGTTAATTTGACCTGCCCCTATTAACTTAAGCTCGTCTGCGCAGGTCGCCAAATAGAAGGGTTCCGGTGAATTCTTTGCCAGTACCCTGGCCACTGGGGCACGCGAGCAAATGCTACTGATGGTTAGAGCGAACCGAGGCACTCATAGCGCACTCCGGTGCACACGAATATGACAACGTCAAAAAGCAAATATGACGGCAAAATAGCTGGGTCTGAATGAAGATGTTACAAGTCGACTCTCACAGTGTCAGTTTTTAGTTCGCGCCGTATTCGTACCTACGGAGTACGAATATGACCGGCCCACTGCTGCCAAAGACGAGGCACGCACATTGCATGTCGCCGCCCCGACATCCTCTTCGGGCCGTCGCCAGAAAATACAAAAACACAATTCCTATGTCACAAAAGACGGCACATGCACAAGCCACAACCGACACTCCTCGGTTAGTCGTTGATCTGATGTCACTGCAACAAGATCGGGTTAGGGTCGTTCATTGTCTCGATCCCATTGGCTTTTGCTGGATCGGACACTGATTTATTTCATCAATTCCAGATTCCTAACGACAACCGGGCAAAGTTGCTTCGAGCCGCGCTTCCTTGGTTTTCTACACAGGCTTCTATGGGTCTTCTGTCTCGTGTTCGACGAATGCCAGTCAGCCAAAAACGCCACCTTTGTGCAAGGAAGATTTTGGGTCGTTGGCATCAAATTCTCAAGCCACAAGCGCAGGTTACTAGCTTCATCTGGGGCTTGGCATCTTCCTCTCCGGCTAACTCCGACTGTGAGTGACCGAAACGCAGCACTTCGTTGTCTTGCGGTGAGCAGTTACACGATGCTTCACTCTTTCCCTCTTATCTTTTTTGTGGGGACAATCCCAAGCGGTCGGACAAGAAGAAAGGATGTGCCAGCCAGAGTGGATAGGCTAGGTCTTCGTTAAATCAAGTAGGCGCTCGCTGGATTCCAGTGCCTCTGAAGAGTGTTCTCTGTGCTATCTTCACTGCATAGCATTCCATCGACAAATCGCATATCCTGCATGGTCGGTCACGACACGACAAAGACAAGCCGAAGCGGCCTTTGCGATCCTTCGGGGCCACGACAATGCCAGAGCCTTCAGGAGGCATCTCACAGGACGAGTGGTCGTCGAACCTTAAGTCGCCCTGCTATCTGAGCCTGCCAAGATCGCCGACCAGCCAAAAGAAGAAAGAACCCCTTCGTGTAAGTGGCTCTTCAACACAAAACTTTCTGTCCTTTTTTCAGTCTTTTTAAAAGCTTGCATTGAGCGCCCACAACTTGCCTTCCAACCTCGCAACGTAGTGTCGCAGTTACATTTCGGTTAAATTGCCAAAGTTGAAAACGAACAAACTGACACTGGAGTAGAACGCTAAAATGTGAAAGCAGCACAGTGGCCGGAAACTCGAGTTGGTAAACAACGTCTCTTTCATGTATGTCAGATTACAGTGTCTTGGCCTGCCACAACCAAAAGGGGGTGCAGGCCTGACCGCCTGGGCCAGGCCAGTGTGAAAGACGAGCCCCCATTTGCCAAAAAGATATCGTGACAGTAGCCAGTCGCTGGGGATGTTCCCTTTTCGCAGGCAGTGCTAACCAATCTATGAAGTTTTCACGGAACAATGGTACCTACAACTGACGACAGACTTGCTCAACCCCCTTACAACCAATCCCCAGACCTTGATATTATTATTCAGGGACTCGAGACCTTTTTTGGTTGCTCGACGGCTTCTGTCTTTGGTAGATTTGAGCACAGTCCAGTAGCTGGTCAGAGCGCTTTCACATGGCTGTTTTGACCACAGTCTAGCAGCCGACCTCGAGGATGCGGAGTGTGTCCATCGACTATTCAACCCGATGTCTTCGGCTGCGTCGTTTACGCGATACCTCAACTACTTCTCCAAGGTCTTCAGCTCGCATCTCTCATCCAGTCGCTGGCAAAGACGGCCTGCTTCTCTGGGATGAGAAGCACAGCCGCCAAAACGAAAGAGGGGGAGTAAAGGCAAATCAGAACGGCTGGATGCTACCCACACGCAATCAGCCAAACTGCGCTAGCCTCACACATCAACAGCCGGGACTACACCCAAGATGGAAGGCAGAAAAGAAAACGCAAAGACGACGGAAGAGCTAGCTGGGGTGTACATTCGTACCAGCGAGAAGATACCATATCAGGGCGACCTCCACCACCGCTCTCACTTTCTAGGTGATTTACCCTGGGGAGTATGCAGTCGATTGGTAGGACGGTTCCACATTCCTGGCTGGTCCTTTTCATTTTGCTCAAGAGCTAGCACCCCTCTCTTCCCTCCTACGAGAGACCTGCTGGCCTGGGAAATAAGGTGCTTAGTAGGAGAAGCTTTGGCTTCACCGACACCGTTTTGGGAACCACTCTTGAAAGGAGACGGCGCACTACTCCTCCTGCTGCTGCTACAACATGCTGCTGCCGTTGCTGCTGGGGCGGCGACGACCTGGCGCAACGGCAGACTGCCACTCTCTTCGACCATGTCTTTCCATCTTGACCAGCGTATCACAACACATATATCAGAAGATACACTGCAGTGATGAGAATGACGGCCACGGAGTATCTCGATGACCCACCCCCGCAACATAAGACAACGGACACAAAGACCAGCAACAAAGACTGCGACAAAGTTGGAGACGCACAGCGACCAAAAGAGAGCGCTGTAGCTCAGTCTAACGACCGCTAAAGGACAAATGAGTTCTCCTGTGCCGCTGGACACCCAACGGAGTACGCATACTCGCAAGACCGGGTATTTTTGACGTCGTAGGCGCAAGTCGCAACGAGACGCAATTGCAAAGAAACAAGCTCGGGCTGCAGCTGGCGAGGGGATGTAAAGGGGGGGCGCTACTGCATGGCGGTGCATGGCACTAATGCAGCTCCCATTTACACGCCCGCGAGCTACTTGAACATCGCAAAAGAAAGTTCGCCGTCCCAACCAGGGCCAAAAAGGCCAGTTATGGGTCGCCGGCATGTTCAGCGCTTCCCATTGGCAAAGCGGTTGGCCCACCACATGCTCGATTGCAACGAAGTTCCGACTGGGTTTGGCACATTTCACACATCAAGAATCCACAAGACCTCCACAGCATCTCTTCCTCCTTCTTGAAATCCCCTAGCGCGATGTCCTATGCCCCATTCGAAAGCCAACGAACAGGGAGATAACCCTTTGCACCGCATCGTTCTTTTTTGCTTCCATTTCGCTTCCATCCTGGCAGATGTGACGCCATCCTGCCCCCCAAAAGCTAGGATGGGCGCTGTTGAATGGTGTTCTCGGCGGTGTGTTGTCCGTTGTTAGCTTTGTAAGTGTCCTGCTTTGGCACACATCCCCTACAGTGCATTCGTTTATGCCTTTGAAAGCCTCGAAAAGCCGAAGTGGTGCATGAGGCAGGACGCACATTTATCATCATCGACGGCGACACATCGTCGACAGCATCTCGCAGGTGTAGCCAAAGCCGACTTATTCACCAGTTCGCTTTTACGTACTGCGCCATGATGTGCTCCCGCGAAGATTGAAGGCATGGTGTCTGTATCCCAGGCAGAGTTCGACACGCCAAAGAGGGCAGGCGGCACAAAGCGAGACCATAACGACAACCCACCTTCTAATTAAAGAAGGAAACGCACTGACGATATCGAATCTGAAGATATAAAAAGAACGCTGCTCTCAACGAACCACTGTTTCGGACTCAGAAAGCCAACACGGGAAGCACATCAATATGCCAGTTGACATATCACCAAAATCCGTCCCAGTCTTCGCTCGCAACCCTGTATAAATAAATTGACCGCCTTCAGAGTTTCTAAAAATTGAACCGCTCGCGGTCTTGCCCTTCTCGCCTGCCTTCGCGAGTGTGACCTCACCCGTCCCTTGGCTCGCCATTGTCAATCCTCTTTGGCATGAGTGTATCTTCCCATATCACCAGGTCCTATTTCTATTCCTGGTTTTAAGGTTTGGTGGGTTTGCAGCTCTCGTCCCGTGCCTCTTAATTTTGTGGCGATCCCTGATAGCTGTGAGATCCCCGATGCACCACAAAGCCACCATTACAACAGAAACAAAGGCATATCAGGTGCAGCGGGGAGGGGTGAGCACAAGAACTTGGTCACTTGACGGCGAAGCTCGGAGAGGGTCACGTTCAGCAAAGCAACTGTCACTATCAACCACATACAGCAGACGAGTGCCTCGGAAAATGCGTCTTCACACAGGCCTATCCTTCGTGCCTCTCAAAAGTATGTTGCTCCTCTCGTCCCTGACACTTTTGCAATTAAGTGGATGCCGAGTGGAACAAGGTATCCCACTCCCCGCTGGGCTCCCCCTCACTTTCCGCGGTTCATTGTGTTATCATCTAGAAGTATTCGTCCTTTCAAACATTGCGTTGTCGGACCGTCCAACACTGCGCCAGTTGATGTTTGCTTATTCCCGATGCTCTTGTACTGTATTCAGTAATTATCACTGTTCTTCGGCTCAGCCCATCCTCCTCAACAAGCACCAATTGTTGTTCTTTGGCGTTCATTTCGCTTTCTCAATGCCGTCGACTCAGAACTTCGAACCAGGGTCAGGCTCGTCCCAATGTCGATCATGTCTCGCCGGTGCAACGAGCCCCCGGTCAGGCGCTAAACGATTCCGTACATTAGACCACTTCAGACAACAAGCAGAGGACTGAGTGCGACGCACGACGTACCGCTGGGTACCTTTGTTCTCTACGAAAGTACAAAAATGAAATGGACGTGCGTTGTACCATGTTTGCCGGGGCTATTCTCTTTCAACTCAAGCGGTTATCCGAACAAGCGTCCCCATACACCCCCCCTTTTCAATGTTTTGGCTCCCCCTATTCTTCACCGAATCGACACCTACAACACGGCCTGTGCTTTTTTCCGACTGAAAAACAGATGCCAGAATCTCAATCACTCAAGCCGCATGGGTCTTTCTTTTGCTTAACCTTTGCGTCTGAGCTTTTGATCGTGGGGGCGTATTGCTCTTTGATGGTCATGTTTTGCAGCCTTGCAAAAATGGTCTCATCGTCTTCACAAGCCAAACCCAGAAGAGGAGCCTCGGCACCCCGAGGACGCCAAATACGTTAACCTGCATGAGGCTGACATAAACAAATCACCCTGCGAATAATGCCGTGCGCTGACCACACTGGATCGCGACCAAGGATAGGAAAGTAAACTCGTTCAGCAGTGTGCTTTCGCCTATATGCTCCTCTCTTATGAAGACCATATCCTGTCACTTTGCATGTTGAAATTGCATCTTGTTAAGTAGCTCGATGGACCCGGACAAAGAACAGTTGAAAGGGAACGAATTGGTCGCATACTAGCCTGCAGTCCGCGTCTCTACACTTTGACGAATGAGAAAGGTGAGTACTGCATCCCCTGTCGAGACGTGGGGAACCGGACAGGGTTCCAGGCTTTGATGCGAACTGCCCCTTGCTATCGCCTAACGACCATTGAGCATTGTTTTGTTCCGCGCAGACTTGTCTCCATTGTTCACTTCTGTTTGTGCCTTCCTTTTTCCTTTCTTTTATTTCAATTCTTTTGGGCCCCCTTTCCCTGTAGTCTCACCGTCGTTCAACGTCTGGTTAAAAACTCTACGAGACAGAAACACCCTCGACCGGACACAAGACGAGTGCTTCGTTGGCAGTTCGTAACAGTCGCAGCGCTCTTGCGACGGAGGCGGCCCAAAAAATCAGCTTCGGCTCCGGATGCTGCCCAAATTCACTTAGCCTCGCGACCATAGTCTTAGACCCAAGGCCCAACGAAAATGCTGCAATCGCTTACACAGGGAGAGGGACTTCCCGAAAAGAAGAGGCGAGAGAGAGAGGGGGAAAGAGAGAGGGAAAACTCTCGCCCAGCGCCGCTCAATCAGCTGGTAGGAAGCCCAGCATCATATCTTTTGGTCTGTTCATCTTGCGCCTGCAATTCCAAACAACAATCATTTGAGATCGGGATTTCATCTGGGGATTTCTACTGGCCGACGGTCATTTTGTCTCCTTTTGTTCATGTTCTCCCCTCTCAGCGCTAGATCATGCAGCACTACAACTGCACCTAAGGTGGTGTCTGTACATGGGTGGACATGGCAGCTAACAGGAAAAAAAAACCAGAAAAATCCGTCACCGCCGCCTTCGCCGCCGCCACTGGTGCAGGGACTGCCCATCTTTCCAGCCAATCCCTTCGATTTTTTCTTCCCACACCCTCGACTAGAGCGCTAGAAGGCCCGAAGAAGTCTGCATGGAAGCTTTTCCCTCCCGCCATTCCTCCTTAGTGGTCGCTGCTTGACCCGCATATCTCTTTGTCGTTTTGTCTCGTCCTAGTCTGTCGAACCTTTCTTGTCTTCTTGCGTGTCTCCGCGCGACTTAAGAAACTCACCCGCAGCATACACTCGAGACGGTGAGAACTGGAAAATATCGCGAAAGCATCGTCCTTTTGCAGCCTGCCCGGCTGGCTTCACCGGATGTTTTGGAACTGCACTGCTCCGCATAGGATTAGAAATGTATGGCGTGCACAGTCTAACGATTTCGGTTCCGGCGGTCCGGCCGCTCGCCGCCTCTGAAGTTTATGAATTAGACTTTTGGCGTCTCACTTACCGTGTCGCCTCTGGCGTTGTTGACAGGACGATCTGATGACGGATGACGGATGGTTCAAGTTATCACAATTTCAAGAAGGGGCGCGGGAGGCAACAACTCAGAATCAGGCGTTGGCTGGTTCGACTTCCACACACAGCAGTTTTCTGGAATCTCGAGGACGTCACCACAATGAGAGTCAAAGGCCTCCGAGGGGACGACAGCACCGCTTTTGCCTGCTGTTTGCGTGCTGTCCTTGTTTTTCTTCTTGAATTCAGTGGGAGGTGGGTGGTCACAGACTAAAGGTGGTCTCCCCTTCGGTCGCATTGGTTGGCTTGGATTTGACAAGGGAGGCAGGGGGAGGGGTGTATCGAGGGGGGTTCAGAAAAGGCATCGACTGGAGCATCTGGTGATAAAGGACAGGGCCGGCCAGCAGCCAGCAGCCGTCAAACCTTCCAGACTTGCGACGTCTCCGAAATACCGTTTGTTTACTTTCGCACGAAATGGGGAGGGCACACTCGCAATCGGACAGCACTCACTTAGGCCAAACCAGGCGCGGCCAGGCCAGCCCTAGTCGGTTGACGCAGGATATGCATGAGTGGGGGGGTAAGGGGGGGTTCCCGACGCTCTTGGTTTGTCCCACGGAGAATCGCACTTTGTCTAGAGTTCATTCCACGCAGAGCGAACTCAAGTCGGTGATGGATGCGACTTAGGCTGCCAATTTAATTGAGAGCCACCGGCATGATGAATGCGTTTGACAGAGGAATACGAGTCGCACCAGAAAAGAAACAGAAAGAATCGCTCAAAAACAGGGGCAAATCCGACGACGCAATGTGATGGCATCAACCGTTCCGTCATCCGCCATCTGCCATCCATCTTCCCCCCCTGACTCTGGGTGTAAAGCGCTTGCGGCGTGCGGGTAAGCATGCATGGTTAATCTCAAATGGAGGGAGGGAGAATGTGTCGTACACCCAACCCAACGCTACAGGACTGGAAAACAAAATACCCAACCACCTTGTCATCGAGACAAATGCACGGCGCTGCATTTTCGTCCCTTTTTCCTGTCGGCAGGAGCGCTCGGGGCAAAGACGGACGACAGTGGCTCAAGAGGAGACGCGAAGAGGGGAGGGAGGGACGTCGACTGTCTGTCTGTTCATCCGTTTCTCCCCTCTCTCCCCCTCTCCCGTCAGTGCCGTCCAAGGCGACGTTGAGGAAGTTTGGCTGCGACGGCGAAGAGAGAAGACCCACAAAAACGAGGGAGACAAGCTCGACAACAGAGCACGACACCAGAAAGCAGCAAAAGCAAAAGCAATGCAGAAGCAAAAGCAAATGCAAATGCAGATGCAGAAATAAGCGCAAGCGATCGACGACACCGGCCACAAGGCTCTTCCGAAAAACATTCTCCGAACAAAACGAACCGGCGGGCTAATTACGAAATATATACTCCATAGACCTTGCAGTACGAAACACGATGGAATATCGACCTCGAAAGCATAAAGTACACGGAGCACTCCTCAGTCTGCATTCCAACATTCGCCGTTGCTCGTTTCGTGTCTTGGCTCAGCCGTTTAACAGACAGATGATCTTCCTCTTGTTCTTTTTCTCCGTCCTTGGCACAGAAGGGAGGACCAAAAGTTGCCGCCTTCTGATTGCGCCAATACAGGAGCTGCCCGCTTGCAAGTTCGGAGGACACGACCAGGGGAATGTCGGGCTACCAGCGCCGCTAAACCTCGCTGTACCTGCTTGTACCCTTCTTTCTTGGAGAGGGCCTTTTATTATTTACACTTGTCCATCCTTTTGTTCGGTGGTTTTGCACCGAAACCAAGGCCAGTCAGGAGTGATCATTCGTCTCTTGCTTTGTCTTTACATTGTCGGGGTCGTTCATGTGTGCGTACTTTGCATTTTTCTTGAGTTTCTCCTCTTTGGGTCTTTTCTTTCTCGTATTCCATGGCTTCTAGGCCCATTTCGCTTGATCTTGTGGCTTGTGACAATCCCGGCTCTGAACGTGACGAGCGGCGTTGTGATTGGCAGCGATTCGACTATCCGAGGACAAAAGGCACGGCGAAATGAGCAGCCCCAAATGATACTCAAGTACTGTTCTCCAGATGTATTTTGTCCACATTCTTGACACATTGCAGTTTGCGGGTCATGAGAAAGCGATAACAGCAAAGGGATAAACGGCAATAGGCGTGTGTGACGTGGAAGGCTGTCCCATGGCACTCAATGTCCTCCGGATACGAGATTTGGTGTTGTTATCGTCCCGCCATTTGTATCTTTATCTTGCCGTCCCCTTGTCTCCCATCTCTTCTCGTCTTCACCTCCTCTTTGGTTTCCCCTCACCGACTCCCGTCTTTGTTTCGGGCCTTTTCTGGCGCGTCCGAGCCTCCCTGCTTCCCTTCCTGCTTCCTGCTTCCTACCAAATTGTCCGTACCAATTTTAGTCTTCCCCCGGCGGTCGCAACGGTTCAACGCCACTGTGACGCCAAAAGCAACCCCAAGCAGCCCCCAACGGGCCCAACCTGGCCAAGTCTGGGACGAGGAAGCAACCAGCCAAGCTGCCCGTGACAGAAAGTACTCCGTACGCTAGAATCTCCTTTTTCTGTTACGTATTGATGGTGCAGTGTCGTTCCTGGCAAGTTTGTCTGTTGTCCTTGGGCGGCCATCGTTTTCGGGCTTTGCTGCCCGGTAATGCGCCTGACTTTGGCCGTTCCATAGAATTCAAACGCAAAGATAAGATGATAACAGTCGCCCGCATCTGTCTACGACGTCTGACGCATTGTGCAACATACGAAATACGATATAGTTTGTATGGTCTTACCATGTATCCATTGTCCTTCACTTTTGCCTTGACAACGGAGGTGGGAGTGTTGGGTGCTGACGGCGCAGAGATAAAGACGATAAAGATCGGACCAGACTGTGTAGGGTGTTCGTCTTCCGTGGTGCGCGCGCACAAAATAAAAAAAGTACTTGATTTTATCGTCGCATGAAACGTTACAATGATCTCCACAATTCCCTTTTTGGTGGAGAGAGAGCAATTTTGTATTTAAATTTTGATTTAATTTATGGTTTATTTTAGTGTCATTGTTTGTTTGGTTTTGGTGTGCGTCAGTGGCCTCTTTGAGCTCGGCAGCCACTAATTCAACCCCTGCCGGTCTCTGCAGTGCACTGACAAACTGGCTCGGCCGGACGCCCGTTTTGGTCAATCCGAACAACCCTCCAGCGGAAGCATCAGTCTTTGCTCTTAGACACGAATCCCCCCCCTTATGAGGATTCTCCTTGCAAACACAAAGCCCGCCAATGAAATGGGCAGTCTCGACCTCGTCTTTCTCCTGCCTGTCTTTCGTAGCAAGTGCTTCCCAGCTGTTTTACAGGCCGTACTTTAGTACAACGAACTCTGTGACTACGACGTAATTCCTTTGTTTCTCGTAATTTTGTGCTGCTGTCTGGCTTTTGCCACCTGTGGTTCTCTTCTTGGTCAATGCGACCGTGGGAAAATGGATTGTCAGTGCGCTGTAATGCGTCGTAAAGAAACGAAAACGTGAAGCGGAGCGCGTCTGCTGGAGGACACAACAGCTCGAAACTACATATGAAAACAAATGCCTCGAACCGTACGGTTTTCGCGAGTAAAGGATATAAATGTTCCTAGCATCGGACGCCGGAGGAGCGATTGCACCGGTGCGATGGCCTGCCTCCTGAAGAGCAGGCCATCGCTGAAGAGAGACTGTATGTCTACGTATTAAACTGTGCTTGTGTGATTTACGGGGGAAAAAAAAAGAGAAAAAAAAAGAGACAGACACCAGACAACCATTCGAATGGTGGACGGCCAGCGGACGGCAGGAGACGGTAAGGGAACAACCGGGGGTTGAAACGGGGCAAATTTGATAACTGAAATAAGGAAACAGGAAAAGGCGAGGCAAGACTAGACAAACAAGACAAACTATACAACGCCAAATAAAATAATACAATGCGCAATCCCAATCGTCGTGCTCTACACAGTCGCTCTCTGCCGTCTACGGGAGTGTAAGTACACCGTAGAGGAGGATGCACGCCCTGACCTTTTGCCTCCGTGCCCTCTCTAATGACCTCCAAGATGTCCACTATGGGTACATTCTTCGGAGTACCTCAGAGTCGTGTGGCCTCTGCTCTCATTCTGCCCAGTCTTTTGCCTTGTCGATAGTCGGTGCACATGCTCACATGCCAGAGGAGATGTACTTTGTACACAAAGACGTGTTTCAGACGCGGGGATGGGCGTGAGATGCAGCGTATGATTGCGGATTGTGTTTGCCCTGTGGCGGCTGTACTCCGAATTGCCTCCTCACGGATCCTCCCTCGCAGTGCTCTGATCCCGCCGTTGGTCCAGAACCTGGCAATTACAGTGCTGCGGGATGTTGCGGGATGCTGCTCAGCCTTCCCACAGACAGGGCTACCAAATCAACGGCCCAGGACGAGACGGTTGATAAACAGTAAAATAAAGTTTGGTCAGGGCAACGCGAGAAGGCTGCTCTTGGTTCATTTGATCCTGTGTCCTGTTGGCTGATGCCTATTTGATTTGATTTTGATATTGATGGGCCGTGTGAAAGGCGGCGTGTTGCATGGCATGCCCCTTTTGTCGCCCCAGAACCTCGTCGTCAACAAACAGACGCAATACAAGGCTCGATGCCGACACCGTTGAGGCCAATGAGTGATGCTCGTGAGTGATGCTCGTGAGTGATGCTCGTGAGTGATGCACGAGAGCCATCCAGGGTGGAGATCATCTCGTCACCCTCTTTGCATATCTCGTTTCCATTACGCGCTCCTTTCACTTATGGACCTTGTTTATCTATTTCGCGTGAATGCATCGCCTGGGTCGACGAAACAGAGAGGTATCTTTGCGGGGAAGACACGAGATAAAGCCCAAAATACAGAGGACTACTCCGTACAAAGTACTTTGAAGCTCGCAAAACGTACGATGGTTCGACGGTCTGCATGAGACATTACACGCCCTCGTCTGCAGCTGCACGCCCACCCCCAAATAGATTAAACGTTTTCATTCACAAACGTACTTTGTACTTTTGTATATATTCCACGCCTGCCCACCGACACTCCTCCACTCTTCATCCACTTTGCCAGTTGCCAGTTGCCTTTGCTGGTCTAGATCCAAAACACCAAAGCAGTCTCAGTCCGCGCATTTTCTCGTCCGCGGTCATGGCGCACTCGCACTTGGTTTGGCAGCACCCCACAAGGCAGGAGGATATACAAAGGGGTAAATAAGATGTAGACGTTGTCGTGGCTCGACCGACGAAGCGTGCTCGAGAAAATTTCCTCTTGACCGGTCAGTACCCTCGGTAAAGCACGAGGAGCAAACGAGGATACCGAAACTCTTGGCTGCGATAACAAGGGTTATGACGATCGAAAACTAAGCAAGTAATGTAACAAGAATCAAAGGACGACCGAGGATGCCACGGGCATCGTGACAACCTCAGACACAGGGTACTCCGAACACAGGCAGCCAGCCAGGCTCCGCTTCGAGTCCACATCCCGCCGTGGCCAAAGAGGGTCGACAGTTACGGAAGAGTGCCGGGGAAAGTGCCGCCCAGGGTTTTGCGGGATCCATCCAACGGTCAACGTCCACACTGCAAAAAAAGGCTGAGAGGCCCAGTGCCCCAGCCTGGTCCAGTTCCGTCGGTATCTTGATTGCTGCTGCAGCGCACATCTGCACGTCGTATGCATGCACAACGGCGCACAGTCTCATCACATGTGCCTAGCTGCTGCTCCGGGGCTGCACAAGATCAGGATGGGACGGCAAGGCAACCATTGGACTGGCAGACGTTCAGAGGGGCAGAAGGCAGAAGGCAGAAGGCAGAAGGCAAAAGGCAAAAGGCAGAAGCTCAAGGTGGGTATGGAACACCCAAAAAGGATGGGTCCTCCCTCTGTGGCTTCCTCTTTGGTCCCTGTGAATGTCATACGACGAGTATGTGGTGATGCGTCGTGCCCCGGATTTGATTGCTTGATGCTTCCTTTTTTCTGTCGAGCCATGGTTGTCGATGTGCGGTTGAGGGCTTGAGGGCTTTTGACAGGTGGATGAGGTCACGACCGCCTCTCTTCGTCGTGGGGGGGATTTTGATATTGATTCCTTTATTTTTTGTTGATTTTCTCTTCGTCTACCCTCATGGGAAGACCGTGGCATGCGTCTTTCATCGTCCTGGAACTCGGCACCTTATCAAGGAGGACAGCAGTGTGGCCATGATACCATGGGACAATACTACCCCAGCTGCAGTGTCTCATGCTCCCCGATGTCGTGCGTAGACGAGCGATCAAGAAAGGGGGCGGCGAGAGAAAGAACAGGACGATGACGATGACGAGCGAAAAGAGTAGACGTAGGTCAAGGGTATTTAATCTGCGGCACAGCCGTCTCTGTTTTGTTGCGAACACAGCTTCTGTTTTTTGCTCCGCTGACGATAATCAAAAGAAACCAGAGCCTCGAACGATAAACGCCTTCATCCTGACCAGACAATCTCCGACAATGTGCAAGGTCCTGCTCGACCCTCTTCAGCCCATGGCCCGGCTCGTTTACCCCAGACAGAAAAACAGAAAAAGGGTCTCGCCGGAACGAAACGAAAAGCGGGAGGTGACCAGACAGCGGCAGGAACTGTGGCGAGAAATAGATTGCCGTCTCCCGTCACGCGTCGCCTCGTACTTTGTTTACAGCGGCTTCGCCATCGGTCAGCAGAGTCCCACGGTCCTGGTCAGAGGGCATCGGGACGAGGAGATTTAGGACAGAGAGAATGGGGCGCAAGGGCCTCCGCCGAGCATCGGCGGTTGCATTTCGCATTTCGCATTTCGGGAGAAAAATAAATGAAGCCAACTGCACTCAAGCCAGAGATACAAACGATGGAAGACGGAAGACTGAAGACGAGAGTTGGAAAGACAAAGACAAAAGACAAGACAAAGGACAACGAGGCAGTGCGACGCGACGCAACAGACCGGTCACGTCCTGCCCATCCCGTGTTGTCGTCCAACCGTCAGTCGTCCTGTCTCCATGCTTTCTCTGGAAATCGTATATTGCTGACTCCTGCACTTTATTCGTACCAAACCGGACGTTTCCTTTCCCAGCGCCGCCTTGACGCGTTGCCACCGCAACTCCCTGACGCCATGACGCCCTGGACGAATTTCCTGGTTACAACTCGGCATCCCTTGATGGCATATTGCCCGACACCACTCCCGCCATCATGCCCGTTCTCACGCCCGATATCACGCCCTCGCGTATTTAATCTATTCTGCATCAGCCTAGTGGACAGGATTGCAGGAGGATTTCTAGGAGCCTTCGAGGCTGGGCCGTGTACACTCGTCCCGTGCGAGAGGTCAGGGACGGGCAGTGATGGAGATGGACAGGGCGCGAGAAAGGAAAACAAAAAAAAAGAAAAGAAAAGAATGGCAATATATTCTTTGATTCTTAGGCCGTCTTGTGCCTCTCGCTTAGCCTGGCATTCGCCCCATCTGCTGTCCCAGCACCTGGAGCCTTATGGATATCGTCGAAAGGGTTGACGAGAAAAGGGATTTGGACATATTGTGGAACGGGCACAGAACGACCATCTGCAGCTGGCCACATCGTTGGTGACAAAGTCGGTGATGCTTCCAGGCTACGCGGCCTGTCAACATTGCCCGGCAAGCGCTGGGCTGAAGACGAAAACAGAAACAAACGCAGGACAATGACGCCAGCTTCACTCGTCATAGCGGACAAGTGTTGGACAATGACGGACCAAGTGGCATCCTGACACGAGCAACTCGGCACAAGATCCGGACAGCATGGGAAATGAGATGCATGTGGCAAACATCACGATGACAACCCACAGTCTTGCACGGGGAAAGAGAAGAACAACATGTTGTACAAAGAGTGGCTTTGTTCCTCTTCCCTTATCGCCTAGATTGCGGTCGTTGGGGGTGCGTGCTCGACCAACGCACAATGATATCATTTCGGCTGCATGGGCTGTTATATTGCTGATCCGGCGGCCGCGTCGGCAAAGAGACACGAGAAAGAAACCAGCAGGAGGACGATGCAAGATGATTTCACAAAAGACCCTGTTGATTTGCGCTTTCTTTTGTTGGATTGTGCAAGGCATACACGAGATGCAAGGATCAAGGCTCGTGAGGCAATATCGTCGGCGAGTTGGCGACGCTGTAAAGTCCTTGCACATCACGAGAGGCGCACCGACCCCCAAGTAGGGAGCGGGATATTGGGTCAAGTGCATGGAGTTGAGCAAGAAGAGGTAAGAAGGAAAGAAGGAAAGAAAAGAAACTCATGCAATACGACAGTATTATGATCACATACGGACGAACGACATCATCTGCCAAACAGACCTGCTGTGACCAACAGACTTGCACCACACACAAGTGCACAACAGATGAGACAGCCAACAGGGGCCATGGGACGTTGGCAGCTGGCAGCAACAAGCGAATAAGGTGCCATGGATAGAGAGAAGAGAAACCGCGAGAGGCGGTCAATCTAAACAAGATAAGAGGGAAAGAAGCGAGGGAGAGAGAGAATGACGACGTACGGCGAACAGGACCAACGTGACCAACGTTGACAGCGTCACAGCGTCACATGCCTCTTCGTCGTCCTTCTCCTTGTCTTCTCCGGCTATATTAAACCCCACACTCCTGGCTGAGCGGTTTCTGTCCGCTTCCTTTTCTGTTTCTGCCAGACAACCGTCCTGTCGTCATTTTAATCTATTTCTCCCGCAACGCTGATGGTGTGTATACGTGGACAGCGCTCTATGACCCTAGGCTGTGCTGCTGGTCTCGGCCAATTTCTGTCAACGTTGGAGGCTATATTCTTGTTTTGTGGAGGGGCGTGGACATAGGACCAACAGCGAAACCTGGTAGAGGAGGGAACTTCATTTGTGCTGAAAAGAATATACGATGTAGAAATGAACCAAGGCTGTGTCGGGAAATACCAGGATGGCTGTTTGTGTTGTACTGTGTTGCTCAGTGTCTTTTTTTTTAAAAAAAAAAATGTATTTATTTTTTATTTTATTTGTTTATTATATTCAACTCACACCATCCAACATCCAACTTGCACCCACACCTCTACGTCTCGGATAACCAGCCGAGCCTGGTTGGCATTGGACAGTCGACGGCTCTGCTGCAAATCCCGTGACCGCCATGCTGCACTCTGCACTCTGCATTCTACCTCGTCAGACTGCTCCCGTCCCGTGCCGAATGGACAATGGCCATCCCGTGAGGTGCTTCTATTTTGCACTGTATTTTGATTGGGACGACTTGGTTTCGCATGTTCCCCACAAACTGTCCAAAAACATCATCCTAGTCGTATTTACATAATCGTATTGATATTACTACCCGTGAAAGGTGACTGTGGTCTCGGCCAGTCGTTACTCGGCAGGATCAGCGATAAAAATAAAACACGGCCTTGTAACAGAACGGGATACGTAGGGTCTCTTTATCTCGCACACCCCCAGAGCAGTGCCGCAGACCGACGGTGGCTTCCAAAATTAGAATCAGTCGAAGAGGTGAACATGATGCAGAATCTCAAAATCAATTTTTCTATCACGACGACACGACAGGAAACAATCCACTTAAACAAACACCTTCATGGCGAGGGTCAGGTTGAGACATGACCTGTAAAGGCACGCAAGTTATGATGAGAGGTGTGGTCTTGTTAAAAATAGAAACCTGTTTATAAAAAAAAATTAAATAAATAAACGTGTGCTGAAAAATATATAAGAACTGTCAATTTTAATTAACGTTCGCATACTGGGATATCTTCCGCTTAACACAATATTAGCACAGCCCTCCAAGAACCAGATAGCAGTTCCATTTTTAAGAAGAAATTTGTTCATGTAAGAAGACAAGGGAAGGGTTTCGCGCGTACGTACTGTGTAAAACAGTGTACAAAATCCACTGCTTCACATCAACTAACCAAGCGCTGAATCACATGATAAATTGAGCGTTAAGGGCCACAGCAGACAAGTATCACGGCTGAAGGGAATTGTAAGGGACAGAGTTGTCAGGATAACCTGAGCCTATTCCTGTCTTACCACCTGAGAGTGCCACCTACAAAAACTCTACCCAAAAATTGCTGACTTTCTTTAGCTCAAGGCGGATGCAACCGGTGGGATGACCCAGCGGATCGGCCCTCGTAAATCCTGGTCCACCGCACCGGAGCGAGATGGCTGAACTCCGGCTCCGACGTAGGCAAGGCTGACCTAGATCCGTTGAAATGGTGAGACGACGTTGAAAGGAAGTGAACAATGTTAGTTCATTTCTCTATCCTGCAACAAACAAAAATTCGGTATAGTATCCAAGAAGCGTACTACGAGCCAAAGAACACAGTTGAAGAACACGGTTGAAGAACACGGACGCAATTGCTCTCCATACGGCTGCCGCCCCGTGGAGAAAGCAAGGCAAACAATCCAAGAAGAAATGCCAGATAATATTATTCCAAGGTTGGTATCATTCTTTAGGCCCCAGGGGGAACGTTCAACCTCGCCCATATTAATGCATCCCGCGCCCCGCCGCCCGTCTCACAGCTTTCCCTTGTCGTCACCGGAGAGTCATGCCGTTGCCGTGGCGGCCGGGGCAGCCGCGGGCTCCTCCGTCTTCGTGGGGGCGGCCGTGGGCTTGCCGCCCAGGGCATCGACAATCGGCTTCTCCAGCGCCTCGGGCTTGGTGGTGCTGGCCCAGCGCTCAATGACGGCGCCGTCGCGGCCGACCAGGAACTTTTCAAAGTTCCACTTGATGCGCTTGAGGCCCAGGAGGCCCGACTTGGAGTCCTTGAGCCAGTTGTACAGCGGCGCCGCGTTGTCGCCGTTGACGTCAATCTTGGACAGGATCGGGAACGAGACGCCGTAGTTGATCTGGCAGAAGCTCTGGATGTCGTCGTTGGAGCCCGGCTCTTGCGCGCCGAACTGGTTGCAGGGAAACCCGAGGAACTCAACGTCGTCGCCGTAGCTGGCGCGCAGGCTCTTGTAGAGCTTCTCGAGGCCGGCGAACTGCGGCGTGAAGCCACACTTGGACGCCGTGTTGACAATCAGGACGACCTTGCCCTCGAATTTGTGCAGGTCAAGCTCCTTGCCGGTCTCTGGGTATGCGTGTCAGCATCGCGCGAAGCGAGGACCAAAGCGAAGCGAGGTCTACGACAAATAACAAAACAAGTGTACTTACTGTCGAGAGGCTTGAAATCGTAAAACGTCTTGCCGGCCATTGTGGCGTTTCTATGGTTGCTCAGAGGCGATGAAAATGTTGCCGAGAGATATGGAGATGGAGAGTTGGTAGGTAGCAGACGGGTGTGCAAGTGAGTAGGTTTGGTTTGTCGCAAGAGAAGTCAAGCAAACGGTTGTGACGTGATGGCGGGCAGCGCCTTTCTTTTACACTTGTCCCTTTTTCCTTTTTCGCCGCCTGCCCCTGTGGCCCGCTTCCGATGTTTAGCAATCTTGGCGACGGACCCTGTGGAGTTGCGACGCCGGCAGCTCTTTCCCTTTTTCTCCTCTTCGTCGTCTTCTCTCCCTCCTTCAGTGTCTTTCGCCACTGCCTATTTTGCGCATCCAAGTACAGGACAATTACGTGCCAGGACGTGGCAATCGCGGACCCAACAACTAGCCCGCCTTCCTCGCATCCTACTATTCCCAGCTAGCCCGGTTGGGCGGTGCACATGCCACCAAGTTGACGACGGAAGAGGGGAGGCACAACGCTCCGCGGAGGGCGCCTTGTTCTCTTCCAAATCGCTGAGGAATACCAAACGACAAGCAATTGTGGGCGTCCTGTGTCCTGTTTGGCCGGGAGACCGTCCTGCTATCTGGCTGCAATCTCCTACGTTTTGTCCCGGTCGCTCCTTCCAGATGTTGCGAGGCACAACGTGTTTCATCGCCTCTCTGCCGAGTTTGGGAAGTGGCGATGGAGCGTGAGTGTGCGGAGAGATCCGCCTTGCAAGCGTTGTGCATTTCCATACTCAAGCGCTGAAAGCGGCGCTGTTCTATGACATGTTCGGCAGGAGCGACCGACTCATCAAAATGTTGCGACTCAGTCGACGACGACACTATCAACACGCAATGCGGCGACACAACATCACACTGAGTAGCACGGAGTTGCCCCTCACCTGACGCTGTCGGGACGTGACAGGTCCGTCCGTCAGTGACGTGATTCAGGGTAGTTTCTCATGTATGGAACAGCAATTGGCCCGGTCCAAGGCTGTCTAGCATCGCTAGAGCTCCAGTGGTTCCACATTTTGATGTTTGGAATCGGGTTGCGTGGCTGGACGAGCCGCGGCATGTCTAGCTTGCTCGCTTAACGGATCGCTGAATTGCTCCGTCGGCCGTTGTGGCCGGCGATGTCGCATTGGAATCAAGCCGAGGAATGTTACCGTTTTTTTATCTTTTTATTTAGTTATTTATTTTTAAAAAATTTATAGTTACTTTATTTTATTATTTTATTATTATTTTTATTTTTGGATCAGTTCTATGATTTGTCGTATGCCCTGTCAAGTTCAAACGGCAAACTCCGGCACCTGCGTGCAACATCGCTTGATACAGGCCGACCTGAAGGGCCTACCCTAGAGGTGACCATCTTGTCGGGAGCGTCTAGCTCACTGCGGCCCTGCAAGCCATGTGAAATCAATATTGTGCTGTGCATTGTCACGGGTTAGCCATCAGACTCATGCCAAATCAAAGCCTACTGTTCGACATGGTTTGCGCCTTCCTGTTCCGCGATCGATAGGTGCCTTCCATCCCTCGCGCCTACTGTAGCCGTGTCATGCTTCGTAAGCTCAGACGAGGCTCCGGGTGCACATCCCCGCCCGTCTGCACGCCTACAGCACTTGCGCGCCTCAAACCCACTCCCACACTTGCTGACGTCTGCCCTCCCATTTCGTCATCGACCCAACTACGCCAATTGCACGACGACGATCTCTGTACAACGCAACGTGCTGAGACCAGCAAACACCAGACGACCCAAGGCGTCCAGAACCGAATGAACAATCAGACCTACGAGTAGGACTCGACTGCAGGACGTCGTTGGTCCAGACGACTCGACCGTCAATCGGACGACATGGTCGCCCCAACCGCAGGCGACACCCCTGCAGATGGCACGCCACACCTGCCACAGCCGCCACGAGATCGGCGACGACACATTGTCATTGTGGGCGGCGGCGTCATTGGTTCCACGACAGCCTACTTTCTGACGCGACACCCTCGCTACGACCGCGGCCTGCACCAAATCACCTTGCTGGAGGCCACGCCCACCATTGCTGCTGGTGCCTCGGGCAAGGCCGGCGGGCTGCTGGGCCTCTGGGCCTACCCCGAAGAGCTTGTCCCGCTCTCCTATCGCCTGCACGGCGAGCTGGCCGACGAGCATGGCGGCGCCCAGCGCTGGGGCTACCGGCGGGTTGGATGCGGTCACGTTCAGGCGGAGGTGAGCCAAGACGACTTGGACCGGCGAACAGCGGAAACCGCGGCGGCCAAAGAGACCAATGGACAGAACATCGATGCTGATACGAAAGACGCGGCCGCCGGCGTGAAATTGACAGACGGGCCAAAGACGAGTACCGAGGCACAGCCTGAAGCACAGCCTGAAGCACAGCCTGAAGCGCAAAAGGACTGGGAGAAGCTGCCGAAGCAAGACGAGCACGCGGCCCGTCTCCTGTCCCCTGCGGTGCTCCCACCCGACCTCGACTGGATCGATCCGGCCGTTGTCCAGTCCTATGATCAGATGGGCGTGCCTGGCGCCTACGACACCGCCCAGGTCCATCCCTTCCACTTTACCACATCTATGGCCGCGCTGGCCGCCGAGCGCGGCGTTGCCATCCGCCTCAATGCACACGTGACCAAGATTGCGTCCACAGGCGACGATGGAGCGACCGCAAAGCACACTGTCGAGTACCGTGATCGCACCGACGCCTCCCACACAACGCAGACCCTTGACGACATCACAGATGTTGTCGTCGCCGCAGGGCCCTGGACCGGCGTTGTCCTGCCACGAACGAAAATCGAGGGCCTGCGCGCCCATAGCGTCGTGTGGGAGGCCGACGTCTCTGCCTACGCCGTCTTCACCGACGTCGGCCTGCCCTCGACCTACACACCCGAGTACCGCCTGCAGGCCGGCCAGAAGCGCCGCCGCCACCGGGGCCGTGTCGACCCGGAAATCTATGCGCGCCCCTTTGGCGAAGTCTATGCCTGCGGCGAGCCCGACTCGAGCGTGCCGCTCCCCGCCACCGCCGACCTGGTCCAGATCGACGACGGGCAGTGCGCCGATCTCGTCGCCTACGTCAGCACGATTAGCCCGGCACTGGCTGTGGCGCCCGTCAAGACCACCCAAGCGTGCTACCTCCCCCGCCACATCCGCTTCGGCGACGAGCGGGCGCCGCTGATCGGCCCCACGCATACGCCCGGCCTCTGGGTGGCCGCGGGCCACACGTGCTGGGGAATCCAGAACGGCCCAGCGACGGGGTGCCTGATGGCCGAGATGTTGCTGGACGGCAAGGCCACAAGTGCCGACGTGTCCAAATTCGATCCGCGAAAATTCAAAGTCTAGGAGGACTGGGTACAAGTCACTCGGACGGACGGCATACGAATAGGACGAGATAGCATACTTCGTACAATGTACTCTGTGCAGCCAAATTTAGTGCATATTGAGCGACGACAGCATAGCCTGAACCTAATTTACAACACTACATCATACTGCACTCTCCAGCGTTGTGTCCTACTAACACAGCGAAAGTGGGCCCAATTCTTCATCGATAACCCCACGTGTCGATAAGCAGTGCGATAACAAAAAAAATTGCGAGAGCGAACGAGCGAGCGAACCAGCCTTCGGTTCGGGATCCGCCAATTTTGCTCTTTTAAATACGTTTCTCTTCCCACCGAGACATCTATCGTATCAACAACTCGGCACGCACACGCATTGCTTCGTTTAGCGACTGTCCTCCTTCCATCTCGATCCACGCCCACCTCGCCGCACACAAAATGGGTCGTTCGGTCCGCCAAAAACGCAAGGCGCGGTCCTCGCGGCCCGTCGTCAAGCAGTCCAACAACCGCCGGCGCCCAGTGAACCCCACGGGCAACGCCATCATTGCTGAGAACTGGGACAAGGAACAGACTCTGTCGCAAAACTACCGCCGGCTTGGCCTCATGAATCGCCTCAAGGTCCCAACTGGTGGTATCGAGCGTCTGGGCACCGACGCCGTCAAGGAGCGCGCCGCTGTCAACTCCAAAACCGACGCCCCCATCGAGCACTACATCGACCCCTTTAACAAGACGGCCAATGAGATTCTGGGCGACAAGCGCAAAGCGCCTGCCAATGCCTCCTCCTCCACTGTTACTTCGTCGTCGAACACCATCCGCGAAGTCCGTGTCGAGCGCGACGCCAGTGGCCGCATCGTGCGTGTCCTCGGCGACGCCGCACCCGCCCACAACCCCCTGAACGACCTGCTGAACGACCTCGAGGACGACGAGGAAGCCGACGCCGCCGAGGCTGCCGAGGCCGCCGCCAAGACATACGAGGAGTGGGGCGGCATCGAAGATGCGCCGAAGAAGGGAAAGAAGGGCAAGACGGGCGATGCGACTGGGAAGCCTGCGACGCCCGTCGTGGCCGCCCTCGAGCACCTGGCCAACCGGCCCGTCGGCCCCAAGCACGTCCGCCACCAGAGCCAGGCCGAGCGCGCCTGGCTCCAGACCCTCGTTGACCACTACGGCGAGACCGATCCCAGCGACTCGACCCTGGCCGCCATGGCCTTTGATCGCCGGCGCAATCCTTTCCAGCGGACCGCCAATGACATTCGGCGGCGGCTGGCTACCTTCCGGGCCGAGGGCGGTGCTGTGGGTGTGAAGGTATAGGCGATCAAAAAGCGTTCCGTTTGTCTCCCGATTTCATTATTTTGTCTTCATTGTTGTCACCTGCATAGTTCACGCGGCGCAAGGCGTTTTTGTGTTCCTTGTTCGTTGGCTAGATTTGTTCTTCTCGGGCAGGGTCGGTGCATATTTTACAATTCTTTGGAAAAAATTACAAGTTATATTGTCTATGCACTCTTTGCGTTGAAACCATTGTCAACTCTGTTTTGTAAACGTGTGGTACGGTTTTTTTAAAATTAAATTTATAAATATTTTATTTTGTGAATGCGACGAGAGTGCTCCTTCGTCTTATGAAACAACATTCCTTTGCGCAAGGCTCGATGCTCTGAGTAGTGGCTGGTGCAGCCGCCGTTAGCTGCATCTCAAGGCGCTAAATGCCAACGAACACAAACGGCAGGCGCACTGCAGAGCCTGTGGAGACGCGTCGCAGTTGCCAATTGACAAGAGCCTGCCGTCATCGCCCAAAATCAGTAAGCTTGCCGCCAAAAGTCAACAAACCGTCCATCGCCACGTTAATTTTGGCCTCACGACCAACTCCCATCACGACGTCGCTCTCGCCGCATCGTGACGCCTTCTACATACCTTTGATATTCTGACACATTTTTCGACACCTCCCACCGTGACGACGACCACCGCCCGCCCCCCCACCCCCGTCATGGAGCCTTTCCTGCGCGACTGGCGCCAGGACGCGCTCAACAAAGCCCAGTACGACTCGGCCATCTTTATCGGCGACAAGCTCCTTGCCCTGACGGGGGCCGACGAAGATGCCTTTTGGCTCGCCCAGGTTCACTTTGCCATGGGCAACTATACCCGTGCCCAGGCCCTGTTGTCTAAGTCCGACCTGATTGCCCGCAACGCGTCGTGCCGCTACCTCGCCGCCCACTGCCTAATCAAGCAGAGTCGCTTCGACGACGCGCTCGCTGTCCTTGGCGAACGAAACCCGACACACCTGATCCCGACGTCGGCGAACAAGCGGAAAGCGCCAAGCGGAGCGGGTGCTGCGGGCAGCGGCAACGGTGGTGGCGAGAAGGTACACCCTGCTGGCAGCAGTAGCAACATCAATCCAAGCAACGAACGAGGAGCAGGGAGCGGCCCAGCCAACCCGCCAGGGAACCACGGTGGCAAGAAATCAACAGCGTTTGGAGCAGGAGGCAAGTCGTCGACAACAGCAAAAGGCCATGCTAACAGCCGGTCCATTGGTGGTGTCCCAGACCGAGGAGACCGGGCTGGGGCTGCGTCGTCGTTGGAGAGCCGGCGGAGGGAACGCGAGGCCAGCATCGAGGCAGAAGCCGCTGCTGCTGCTGCGGCGGCGGCAGCAGCCTCCGCAGCAGCCGCCGCAGCCGTGGCTGCCGCCGAGGCATCTAACCGGCGCTACGAGGCGGGCATGTGTTACCTACGCGGCATCTGCTACGCCAAGCAAAACGTCTTTGACCGGGCCAAGGAGTGCTACAAAGACGCCGTGCGCATCGATGTGCAGTGCTTTGAGGCCTTTCAGCAGCTCACCAAGAACCAGCTGATGGCACCGGACGAGGAGTGGGAGTTCCTCGAGTCGCTCAACTTTGACAGCATTGCCATGAGCCCTCTCGCCGCCAGCGAAAACGGCAGCACATCCGCCGAAGACGCCGTCCAAGAGGCGGCCGACTTCACCCGGATGCTGTACAGCACACGCCTGTCCAAGTACCGGAACCCGGAAACGTTCGCAGCTGCGGCCGAGTCCCTCGCCTCACACTACCGCCTGGGCAACAACGCGGACCTGCTGCTGGCCCGTGCCGACCTAGCCTACACACAGTGCCGCTACGAAGACGCACTGGCCCTCACGAGTGCCGTGCTCGAGGAGGACCGTTACAACTTTGGCGCCTACCCGCTGCACCTGGCATGTCTCTTCGAGCTGCGCATGAAGAACGTGCTGTTCCTCGTGGCCCACGACCTGGCCGACCAGCACCCCGAAGAGCCTTGTACATGGTTGGCTGTGGGCGTCTACTATTTTGCCACGGACCGCATCGCCGAGGCGCGCCGCTACTTTAGCAAGGCCAGCATGATGGACGCCCACTATGGCCCGGCGTGGATTGGTTTCGCGCACACCTTTGCCGCCGAGGGCGAGCACGACCAGGCTATCTCTGCCTACTCGACAGCCGCTCGTCTCTTCACGGGCACGCATCTGCCGCAAGTCTTCTTGGGCATGCAGCACCACGCCATGAACAACATGACCGTGGCCGAGGAGTTTTTGAAGACGGCCTACAGTCTGTGCCGCGAGGACCCGTTGCTGCTCAATGAGATGGGTGTTGTGTGCTACCACCAGGACCGGGCCAAGGACGCTGCCACGCTGTTCCGCAAGGCTCTCGAGGTGGCCGACGACATGGACTGTGACCCGCAGGCATGGCTTAGTGCGCGCATCAACCTCGGTCATGCCTACCGGCGTATGCGGCTGTTCCGCGAGGCTCTGGCCCAGTTTGACGAGGTTCTGCGGCTGGGCGGCAAGAATTCGGCCGTCTTTTCGGCCAAGGGCCTTATCCTGCTCGAGCGGGGCCGCCCAGACGAGGCGGCTGTCGTGCTGCACGAGGCGCTGGCCATTCGGCCGCAGGATCCCATTGCCACCGATCTGCTTAACAAGGCGCTCTTTGAGATGTCAGTCAGTAACAATGTGCTGCAGCTTGCGGGCGGTAACAGCGGCTCGGCTGGCAGTCTCGGCACGGGTGCTGGTGCTGGCGGTTCCGGCGGCATGCCTGGCAGCACAGACGACCAGGAGAACAGCCTCGGGTATGATATAGACATGGGCCAAGGCTTGGGTGGCGGCTTCGAGGCAGCCGTGGACGACGATATGGACACGGCCACGGCGGCCAGCTTCGAGAACGACCTGCTCCAAAAGCGCCTGGCAGCACGGCAGCAACTGGTCGATGCCGTCGGCGGTGGGCCCGCGGCGGCAGCACGCGCCACCCGGTTGAAGCAAAAGCGAAAGAGCAAGGGCAAAGGGAACAGCCTCGGCGCGGCAGGTGGTGGTGACGAATCCGCTTCCACAGGCTTGATGGAGGGCATCATGGAGGGCGGCGATCCTGAGGGTGTTGACGGTGCAGCAGGCTCCTCCGAAGGTAACGACGCGGCGGTTCGAGACCGGCAACAGAGAGCGGCGCGCAACCACTATATGTCAGCACAACTGCAGCGACAGATGCGCTCGGCCGCTGCTGAGGCCCGGCGAGCGGTGCATGAAGCGGCAGCTGCCAGGGGTGCAGGTGGTGGAGGCGGATCTGGCGCACATCCAGGCGACGGTGATGGTGGTGGTGGTGGTGAATAATGGGGCCGCACATATGCATGGGTGGGTACTGCGTTTAATGCCATAACGACTTTTGTTTGAGCGGGAGCTACTGTTGCATCACTTGGTAGCATTACGACAGGACATGCATGGACAGGAAGAGCATTTACGACGAACAAGAAACGGACAACATGTGGACACCCGGCGTCTAACGGAAACATGGGATAATCAACATTGCATTGCGGTCACGACGGAAACAAGGACATCACGTAATATCTACTTTATTTTTAAAACCCAAAAATGAAACTATATTGGCTGCATATGGTGCGGAAATTGATTGCTCTCGTCGGTTCGCAAGCTCGTTACAGCTTCGCCTTGGACTGTTTGCCCACGACTTGCTCGATTTCGGCAAAAGGGTAGAAGTAGTCGAGACTTTCTGGGTTTGCCAGCGTACCGCTCGGCGTGATGCGCTCGCCCGACACAATGCGCTTGACTGGCAGCTCGACCTTTTTCATGTTGATCGTCGTCGGGATGGCCGGCGTCGTGAAGATGTACCTGGGCACATGACGCTTCGACAGGTCGCGTGCAATGGCGCCTCGGACGTCGGTCTCCAGTTTCGCGTCCAAAATTTGTCCAGGGCGCATCAGCAGGAACAAAAGGACCGACTCATCGGCATCGCGGCCGGGCCGTCGCTGGCCCACGCACAGCGAGTCAGCCACACGGTCGGAAAAGTTGCGCTCGAGCACGGCATAGACCTCGGCCGACCCGAATCGCACGCCGGACGGGTTGAGCACGCCGTCGGCGCGGCCCAAAAAGTCCAGAGCACCAGTGACTGGGTGGATCGAACAGAAGTCCCCATGGGCCCAGACGTGCCGGAACCGGCCAAAATAGGCATCGTGGTAGCGCGAGCCCTCGGGTGCAGCAGCACGGTCGGTGCGCAGGACCATGGTGCCCTTGGCATCCATCTCGACGCGGCCGCTGCCCTTGTCGTTCCAAAAGAAGCAGGGGATGTTGGGGAAGGCTTTCACCGCCACGAGTTCGCCGGGCTCGCCGCTGGGCACTTGGACACCCTTGAAATACGCGGAGTCCTTGCTCTCGACGTCCGATGTCGTGTCAAACAGGCGCACATCAACACCCAGACTCTGGCCCTGGGCACCTCCCACATACACTGGCGTTAGCGGGTTGCAGATGCCGAAGCAGCCGGCAATGTCAGTACCTCCCGAAATGTTGGCTAGATGCACCTTGGGCCCAAAGCCGGTGTCGTAGAACCAGTTCTGCAGCTCCTGGGAGAGCACCATGCCGGTGCATGTGACGACGCGGAGGGCAGACAGGTCGGCAATATCACGGGGCGCAATATTGTGGCGGACCATCTCGAGCATCCAGCGGGGACTAAGGCCGAGCTTCGTGACACGCTCTCGCGCCGCGAGGCGGACGAGGACGGCTGGGTCCGGTTGGAACGGTGAGCCGTCGTACAGCACAGTGCGGCAGCCAAAAACGAGCACACCGACCGTTGCGATATACATGATCCAGCCGACCGTGGTAAACTGCATCGTGACAGAGTCTGGGCTCATCCCCTCATGTAAGATGGCCTCTTTGTAGTAGTTGATCAGGAGGCCGCCCACTGAGTGGACAATGGCTTTGGGGGTGCCGGTGGTGCCCGACGAGAAGCAGATCAGGAATGGGTCGGCAAAGTCGACACGGGCAAACGGCGGCGACGGGAGGTCCACGGCCGCGCCCACAAAATCAACCCAGCGGGTAGCATCCAGGTCTGTCACGTCCCGCGGATCTGTGAAGCGCGGAATGGCAACGGCACCCGCAAAGGCGCTGCATTCGGCACGCAGCCCGCTCACTACCTGCTTCATCTTGGGGCGCAGGTCCGTCGTCTTGCCGTTGTAGACGGCCACATCGTCCATAAACAGCAGCTTGGGGTTGACCTGCACAGTGCGCTGCAGTATGCCCCTGGCACCCATGTCCGTCGAGCTGCTGCTGAAAAGGCCGCCGAGCCAGCAGGTAGCCAGCCACACGAGCAACGTCTCGACACTGTTGGCACCAACTACAACGACACGGTCGCCGCGCTTCACACCGGCATGCGCCGCCATGGCAGCAGCCAGCTGAGCGGCCCGACGGCGCAGCTCGCTCCACGTCACATGGCTCGTATGCTCCAGGGCGGCACCCTCGCGCACCTCGGTGACGGCGATGCGGTCGTCCTCCTTGCCAATGGTCGTGGTGGCGCTGGGACTGGCGCCGGGTGCCCGTGAGCGCGTGTAGAGCATGTTCTCGGCAAAATTGAGGCGCACGCCGTCGAACCAGCGCGGCACGGCGTCAATGGGCAGGGTCTCGTCGACGACGCGGCGGTAGGTGCCCTCATGGATCAAGTTGGCGTCGTCAAAAAGCATGGACCAGAAGTCGGAGCGGCGCTCAACAGAGAACCTGTGGAGCTCAGCAAACGTCTGGCACGCATGTTAGTTACTCGACATAGCGCTGCCAGCCGATGGTGGAAGAAATTGGTGGATTCGCGGCACGAACCTTGAGATGTAACGCATGCTTGCTGTTGACCTTCTGCAGAAACTTGTACATCTCCGTACTCTTAGGATCAGGGTGCTCCCAGAGCTTTCGCGGCAACGCCTGGATCTGTGAAACAGCCATGGCTGCTCGACCTGCGGTCACCGTTTTAGAGTGAGATCAGATTCGAAAAAAAAAGAAGGGATTCGAGAGCCGAGGAGAATGCTGGGAGACAGTGAGAGGACCCCAGGAGTTTCTTTAGAGACAAAATCTGGACGACGAAAGCGAGATAAGGACGACAGCGATGTTGGTTTCACCACAGCTGAAGGACGTCCCAGGGAGGACTCTTGCCATAGGTTGCGGGGCACGCAGTTGACGACGGACGGCAGATTGGTCTTGATCTGTCGTTGTCGGCAGTTGACTAGACAGAGTGGGAGGGAATCCGTGCCGTCGTCAGTTGGAGAGACTGTGTTTTTGCTTGGAAAGGAGGCTTTCACACATTTTGAATTTTGCATTCCGCCAGGAAGGTACCTCCTTTTGAAAAGCGATTGCTCTTTCCCATTTTCCTCGTCGGATCCATGTCGCCCTTGCCCTCTTTTTACGAGCCTTCCGTTTACGGCATGCCGAATTGTCGCAGAGGGGAAGGCGCCTTGATCCGCACTTGCCCCGGGTTTTCTCCAACAGTGCATCGGTTTTTCCACTCTTTCCCCACGACAAGTGTGGACTCCGCCATCGGCCTGACCTGAACCTCGGCCTGGAGAATACAAACGCAACAGCTCTAGGCCGGGTTTTAGTCTGACATGTACGGCATACTTCGTACGTCCGAATTATGTTTCTGCCGGCATCTCTCGGGTATCGTTTGTTCGCACAATTGCATGGGAATTGGTGTCCCGAGACAAAACTTAACCTCATTCGTTCCTTCCCTCGTCATGCGTTCATTTTCTAGACTACCAAGTGAAGAAGGAGGGCGTGCAGGAATTGGAAGGAGCAATAAACCTTCTTTCCAGAACTTTCTCGTAGCATTATTGGCCTGTATTCCCCAAGGCAAAACTTGCATCTTCTGATCCTCGAGACTGTAATAAATAGCCACATAAACCGAACGACTTTGTATTCCCGCACTATCTTATCAATGCATCCCCTTTGACGACCGACCTTTCACATGTTCGCCATCATGGCCCATCGTCAGATCACCCTTGAGCATATTACTAGCCGTTCCTCCAATGTGTCGAACCTGTTGTGATGCTCCCTTCGACCGTTCTCTTGACCGATTCTTCGTCCATTCCGGATCAATTCCGTCCTCCTTGACCTAACCAGACCGTTTCCCGAGGTCTCGTTACATCTCCCACCTACAGAGTGTACCGGAAGTACACATTCTGGTCGCCCAGATCCAACAGTTGCTGCTCGGTGTACTGTGCGTTAATTTGCTCCTCCGTTTGACCCTCGACGATGGCATCACGGCGGGCGTTCTCGCGGGCATAGGCGACCCGCAACACATACGCAGCGATGATGCCGGCCAAGCAGATGCCCAGGCAGGTGCCGTAGCCGGCCTGGTAGCGAGGCGCCTGCTTGGACAAAAAGATGTTGCTGCCGCAGATGCCGCCGAGATTGCCGACGGAAATCAAGACGGCCAGGCCGACGGCACGCTTGCTGCTGGGCGCCAAGTTGTTGCCGATGAGGCAGACGACACACATGAAAGGCGAGAACAAGCCGCCGGCGATGAGGTACAAGAAAAAGTACGAGACGCCGGTCATGCGTGGGTGGGGAATGGCAAGCTCGGCGATGAGGCCGACACTCGCGAGAGCGAAGCCGGCGATGATAAAGGGCGTGCGCTGCTGCACGCGGTCGCTGGCCCAGGCGAAGAGGATGACCAACACCAGAGCAAAGACATAGATGGGCACGGTCATGAGCTGGGCGTTGGCGCTCTCGTAGCCCAACTGGAGGATAATGGTGGGAGCTGTGGAGGAGAAGCCGTACGTGCCAATGGTGCAGGCCCAGAAGCAGATGACGCCGCACCAGATGCGCCAGTCGGAAAAGCCTTCGACGACGTGGTGCCAGCGGATGGGGTCGGCGTTGGTTACGCGGCCGCGGCCGGTACCGGTCTCGAGCGCCAGGCGGTTGATGATGAACTCCTTCTCCTCGTTGGTCAGGAATTTGGCCGTTTCGGGGCTGTCGGGCAGGATCTTCCAAACGACAAAGGACATGATCACGGGGACGAGACCCTCCAAGATGAAAATCCAGTTCCAGCCGTCCAGCCCGGCAATGCCCTTCATGTGCTGGATGGCAAAGGCCAGCAGACCGCTAAAGGCGCCGGCAAGCGAAGCGGCGGCATAGAAGACGGCCATGCGGGTCTGGACCTCGTACCGCTTGTACCAGATGGTCAGCAAGAAGGTCGACGCAGGGAAGAAGCCGGCCTCGGCAAAACCCAAAAAGAAGCGGGCCGCATAGAGGCCCTGAGCGCTCTTGACGATGCCCATGAGCGTCATGACGAGGCCCCAGCAGAACAGCAACACCGAGATCCAAATCGACGGCCGGATGAGCTTGAGGACAATGTTGCTCGGCACCTCAAACAGCCCGTACGGCACAAAGAAGAGCGTCAACGCCGTGTTGTACATGAGACCCTGCAGCTTGAGGTCGTCCGCCATGCCGGCGATCTTGGCGTTGCCAATGTTGCTGCGGTCGACATAGCCGATGAGGTAGAGGAAGGACAGCAGCGGCACGAGGTGCCAGTCGACCTTGCGGAGGATGCGTGCCTCGCGCTCCTTGTCGAAGGCGAGCACGACCTGGTCGGCACCAAGGCCGGCGTCCACAGTACGCAGTCCACCGGCGGCCCTGACGGCTTCGGCTGCCGACTTTTCGTCGATGGGGTCATGGCCGTGGTCATGATCGTTGTCCGCATCGACGTTCTCAACATCCCGAGTGGTGTTGTTGTCAGCCATTGTGTCGGTCGCTGGTGGTAAGTTCTGTCTGGTGAGTTGGAGGAATGAGGGTGAGGATTCTTGAAAGATGAGCGGCTTGAACAGAACAAAAAAGAGTTGTGAGATGACAACAGGTGGAACCCAGACCAAAAACAAAATCTCGGAAAGACAGCCGAAAAGCTTGGCTATATGCTTTGGCGGGCAGGAATGAAGTGAGGGGGGACTCTGGGAGGCGCGACGTGGGTCGCAGGCTGTGATATGCCGCGAAAGGACCGCACACGACAATATGTGTTGTGTGTTAATTTGAGAGTCACAGGCCACTCACGACTCTACATGATGGAGGCACGAAGGGGGCAGGCACAATGGCATCCGCCCCCCAGTTTACGCCCCGGCGACCCAACTCCACGACCAGCAACCGTCTTGTCAGTCCCGGAATAGGAAGGACAACAAGCGACAAAGATGGTAGACAAGGACACACACGGTCCTTGCGGCATGCGGAGACGATCATAGGACCCGGAGAAAAGAAAGTGGAGGGACAAGAGAATAGTAGTGTGCCAAGTGAGGAGGTGGATGCGGGTGAAGCTCAGGCAGGCGGACGATCATGGACACCTTCCTCGCACCGCAGTTGGAGGCAGTTTCCTGGAACGGCCGTCAATACTACGACAGTAAAACCAGCAGCGCCGAAGAAGACGGGCAGGTTGCACCGTGCTCTCTGTCGATACCTGCCAAATATGGGTTTGTGAATGGGTCATTGTTGCATTGAACCAGAAATGGAGGACACGAGAAACGGAAGGGCTCGACCTTCCTCTTTTTGTTTCTTTTTGTTTTCATTTCTTTTTTTTCTTTTCTCATCTTCTTCTCTTCTTTTTTTTTTTACCTTTCTCGTTTCTTTTTCGTCCTGTCTTTCTTTACGTTTCCCCCCCTTATTTTCTTATTTCACCTGCGCTATTTTGGTTTTCTAATTCATAATTCCCACGTTTTGTTTTCTTTCCTTATACGGCTGTTGCTTCATAACTCGTTCTTAGCTGCTACTCCGTTCTCCGTCTTACCCCCTTGTCTTCCCCGGTATTTCTCGTCGGCATATTATTCCCTGCTAGTCACCCCGAACCCACGAGGGGCGGTCAGCTCGCCAAATGAGGGGAAGAGGGACAACAAGACTTTGCAGCATGATGCTAGTCGACCGTTGTTGTCTCCATTTAAACCGTCCCCTGCTCCATATCCTGTTATGGTAGCAGCGCATGTCTCGAGTAGGTGTAAGTTACTGTTGTGGCTTTGCCCGATTTTGGCTAGCCAGGCGGACAACGGAGGTGGAGGTAAGAAATGCGGAGAAATGCACGGTCGGCAGGGTGGCCAGAGAGATTTGGCAGAGGAGGAGAGGGGGAATGGGGGCCCCGAGAAACCTTGGCTCGCTACAACATACTCCTCACTTGGCGATCCCTTTATCTGACAAAAGCAGCCGGCAGATGGTGATTGGAACAGCGATCAACCTCCTTCCTGGTCCAGACGCAGTGTGACATGCATGTGAGCGGCACAGACGCGGGACTTATTTTGACGGATGTGGCGGAAATCGGCTGCAGTTGTCATGGGGGAGAAAAAAAAGGGGGGGGGAGGAGAAAAAAAGAAAAAGAAATAGAAAAGAAAAAAAGCCTCGCTGCATGCCAAACGCTTACCTTTCAGACCCGAACGACAAATTATCAAAACTCACACGTGAGGCTGAAAGCACATTTGCACATAATTATTGAGACGCTCTCAGTGGTGATGCGTTATCAACAGATTGCTTGTTGCACACGTCGTCGTTTCACGGACACCAGAATTGCACCATTATTTAACGTTGGAAGTGTATATATCGTATTGTACATATTTACAGTCTTGCTTCCGGTGACTGTCCAAGTCCTTGATTCGAGGTCTTCTTTCCATCTGGCTTTGTCCATCTAAAATTAGAAACACGAAGCAGAAAGCCCAATATAGGAAGAAAAACGGGAAAATAAACAGGAACAAAAAAATAAAAAATAGAGTAGGGTGCTTCTCGTCCATGGATTCGTTTCCCATTGCCCGACCGACCCAGACACACAAGCGCTGCAATGCTCTCGTTCCTCTCGTTGCCGTCATGCCGATGGAAGTGATTTTCTTATTTTTTTGTGATGTGGCTTTTAAGAAGAAAAAAAAGAAAAGGAAAAAAAGAAAACATAAAACACAATGGCAAAAGACAAAAACGCCTCCACCTCCGAATGAAAAGTCCGACACAAAAAACTATCAAGAGATCATGGCCCAGTATGCATGCCGTATGTTTTAGTTTAGACAAAGGGAGAGAGAGGAATGGGGGTTTTATATCACAAATATGACCGAAAGAGGAGGACAGAAACAAACACAATGAAACAGGGAGCCAAAGACAGTCGACGACCGACTACCCTTTGAACGCGGGGGCCGGGGCTGGGGCCGGGCCCAGATCTGTGTCGGTGTTGGAGGGCGGGAATGGTGGCGGCGCGTCGTTGTTAAAGTACTTTGAGAACTCGTCCTTGTCGGGGAACGGCCGCGGGCCCAGCAGGCGCACGAGGTCGTCGCGCGTCAGCATCTCCTTGCGCAGCAGCTCCTCGGCGACGAGGCCAATTTCGGCCTTGCGGGCCGTCAGCAGGTCCTTGCACTGCTTGTAGGCGGCGTCGATGATGCGGCGCACCTCGGCGTCGATCGTCTGCGCCGTCGACTCGGCAAACGGCTTCTGGAACTGGTTCTGGTCGTCCTGGCGGAAGTGCAGCGGGCCGACCTTGTCGGACATGCCCCACTCGGTCACCATGGTCGTGGCCATGCGCGTGACCTTTTTGAAGTCGTCGCTGGCGCCCGTCGTCACCGTGTCAAAGTGCAGCTCCTCCGAGATGCGGCCGCCGAGCGTCATGGCCATGCGGTCCATGAGCTGCTTGACGTTCATCAGGTAGGCGTCGCCGACGGGCAGGTACTGCGCGTAGCCCAGCGCGCCCTGGCCGCGGGGGATGATGGAGACCTTGAGCAGCGGGTCGGCATACTCAAAGTACCAGCCGCAGATGGCGTGGCCAGCCTCGTGGTACGCGACGGTGCGCTTCTCCTGGGGGTTGAGCACCAGCGACTTGCGTTCGAGACCGCCGACGACGCGCTCAATGGCCTGCTCAAAGTGCTTCATCTCGACCGTCTCGGCATTGGCACGGGCGGCTGGAACGCGGAACGCGGAACGCGGAATGGTCAGTACGGTTCACACGGAAAACAGCATAAACGAAAGCAACAAAGTACACAAACAGACTCACCAACGAGAGCAGCTTCGTTCACGGCGTTGGCAATGTCGGCACCGGCAAAGCCCGGCGTCAGCGCGGCCAGACGGCCGACCAGGTAGTCAATGTCCTCCTTGGTAACAATCTTGGCCAGGTAGACACGGAAGATGTCCTGGCGGCCCGACATCGTGGGGCGGTCAATGTTGATGTGACGGTCGAAGCGGCCGGGACGCATGAGCGCCTTGTCCAGGATGTCGGGGCGGTTCGTGCCGGCCAGCACGACCACCTGCTCCGACGTGTTGAAACCGTCCATCTCCGTCAGGATCTGGTTGAGCGTGGCCTCGCGCTCGTCGTTGCCGCCCGAGCTGAACTTGCCGTCGCCGCGCGAGCGTCCAATGGCGTCGATCTCGTCGATGAAGACAATGCAGGGCGCGCTCTTGCGTGCCGTGGCAAACAGGTCGCGCACACGCGACGCACCGACGCCGACAAACATCTCCACAAACTCGGAACCGCTCACACTGAAAAAGGGCACGCCCGACTCGCCGGCCGTGGCCTTGGCCAGCAGCGTCTTGCCAGTACCGGGCGGACCGGCCAGGATGGCACCGCGCGGAATCTTGGCACCCAGGCGCTGGAAGCGCTCGGGCTGCTTGAGGAAGCTGACAAACTCCATAATCTCCACCTTGGCCTCGTCCATGCCGGCCACGTCCGAGAACTTGACCTTGACGGCCGACTCGTGGTTGAAGCGCTTGGCCTTGCTCTTGCCGTAGCCAAAGATGCCGCTGGAGCCGCCCATGCCGCCGGCGCCGCGCCGCGTCAACCAGTACATGAGACCGATCAGCAGGATCGACGGACCGAAGCCCATCAGCAGACTGCCGAGCATGCCCTCTGAGGCGTAGCTCACGGGGAGGCGCTCGGACGGTGGGATCTGCAGCTCGTCCTGGGCCTCTTCGAGGCGGCGCTCAAAGCTGTCGACCGAGCCGATGGAAAAGTAGTACTGCTGCCACGGGTTGGCGGCGGCCGAGTCGGGGTAGGCGGACTGCGTGGCCTCGCGGTTCAGCTCGACAAGGACGCGCTTGCCCGTGACCGTGAGCCGCTCGACAAGGCCGCGGTCAAGGAAGTTGCGCCGCAGCTCCTGCCACGTGATTTCGGTCGTCTGGCCGCCGGGGAACAGGATGGAGTAGATTGGGTAGAAGATGGCCGCTCCGAGCGCCCAGCCGACCCAGTCGTTGCCCTCGAATATGCTTTTGGGGCCGCCCTTTTTGCCGTCACCGCCCTTGTTGCCGCCCTGTTGCTGGCCGTCTTGGCCTTGTTGGTTGTTGTTGTTGCTGTTGTTGTTGCCACCGTCGTTGTTCAGGTTCGGCTGGCCAGACGCACCCGGCTGGTGCGAGCTGGGCTGCTGCGGGTCGTTGGAGTTGAACATGCCGTGCTGATTGCGCTGGTCGTTTTGGCTGTCCTTGTTGGCCGGGTCGCTGGGTGGGCGGTTGGCGGAGTGCATGCCGGCCTCGTCGTCCGAGAACTGCTTGGCCATGTTGAACGCCACCTTGACGACCTTCATGCCGTCGGCCAGGCTGAGGCCGCCGGCTTTTTGCTTGGCAATCAGCTCACGCAGCTCGACCGGCGCACCGTAGCGACGCACACCCTCAATGACCTCGAGCATGCTGTCGCGGCGCGACGGCGGCGAAAAAGACAGGATGCGGGACAGAATGGCCAGTTCCTCGTCGTTCAGGCGGACCCAGTTTGGCGGCAGGGGCCGCTCCTCCACAGGCGGTTGGCTGGTCTTGTCGGACGATGCCTCGGCGTCCGTCTGCGACTGCTGGGACCGCTGGGTCTGCTGCTGGTTGTCCTGGGGCGACTGTTCGCTGCCGAGCTTGCCACCATCCTCGAGACGGTCAGCCTGCTCGGCGAGCTTCTCCTGCTCGGTGGACGCGTTGTTCTCCTCGCTCTTCGGCACAGCCGACTCCCCTTCCTTGTCGGATTTTCTCTTCCGACGGCCATTGGACGGCGGCGGGGTCGGTCCGGCCGAGTAGAATCGCAGCGACTGCTGCAGCGCGGACTGTGTGGCAGCGCTGGGGGACAGCGTAGCTCGTAACGGTGTAGAAGCGAGCATGCACCGGGGCTTGGGTGCGGAAGAGGCAGCGGCCGACGCAAGCCGGCGAAGGGGGGAGGAGGACGAGGGAGACGGAGCGGACGAATGCAGCCGGACAAACGCCGTCTGCTGTCTGCTCGGCGAACGACGTGCCAGCGCCAGCCGTGTTGCTGCAGTCGTGGCCGACGAGGCCGACGGCGAGGGCCGCAGCCGGAGCAGTGTCGTGCCGCTCATTGTGGCCTGTGACTGAACAGACAGATGAGGACGTGACGCCGCGGCGGACGACAGGAAGGATGAGGGGATTCGG
Source organism: Sporothrix schenckii 1099-18 (assembly GCF_000961545.1). Classification (NCBI taxonomy): domain Eukaryota; kingdom Fungi; phylum Ascomycota; class Sordariomycetes; order Ophiostomatales; family Ophiostomataceae; genus Sporothrix; species Sporothrix schenckii. The sequence continues at coordinate 3,543,734 of NW_015971148.1, forward strand.
AAGCACAGGAAGCACCGGCTCGCCTACAGGGGCATGGATGACGGTGTCGACGGTGTCGAGGATGCGTCGGAGTCCGGATGCGGGTGTGTTGAGCGAACCAAAGGTGGCGTTGCCGGGCGCGGATCTTGGCGGAGAAAACAGTCTCGTGATTTTCGAATGGGAACAGAAGCCGAAAGAAAGCTGAGCTCCGAAAACTCGAAAATTCTCAGTGGAGCGACTGCTCACGCTGCTGGTCAATTGGGTGCGGGCGTGCAGCGCGCCGTGTCTGCCTTGTCGGTCCCGTCAGGCGTGAGGGGAGGCGCGGATGTGTTGTGCGTGTGTCGCTCGGCCGGGATTGCTTGGGGTCGTGGGCTGAGGATGGTGGCAAGGTGGTGGTGGTGATCGATTCTAGGCTGTGGGAAAAATTACGATTCTGAGCCATTGGGTGGCCGCCACTGCCCCACCGACTGTTGCTGACTAACATCAATAAAGTCACATGGCATGGCACGTGTGGTGACGCACTGAATACAGTGGAGCCCCACAATTCACGGCCTTGTGGCAGCGACGCGCCAGACGCGTCTCCCCGCGTAAAGCGCATTAAGTGGCTGTTTTTGGTGTACTTCGTGCCATTGAAGCTCACAAACAGCATCACCACCGCCAACAACCACGGTCCTGCGCCCTGTTGCCGGACCATTCGAGCATTGAGAGCCGACTCCGACTCTGAGCGGTTCTCTTCACTTCGGCGACAATGGACGCCAAGGCAGCAAACGAGGCCATGGAGCCGGTGGACGTCGTTCATCCCGAAGTTCGAGCACATATCACGAGTCTTGTGTCTGCGGTATGTTTAATGAGGGCGGGGACGTGTGCGGGACCGGCGGACAGGAGCCTGTGGCAGTCATTGGTCTAACATTCTCACCAACGCGGCAGCTCGGCGGCTTCGACGAAGATGGCACGTACCAGCTGGGCGACGACGCCCTCGACGTCCTGCGCGACATCAAGAAATGGATCCGCTTCTACGACCAGAAACTCAACCGCATGGACGTGGCCCGCTGCTTGGCCGAGACGAACCTGGTCGGCGGCGACCTGCTCGCCATTCTGGCCACATGGCACGAGAACGCCAACCTGCAGCGCTTTCGTGCCCGTGTCGCCCTCGCCTGCTACGAGATCCTCACGCCGTTGACTTGGCCGCTCGAAAAGGACCCCGAGACCATGACCGTCAACCACCACCGCCACCTGCCCGTGCTGCAGCTGGCCCAGCTGTCCTACAAGCGCGCCATTGTCAACTACGACGGCGCCCAGATCCTGCACACGGCCGTGCGTGCGGCCCTGCCGTCCATGGCTGTCCCCCTCGGCGACCGCTCGTTGCGCGACCAGGGCGTGATCAAGCTGGTTCTGTTCTTCCTGCGCAATGTCGCCATGATCGAGCCGCCCCCCGGCGTCCAGTATGACGGCGACGAGTCACAGATCTCGCGGTCCACCACCATTGACGCCTTCTCGTACCAGGACATCTTTCTGGTGCTGCTGACGGTGGCCTCCAACATGGGCGAGGATTTCCGCACAGAGGACACGACCGTCATGGAGATCATCTTCCACCTCGTCAAGCGCGTCGACACCGCCAAGCTGTTTATGGACGCGACGCAGCTCAACCACACCAAGGCCTCCGAGCTGACCGACATGATGCAGAAGGAGACGGCCATGCTGCACGCCTTCAACAAGAACGGCCCCACGCGCCACAGCCGCTTCGGCACCATGGTCTGGGTCGACCGCGGCGAGGGCAAGATGTCGACGCTGTCGGGCCAGGACGCGCTGATGGGCTCTGCCGCCCGCGAACGCAAAATGGACAACAGCAAGAAGTTTCGGCCGCCCCGCCGCGGCCGCAAGCGCGACGAGAAGCAGGAGCTCGTCGGCCTTGGCGCGCCCGTGTCCCTCAACGCGCGCGCTAACGCTCAGCTGCGCAAGTTTGTCGAGGAGTTTCTGGACGCCGGCTTCAACCCGTTGTTCCAGCACATTCGCAAGTCGATTGACCGTGAGGCCCCGCACGTCCAGCACCACCATCGCGCCCAGTTCTTCTACCTGGTGTCCTGGTTCCTCGAGGCCGAGCGCATGCGGCAAAAGGCGCAAAAGGCACAAAAGGCCCAGACGGCCCAGCGGAGCCAAAAGAACGCCCATCCGGCTCAACCGCCTGCGGACGAGGTCAGCAGCTTTAACCTCGTGGCCGGCGTGCTGAACCAAGAAATGTTCATTTTCCTGGGGCGCGCCCTCGACCGGTCGAACAACGACAAGGACTGGCCCGAGTTGATGGTGGTGATGCGCTGTTTCACGCAGATTCTTTTGACCGTGCAAGAAATGTCAGAGTCAAAGAGCGAAGACGACGAGGAGATTGCCGAGAACATTTTGAGCCGTCTCTTTTACGAAGAAACGACCCACGACGCCGTCACCAACATTGTCAAGAACTTCAAGGACCAGGGTTACGAGTACCTCGATGCCTGTACAGAACTTGCGCACACCTACTTGCGCATACTCGAAGCCTATTCGAAGCAGAACGTAGACCTCCAGGTCCGCTCGCGTCGGCGAACCCGGACAAAGAAGAAGGCAGCCAAGGCGGCGGCGCGCACAGGGGCTGCCATGGGCGATGCTGCAGGGGACGGCGGTGACGCCGAGCACTTGGCCCCCGACGCACAGAATGACGACGATGACGAGTCCGCCGACGACGAAGCAGCCGCCCAAAAAACAAGCACAGAGCGCAACTTTGACTTCAAGCGCTTTTCCGCCCGCTTTGCGGTGCAGGGCGTCATCAACACATTTGTCAAGCTCCTCCACAACTACCAAGATCTCAGCGACGCCCAGCTCAAGCGCGCGCACCGCTTCTTCTACCGCGTGGCTTTCAAGCAGGAGATGAGCGTCATGCTCTTCCGCGTGGACATTGTTCGGCTGCTCTTCAACATGATCAAGGGACCCGAGCCTCTCGACCGGCAGAACGCCATGTACCGTGACTGGGAGGAGCTCTCGAGGCAGATTCTGCGCAAGTGCTTCAAGAAGATGGAGGAGCGGCCCGTGTTGATCATTGAGATGCTGTTCTCGAAGACGGCTGGCACGGCACACTTCCTCGAGTACGGTTACGAGAAACAGACCGTGTCGTCGTCCGCGCCGAAGCCTGGCGGGCTGCTCGAGTTCCGTGAGGACCTGGACAAGGACCGCCAGATTGCGATCTTGGTGGGCGTTCTCTTGGACAAAAACCACCACGATCTGCTCACCTGGATCAAGGACCAGGTTGGCATGGCCGCAGCCGAGCGGCGGGCATGGAAGGCGACTGAGACTGCCGCGACTGCTGCCGCTGCGGCGGAGACAGCCTCAGCAGCAGACGGTGACGAGTCCACCCCGCTCGACACACCCACTACGGCCTCCGTTGTCAGGCGTGACGCCCCCACCATTACCATTCGACCCAGCGACGACGCTTGCAAGAAGGCCATGTTCAAGAACTCGCATCTGCGTCTTCTGATGCAGCTGGTGGGCATGGAACGCCTGGCGCCCTCGATCGACGAGACGCCTGAGTCGACGTGGATCTTCGCGTCGCACATCACCGCCGACGAGCTTGAGGAGTCGCTCGAGTTTATCAACCGGGCCGAGTTTGACCCGCCGACCTTTGACAACAACCAGTCGGCCGAGGACCAGCTGAAGCGCAAGACGGCGCCCCGCAAGAAGGCGGTGTACGACGACGACGGCGAAGACGAGGACGGCAGGATTGACGACGAGATGCTGTTCCCGGCCGGCGGTCCGACGGCCCGAAACGTCGTCGAAGACGGCCTGGACGGCAAAAGGAGAACCATCCGGCGGCGCCGCAAGAAGACGGACGAGGACGGCAACGAGCTCGAGGGCCTGACAGAAGAAGAACGCGATGCGAGGGCGCGGCTGCGGCGGGCCAAAGAGCTCGAAAAGGCGCGGCGCATCAAGAGCGACGTGTATGTGCACGCGAGCGACGATGAGACGGACGACGAGAAGGACCGCGAGTTCTTTGCGCGCGAGGAGGCGACCAGGAAGCGGATCCACAGTGCTGTGCAGCAGAGTCTGCTGTCGAGCAAGGGCGACGACAGCGATGCCTTGGCCACCACACCGAGCAAGCCGACCAAAGCCAAGCGCACATCGACCGTGTTGTCCGAGGACGATGAGGACGAGGACGACGATGACCTCAATGACAGCAGCGACCTTGGCCTTACCTCCTCACAAGACCTGCCAGCATCAGGCCGGCGAAGCCGTAAGCGGAGAAAGTCGAGCGAAGCGGCGTCGGGCACGGACGACGCTGACGGCGATGCCGATGAGGTCGTCGTCAAGAAGAAGGCGCCGCCGAGGAGACGACTGCATGCCGGCTTCGTTGACAGCAGTGACGAGGAGGATGAGGATGACAACAAGAAGCAGACGACTGTCGAGAATCCAATTCCAGTGGCCAGTCAAAGTGGTGACGCCATGGACGTGGACCGATCATCACCTGCCGTCCTGTCTGAAAAGACGGGCGGACAGATCCAGCTCAATGGCAACACCAACGCCGATGGGACGAACAACGTGGACGATGATGCTGACGACGATGTTCCGGTCGCCAGCAAGAAACGGACGGCACGGGCCAAGTCGGGCTTCCTTGCAGACAGTGATGACGAGTAGAGAGGGACACGGATATCATGAAAGGGTTATGACCTGTGGCGGCTCTATGTGGGTATGTTTTGTTCTTGGTTTGTTTTCTCATGGCGACGCGCTGTTTGGCATATATCAATGGTCACTGTGTGGGCACGGGCAGTCAAATTTCATGGTAATGTTTCACTCTTATAGACTGTGAGAAAGAATGAAATCCAATCACAATCCATTGCTGTCTCCTGCCTCTCTTCTCTTAGTCTCCTTGTTTCCGTCCCGTGCTCCTTGCGTTGCTCCAACGTCCGGAAGGGTCATGCCTTTATGGGCATACCATCTACTTCTTGCCAGAGCCAGCGCCGCTGCCCTTGGTGCTGCCCATGGAGCCCATGTTGCCGCCGCTGTTTGCGGCATTGGCGTTGTTCGTGTTGGTTGCCGCAGCAGACTGGGCGCGCGCGGCAAATCCACCCGAGGACATGTCCTTTCCACCGCGGGACTATTCACAAGCAAAAGAATCGTCAGCAACAAACTGGATGCACACGGACATGTCAAGGACACGGTTTTCGACTGACCTGGCTCGACTGGATGCGCGACGAGTCACCGCTGGTCATTTGATTAGGGGGAGCCATTGTGATGGTTGTTGTTGGCGGTGGTGTTGCTTGGGTAATTCCGTTTGTAGCTGGAAATAGTCTGGTTGTGTTGGTTGTTTGATCTGTGGTTTCGAGTTCAAATCGTCGAGGTGAGGAGCGGGCTGGGCCCGACATTTATAGTCGTTTCTGAGAGAAAAGTGAGACATGAATCGGAGGTAGAGAATAAGTAGCACACGAGGCAGACTGTAATAAATGTGCATCGTCGTAGTAATCGTGAGGTAAGAGAAGGCAGTGTCAATGGCAGGTGTCTATCGTGAGTAACAGGCAATGCTTCACATTACCATCAACTGTTTCATGATGATTGACTCCGTGAGATTTAAGCGTGAGGCAGCAGAAATGTCAAGAAACGTAGTCCGTGATATTGGGCACAATAAACCTTTGTCACTATCCATGTTATCCGACGAGCAGCTCATCTAAAGCGTCATTCCGACGTCGTAGCCGGCAGCACAAAATATATGAAATAATGAATACCCCTCCTATTGCGAAGCGCTTAATAATTAATGGTTTTACATTCACATCATCACATTCCCATATGGTCAAGGTATCAGGAAGGAGCACAAACGACGAGCACTTTATGAGTTGGCATTTGTCTCAACACCATGTCTCAGTCGACATCTCATGCAGCGCCGCCGAAAATGGCCTTGTTTTCCTGTGATATCTCGACAACCTTTTGCGCTAGATCGAGGTCTATAATTATAATCGCGAATGTCAGCAAATAATCCAATTGTGAATCATGAATGCTAATCGGCAGACATCGCCACTGCACATACCGACATCCACGCCCAAATCTTGTGCACTCAGCACCTTGACCGACAGGTCCGGCATGACCTTGCCGACAATCTGAGCAGCATTGCCGCCAACGAGACGTGATTCCTAAGGAGGGATTTAGTAGGTGAACTTGCTCCTGCCACACCATCGATCGCTGGCATACGCACCCGGTTCAGGTTGACGGTAATATGGCCATCTGCGTCGAGAATGGCACTCTCGCCGCGCAGCTGGACAACCTTGCCCACAATAAGGACGTTATGGTTGACGTAGCTGTTGAGGTACGAACACGAGACCCTCGGCGTTTCCATGGAGGCCATCTTGGGCAAGGGTGGCGGGGCGAAGAAGGTGCGTGGGAGAGCTTATGGAAAACGAAGATGGATGCCAGCAAAGGAGCGGTATCGTCGGTGCGGAATGCGGGCTGTGAAGTGATGATGTCGCTGGGAATGTTTGGAGGGGCAGATGAGCTTGACGCGTTACAGTAAGGAAGGCGCGTTCTCAATTAAAACCACGTGATGCATCACGTGTGAGAAACAATTAGGCCCCACATATTAAAGCTGTTGGTCAAACTGGTGTATCACAACTGATTTCTAGTCTTCTGAAGAATGCGCACATATCATTGTCAAAAAATACGGAAATGCTTTGCTAAATTTGAATCCTGTCCTAGTCGTACTCGTACATGCAAATTTGATGGTTTTCGTATATTTTTTTTATCGTCCGCCTCAACTACTCAACCAATGACTGTCTGACCTGTAGCCAGACCGCTCGGTTTTGCGCCCTGGATGTAGATGCGGCTGACCAGATCGCTCTGGTGCGCGTCAATCATCTCGTGCAGCGCGGCGCGCTCGACGACAATGCGGCCCGTCTCCAGCAGGTCCTTGACGTCGACGTCGGCGACGGCCAGCGCGCGGCCGTCCTCGCCGGCGGTCTCGAGGCTGGTGAACAGGTTGGGGCGGCGGTCGGTCGTGATGAACGTGGTGCGGCCGGCCAGGCGGCCCCATGCCTGGCCGATGCTGCCGATGCCCGTGCCGGCCGCTGCCGCAATGCCAGGGACAACATCACTGGTGCCGCCGACCAGCGGCGTCGTCGACCGCGTGGACGCCGCGTCCATGTCGCCGTTCAGGAGGGAGCGGACATAGCGCTTGACAAAGCCGTCCTCGAGGGAGCGGTCGAGCGTGCCGGCCTGGGCCAGGCGCAAAAAGGCGTCGGGCAGCGGTAGCTCCAGGCCGTCCTCGCACACAATCAGCTCGCCGCGGCGGTAGCGGTAGGACAGCGCGGTCCGCCAGGCGCGATCGTACATCTTGCGGTTGAGGTCGGTGCCAAAGTCGCGCGGGTGGGGGCCAAAGGTCTTGCCACCGCCGCGTATCAGAGGCGACTGGCGCGTGCCGACGCGGGCCATGCCCGATCCCTTTTGCCTGCGCATCTTGCGGTGGGAGCCGTGGACGTCCCAGCGGGTCTTGGACGAGGCCGTGCCCTGGCGCGTGTTGTCGCCTTCGTACACGACAGCCAAGTGCAGCAGGTCGCGGCGCAGGGGCAGCTGCAGGTGCTGGGCGGGCCAGAGCTCGAGGGCGCGGGGCTCGAGGCTCGGGAAGGCAAACACAGTGACGGGGACGGTACGCTCGGTGATGCTCTGGACGGTGGTGGGGGCCGTGGCAGGCGGCGGGACGGTGGACGCAAACGAGGACGGCATGCGCTTTGAATGAGAGGAAGAGGAGGAGGCGGAGGAGGAGGCGGCGGGCGAGGCGGAACGCGGTGTTGTCGCCAAAGGCTTGTTTTGTGATGGTAATGTCGAGAACGCGCGAGGTTGTTGTGGTGATGAGGAGGCAGTGGAGGAGCGAGGCTGGAGATGCACGTGTTAGGAGGATGCTGTCAAGAAAAACAGACGATACAGGTGTCAGGAAGTACGCACCACGAGAGCCTTGCGGCCGGTCTGGGAGCTCAGCGTCAGGCCATAAAAGGCCTCCGAGAGGCTCTGCGCTCCACGCCGTGCAGCCATTGTGAGGCGCTAGGCGGTAGCAGGCGAGTGAGATCGTGACAGCCCAGGGAGAGTGATGTCGAATGCCCAGAGTGGTGGGTATGGAGCTCGGTGCAGGCGCAGGACAGACGACGGCAATGATGGCACCGGTACAACTGAAGCTTCGGTTGATGTCTGGTTGGAGGTCGTGATGGGAGAAAAAACAGTCGCTAGCGCAACAGACACAGTCCCGGGTGCGGGTTCGACATTGGCCAATCAGAGCCCGCAGATTTAGCGAACTTACCATAAATGGACATCACGTGCGCGCTCTGTACTTGAGTTTGGCGGGCGGAAGGTGCTGTGGAGCCCCTGCCAGTTTGCACTTGGAAAAAAATTGTCGCGTGGTAAATTATGGGAGCTGTGAATAGCTTCATTGTTTTTTGAGAGCAGCACCACACCAACACAACACGACACCACCCAGACCGACGGACCGGCCACCCCGCCTGTTCTCAACCACCCCTCCACAATGTCCCGGTACACGCCGGCAGCACGGCCGCTCGTGCAATGCCTGCGGGCCGGTGGCCGTCGCAGCGAACAAGTCAGTCTCGTCCTCCGACCAGCCGCTGCTGTTGCTGCCACGCAGTCCTCGACGCAGGCTCTCTTCTCGACGTCGACTCGCCAATTGACTCCCACCACCTCCTCTACTTCTTCTTCGTCGTCCTCCTCCTCAGCCACACCGCCCCCGCCGCCACCACGACGATTCGAAGACCTTGAGGGCTGGCAGCAAGATCCCAATCTGACCACGCTGCCCTGGGCCGAGCGAGAGCTCATGCGCCGCGGCACGCCGCCCGTTGGCTCGCGGCGGCGGCGTGCGGCCCTGCAGACGACCACGGCCTTGAACCGTGCCAAGGCCGGCAACGACACGCTTGCTGGCCAGGACGGCGGGCCAGTGCCCTTTGAGCTGATGCCGTACCAGTGCTTCCAGGAGGCCCGCAAGGTGCTGCGGGCGGACCGCGAGGAGAAGCTGCGCCAGATTGCCGCCGAGACGGCCAAGATCCGCAAGCTCGAAGAGGTCCTGGCGGCCGGCGACCCGTCCAAGGTCACGTCGCGCGGCGGCACGGCCTACCTGCAGAAGCGCCTGGGCAGCCTGCGCAGGCATCTCGAGCACCTCAAGGTGCTGGCCGACATCAACGACCCGCTCGTCAAGCGCCGCTTCGAGGACGGCCTCGGCGACATGAACAAGCCCATCTACCGCTACCTCGCCCAGGAGCGCTGGCGCGGCCGTCCCCTGCGGCTCATCCAGCAGCGCATCCAGCAGTTCCACCTGGCCCCCGATCTGCTGCCCCCCAGCCAGATCCACCCGTCCGCCGACGTCGAGCTCTTCTTCCGCACCTACAAGGTCGCCCACGGCGCCATCGTCGACAGCTTGATCTCCGAGGTCACGCCGCGCCTGCGCATCCAGGTCTTTGACCGCGGCACCCGCCTGGTGTCGGTCGTCGTCGTCGACCCTGATGTGCCCGACCTGACGTCCGACGGCTTCTCGCGCCGCGTCCACTTTCTGGCCACCAACATCCCCGTCGCGCCCGCCGACCCCTCGGTCCCGCTCGCCCGCCTCGACCCCGCCAGCCAGGTCGTCCTGCCCTGGCTGCCGGCCTTTGCGCAAAAGGGCTCTGGCCCGCACCGCCTGGCCGTCTTTGTCCTCGAGCAGCCGCCCGTCGACGCCGAGTCCTTTGACAAGAACAGCAGCCGCATCGACACCGCCGCGCTGCAAAAGGCCTTTGCGAGCGACCCGGCCTCGGCCATTGCCGCCGGCGCCGACTCCTCCTCGTCGTCGTTGTCGCCCACGGCCAACCGCGACAACTTTTCCCTTCGCAGCTTCGTCGACAAGCACGACCTGACAGTCGTCGGCTGCACGCTGTTCCGCACCCAGTGGGACGCCGGCACCGAGGGCGTCATGGAGCGCCTCGGTGTCCCCGGCGCCGACCTCGAGCTCAAGGCCACGCGCCTGCCGTCGCTCAAGCCGCCGCGCAAAGCCCGCGGCTGGGAGGCCAAGCACCAGGGCCCCAAGTACCGTCACCTGTGGAAGTACACCCACCGCATTGCCACGCCGCGCCGCAAGTTTGTGCGTTAAGGCCGGTAGTATGTCGGAGGGAGCGGGTCGACGGACAGACTCTTACTTTATTTTTTTTACTATTGGGAGCAAGGTCGTTTGGCTGCTATTTGTGTATACAAAATTATTATTTTCAACAGCATGTCGAGCACGTCGAGCATGTCCGGCCTGCCATGTGTAAGATAGCCAGCATTCTACAAAATGTATCTACGTATGAGAACTGCCATGTTTGTCGTGGTTGCATGCATGTATGGGGCGTAACTTGGACTTGAATCATTATTCGTAGCCATCACGTTCTAGAATACAAAGTACACTCTTCTTCGTCTTTTGTCCATTCTTCGCTTTTCCTGGCCCTCCCTGTTGCCCCCTTTTGTCCCCTCCCCGTTCTTCATAACCATGATTCTCTTATCGTACATTAAAAAGGTAGAAGTCGCTTGTTTATCAACCGACCATGCGCATCCGATCCACCGCTGGTTTCCGAGCCGTTGTTGTCATCCGTCTCAAAATCCTTCCGCAGACGGGACACCGTGCTCAGCGGCGCAGGCATTGCACCGTCGTACCGAATCTCCCGAACCATACTCGACATGTCCAGCTTTTCTGGTGCCCGCTGGATCGCGGCTGTCTCTGGGAGCAAGTCTTGCCATGACCACGACAGGTCTCCACCTTGATCCGATACTGAAGTAAACGATTCCACCTTGGACGCGTCGGTAACACTCGTGCGGGCGAGTGCCAGTTCCAACTCTGCCACTTTGGCTTCGGCCGCCTGAGCCCTCGTCTTCCAAGTGTTGCATTCGGTCGTTTTGCTGTCCAAAAGCCGCTGCAGCTCCAGTTCCACCGCCGAAGCTGAACGTTCAGACGAAAGCACCACTGACACTGGTCTTCCTTTGGAGCGGGACAGTACTGGTGTGCCGCCTCGTGCGAGCAATGACGTGTTGCCCGGCGGTGGTGGTGCTGTGGTTTTCTTCCCAGAGACCTTTGCTGTACTGTCCTTTGCCATTCCGAATGGTATTTGATGCCCCGTACCGGCTCTCACTTCGTTTCGGTCCACGGGCCGCGCTAGCTCTCTCCGCTCGGTAGCGGTGAGCCGGCCGACTTTACCAAGAGGACCGTTCCTGCCCTCGCTCTTTGTAAGTCGCAACCGTCTCCGCTCACTAGCCGTCCGTTGCAGTACTGACGTGTCGGTTCCCCGGCCCTCCGTCTTGTCGAGAGTTGCTTGTCTTGGCTGCACCGTAGGGTGTGGTGGTGTCACAAACTCTGCCGTTTTGGAAGGCGACGTGTTGCTCGTGTATTGGGACAGAGCCGAGCCTCGCTTCGGTGTGCGCGGCTTTGCCATCTGCGGGCTGGTCAGAGGAAGGGGCAACGATTCCGATGATCGCCAGGCCGCCGTGTCGAACATTGCCGCCATCGCCTTCACAGAGCTACCAGCCGCAGGGGATTTGGGCTCTTCCATATGGACCCTGTCTGGCTGTGTCCGTTTCGACGCCCGAGAGCTGGTCGAGTTGGCTCGCGTCATGTTGCGGGCGTCATTCTTTATTTCAGAAAGAGGCGACGTGGTGTCATTGACGAGCTGTTCGATGGCACGCTGCTCCTGTGTAGCGTGCCTGGATTGCTTGTCCTCGCTCTTTTGTCCCACACTCACGCCCTTGACTGACATAGCTCCTGATTCACGAACAGGCTTTTTCTGTGGCGTCGAAGGGGGCTTTCCAGTGCCGTAGGATCGCGACTTCGGCGACTGCCTTCCCACGGCTCCTGCAGTGTCCATCAGTCGCGTGGCCGGCGACTGTAGACCTTTCACCCTACTCGACGGTGGACTTTCACGCCCATGGGCAAGGACCGATGCACTGGCCTGTGCCTTCCATGGCCGTCTAGGCGTCGGTGAAACAATAGCAGTGGGCTGGATAGGCCGGTTCTCCGGCTTGGTGGCTGGTGAAGAGTTTCCTCGCACCCACTGTCCATGTGTCTTGGTCGGGCTGTTGCCAGCAGACTTTGAGTCAAAGAATCTCGGTGTGTCGTGCGTTGCCCTTACGGCCTTCTGCTTGCGGCTAGACAAGTCACCGGTCGTCACGTCGGCCCTTTTAACCGGTGTTGGTGTTGGTGGCGGCTTGTTGGTATTCATGATTTTGGCAATCAGTGCGGCTGTCTTTGACTGCGGGGTGCCTCCAATGCCAACACGCCCAGCAGGTTCAGACAGGCAGGCGTCGACAGCATCGATCGTATGGTGCGACCGCGTGGGTGTCGCTTTCCTACGCGACCCCGATGCTTTCCTGGAATCGCTTGTCTGATGTGGCACACCACCTCGAACCTTGGTTGGGCTCAGCGACAGGCTCGACGGCGGGGCCACGTTGTCGTCCCCTTCCGAGGTCCTAGAACGGCCATCGCTGTGGCCGTTGACTGCCTTTCTTGCTACCTTTGGCAGGTCCTTCGTCGGCGATGACGCCGCCTTGTCGGCTCCAAAAATAGACGAGAATCCACCACTCGCCCGGCGCTGTTTTGTCAATTTGGCGGCACCAGAGCGAGTTGATATGGCGATGGAGCCCGGAACGTAAAAGGGATCCTCCACTGGTGGAGACAAAGGCTTGACGGGCTGCGGCTCGATTGCCGAGTAGGTAGAATCGGAAGCAATTGACATGTTGGAAGCGTAATTTCTGAGCTTTTTGCGCGCTGCAAACTCTTCAAACGACATGTCCGACGGTCGCTGTGGAGGAACATTGTAGACGGGAGGTTGTTTGCCGCTCATTGCATCGATGGCGTTTCGGGTGTTCGAGGCGCTGCGCGTCTTGCGCAAATTTGCGCTATACAGATCTGAGGCCTGCTGGACCATTGCACCCATATTATGGTCAGTGAACGTCTCGGACCTAGAAGGACGGAGTGACCGCGGCATAGGCTGCGCAGAACGGGCTGCCAACTGGTGTGTATGCTGCAGCATTGACTCTTTCCTCATGATGCCCATGTGCTTCATCTCGTAGACAATGGCGCGCCAGTGTGTGATGAGCATCTCCGCCACATCGTTGGCGAGAAGGATCTTGTCCAACGTGGATGGGAGGTGGGCCAGCGATTGTTTGTCAGACGCCATGCTCTTGCGCCGTTTGTCTGATTTCGACCGGGGAGACGGTGTGCCGTGAGCCGATGGACCGCCAGACGGTGACGCAGTGGTGCCTGAGTCATTTGAAGGACGGGCTTCCGGGGCGTACGCGTCGAGTAGCTCACCCATCAACAGTGGGCCGAAAATGATTCCCAGCGCTGCGTAGCCCATCAACTCGGAGTGAGGCAAGGCGCTCCCCTGAACAGCTTGGGCAGGCTCTGTCGTCTCGGCAGAGTGTCCAATGAGAGAAAGCAGGCCGAATACGGCGCACATCAGCTCGCGCTGGAGCGGTCCAGGGACAGATCCAATGGCAAGAGCCATGAGACGGGCCTTCATTTGTCCCGGGTCTGCCCTCCCAGACTCCAAGACCTCGTTGCTGGCATGCCCATCCGATTTCATAATCTCAACAAATGCTTCGAAGAGTCGGAGGTCGCCGAGGATTCCACCGGGAAGGCCTGCAAGGAGGCGCTTGAACATGGAGGCGACGTCGTGCACGCCGGCTTTGATGTGGAAAGGCAGATTCGGCGAGCGGACGGTCGCGGCAATGTCGTCGTCATTGTCGAGGTTGACACAATAGTAATCGTAAAGCTCATTGACGACTCTCATAGAGCCAGAGATCCGGAAGATGCCGCGAGTCTCTGGGCCTGCAGACGAGTTAGGTTGGATCCAAAAAGGAGACACGAAAGTCAGAGGTACAACCGACCATTTTGGACAAGGTACTGGGCAGCTGCGCGAAAGCACGTTGGCAGCATCAGGGAGCGAGTGCCGTAGTCTGTTGGGAGGTAGAGGAAGCTTTTGCCACAGGTGCGGACAAGTGTTTGGAGTGACTGGTTCTTCAACGTGTCCAGCACGTCAGACTTGGAGCCGCTTCCAGATCCCGGCTGAAGCTGGTTTGACGGGTCACTGTCGCTTCGCTTGTGCTTTCCACCACCAATGGAGTGTCTGCTGGACCGCCTTGATGTCGGTGCAGAAGGCTTTCCAAACGTTCGCGCAAACCAGTTGCGCCTGTCGCCTATCTGGCTGTCATGTTCAATCTGCGTTGTTAGTCCTGCCCTAACAGCACAGAAAATAAAAGAGAAAACATACTGAACCGTCTTGCTCATCTTCGTCTCCGGCATGGGATAGCGGTCGAAGACCACGCTGCAAGAAATCGTTAGCGGATCCTCGTGACAGTCACGGCACCCTGTCTGTACTGTGGAATCAAAGCGAACCTTTTCCGCAAGCCGGTTGTACTCGTGGAGGAGCAGATTCTGTCGCGGTAGCGTTGAAGAACTATCTCCTCTGTTGCTCGTGAACGGATCGTCGGCCTCACTGCCGTTCGAGGTCCACGACGGTGTGGTGCTGTAGTATGCCGGCCGGGCGGGCATGATGTCCATCTGGTCTCGGTCGGCCGATCGGTCGTCGTTGGCAAAGACAGAGTGCGGCCATGCAGGAAACGGTTGCCGACCAGATGCATCCATCGTGGCTACGGGGCCAGCAGCTCCGGCTGTTGATAACGATGATCGCATAAACGTCGGGCTCGGCGGTCGGCGATGCAGGTCATGGCCAGCATGGGTCAAGGGCCGTTGCATGTTGCATTAGAGGCAAGCTAAGAGAAGAAGTGGTGTGGTGGGAACGGAGGAGAGGAATGCAAGGGGGGCAAGGTGGAGGGGAAGGATTGAAATGGAGAAACGGTGAGAATGGGGAAGACTAGAGAGAAAAGGTGGAATGCGGGACGGGTTGTGAGAAGGATGGGAGAGCAAAAGGATGATCGAGGCTGCTGGGACTAGCGGGCGATCAAAACACGGCTGAAAGCCTCAGTCGGTTCCAGTCGAGTTTTGGCTGTTGCAGCGAGACAAGGGCTCGTCGATTGGGCCAAGCTCTCAACACACGCCAAAATGGCAAACGAAGTCGAGGCTGGTCAGCGCAGCGTCGCGCGGAAAGATGCAGACTGAAGGGATTGGGTTTGTTTTGGTGTTGTGATGCGGCTGGATGTGAAAAAAGTGGGTTTGTTTACTTTTGTCGATTTCGGGTACACAGTAGAGTGTTGGCGGTTGCCCGCTGGACGGGAGCCCTACATTTATTTACGGCGTAGCGGCGGCGCTGTTGATGTCGCACGGACGGGAAGCGACGACGTATTACCGCGTATGTCGTATGTCGTATATCGTACAGAGTATTTTGTACAAGTGTGTTGGTTGAGTATTCTGGTGTACGGTTGGAAGGGCAGTGACCGGTCGCTATTTAGCTCTTGTTGGCGAGGCTTTTTTTTTGACGCTTTTAACGCTTTTGACGCTTTTGACACTTTTGCCACTTTTGACACTTTTTGACGCTCTTGACACTTTTGACACTTTCCTTTGAGGTGTCCATTGCTCCTTCCGTTTTGTAGACACGCTAATGATTCGGCCTCTTTTTCCCTTTTCCTGGCGGCCGCATTGTACGACAATTCACCACCTCCACCTCGTATTCCCCCTCTTCGCTCCTTCCTCCCCCGTTCGCTTGTCAGAACACGCGACAATGGAGGCAAGCGGCTGAGCAGGATAAATTGCAGTGACCAGGAAACGGGTACTCCACCTGAGCACAAAGTACGGAGTACGAGCAGCAAATGAGCAGCAAATGACATCCGATACGGACTCGCCAAATTTGTGCACGCAGCCAATGAGGCTCGTGCAGCACAGAAAAGGATTCATTCTGAAGCAACAGGATGACGAAGCAAAACATGGAAGGTGCGAACGACAAGAGCATGTACGGAGTAACTACGTCGTACTTCTGCAGAATGGCAAGGACAAAATGACAGACTTGGCAGGAGGAGCGTTTGGTCGGCTAAAAATACAAACTCACGTGCTACAGACACAATATCGATGTCACGACGATTATGCGGGCAAGCTGCAACAGGCAGCTAGTCCTGCTTGTAAAACCACACAGGATTGAGGCCGAAGACACGATGCCTCCCATGTAACATTCACAAGATCGAGGTGGGCGAAGAAGCTGTAAAATATAATGACAGATTGCGAAGCCGCGGCAAAATACTCCAGAATCTCTAAAAAAGGATATAAAAGAGAAGAAAATAGCATGTGCTCGGTCGACATTGTGCAAATCGAAAGGCAACCGGGGAACGTACAAGGCGAAAAGCAGTCGACCGATCGAGTTGTCCGGGTCCCGTCCTTGCTCAGGTTTCAGGCAGCTACCGCCAGACGCCGTACACCAATTCACACATCACATTACATCCATCGACCGTTCCTTCTGCCCAAACATTTATACTGCATCCGGCGTGACGGAGTCATTTTCTTCGCCGAACAGCAGGACGTACTTGAGGATGTCGGACAGCGAGATCATGCCCCGCAGGCGGCTTTCGTCATCAATGACAATAAGGCGGTGCACGCGCGATTTGCGAACGGTGTCAAAGATGGAGTCGAGCCGGTCGTCCTCGCTGCACGTGTAGATGCCAGGGAAGTCTTCGGCGCGCTTCGACAGGGCCTCGCCGACGCTCGACTGCAAGTCGTCGTACACGCCACCCTTGATGCAGGGAATGACGTCGACGGCCTCAAAGACGTTAAGCACGCGGTTGTTGGCGTCGACAATGGGCACGGCCGAGATGTTGTGCTCGACCATGACGTGGATCACGTCGAGGACGGAGTCGCTCATGTGCGCCGTCTGCAGGTTGCTGTAGGTGCCGAGGCCGATCTCGCGCACAGGCTTCTTGAGCATGACGGTGTTGTTTTCGTTGTTGACGGCGATGAACTTGAGGATGCGATACTGCGTGATAACGCTGACAACCATCTCGCGGCCGGTCTCGTCGTCGACGTCCACCAGCGGAATGCGGCGCGCGCGGGTCTTGAGCATCTCGGTGCAGGCTTCATACAGTGGCTTCATTGGGTGCACCGAGATGGTCTCGAGTGGTTGTGCGCCAATGGCCTTTTCGATGTCTGTGGGCACGGTTAGGCGTCTAATTCAGGTACAGTGATTCAGGTACAGCTTTCAATAGGTCTTTTTTTAATAAAAAAAAAGTAAAAGGACTGGCGTCATACCTCGTAATCCGCTCAGGCGGAACTGATCAATGTCGTGGAGCCGGTCCGGGTACTGGCAGTAGTACTGGATGACATTGATAAAATCTGTGCTCGTAAGCAGACCTGCAAAGGTCGAGTTGTGTGAGTCCCACAGCGGCGCGGACACGATGTTGTTCTGGATGAGGATAGTAAGGCTTTTGCGGATAAGAAGGTCGGTATCGAGGACAATGAGGCGGAACGACAGCGGCAGGACATCGTAGCTTGTCCGAATCTTGAGAAACGCACGGATGTTCTCAAGGCCCTGCATCTGTTCGCGATCTATCGCAGAGTACGTCCGGGCATCGGCCATGGCGCGTGCGCTGGTATCAGGGTTTGGTCGCAAGTAAGACGATGGTGTGACGAATGGCAGTTCGTGTGTGGCCACTCCTGCACCCGGTGCCGCTGCTGACGTTTGTTGCTGTGGTTGTGCTTCCGCCGGCTGGCTGTGCTCGGCAGGCGGCGCGGCCGTTGCTGAAGCTTGGGCGTCTGCCATCGGTGGCAGACGTATCGAGAACGGCGAGGAGGCTGTGGCCGAGCAGACGGGTGTGCGACGGGACCTGCCGGCTGTGGCTCCCGAGGTGCTTCTGTGATAACCTAGAAAGGCCCAGACAGACGACGGCGGCCGTAGGTAGTCGTGGTGTTAACAATCTGGTCGTCGCGCAGGGGTTTGTTGTCGAGGCTGACGAGACGAAGGCGGGGTGGAGAGGACGTGAATGATGCTTGACAGCCACGCAAAAGAGATTGTGGGGCAACGAATGCGGTGTAAGCGGAGGGGGGGCACAAAGCGTGGTCGTCGATACAGTGGCGATGATAAGCCGGGGTCGCGTGGCGGAGGGCCGACGGTGGTTGAATGCGGGAGGCCGGGATCTGGGAGGCTGAGAATCAAGGGCAAAAAGTGCACCGGCGGACGAGGCAGGTTAACGAAATGGCCAGTGGCTGGCCTTTGCAGAAGATGAGGTGTGGGTTGAGACCCGCCGATTGGGATTGGCGGGGAAGGAGCGAGCGTGCTAGCGTGACAAGCGGCGACAACGCACGGACAGGCAGACAATGCAAGACTGAAGCTGTTATCTGGCTCTTATCGGTTCACTATAGCACGCCAACAAAACAGAACCTGCACAAATGTGACTCTCGAGTTTACTTGATAGTTGCGAATTGGCTGTTGTGAGTAACTGACGGTCGCGTGTTCTTATGTTGGGCGTTGGTATGGAGTAGAACTCGAGATGCTAAGGGGGAAGGTGCAACCGCTGCACGTTGAAGGCACTTGGTCATATACATCGTTAAAATAGAGATTCTAATATATTGACAAAAAGGCAGCTTGCATCGCATATACGTAAACACATGTGGTAACAACTTGAACGACAAGTGTTTACGTGAAGAGAGGCCCCGCCGCAAAAACGCTTCTGCAGCCTCGCCATTTGTTGAGTAATTGCAGCCCACAGATGCTGTTCCCTCAATCACAACCGTTTCAATACATTCGCTGTTATGCATAAAGCCAAAACAGCGTGCCATCCATGGAGATCGCGCCTGCCGTCATTCTCTTCCGACTGTTCAAAACGACACAATTTGGAAGGATTCTTTCGCGGCCTGTTTCTTGGAATGAACAGGGAAGGCGCGAAGATGGTGCTGGGCAGCTGGGGAATGTGAACTGGGCAAGCAGGACAGGCTCAATCAGCCGTCCTGTTGTATGACGACACCCCACCCACTACCAGCGCCCGTTGCACCTGCCAGTTGCCACTCCAGAAGCTTGGTTCCTTCCATCTGGCACTAGTGACAGTCACAAGCTTGCGCCGTTGTCGTGCATCCCTCCCTCTCTTCTTTCAATGCGCGTTCTCCCAACAGGTTTTTCGCCCTCTCTCCCGCCTCTTGTCTGGTCTTCGCCAGTCGGTTCCGACGTATAAATGGAACGGCTCACTTTGTGCTTCTCACTACTTTTCCGCTGATCTCACCAACTGCCAATCGCTTCGTGCCCACCTATCGCAAACTGTGTTGTTTGATGATCATGCCAAACTGAGCTTTCAAGCTTCACTTTTAGGACGGATTTTAAAATGGTGAGCTTTTTCGACCTCCCGGGCAAGAGTCATCCTATAGCTTCTAGTGTACTCTCCACTCGTTTTTCTTGCCCTCGCTAACTTGTCACTCTCGAAGCAGTCCATTCTCTCTACTGTAGGCGATGCCTACCGGGCGGTGACGTCCAAAACCGCCCAGCGTACGTACTTATACGCGGTGCTCCTGACAATCACATCCTCAATCCTCTATGGTATCGCCATCCTCGGCTACCTGGGATTCTACCGCGAATATGTGCCGCATCAGGTGCGCACGGCGCCCGTCCACCTGCAATACGCCTCGGCCCACTCCCTGCCCTCAGCCGCCAGTACGAAAGCCGGCAGTCGTCTCTTTGCTGCCGAATCGGCGCTGCAGCAGCATCCGCAAGGCGCGCACCCGCACCATCCGTTTGCGCTCGCCGACCTGCGTGGTCTTGGCCTCAAGACCGACCAGGAGTACGACCTGTCTGTGGTGCTCTCGGTGCCACGCTCGCCCAACAATCTCCAAGTCGGCAACTTCATGGTCGAGCTCGCCCTGGCGGCCAGCAGTGTCAGCAGTGCATCGTCGGCCATCACTACCGCGACACGCCTTCCGCCCGCGAACCCACGCGACTTTCTCGAGTCGGGCGGCAAACGTCTGCTCTTTGCTGCATCGCGCCCCGGCCTGATGGCCTACACGGATCCAGTGGTGGCCCAGGCGACGCGCCTCACGCTGCTTCCGGTGCATTTCTTCTCGCCGGAGGCCGCCTCCCGCACGCGCCTTATCGTCCCCATGGCAGAGTCACTGGCGTTTTCTGGCTCAGGTGGCCCGAGCGCCGTGCTGCCGGCGGTGCTGTACCTCGAGCTCCGCACGGGTGGAGAGCACGAGCTGCAGACGTACGGTGCTGAGGTTGTGTTTTCGGCCAAGCTGCGTGGCCTGCGCTGGCTCATGTACCACCACCGGGTCTTCTCGTTTCTACTGCTGACGACGACATGGTGGCTGATCGAAGTGGTGTTTATGCTGGCCGTGTTTGTTGCGTTTGGTATCTTCTTTGGCGCCAACCGCGGCGATAACGGATTCGATATAGGCCACTCGAACGCAAGCTCCATTACTGGGACGCCAGGCCATAAACTGAGCAAGCAACTCGAGCCCAAGAAGGAAGAAGGGCGCGGTACGGAAGCGAAACAATTGCCCGAGAAAAAGACTGGTGACTCTGGTGTCAAGAGTGAACCGCCGAGCATCAAGAAGGAGCCTGAAGATGTTAGCTTTGGAAAGGAGACGTCTAAGTTGGCAGCTATCCCCCCAGAGGCCGTCACTACCACGAAGCCGGCCGAAAAGGATTCTAATGTGGCCAAAGATACCAAGCACGCTGATGACAGTACGGGCACCAAGGACGACAGCAAAGGCAAGAGCAGAGACAACAAGGCTCCCTCACCCACAGCTCCTTCACACAAGACTCCTCCCTCCGGAAAGACTGCCAATAACCGGAAGAGCATCATCAACGAGCCGGACGAAGATGGCGACGACCATTTCAACGACGATGACGACGACGATGACTACGATGATGACGAAGGCGATGCCGAACCCATTATTCCGCCGTCGCCCTCGCGGAAACAGAAGAAGCCGCAGCCGCAATCGCAGACACAGTCGCGTACTAGTAGCCCGGCTTCACCGAAAAAGACGAATAAAAACAAGGACTCGGCCGGGGCTACGGGACGGCCTTCCACGCCCCCGGCAGATAGCACTCCCGTGCGGCAGAAGCCGCCCAAGAAAGAAGCGTCCAACTTGTCCACAACCAGCACAGCCTCGGGCGACCATGGCAGCCCGGCAAGGAAAAGAATGTCGCAGTCAGTCAACGACATTCAGCAAAAGGCGACCTAGCGGGTCTACTTTTAGCTTGCTTGTTTTCTGTCTTCATATTTTGTCGTTTGTATTAGGGCGTCCCGTGGACCAACTTGTAAAGGAACTACCGTTTATTGGGTTGGTTGCGTTCTCTTTTATTTTATGACTTGGTTTCCTTGGTTACATATTATATTAAACTAATATCCTTTTGCGTTGCTTGTCTACTGTCGCTATGTGTACATGTCCTTTACAGCCGATCCAATATGATATTTGCTACACGCATTTCTGGTTCTTTCCCGTTCTTTCCTGCTCTTTCCTCGTTCAGATCACCACTCACGGATCTCACCGCCTGGTCCAATGAAGCCCGGCGTTAGCCAGGGCTTGGCGTCCTTGGCCAGTCGGCGCACCTGCTCCTCGTCAATCTCAATGCCCAAACCGGGCCCTGTCGGCATCTGGATGAAGCCGTCCTCGACAGCCCAGACCTCGGGGTTGTGTGTGTAGCTTGTGAGGTCCTGCTGTGACCCATTCTGCGCGTTGTAGTGGATGCCCAGGCTCATCTCCTGGATGGCAAAATTGGGGCTCGCGAGGTCGACCTGCACACACGCCGCCAGCGCAATGGGGCCCAGCGGACAGTGCGGCGCCAGGGCCACGTCGTACGTCTCGGCCAGCGCGGCAATGCGGCGCAGCTCCGAGATGCCGCCGACGTGGCAGACGTCGGGCTGCAAAATATCAACGTGCGGCAACAGCGGGCGCACGTCCCAGCGGCTGTGCAGGCGCTCGCCGAGGGCAACGGGGATGGTCGTCAGCGCCTTCAACTCCTCGATGCCCGTCGGGTGCTCGGACAGCAGTGGCTCTTCGATAAAGAGGGGGCGATGGGGCTCGAGGGCCTTGGCGAGCTGCTTGGCCATGGGCTTGTGGACGCGGCCGTGGAAGTCGACGCCGACGTCCATGCCCAAGTTCTTGACGGCCTGAACACGGGCGACGCAGCCGTCGAGGGCCGCGGGGGCGTCGAGCCAGCCAAGGTCTTCGGTGCCATTCATCTTGACGGCGCGGAATCCCTGGTCACGGCGAGCAGTACTGCCCATGTTAGCAACACGAAGGTGTTATTCAAAGAGGTGGGGCAGGAGGGGGAAAGGGGTCACTTACGCTTGCTTCTCGACATCGTCCGGCCGATCGCCACCGATCCAGGCGTAGACGCGCAGCTTGGTGCGCAGCTTTCCACCGAGCAGCTGGTGGATGGGGACGCCGAGTTTTCGAGCTGTCAAGGTGTCAACGGCAGTCCTGAAACGACAATAGACAAAGGATGAGCGGATGGCCCAACAGCGACTGACCTTTCAAGTCCCACAGGGCAATGTCGATGCCGGAGAGCGCACTCATCAGGACGGGCCCGCCCCGGTAGAAGCTCGTGCGCCACGACAGCTGCCAGATGTGCTCAATATCGTCGGCCTCCATGCCCTTGTAGCGCTCAAACCAGGCATCAAGACAGCCCTCGACGGCCTGCGAGTGGCCCTCGAGTGATGCCTCGCCCCAGCCGATATTGCCGGCCTCGTCGGTGATTTTGACAAACAGCCAGCGGGGCGGCACCCGGAACCACTCCATGGTGGCGATCTTTCCCATGATGTCGGTTGTGTGAATGTGTGGGTTGAGCTGTGGAAGGGTTTTGGTGATGATTGATGCTACCTGCGGCTTGAAGTGTTTTGCTGTCGGAAGAATATGGGCCACAGATGAGCACCTTTGTAACGTGAACGCAAATACGATCGGACTTAACCACACGTTCTGAAGCTGCCAAAGGTCCCAATTGGACGATGTCGGCGATCCGGGGCAATGATGTCCTGTAGTTCATAGAAAGCGGCAGTTGGGGTCGGGATTGAGTCGGAGCTGCTGTCGGGCTACTGTCGGGCTAATGTCGGAGCTCCTGGCGCGTGCGGGGTCGGCCAAGCCGCTGTGGTCGCGTACGCTTTTAGGGAGGTGTGCTTTTCCGACGCTTTTCCGGCCAGCAGATGCCACTAAAACACAACCTAGCTACTTTTCCGCCCCTACTAACAGCCTCCAATGCGCAAATGACACGACGCGGCGACGACGCATCAGTGCCTGGACAAGACAGTCTGGTGTTTCTAGGCTTTTTGTTGGTGATTTCTTTTTAAAAAAAAAATACCGTCTATATTCTATGAAGATTTTCCGACCTTCCGTTCTGCGGTCGTTCAACCCCGTCGTGTTACTGCTTCAGCTTTCGCTGCGACTCCACCCACTCCTTAACAGCGGCCTTGAGGTCGGCCTCGCTCCACTCGCCAAAGATGTTGACGCCCAGGCGCTTGGGGAAGTTGTAGCGTGAATGGCTGTCGAGCGCGGCCAGCGTGTCGAGCGCGCTCTGCGGCAGCTCCTTGACCTCGAGGTTCTGCTGAATACGCTTCGGCGTCACGGACTTGGGCAGCACCACGGTGCCGCGCTGCACGGCCCAACTGATGAGCATCTGGGCGGGCGTCTGGCCAATCGTCTGGGCCAGCGCAATGACCTTGGGATCGTCAATGGCGCGCGGCTTGCCGTAGATGTTGTTGCCCATGGGGCTGTAGGCCTGCACCACAATGCCGTTGTCGTGCTGCCACTTGAGGAACGCAGGCTGCTGCAGGTACGGGTGTGCCTCGATCTGGTTGACAGCCGGGCGGATCTCGGCCGTCTCCCAGAGCTTCTCGATGCGCTCGCGCGTAAAGTTAGACACACCAATGGAGCGGACCTTGCCCGAGCGCACGACGGCCTCAAGCGCCTTCCAGGTGTCCGCAACGGGCACGTCAATGACGTCAATCTGCCCAGTCTCGGCGTTGACGGGGAACCGCTCGACATTGTCAATGTTGCGGAAGGCGACAGGCCAATGGATCAGGTACAGGTCGAGGTAGTCGGTCTGCAGGTCGGCCAGGGACTGGTCGAGCGCCACCTCGACGTCCGACGGCGCGTGATGCGTGTTCCAGAGCTTGCTAGTGAGCTGCACGTTGGGAAGGGTGTCAGAACGAAGCGCCGAAGCGGTAGAGATACGAATCAAGAGGGGATCGGAAAACCCACGAAAATATCCTTGCGGTCGATGCCCGAGGCCTTGATGCCGTCGCCGACCTCCTTCTCGTTTCCGTAGGCGGCGGCGCCGTCAATGTGGCGGTAGCCGGCGCGCAGAGCCGCTTCGACGGCGTTCTTCACCTCATTGGGCTCGGATTGCTAGACTTGTCAGTGATTTGGCCCGTTGGAGAGAATATTGGAAAGCTGCAGAAGGGGACGGATTGGAACACCTCATTACCCATGTGCCCAGACCAATCGCCGGGATCTCGTAGCCCGAGTTGAGCTTAAAGGACGTCTGGAGAGGCATTGCAGTGTGGTTATTGCCGACGGCGACGACCTTGCAGAGGCGGGTGGATTTTGTTGAGTGTAAGTTGGAGCTGGCGAATTGTTCGGTTTGAATTGCTTTGTTGATTTAAGCGACTGTATTCAGGGGCAGCGACAAAACTGTGCTCAATCAACTCATTAAAGCTTCCCATCGTGCCTTCCCCTCGGGCCCCTCTCTCCCCCCCGCTCTGCCCCAGATATACACACGAAAATGACGCTCTTGCCCTTGGTGCAAATGGGGCAGGCTCCGACACCGCGACGGAGCCAAGTTGCTAGTGCCGCCGTCGGACAGGGAAAGACCGAGTGAGTGGGTACACTTATCCGTCCGTTCTTTGAAGTGCGTTGTTCGTTCAACGCAGGGTGCACCACTTTTGCCCGTCATTTTACGTCGAGCTGCTGTCCTGATATCAAAGTAGCTGCGCTTACAGACACTTGCAATTTAAATGGCCGAGAATTCATGCATTTTTACATCCCCATGGAATATGGATGATCGACTGTTTGTTGTATAAGCCATACAAAAAACTACGTTACAAATCCACATATAAAAACATTAAACTTAAATGAACATTTATATTTGTATAAATGAAATATAAGAAAGAGCTTTCTCGTTTTTAGTTTCCCTCAAAACTTGTGCATTTCTCCATTTTCCGCATATATCTGCCGCCTCGCTCTCTAAAAAATGGCAATGGCGTTCGGAGGACTGGCCACGCCGCCTGGCACCTTGAGCGGTACGCTGCTCACAAAGAACGACCACCGCTGTCTCTCCGCGCACTTGCGTGCCAACGCCTCCAGGTCAAACATCTCCCCGATTGGTACCCCCCAGCCCGCCAGCACCCACTGGTGGATCAGCCCGCCGCCCTTCATCTTCTCCTCGTCTTCCGTGCTCAGCTCGGTGTGGCCCGGAACCACGTGCGGCCCAGCCAGCGGTGCTTGCTCAAAACTCGGCGCGTCGCCCGCCACGGCCGCAAAATTGTGCTCCCACAGCCACCGCAAGCTGGTCTTGGTCGCGGCGAGGCCGATGAAGTTGGTTGCCGGCCGCTTGGGGATGGCCTGCTGTTCTTGGGTCGTCATCGCCTCGTAGGCCTCGGTACTGCCCGACCGGATAAACAAAATATCGCCGCTTTGCAGCTCGGGCCCCTTTTGCCAGGCAATCACTTTGTCCAGATCCTCAACGGTAAACGCCGTCGACTCGTACGGCGGCGCGTCAATGCTGTGCGCCTTGCAGTACCCCGCATAGTCCAGCAGCACGCCGCGCCCGACAATGCCACCTTTGTCCACCCACGCGTCAATGCCAATCACGTCCGGTCTACCCTCGAGCTCGTCCATTGCCACATTGCCGTAGAACCGTTTGACCTGCTGGTACCCGTAGTGGCGGAACCCGTCCCACTGGCTCGACCCCTGCGTGTTGAACGCCAAATAGTCGTCGTTGACTGTCCGGTCGCGGCCGTGCGCGTCCTTCTTCACAATACGCTTCCACTCGAACGGCGGCCGTCCAAAGCTCGGGTGCGACGGCTTGTTAAGCGACCAGTCGAGCGACACGCGCTCGCCCGTCTGGATCTCCTGGCGCGCCGCCGCGGCCACGACGGCCGGGGTCAGCATGTTGAGCGCGCCGAGGCGGTCGTTGTCGCCGTACAGGCCCCAGGCGTTGCCAGGAGGGCCGTTGGGGTCGAGCGGCAGGCTGTCAAAAGGCGGCCGCTCAGGCACCGGCGTGTCGACGAGCGTGCTGGAGGCCATGATCACAAGAGTTGTGGGAGTCTTGAGGTTGATGGTAAGGCTAAAACTGAGCGTGCGCTTGGATTGTGAAAGGTCACGAGACGTACCAAATACTTGTGAGACGAGATTTAAATGGAAACCGGCAATAGTTTGTGACTTGCACTTTCCTCAAGGCTTTCTCTCAAGCATGCACCATTTCGCACTGGAGAAGGAGCATTCAGGTCATGCTGTGGCCCTCCTTTCGGGTTAGCGATAGGCGAGCCACCTCCCCAGCCGATCTTCGAAGAGATCGGCAAGTGCGATCGTGCTGCCGCGGGGAAGGCCTTCGGAAAAGTACTTTCCGAACTCGGAAAATGCACTCTCCATCGTGCTTTCCCTCTACAACAGCACCACTTTTGTGCACGTTTGCGCCTGCCGTTTCGCTTTGCACACTTCAGCTTCCTTCCCTCTCAGCCTCGCTGGGCATCCAAGGCAAGGCCCTCCGACCCACAGACTTTACGAGAGACATCTCCACGATTTACAAGGGGCATGAATTCCAGTCCGCGTTCCGATGCAGATGCACCGCCCCCAAGATGGGTCTCTCAAGGCCCGCATCCCCAGGTCCACAACTCGGAGCCGGATAACGACAGGCCGTCAGTCAAACGCCGGAAAAGAGACGGCAACGACTTGCGGCAACGCGTGACGCGTGCTTGTGATCGATGCAAGAAGTGAGTGACTGAAACAGTATTGACGGCAACGTTCAGAACGCTGACAGTCCGAGACGCAAGGTACGATGCACAGGTATACGGCCGTGTAGGCACTGCATCGATGCCGGGGCGATATGTACCTACGATCTGTCCTACGCCCGAGGTCGACTTCCGTCGATTCCACTGGCCCAGACGATCCAAACGGACAAATCGCCAACATCGACGTCGCCTGTCTCGGCGACATCGTACGGAGTCTTAGCCTCGCCCGTAGTGCCAATAGAGCGGTCGGCCGTCCGCAATACGAATGGTGACAGTGTCCAGTCGACAGGCCAGCTGCAACAACAACACGAGACACGGATTGGACAGCAACATGGACAGCAGCAAGGGCAAGGACAGCACGGCCAGAGCCAGACCCAGCAGTCTGTCCAGCCGCCGTCCGAAGGTCTGTCGTTCCTGTCAGCCGCAGCCGCGGAGATGGCCCGGCGGCCAGGCGATGCATCCCCATGTAGTCTCGCCGTGCCGGAGTCTGCAATTCCGCTGGCGACACCGCCTCCTCCTCCACCGACGGCGGAGGCGCAAGCTGCTTCATCCCGCGTCTCGCCGGAGCCTCTGCAGACCGATCTTCAAGGTCACTACGTCGGCCCAGCCTCGGGAGTCTCGTTTCTTCTCCGCGTGCAGAAGAAACTCCGTGATAATGTTTCCTTCCAACAGCCATCATCGTCTATCTTTACCTTTGGCGACGCTCCGCTTCAGCCGACTACACAGGGACAAGACGACCTATATGTAGTCGGTGGCTCTGACACGTCACTGCTCTTCCTAACACAACCCGAGGCCAATGCTCTGCTTGCGCGCTACTTTGACTTTGCCGTGCCTACGCATCGCTTCCTACACCGGCCCACGGTCGAGTTCTGGCTATCCACCTTTTATGCCACACGAGGCCGCATGACGACGAACACGACTAGGAAGGGCAACAACAACAATGGCAATGATGGAAACGGTGGCAACGGCCGAGATACTCGGGAAGATGGACGTGCTCAGGCCGCCGTGCTATTCATGGTTTTTGCCCAGGCACGCGATTATCTCCCCGCGTCAGATGTCAGCGCAGACATGGACTCCAGTGCTCACTTCTACCGCGCTGCCGAGCGGCAGCTCGCCCGAGAAAAGGGTGCCATCCGTCTTGCCAGTGTCCAGGCCCGATTGTGCCAGTGTTTCTATCTGCTGTCCCAGTCCCGTATCAACCAGTGCTGGAGCTTGTTCGGCACCACCGCCCATCTCGCGCTCGCCATTGGCCTCAACCGCAACCGCCGCGCCGATCCAGCCGGCGGTCTCAGCCAGATTGACGTGGAGTGCCGTCGCCGCACGTTTTGGTGTGCCTACAGTCTCGACAACTACTTGAGTGCCGCCCTCGGCCGCCCACGCACCTTCCACGACGAAGACATTGATCAAGAGCTGCCATCGATTGCCGAAGACCGTGACATTCTGCACGGCGAGATCATCTGGCGGCCGACACCGAGTGCGGGTTTGAGTCTAGGAAATCATTCTCTGGGCCAGGGTGTTGACCAGGGCGTTGGTATCGGACTTGGTATGAATGTGGCAGAGGGTGGCAGCGATGGCAGTGGAGGCGGTGGGAGCGGTGGCAGAGGCGCTCTTCGCGGGATGTCTGTCATGCTAGCACCAGTTGCCCATGTCCGCCTATCCAAGATCGTCAGCCTGATCCTACGCGACCTCTACGCTATCCGGCCTATCTCGTCGACGACCCGGGCCATCCTCACCGCAAAGCACACAGACGCCCTACGAGCATGGCGACAGCACGATTTAAGCCTTGCCCGCTTCCTGGACGCCGACCGCGTCAGTGCATCTCTCCTAATCCCCATCTTTCAAAGGCAGCGCCATGTCCTCAACCTCGCATACTGGCATGCACTTTTGCTGACGCATCGCCCCATTTTGTTGAGCAACTTTGCCTACCTCCGACAAGGAGGGAGTGGCAGCAGCGTTGGCACTGGTGTCGGCAATGGTGGTGGTGGCAATAATTCAGCTCCCGATAACTTCGGCTCCTCCCAAGAAAATGCACGCGACCCTGATGTGCGAGCCCAGGCTCAGGCCAGTATACAGCAATGCGTCGGTGCGGCCATGCACATTATCGAGATTGTCGACGATTTGTTCCAGGACGGCCAGCTTTTCCGAGCCTATTGGGTATGTCTGCTGCCACAAACCCTTGATACGCCTCTTAACACTGACGGTCCTAGTTCACAATGTACTTTGCCTTCTCGGCCGTTGTCGTCGTTTACGTCTACGTAATCCAGCATCAGTCGGCACCACAGGAAACATACGCTGCTTACCTCGCCGCCGCCGTCGTGTGCCAGGGCCAGATTGATCGCCTGGCTGAGAGCGGATCGCTAGCTCAGAGGTACTCGCTCGTCCTTGAAGAGCTACGACTTATCACTTTGCAGCAAACAGACGCTTTCCAGCTAGCCGTGGACGCCCAAGGTGAAAGGCTTTCAACCGGCATCAGCTACAGCAATCTTAATAACCATCAGCTGCCGAATGATCAGTCAGGCATTCATCGCCAGGAACAGCATCACCATGCCCAACAACCTCGCTCTCAATCTCAACAGCAACAGCAACTACAACCACAAGCCGTCGACCTCTCTGCCGTGCCGTTGGCCGGTGGGTTGATTGGCGGACTCGCGGGCGGTCTTGCCGACTGGAACGGTAGCCCTAGCAACTCTCTTGCCGATGCCACCAGCTGGGGTTTCTTTGACTCCATGGTGTCGTCAGGCTTCTGGCCACTCGATTCGTTGCCCAATGAAGACTACCAGTTACGGGGCTGATCATGACGGTCTATAATACAAAAACAGAAAAGAATTTATTGCCCGCTCTATTTGTTTATATCCACATTTTGGATTGCCTGTCACTTATCATCTACTTCACCAGCTAATCAAGGACGTAGCCAACACGATGCCTTTCAGAATAGCCAGCACACACTCCGCATCTAGATGCGGTACTAACTCCCAGTTGGATGCCTCTACATACACTGAACGGCCCAGTAACGCATTTGTGCCCTTGGTAGCCTCGATGCCCACATTAGCTTGGAAAAGTGCACCTGCCAGGCTTGCTCGTTCCCATCTCCGCTCTCAATAGCACGCACAAATGCCTTAGTGTGCGGTCACCTTGCCGTGCTGGTGTCGCCTGTTGCCAGAACAACGCTTCCGACGCTTCTGCCCAGATTTTGAACTCGAGGATCGATCCGCTTGTCTGTCGTGGCAGACCAGCCGTCAGCGCGATAAAAAGATGATATACAGCGCCTAAGATGTTCCCAGGGCGTCAAAGACCGGTATGGCGGTGAACTTTATGAGTGGTCTTTTACGCAGAATGCATTCGTGCTTGGCCGTGATCCTTCAAAGTTACCTCTTTCAGTCAAACGCCAGCAAAGGACAGTGCCAGGTCAGACTGGCTTTGTTCATTGGCCCCGCCCACTAACACCATACACTTGGTGCTTTTCCGACAAAACCCACCAAAATATCCCAAAATATCCTTTTCCGAATCCATTACTACGGTACTAACACGCATCGGAAAAGCCAACGGCCACTTATTTCCCACAACCGCCTGCCCTGAACACCACCTCACACAGATGCCGCCATCGAGAACTGTGCAGAGTAACTGCAAGAGCTTTTGTAAAGTGGTTCTGGACCTTTGGTGTCCATTTGTGTTTGCATTTATTAGACAACAAGGCAGGATGTCGCAGACGACGAAAGGCATCCCATGACATCTTGATTCTCGGCGTGAGTTCTATTTGGGCTTTGCATCTCGCCCCTGTAATTCTCCAAAACCCATCTACACATTATTTTTACCCCCTTCCAATCATTCACATTGTTTTCATATTGCTTTTGTCTCGTTCTCATCTCACTTATTTCTTTACACCTCTTTTCACGTGTCAGGTCCAAAGCAGCTCTGCACAACCAGTCCACAAGACCATTCATTGCACCCATCCGCGCCCGTCACTCTTCAACCATGGCTACTGCTGCTCCAGTCTTGTCGTCGGCCGCCAGCCCCTTGTCACCGCACAGCCAACTTCGCACAGAGGGTTCTACCGTCGAGAACGACGCATCCTCTTCAACCCCGACACCGCCGCTACGCGTCGTCAACGATCTGCTGGCCCGCCGTGTGAGGGAGGGTCCTCATTCCCCTTTCTTTGCCTATCCGGCCACGCCGCGGGGCAAAGACGACTACGTGCATCACACGGTTGGAGACATTGACCGCTATGCTGATGCCGCGGCCAGTCTCTATCTGCAGTCTGGCGTTGTTCCGCATCATCCAAGTGCGCAAAACGCGGAGGTTGTTGCACTCCTGGCACCTTCCAGTGTGGACTACGTTGTGTCGATGTTTGCACTGTCGCGGTTGGGTTTTGCTGTGCTGTTGCTGTCGAACAGGCTGGCCACGGAGGCCATTGTTAACCTGCTGCAAAAGACGCAGTGCACTAAGATGATCGTTTCGCCTCATTACGTGACCGCGGCCATTGAAGCTGCAGCAGCCGCGTCAACGGCAAACGGCCAAGGGCATGGTCCCGTCTCTGTCTTTAGTCTCAGCGAGTACGAGCGGTACACCACGGTATCCGCCCCGACGGACACGGCAGCAGCAGCGGTTGCTGCTGACAACCACGCACTGGTCGAGGCCGCTTGGCCGTCGTTTGCAACTATGCCGGCAACCAGTCTAGCAACCCGGATTGCCTTTGTCATCCACTCATCCGGCTCGACGGGCCTTCCCAAGCCCATCTTCCAAACGCACGCGGCCTGTCTCGCCAACTACGAGAGCGGCATTCCCTACCGCGCCTTTATTACGCTGCCGCTCTTCCACAACCACGGACTCTCGACGCTGTTCCGCGCATTGTGTGCCGGCAAAGCCGCCGCCCTCTACAACGCCAACCTACCGCTTGCCGGCAGCACGCTGGTGGCGTCGATGCGCGCCGTCGCGCCCGAGAGTCTGCACTGTGTGCCCTACGCGCTGAAGCTCATGGCCGAGGATCCGCGCGGTATCGACGCGCTGCGCGCGCTCAAGCTGGTCCTGTACGGTGGCAGCAGCTGCCCAGACGAGCTAGGCGACCGGCTCGTCGCTGCCGGTGTCTACCTTGCGGGCCATTACGGAGCGTGGGTTTTCCGTCCTTGCATCTCTTTGTCCTACCCTTTTTTTTTTGTCTTTTCTGTTTAGCTGCCTTCCCAAACGAACCTGCTGATGCTGACCAACAGTACCGAAATGGGCCAGTTGATGACGTCCTTCCGCGACCCGGAGATGGACAAGGAGTGGGCGTATATGCGGCCCGTGCCGTCAGCCAAGCCGTTCTTGCGCATGGTGCCGTTGGGTGCCGGTGCCGAGGGCATCGACACAACCTACGAGTGCGTCGTGCTCGACGGCCTGCCGTCCAAGGTCTTGTCCAATAGCGACGACCCGCCCAACTCGTTCCACACGCGCGACCTGTTTGCCAAGCATCCGACGATGCACGACGCCTGGAAGCATCTCGGCCGTATCGACGATCGCGTCACTCTGTTCAACGGTGAGAAGGTCCTTCCCATCCCCTACGAGCACCAGATCCGCCAGCACGATCTTGTGCGTGAGTGTGTCGTCTTTGGCGTCGGTCGCGCCGTTCCTGGCATCATGATCGTGCCAAGCGACAAGGCCGCCTCGTTGGTATCGGAGGGCAACAACAAGCTGCTGCTGGATGCGCTGATGCCCGCCATTGAGGCCACCAACGCGCAGACTGAGGCGTTTGGTCGCATCTCGCGCGAGATGGTCGCGATCCTGCCAGCTGACACTGAATATCCGTGCACCGATAAGGGCACTGTGATCCGGGCCGCCTTTTACCAGCGCTTTGCCGCTGAGATCGAGGCCGTATACGTCCGGTTTGAGGGTGCGGCCGGCGACGACGCAGAGGTGACCGCATCGTCAAAGCCTCTCCTCACTCTGAGTGAGACCGAGCTCGAGAGATACCTCCTCGACCTCTTCACTAAGCTTCTTGGTGTCTCTGCCGACCGTCTGCAGGCCGACACAGACCTGTTTGACGCTGGCGTCGACAGTCTGCAGGCAATCACGGCCCGTGCCCTGATTTTGAGAGAGATCGACCTCGGCGGCCGCAAGCCAGGCCACAATGTCGTCTTTGAGTTGCCCAGCATCCGCCAGCTGGCCCAGCACTTTGTGGCGCTGCGGACCGGTAGCAATGGAGAACATGACAGCAACGACGCCAGCGAGATCAAGGCCATGGACGAGCTGATTGCCAAGTACAGTGACTTTTCAGCGAACGCCACGTTCGACGCTACAACAACCAAAGCACGTCACGGTGGTCCCCAGACCGTGCTACTGACCGGCGCCACAGGCTCGCTGGGCGCACACATACTGCATCAGCTCGTCCAGCAGGACGCACAGCACGTGGCACGTGTCTATTGTCTTGTCCGGGCCCCGTCACGGGCCACCGCCGAAGAGCGTGTCCAGGCGACACTTGCCGCCAAGGGCCTATCGCCACTTCCACGGGACGAGCGCGTTGTCTGTTTATCCGCCGATCTTAGCCAGGGCTCGCTCGGCCTTGACGATACGATGCTGGCCGATTTCCGCGAGACCTTGACCACCGTCGTCCACGCCGCCTGGGCCGTCAACTTCAACCTCGGCGTCCGCAGTTTTGAGTCCCAGCACATCCGCGGCACGCGCAATTTGCTCGACGTCGCCCTCTCAAACGTGGGCGGCAGGCGGCCAGCCGCCCGTCTCTTCTTCTGTTCGTCCATCTCGGCCGCCGCTGGTGCGCCCCTCCCTGCCACCATTTCCGAAGGCTACATTACCAATCTCCACCACGCTCAAGCCATGGGCTATGCCCGCTCCAAGGTCGTCACGGAGCATATTGTGCGTGCTGCCGCCAAGCAGACCGGCATGACCGCGCGAGTCTTGCGTCTGGGCCAGATCATTGGCGATACCGAGCGTGGCATCTGGAGCACCTCCGAGGCCATCCCGCTGATTTTCCAGAGCGCTCGTACCACGGGCGCCCTGCCGGCATTGGATGAGACGCCGTCGTGGATGCCTGTCGATGCCATGGCACGCGCGGTCTTGGAGCTGTCTGGCTTAACGGGGCGGCCTGAAGAAGACGACGCCGACACCGGCGACACCGGCGACATCGTCGATCTGTCCACGGTCTACCAGGTCCAGAACTGCAAGGTGTTCCGCTGGACCGATGACCTGCTTCCGGCTCTGCGTGCCGCCGGCCTCGAATTTGAGGTTGTCCCACAGCGCGAATGGGTGGCTCGCCTTCGCGCCTCCGACCCAGACCCGCGCCGCAACCCAGCCATCAAGCTCATTGATTTTTATACTGAAAAGTACGACAACGACCGGCCTGGACGCGCAGGCCTTGTTTTCGATACGCACAAGACGGAGGCAGCGAGTGCTACAGCGCAATCCGGCTTCGACGTCATTGGGAGCGGGCTGGTAGCAAAGATGGTGTCCTGGTGGAAGACGCAGTGGTAAAGCGGTACGAAAAGACGGGGCAGGTAAAGTATTCCCTCGAAACAAATAAACATACTCTATATCTCGTAGACGGTTCGCATATTAGAATATGAGATTACTGGACCTATCGAAAAGACATACTTCGTAGTTCGCACGCTGCGAAGGCCACGTGCACTGTGCATGCACCGTGCTGTTTATGACCTCATTGTCTTCCTCGTGTAGGCACACGTTGTCACCGGCTGACCCACCCTGCTAATGTGGTCGTTTCGTCATACCGCGCTCAACCTCATGGGACTCGAGATTGTGCGGATAGAGTGATGTATGTGACAGCGTGCCTTCCCATCTGTACATCCACAAACCAACTATGCAAAACAAACGGCAACCACACCACCAATTTCAAAAATTGATTTCACATTTGTTCCTGCCGCCGCATCGGCACCTATTCCACCTTGCCAGGGCTCCACTTACCGTCAGAGCTTTTGTCCAGTCCCAGCCCTGGCGCCAGCGATGCCCCACCACAATGCTTTTGCTGTTGTTGATGTGCGCTGTTGGCAGCTGGCCGCTCTTGCCTGGTCAAATCCCCGCCATTTTCTTTTCATGCTCCTACTTTCCTCAACCGACCTCCCTCTCCCCTCACTTGTTGGGCAGATGCTCTTTCCCTCCCCCACTCTGTAGCTGGCGTGATTACGCCGAAACTGGAAAGAGCGACCATATTTTTGCTCACCGCCAGAACTGCACATTCCTTTTCCCCATCACTTTTCATTCGCTTTTGTGTTTTTGATACGACCCATATCTTACTGATCACGCAGGAACCGACTTTTTTTATTAAAAAAAAAAAGAATGACTACTCTTGCTAGGTCTGTTCCTGACGGGAGATGCCGTGTATCGTATATAAAGTGATATTCGTCAAAGGAGCGTCTGCCGCCTACGAGTGATTTAGCCCCGGCAGGTACGACGTTCACTGCGAGCTTCGGAAGGTGCCTCTCTGCATTACCACGCGACAGTCTCGCTCCCAAAAGCAGGAACATGTGGCTATCCCAGAGGGAGAGGTCACGGCTGGTTGGCGTAGGGAAACCGCTACTGAAAATTAAAGAAAAGAGACCATATGTGCAACAATGGAACGGCAGGAACAACGAACAACACAGGAACAAACAAATAGATATGAGAATAGATCTGAGAGGAACAACAAACGTGAAAGAACGTGCGTGTCACAGTAGCAAAGCACGTCCCAAATCCGGCAGCCACACTGCATGACAACGATCTGCCACATCATTAACCGCCCCAAACTTTAGTCCCAAGATTCGCTGTTTGTTGTCCTTGCCCAGCTGCGCTCCGACAGTCACCCGCACACACTAACGGCTGCGCGCGTGCCGCATTGTTTGCCCCCGTTGCCAACGCCTTATTACGCCGTTAGGTGCCTCGGTGCCTCTTTGCCTCGCTGGCTCAAACCCCCTCTTTGACCGTGTCCCGCCCCTGTAACTTACGTCTTCAAGCCAGTCCTGCGATCTGTGGCCCTTTGCTCTTTCCTTTTTTTGTTTGTTTTCTTTCCTGCACGACTGCACGACGCCACGAATGCCCTTTCCTAGACAAGGAACAGGATCAGCTTCCAGAAAGAACGCCCAATATTAGAGAAGGAAGAACGCGCAAATTGTTACCAGGCGGAAGGAAGTCCCCAGCCTCCCACGATCTCCTCGACTCACCTCCTTCCACTACTCCCCTGGGGGAACGCAGGCCGAATATTCTTCCCCTCCGAAATTTGCAGTCTCCTTCTCCTCACCGGCAATCCACTCTCCGCCTTGTTGCTGCAAGCAACTCCATCTCCCAATCTTGCTCGAGCGTTTTCATGGTTCGTCTCTGCCTCGCGTCTTCTCCCAACCCCGCCAACCTCGACTCGACCGCTACGATTCGAGACGCTGTCGCAGACCACCCCGGTCCCTAACAAACGTCGAGTTTTGCAGTCCCACGAACCACGGCCTCGTCTCCATTTGCCTCGTATCTCGACATTCTTTCTACAGCACGTTATCTCAACGATCAGGATCGCACCATCAGTGGCTATTGTATCGTTGCCGTACAGCTTAGTGAGCATCGAATACCGAACCCTGGTCGTCCATGCCGCCCAACCGAGCTTCCTAGCCGCAACGTCGACCAACGCAGCTTGAGCACGCACTAGAGACCCACGCAGACTCTCCTGTCCCAATTTACCAGCCACAGTAGTGCCAGAATCTTTTCTCGGGCGACCTCCAGGAAGCTCGATTTTATTTCTTATTTTTTGATTCGCACAGTATCGATTTCTCCTTCGGCCTTGTTTTCTCGCCATTGGCCGCATCACTCGACCTCTACCCAACTCCGTGCTGCTCTTCATCTCCAGGCATCCAGCATCAGCATTTTCTACACTCATACACAGCAGCAAGAGCGTACATCAACTGCTGTATTGCCCAGTTCTGTTCTCGGGCCATCCTCTCGAGGTTCTCCCTATCCCCCCCTCCGTCCACCACGATGCCTTGCTTCAAGGGCATCGCGGTCAGCATCCATGCAAATGGTGCGCCGCTCCCCGAGCACGGCATCCAGAAACAGTCGCGTGTCTCCCGCATTAACAGCTACATCCCCGTCCCGCAGCCCCAGCTGTCCACCGACTCCGGCAAGCCAGAGGCCGCCAAGTTCGCAATCTCCATCACCCTCCTCACACCGGGCCTGCCCATTCCATACTCGACGCCCAAGGCCTCCGATGCCAACCCCTATCCTAAGCCACACGTCGTCGGCGAGCTGCCTTCGTCCGGCAGCGACAGCAAGTTCGCCGGCATCGTCACCCCCTACATCCCCATGACCAACTCCGAAAACGAGACCATTGCCGCCTATATCTACTTTGACGGCCGCGCCAAGGAAGAAGTGGCCACGTTGTTGCGGCCTGGCGAAGAAACATGGGTTAACAGCCGCTGGGTACAAGTTCCTGAGACAGAGGGCGGCGGTCTGGCTGAGCGCGAGTTCCTGTTCCGCGAAGTCGGCCTCGAGCGCTGGCTTAACGGCCTGGATCTTGAGGGACACGACGCCGCGGCCAAGCTGGAGAAGAGACGGCAGCGCTTCGAGAAGCGCCGGCGGAGGCAAGAGCTGCAGCAGAAGCAGCAGCAGCAGCAGCAGCAGAATGGATCTTCCACAAATACGAGCAACCATCGCCGAAAGAGCAGCACGAGCCGTGACCTGCGGTACGGCGGCGCCGATGCGCAGTCCCCTGTCGAGGCGCTTGAGGACGACGACCTTTCGGACGACTCTGTATCTTCCGACGACGAGCTCCCCGAGGCGACGGGCCAGATCAAGGTCGCCATGTTCCGTGTGCTGGCTTCCGGTGAGATCAAAAAGGGAGAGTACTCTCCACAGTTTGACGCACACGATGATGACGATGCCGAGGGTGGTGGCAACGGCGGGAGCGGGGTCGATGCCGACGTCGAGCACACGACGAGTTTCGCCAAGCCCAAGACCCTCGACCCCAAGACCATCTCGACACAGACCGTGACTGGCATTGACGGCCCGGACAAGCCCTACGCCGTCTTTACCTTTTTCTACCGCGGCGAGCGTACGTCAGCCCACCAAATACCGGACCTGCGGTGTACATTGCCCCCCCCCGTGGTATAATTTTGACACTGTTGCTAACTCTCCCGTCCAGGCCAACTAAGTAAAATGGGCATCATCCCGTCCGCCAAGGGCGCACAACAGACGGCCACGGACGCCAAGCGCAAGTCTGCCCAGCTCGACTTTTCCAGTATTGGTCCGCTCAAGACAGCCGGCACCGTCGGCTTCTCGACGTTCCGCGACAACGACGCCGACCCTACACGCCAGAAGAAGGCGGGCCACAAACGGAACGGCAGCGTGGCAAACACAAACGCCACCACGAACACCATGGACGAAGACAGTGACGAGGACGATGAAGACGACGACAAGATTCTGGGCAAGATGGACGATGCCGACGATAAGGATGGTGGCAAGTCGTCAGACAGGCTGACGCCCGAGGACGCCCAATTCTCGGGTGAGCTGGCTGACGGTGTCAACCGCATTCGGGTCAGTTTTTCTTTTATTTTCTTTCTTTTCTTATTCCTTCGGCTGTAAGCATATGAATGCAACTGGGTCCCTGCTAACAACCACTCCAGCTCAAGCGGCAACACTCCGTCGACCCTGACAGTGCAGCGGCGTCGTCCAACGCCGCCCGGAAATCGCCGAGCACGGGGCCTTTTGGCGGCGAGCTGACACCGACCGAGGGAAGCGGTGCCACACCGAGCGCCTCGGGCCTAGCATCCGGCGTCGCCTCGGCTGTGTCGGGCGGCACAGGCGGCAGCGTATCAGGAGGCGATGGTTCTGTGCTCGGCACATCGGCCAATTCAGGGTTGCTGTATGGCAAGGGCCTGCCAGACGACACTGTGATTGGCAGCCCGCTCAAGCGACACCGGGCCAGTGTAGCCGAGGGCTCCGAAGCCGACCCAAGATCGGTCTTCAATTCGGGTGCCTTCCCACCAGCACTCGGTGATATCCTGGCCAAGGCTGAGGCGGCATACAACCGACCTGGTCAGTCCGGCAGCCAAAGCGGATCGGGCCTGGGAGCCGCTTTGGGTGGATCGCTCGGCACGTCGCCGTCACCAGCAGCAGCCGGTTCGGCCACAACAGCACCGGCGCTCAAAGAAGAAGACGAAGAGGAGTTATAGTTGCGCAAGACATCCACTCTTACTGGCATATCGATTTGACCCCATAAGGCAGCATTGCATACCCAAGCGCCCTTGTCAAAAGCAGTATCCATTCTTTCCGGTTGTGTTCTACATTCTTGCTCTCTTTCATCTCTCATTACCATCATTTTTGGCCCCATTGGAGGTGTCTGGCTGTGCGGTTTTTCTTGGGTTGTCTTTTTGTGTTTTCTTTTTACAAACATATACTACATTTTGGCTCGTTCCCGTTTTGTTTTGTCTTGTGGTTTCTCTTGCTACGGCTCGAGGAAAACGAATCATGGTTATTTTGGAGCGGTGAAAAAAGGAAGCGCATGAAGGTGGATTCGACAGTACGTGCTGAAGGAGAAAGACGAAGCTGGTATAAGAAGGGCGTTTGTCGTCTTGGCTTCGGCCAAGTTTCCTGTTGTTGTCAAACATCTTTCCTTGTCCCGGTCTCCCATGACACCCTCCTGCTGTCTTCTCTTGTTGTTCAACTCTTCTCTTCTTCTTTCTATATTGTTTTTTCTGTGGTTGGTTATCGCGTATACACACGACGACAATGATGAAACGAATGGCAAAAGTTACCCTTTTACGATTGCATGTGCTCTCACTCCCTCTCCACCGCTTTGACTGCATTTGACTGCCGTTGGGTTCAAACTGAGGACCCAGACTTCACGTACTATCCTTCATCGACAATTCGAGCAAAGCCTGAGGCTTGTTGGTGATTTATTACAAGCCCGAGGGCCGTGTGTACGCTTTAGACACAATGGATATTAGCGTTACCTTTTACCTTCGTCTATTGTTGCCAGACTAATGTGGTGTATGAAAACCCTTTAAGTAGAAGTGAATTCAAGCGTGGGAAGTAACAAAACAAATCAAGTTAAATGGAGACATGCCCGCTCTGAATGTTGCCCGTATAATAATAATAACAATAAAAACGCACACCTTATGATGACCTCCGAGTAAGCCCAAGGTTCCAGAAAATTTAGAAGCCAGAACCCTCTTCAAAACCCCTATCCTTCTTCAACTCCTCGTCGTAGATGCGCTCCACGCAGACGACTTTGGTCAACACAGGGCGGCGCGTCGACTCTGATGCTCCAGATACCGCTGTCGTCTCCAGTCGTGCCTGTCTCGCCGCGTGGATGGCCGTCTCGACGGCGGCACACCACATGAGGTTGTTGCGCGTGGCAGCGGGGGTCAAATTGGCGGCGCGGCTGCGGAAGCGGCCGCGCAGCACCCAGACAAGCTCAATCTCTAGTTGACGCAGGGCAGCAAGGCGAGTGAACCCCTCGACCAAGACACTGCGGGCAGCCGCAGCCGCCTCGTCCGGAGTGTACGTGTACTCGTCGTCTTCTTTGGTGCCCTCGTCCCGCTCTGCGTTCGTGTCGTACTGCTCCTCGGTAATGTTGAGGAGGACGCGCATGCCGTGCAGGCCCTTGGCCAGGGCGTCACAGAGGGCGAGCCATTTGGGCCCATCCATGATCTTGGGCGCGTCTTTCGAAGCGTCCGACCCCTCGGCCGCCACATACTTGGGATCCCGCTCGGGTCCCGTCCAGCCCATGTCGGCAACGCTCACGTCCAGCTCCAGCCGCACGTGGCGCAGGCAGTCGCGCTGCCACGGCTGCAGGAGCGGGATGCCGCCACCTACGTTGCCCGGGTAGGACTGACTACCGAGCACAATAAAGGAGTGAGCAGTCGACAGGCCCGAGCTGAAGAGACGCACAAACACAAACTCGCTTGTCTCAAAGGCGATGGTGCGGGCCTCGCGGTAGACCTGGCGGCAGCTGACGAGCAGGCCGACAGGCACCGCACGGCCAACGGGGCGGTACGAGGCGAGCAACGGGACGTTGTCAAAGACTGTACTCTTCTGGTCTCGATGGTCTTCTTGCGGGGTCTCGTTGGTCGGCGGCTTCGGTCTTAGCCGCCGAAAGTGCAGCGGCCTTTGGTGCTCGTTGCTGGCAAACATGTTCATAAACATGATACCGTCACCCGGGCCAAAGTGCTGCGGGCTGTCGAAGAAGTAGGGCGGCATACAGTGGAAGAGCGTGCTCGAGACGGACATTGCAGAGTCGTTGGTGGTTGTTCCTGCAGTGGCCGTCGAGCCTGGCTTTGGGTCAACCGTGCTCAGCAGCAGAACCCAACGGTAGATCTGAAGGCGGATTTCGAGGGGCAGGTGGAGCAGTGGCACGTGTTCCTGCGAAACCAACGGTGCTGGTGATATCTGTGTCCTAGTATAAGAGCTGCCAATCTCTTGTGGTTGCGTGTCTGCTTCAGTATGTGAAGGCAGTGGTGCTTCATGAGAAGTCAGTGTTTTGACGTCCGTCTGTCCCTTGTCGTACCCATCCGGTGACTTCCATGGCTGAGATTTCCGTCGTGTGGTAGAAGCGCTTCGTTTCACCCGTACTCCCGTGACCTCGTCATAGTCGTCACCAGCGGCAGTAATCTTATACGCAATTGACGGCGTCGACGTCACAATTTGAGACATTGTGAGGCTACCGCCAGTCCGGATTTCCTCGGCATAGGCAGCACTAGCAAACAGCATTTCGCCCATTGTGTCATGTGGGTTGTAAACAAAAGCCTGCGAGAAAATCGGGCAAAAAGCAATGGGCAGAAGAAAACAAGACGATGTTGTTGAAAGAAGGAAGGGAAACGGGGAGGGTACGAGAAAGATGATTGAGCAACATGCAAGAAAGAGCCACGACTGGGGCGCTGTAGATTTGTTTCGCGGCACAGTGAGATTCCCAAGTTCTCGCTTTGAATTGTCGTCGTCGTCGTCTGACGTCTTCTCGTTCCATTTTGCACGTCGTAATTGTCCGTTATGTAGTTATGCCGCCTGCGCCAAACTGCAACTCTTACACTTCTCACTCCCTTCACACCCCGTCAGATAGTCTGAACCGGGTTAAGGCCCATGGCCGTCATCCCAAACCAAATCTGATTCGACGAAAGACGACCAGAGACGGTCTAACACCAACTTGTCACTTTCTTCAATCAGCAGTGGCGGGTGGGAGACACCATCCATGTTGTAAGTCGCCGTTTGGTTCCCATTGGGCTGAAGAATGGGGAAGCAGGTGGTGGCGGCCAACAGGGGAATCAAACTGTCGAATTTGACAGACGCCTGGTGGCTGTTGACTGATCGCACGGGTTTGTAGCGAGGTTTGGTTTGCGCGTCATCTCACCAAAGTGGATGAAAGAAGAAAAGGGGCAGAATGGTGGTTGGCGTCAGATCCTGGGACGAGATTGTGGGAGCAGTTGCCCCCCAATGTGGCTGAGGAAGGTGCAAAGTCTCGTCAAGTTGAAGGAAGGTGCGCCTGGGCGCTCTGGCGTGGAAAGACCGATCCAGGGATTGCGAGCCATAAGCACTGATTTCTGACATCACGCACGAGAATAGGGCTGACAGCATTTTCCAGTGAGAGTCCCAATCAGCGATTTGACAAGTTCAATGCCGAAGATTCTTGGAACCAAGGCGAAAAAGACTAACGGAAAGGGGGCGCCTGCGACCTTGGCCGAGGAGAAAAAGCACAAGCACACGACGCCTGATCATTTACAGAGGACGAAAGAAAGCCTCCTTTCCCAGCAAAGGTACAAACCCGATAACTACGACGGACGGCCTGGAACTGTCGAAGCCGGGAACAAGATACATTAATCTCAATTCGCCGGTATGCGAGACACTCCCAAACGAAGTTGCATGCACATGCGGCTGTTTCTTTCCAAGCATATTGAAGCCATGTAAGTCTTGTTTAAGTAGGTGCCTGATAGTGCCCGGTAGTGCCTGCCGCGCCCAACGTCCGCTGTAGTTCAAATCGGCTCGACTTGCACTCCTTCCCAATACAGGCCCACACGTCGTTCGTCGTACCGTCGACAATTATGCGTTGTGCATCTGACACAACTGCCCTATAACACAGCACTCACACACGTATTTTGGTTTTCCGTGACTACATCCAGTACGACTTTTTTGGTACTTGAATCAGGCGCACTTATGAACCACACAATACGACACCAGCAGAGGGAGGAGACACGTCGTAAGCCGCTCCATTGGCTTATGTTTGTAAAGAAAACTGCATGTTCAACTCGAACATCGAATCATTGGGTATTATTTGCACAGCCCGTAAACTTCTGCCTTCGTCCTTCTTCC
Organism: Sporothrix schenckii 1099-18; assembly: GCF_000961545.1. NCBI lineage: Eukaryota > Fungi > Ascomycota > Sordariomycetes > Ophiostomatales > Ophiostomataceae > Sporothrix > Sporothrix schenckii. The sequence continues at coordinate 3,586,835 of NW_015971148.1, forward strand.
GTACTGCTTCTCCGTCACATTCGTCGCTGGGCTGCCGCTGCCGCTGCTGCCCGCTGCGACTCAATCTCAACGTACCGTGGCAGGTCCGTGTCGCCACGCGCCGCCAGCCACAGCAGTACTTCAGGCTCTGCGGCCGGGCCGGCTGGTGGTTGTGATGGCTGGGTTGCTTGTGCTGCTGCCTGTGTTTGCGGTTTCGTCGGTGGTGCACCGTCGTCAATCATGATGACCTCGTCGTCATCGCCCTTCAGTTTGTCCTCGTCGTCTTCGTCCTCGTCCTCGTCGTCCTCGTCCTCGTCGTCTTCCTCGAGCGACCGCCGAAGCCCAGTCCGCACATTCTCCACGCCCATCTCTCGCTCCTGTTTCGTGTAGACATCGGGTGCCTCTTCGCGGATAAACTGCCCCAGGCGGTCCATGCACCACCGCCGCGCCTCGTACCACACGTCGCCCAGCCCAAACGGCTCGCGCGGGCCGTTGTCGTTGTCCGAGTCGTCGCCGTCTTCGTCGTCGTCGTCGTCGTCGTCGTCGTCGTCGTCTTCATCGTCCTCATCTTCCTCGTCCTCGTCCTCGTCCTCCATGCCGCCGTGCCGCCGCCCTCGCCGCCGCCCTTTGGCCCCGAGCGACTCGGCAAAACTCGTCCGTCCAATGCCCCGCGCCGCCGCGGTCTCGCGCGCCCGCTCCGCAACCTGCTCCACATCCGGCTCCAGCTTCTTGCGGAGCAGCGACGTCAGTATTTGCTCCTCGGTCCGGCCCGGGTACATGGGGTCCGGGTGCACGACGATGCGCCGGAACAGCTCGGCATGCTGGGCCATGACTTCGTTGAGCGACGCCAGATTCTGCTGGAGGACAAACGACGATGCCTGGATGGACTCGGGTGTCGGCAGCAGACTCGAGTCCACGCCGTCGCCGCGGCCGCCGCCCATGAGGACATCGCCTTTGAGACGCTGCACGCTGTTGGTGAGCTGGTAGAGCCGCGCACGGACCGTGTCGATGGCCTTGAGGTCCTCTTGTGTGAGACCGAGGGCCGTGTCGTCGGAGTCCATCGTGAGTAAGCAGGAGTAACGGAGTTGAGGAATAGGCGGGTGGAGGAGGGTATCGTAGAGAGAAAAGTGTCGTGGGGCTAAGGGAAAGTCGTGTAGAGTCGTGTAGAGTTGAGCCGAAGAAGGAAGCTACGCGACGAAGCACTGAATTGGCCATTCATCGCTGGGTGGGGAAGGAGCCGAAATAGTGGGGCGCCTCCACCACCAACGTCAAGCACGTCTCAACGAACCACTGACGTTGCACTAACATCACCTTACAACGTCCGTTCCACGACATACTACTCCGTCTATCGTACACCAATATATGTGGCTTACAACATTCGCATTTCCCTTCATATTTAGTATTTATATGACAGTTGTTTGATTGAATTTGTAACTAGACTAAATCATTTCTCATGTGTCGCGTTTGATAAAATGAAAGAAAGACAAACATTGCAGAGGCCATGCCGAGAAAGGTAATAAAAATGTAGGAGACAAAAGTGTTGACAGATCAGACAAACTTGCTTTTGGGCCTCAGAGCTCAGTCATTAGCCTACGTACGTGCATCCTTGCCCCATCGATCAACCGGCGGGAAGCGTGCCATGCGCTCCAGATCGTCCAAGTCCATGTGCGAGCGAATGTACTTTTCGCGCCCATCGTCGTGCGGGTCGTAGTCCCAGCTGGTGAATTTGCCCGTCTTGAGCGCCGGCCACACCAGCTGCCGCTGGCGCTGCGACTGGCGCACCGCCTTGGTGATGGCATCCATGTCCCAGCGCTCGGCGGCCTCGGCCTCGAACGCGGTGAGAACCTGCCGGGCTACCTCCTCTTCCGCCGTGAGCACGGTACCCAGCTCCGCCTTCTTCTGTAGCGCCTTGGCGAGGTCGATCAGCTCATCAGGATCGGTTTGCAGGTTGAAAAGCTGCACGCCGTCCGATGGACAGATGACAAACTTGTACGCGCCACGGCGGATCATCATGAGCGGGGCCACAGTGCCCTCGCCCGTGTATTCGGCGATGACAGTGTCCGGACCGCCGTCGCGGTTCTGCAGATGCGGCAGCAGCGACTGGCCGTCCATCGGCAGGTCCGGGTGCGGCGTGGCGCCCGTGAGATCGCACATGGTCGGCAGAATGTCGAGCGTCGACACGTTCTGCGAGACACGGTGGGGCTTGATGGAGTTGGCGTTGGCCTCCTGCCCCTCGCCGCCGTTGACGCCGATGCCCGGCGGGTGGTGGATGAGGAAGGGCACACGCACCGAAGATTCAAAGTACGACATCTTGTACCAAAGACCGCGCTCGCCCAACATGTCACCGTGATCGCCGCTGAAAATAACAATGGTGTCGTCAGCTAGATCGCAGTCCTTCAGGATGCCCAGCAGGCGGCCGAGACAGTCATCGACATAGCTGACAGCGCCGTAGTAGGCGCGCTTGGCGCGCTTGACCTGCTCGTCCGTGAACTCCTTGTCCCACAGGTCGCACACCTTGAGGAGACGCTTGCTGTGCGGGTCCTGGTCCTCCTTGGGGATGTTGACCTTGGGCATGTCAATGTCGACGCCCTCGTACATGTCCCAGAACTTGCGGTGGATGGTGTAGGGGTCGTGCGGGTGCGTCAGCGAAACCGTCAGACAAAACGGCCGGCGCGTCGACGGGTCCGCCCGCACATAGTCATATAGGTACTGCTCCGACCGATACATGACCTCATTGTCATAGTCCAGCTGGTTGCTGCGCACGCAAACACCGGCTTGCTCAATCGAGCTGGCGTTGTGGTACCACTCGAGCCGCGTGTCCGGCTTGTCCCAGTTGACGACCCAGCCAAAGTCGCCGGGGTAGATGTCGCTCGTCAGCCGCGTCTCGTAACCGTGCAGCTGGTCGCCAATAAAGTGCATCTTGCCCGCGAGTACGGTGTGGTAGCCTTGAAGGCGCAAGTAGTGCGCATATGTCGGAATGTCACTGCCAATCTGTGCGCCGTTGTCGTAGGCGCCAATGCCCATGGGCAGGCGGCCCGTGATCATACTCATGCGCGAAGGTGCACAGAGGGGCGACGGGCAGTAGGCCGAATCGAACTGGACAGACTTGGCTGCCAGTGCGTCCAGGTTGGGCGTGATGATTTGCGAGTTCGGGTTGTACATCTTCAGCTGGGGCGCGGCCAACTGGTCAGCCATGACGTACAGAATGTTGGGCTGCTTACGTGTCGGCTTGGGCGGCGCCTGCGGGCCCGTGGACGAGGCGACGGGCGCGGAGGTGGAGGGTGCGGTGGCGCCGACGGCCGGCGACGCAGGCATCGAGTTGAGATCCGGGGCCATGGCGTTTCCCCGAACGCTTGTCGTTGCGTATGAGTATGAGTTTGAGTTTGAGCGTGAGTGTGTCCTGTGTAAGTAACAAGTCTTGTCCCGTTGCCTCCTGTCAGACGAGAACAACGATAAAAATAGCGAGGCTGTCACGAAGACAGGAATATAAAATGTTTTCTTTTCTTTAATGTATGAACTGAGCCACACGTGAACAGGCAAGACAAGAAACAAGAAAACAGTGCGGAAAGCAACAAGAGGAGTGACACTGGTGAGAGGCGAGCGTGAGAGAAGGAAGGGGTGCGAGTTTGCCGCCGTCGGTACAAAGAATAATGTGAGAGAATAACGCGGGGGAGTATAGATGAAGATGGGAAGGGGCCGATGGGCGAATGTGTAATACAGAAACAAGAAACAGAAGAAAACGAAGCAGAAAGGAAAAGTAATCTGTACAAAATAATGTCAAGACCTTTTCCTTGTCCCCTTTTTCCCGTTTTGGCCACAACCACAAATCCCTTGACCGCTGAGCCCCAGAATACACAAAAAATGGAACTCGTAATAGACGTCGAAAGGAGCTGACGAAACTATCAACGACGTCGACACGAATGTAACAACAAAGCAATTAAGCTGAAGAAGCAACGTATAGTCCAAGAAATCCGAATTTGCAATACAATGCAGCTTGCACCACAAGTAATCACAAGCACGCAATGTCGACGGGATCGTAAGTGTAGCGATGGTGCAATCGACACTAGCAAAAGGAAGACAGGAAAAAATAAGGCCAAGGGATGCGGCGCGGCGGATATAAATACGTACTGTGACACGCTCAAGGACAAACCAAAAAGGACGCCAACGAGCGGCTAGACGCCGACAAAGAGGTGTTACGACACAGAGGCCAATTTGTCAGGGTCCCACATCCCACTGGAGGCTCTCTGCGAGGAATCGCTGGAACGCTAAACTCTCCCGGAACGTCCGACGATTGGCCAGCGGCTCCGTAGGCTCGGAAAGAGTAGCATAGTGGACACAAGTGGCGGGAAAAAAGTGTCGAGTCAGTGTAGCGTGTTATTTGGTGTGTATGAGTCGTGATAAAAAGGAGGGGGATGTTTGGGGTTTGCCAGATGCAAGGGTTTGTTTTTGTTGTCTTAGTCGGTTGGGGTTTCTGTATCGGGCAGGAACGAGGTGGGGGACGAGGGGCATGGGCAGACAGAATGTGATGCCAGCAAAACGGAAAGAGCCACACATAGTAATACTGGGACGTCACCAGGCACAAACAGAAGGAAGCAACTGATGGCGATCGCTGTTGCCGCCGTCGTGAACGTACGGTGAAGTGCTCGTCTACCGAAGGAAAGAGCTCACGTGGACTTCAAAATTTTGCGATGCAAATTGCCCAAAGTGGCTTCGGTGACAGAAAACAAAGAAAAGATTGGCAGGCAGCCAAGCAGACCAACAGCGATAAGGGCAAAAATGCGCAAAAATGCGAACACGCGACCACGCCGACCAGCCCGTGAGCAATTTCCTTGTCGGGTCTGGTCTGGGCAGGAGAGGCCCGCCACTCTCTTTCCTGGACAAATCGTACACCAAGACGGAGCCAACACAAAAATGAACGCCGTTCTAACCGGAGAGGTTTGCGGACCGTTGCGACGTTTAGACTCCCCCAACACAATCGCAACCATATGACTTCCTCGGGGGCTTTTCTGGCAATGTGCACGACGTCGGCCAACTAGACTCAGCTAGGAATGATCCAGGGTCCATTCACGGACTGGCACCCACTTCGTCTCCGGTCGCCCTGCAAGCATTTCTCATCAACTCGAAGGCCGATCAACGCCGACATTGGGTGCGAACGATTCATTTAACGTAACAACCGTCGGATGTGCCAAGCCTGTGGGTATGAAGCGGTGGAAGCGAAAAGATTTTCACCGCAGCCCGGTGTACACATGGGGATACGAAAGCAGATATGCAACCAGCCATAATTCCCTCTTCGCCTGGTGATGGATAAGAACAGCTGATGCCGTTGGACGCCGTGGCGTCGTCAGTATGACATTGCATACTCTGTGCATGCCCTTAGATACTTCATGTCAGACAACAGACGGCGTCCAGGGCGAAAGAAGGTTGAGCAACAATATCAAATCCCAAAAGCACATTTTTATTACGACAAGTACAATAAATATGACACATAGGAAAATTTGGTGAGTCCGTGTCGCCTGCTGCCAATAACGAATGAATGACCAGTCCAGTGACCAGTCCAGTCCTCTCCCGTCCAGGCCCGTCCTGTGTCTAATGTCCCAGTACCCGGTTGTCCATTCCTTGTTCGCACCCCCGCATTAGCCAACCCCGAATCTCTCTCGGCCCTCTTCCGACTTCCGTCTTCCGTCTTCCGTCTACCGGTCTCCGATAATACTCGCACTGCTCACAGCCCTCGCCCACGTCCCGCTCACTTCTTCGACGACTTATTACCCTTGTTGTTCTTGGACGGGGTCGGCGTGGCCGAGGCGGACGACGTGCTGCCCGCCGTCTTGACGCCCGCCTTGGACGGCGCGTTCCAGTAGTACACCATCTGCGCGGCCAGCACCGCGTTCAGCGCAAAGCCGGCCACGAAGCTGTACAGGATCAGCTTGTCGTCGACTTCCTGGAGCGTCGTGAAGATACGCGACAGCGAGCCGGCCAGGTAGTTGAACACGGTAAAGGCGCTGAGCTGGCCCGTGCCGCCCTCCTGCCAGATGGCCACAATCTGCGGGATCTTGCTGGCCACGCCAAGCGCGCCAGCGCCGGCCTGGAGGTAGCCGAGCTGGGTCGCGTCGATGGACAGCGCGGTGCCCTCGGCCAGGCCAAAGAGGGCCGTGGCGGCCACGGCGAGAACGCCGGCCAGCAGCGCCGCCACGGCGCCACGCCCGCTGTAGTGCAGCACGAGCAGCGTAATGGCAATGTTCTGCACGAGGATGAAGGCCGTCTCGCCGTAGGTGCTGAACGGGAAGCTGTTGCGAACGTTGTAGGCCAGCGACACGAGGTAGCTCGTGGTCTCAAGCAGGTACGACAGGAAACTGACGCCGGCGGCCGAGCGCGAGCGCACTAGGTTCAGGATCTGAGGCACCTTGACGACCGCCGACGCGGCCACGATGCCGACGCCCAGGCCCTTGGACACGGCCAGCTTGATGCAGTCGACATTGGTCTCGTCGACATCGAGAATGAGCGCCTTGTAGCAGGTGTCGCCAAGCAGGCCGACGCCAATATCGCGGATCGGCGCCGGCAGATTGTGCGTCACCGGCTGGATAAGAGACCGAACGGAGTCCATCGTGGGAGTCGGGCGTGTAGTCTGGGTGAAGAGCGGTCGAGTGGGAAAACGGAGCTCGAAGACGGGTCGGGTCGTCGTAAACAAAAGGCTGTCACTCTGCCGAGAGGACAAGATTTCCGGGTCGCAAGGAACAGCTGTGGACGGGCGGAATCTGGGATCTTGGAAACCAGGGTGGTGCAGATGGCTAATTGGTAAATTACGTCGCAAATTGGATGGAAGTGTCGTAAATCGCTGCCGACGGCGCGCCCAAGAGTTGGGGACACCCTGGCGCGTCGAGCTATTCTTAACGCCAAGACCTACTTCGCAGTTTTGTGATGCGTGGTCGCGTGATACGTCATGTGACTATCCTCTGCATGTTTCTAACTCTTTTGGTTTCTGTACAACTGGTGGATCAATCTTTGTTGTACGTATGTAATCCGTAAGTCGTATTTCAAACGAGCTCTTGATCTAAGAAAGGATGAGTTTCAAGAATCCTTTGTGCAGGCTATGTCAGTGTTATTGAGATGCGATCCTTACATTGACCTCTGCTGCATAAAAGCCTAGAGCTAGTTACCTCCTTCCTCCTTCCTTCCTCTTCCTCTGTAGACGTCACCGGAGGCGCACTTTCCTTTTCAAAAGCGGTCGTCTAAGTCTCTCGTCCGTCTTTCACCACGGTATTCTTTATGCTCCAATTTGGGGCGACCCCATTTTGGCGCAATCCACTTCCGCCTCACATGCAGTTTTGCCCACGAGTGCCGTCGCTGGCATAGCCGGCATACTGACAGCACAAAGGATATCACCCGTGTTCCCCATCGAAGTTGACACCATTCCGGAGACGCCTGATAAAGACGGCCCAGAACATCCCGGGCCCACACAAGGAGGTTGAGGGTGGAATGCTGCAATGGCGCCCGAGGATCGTCCCACGCCGAAGCAGCGGCCCGAAGATCCATGGCTGCAGCAGCGTAAAGTCGTAGAATAGCGGCGATTCATCGGACGTTTTGACCCCCGATGTAAGATGTAGAGGGCACGATAACATGTTTCTTCTCGTGGTGGTTTACGTCGTTTGCGGGACTTCTTGACGGGTTGCCTTCGCTCTGGACAGTCTAGACGACTTCGTGTTTGTCTTGACACAGTGGTATATTTGGTATCCTCATGCTTAACAACGCGAAATACAATGTGTTCGCCAAGTTGCCAAACAAAGTCCTACTTCGACCTTCTCCCTTGGCCCTTAGTCTCCCGTGTCCAGCTCCAGGTCGAGCTGCACACCGTTGGTGACACCATAGTCTTCGAGCGTCAAGTGGTCCTTGAAGGGCCGCTCACCCTGCCGCCGCAGCATGATCTCACTCGGGTCCCGACCGATCCGCGCTGCCACCATCACCTTGAACTGCCGAATCAGGTCCGAGCCCATACACGGGATCGCCGTCTTGGATCCCAGCCGGTCGTTGACGTGCACAATCATAAACTCTGGTGGTGGAGCTGGTGCCCGCGGCTTTTTCTTCTTCTTTTCTTTGTCCTTGCCGACAGTCGACGTGGCCTTGTCTTTGCTCTTTTCGCCGTCACGACCGTCCCGATCCCGTCGTGGCGACCGGTCTCTCCGTGGCGACCGGTCGCGCTCCCGCCGGTCAAACCCGCGATCGAATCCACGGTCGACTCCACGATCGCCCTCGCCCTCGCCGTCATTGTCCCGTTTCTTCTCCTTCACTTTGAACCCGCCACCGGATCGCTTTTTGGGCTTGGGCCGGTCGTCTGCCCAGATCTTGCCATAGTCTGCGTCGACGTCGGCGTTGTCACCATCGTCCTGTCTCGAAGGCGCACCTCGGACCTCGTCGCGGTCTCTGTCCCGATCGCGCCGGTCGTATCGGTCAGGCCGGTTCCGATCGCGGTAGTGGTCGTCACGGGGGCTGTCACGGTAGCGGTCGCGGTTGTTGCGCCCGCTTCTGTCCCTGTCGTAGCGATCGCTGCGCTCGCGGGCTGGTGACTGGCTGCGGCTGGGCCGTTTTCGACGCTCCGGGTCGGGCGACCGAGGTCGCGACGTCTCTGTATCTCCCATGAAGTGAATGTAGTTGACTGTGGACAATGGGAGTTGGAATAAGAAAGGGTGGTTGTCAAGGAACATCAAAGGCTAGCTCGCTAGGACGGCAGCGAAAAGGCTGAAAGCTGGCGTCGAACGCTGGAGCTGGAGTGGAGCAAAAGCTCCCAGTTTCGTTCAGCGCAAAACATAATTTCGGTCACGTGGGGGTTTCATTTCATGGCATAACATGTTGTACTCAAGTTCAACCTCACTCTCCTCATATCACACGCATTTGTACTTTGGCCTGTCCGAAATTCACAGCCATTCTCACCACGTAAAAGTCGTTGCATGAAACACAATGGTGAAATCTTATTATTACTCGTAACACTTTGTTGACCTCCACATAAAATGCACTGCGACCTAGATACCGGAAATTCTATTACATCGTTTTTGCTCTCTTATGAGGCCGTGTTTCGTTTTCTTTGTGTGGTGTGCTCTTTGCCCTTCCGCAGCTACAGAATAGGCGTGCGCAGTTTGAGAACAAACAATGACAGGCAAGAGAAAAGAATAGGACGTAAAACGTAAAAAACCAAGCCACCGCAGGGAAGCGGGCGGAGTAGAGCAAAAAAAGAACGCCTGACACTGACACGTACACGCCTTCGGTTTCTCACCCTTACATCTGCACCTCCACACGGCCCTCGGCGCCCGGCGGGCCAGCGTTGAGCTGCGGCAGCAGGTAGGTGATGTCGTCCCACGGGTGACGGTACAGGCCGGTGCGCAGTCTCTTCTGGTCGAGGTAGTGCGCAATCAGACCGATACTCCGGCCAAGAACGAACAGGCCGTTCAGGACACCCATCTTCAGGTAATCCTCGGCCTCCTCGGCGCTGAACGCACCGCAGTTGCGCATCAGGTCAACGAAGCAGACAGCCACGCAGCCGTCGACGTTGAGGATCAGGTTGTCCTTCTTGGACGTCGTCACCGACTCGACAGCCAGCGCGTAGTCGAGCAGCTTGTGGTTGGGGAACTTCTCCGTGACGTACTGCTTCACCAGCTCGACACGCAGATCCGGGTTGTTCCGTGACTTGACACGGTGGCCGATACCGGGAATCAGCTTGTTCGCCTTGCGCATGCTGTCGACGAACTCGCGGGGGCTCAGGCCCTTGTCAAAGGCGCGCGTGAACTCCTCAGCGGCGCCGTCCAGGGCACCACCGAACCGCGAGCCAATGGTCAGCAGACCCGACACCAGCGCGCTGATCAGGTCCTTGCCGGCACGCGTGGTGATAATGGTGTTCATGGCACCCGACACAGCCGGACCGTGGTCGGCCGTCAGCATCAGCACCATCTCCAGGAACTTGGAAGCATAGTCGGGCAGGCGACGACGGAACCACAGCAGCGACATGACACCGCCGATGCCAATGTCCTCCTTGAACACGTCCGAAATGGGCATGCCAGCGTACAGCAACTCCTGGCCACGGTCGTCGGAGATCGTGGAGATGAAGGCGGCGGGCTTGCGGATGAGACCCAGCTCCTGGGCCCACGAGTAGTCGATGGGGATCTTGGGCACAATCGGCTCAGCGCTGGGCTTAATGGTACCCGCCTTGACCAGCTTATCGTACACGGTCTTCAGGAGGGCGGGCATGTCCTCGAACGTGTCAGGGACGAAGAAGCCGGCTTCCCGCATCGTCTTGTTCTTGGTGGCAGCCGTCTCCAGCTGGGAGTTGGCAAAGGCACCGGCGTGGCCGAACTGCACCTCGGTCTTGAACATGCTCGCGCACGTGCCGATGGCCCAGGCGACAATCGGCTTGGTGATGACGCCCTTCTTGACGGCGTCAATGACCTTGTACTCCTCAACACCACCGACCTCACCGAGCAGCAGCAGAATCTTGCACTCGGGGTCGGCCTGGTAGCGCAGCAGATGGTCAATGAAGGTGGTGCCAGGATAGCGATCACCGCCAATGGCCACACCCTCGTAGACACCATCCGTGTTCTGGGAAATGATGTTGTTGAGCTCGTTGGACATGCCGCCCGACTTGGAGACGTAACCGACGGAGCCCTTGCGGTACAGCTTGGAGGCGACAATGTTGTCCATCATGCCACCAGTGTTACCAATCTTGAAGCAGCCGGGCTTGATGCCACCGACGGTGGCGGGGCCAATGATGGTGATGCCCTTCTTCTTGGCGATGTGGGCAATCTCACGAGCTCTCCGCTCCGGGACGCCCTCGGCAATGATGGCGATGGTGCGGATCTGGGGGTTCTCCATCAGCTCAAGAGTCGAGCTGTAGACACTGCGGGACGAGGCGAAGTTGACCACGACGTCAACGTCGGGGTGCTTGGCCATGGCCTTGGAGACCTCCTGGTAGACGGGCAGGAGGGTCTCGCTGGTACCCCAGTACATCTTGCTGACGAACTGGCCACCAAAGGTGTAGATAATGCCAGCGACGGAGGGTGTTGGGCGCTTGCAGATGAAGTCAAAGTCCAGCATGCCCTGCACGGCACGGGGTTGCAGACCGTAGACAAAGCAGCGGGTCTTCTCGTTGAAGAGAGCATGGGCGGGGAGCGGGCTCAACGGCCGGCTGGGCGCCGCAAACCGAGTGATGTTGTCATTGGCAGACAGGCCAACGGGCGTCTTGGTGCCGTTGGTGCCAACGGGCGCAGTGGCAGCAGGCATGGTGACGGTTGTGCGAAAGTTTGCGGTGCTTTGTATCGCAAGGAGAAGAAGCTAAATAGAGCTTGTGTGAGCAACGGTGGGCAAAGAAGCGTCCAAGCCAAAGAAATTTCGGGGACAGGAAGCTTGTGTACACGCCGCTTTCTGTCGAAATCAAGCATGGGAACAGAAAACGATTTCCAACAAGAGTAGGAAACGATGCTGCCGGTTCCTTTTTCTGTCCTGCAAGCTCGAAATCACTTTGGGCGAAGACGGCGAGGAAAGGGGCAAAAGGGTGAGGGGGGCAGCAGAGACGTGTCTGCTCAATTGGAGCTATGTACCTTGGTGTCCGAGGGATATGTTCTCGCGGTGTTCCTCTCGAAGTGTTCGTCTGGACTTGTCGACCCAGTGTTCGATCAAAGTTCGCGATGTGATTGTTTGGGGGATGAAAAGGAAAATGTAGATAGCAAAGCGGGTAAAAGAAGTGAGAAAGAAGCGACGGAGCTGCTCGATGGTCGCTCTTTCTGCTTCGGAGAACTTTTTCTCTTTTTTTTGGGCGCACACCTGCCGGGCTGTTTGCTCTCATGCACCTTTGTCGAATTGGGCCAAGCCCAGGGGGGGAAAGAGCGACGGGGGAGCAACGGCTGGCGGGTAGTGCATTGTGCTGAAGCTCCTTGGGGGAGGTGCGGCGAGGATTTGTGGTGGCGCGGATGTGCCTGTGTCGCAGTGAGTGATGCAGGAGGGATTGGGGCTTCCAGCGAGCGAAGGTGCCGTGTGGGTCGCAATTGGCCCCTGGCGAGTGAAGTAGCGGTACCTCGCACTCTCTCACTGTCCCCCACTACCTTAATCGCAACTGCCTGGCAACCCATTCGCTGTTCTAACAATCGGTGAACGGCCGCCGACTGCCCATCATTGCTACCCGTGTCGAAATTGGAAACCACGGAAACCAACTGTCTTCAGTTTATCACGAAGTTTCTCCTTCTGATTCCCCAAGTGCCAAAGTGCTGTCTTTGCAGCAGCGCGCCAATTCAATCGCAGGAGGCAAAAATGGCATAAGGCATGGAAGTTGGGGGTTCCCACCGAGATTTTTGTTGAATTGGGGGGTCACTGAGACTTAGTTGGCCGAATTTCGCAAGCAATTGGGGATCCTTCATAGCGCCTCGACAAGTCGTAGGACTTTTGGGGCGGCTCTCGCAGTGAGTGTCACCGATGGCACGGACAGCCGATCCAGTTGTACTACCCCTGGACTTCACGCTAGTAAATTGGGGTTGCGACAGGTACTGGTACGCGGCGGTGAGTGCAATATGCGCCTTCCCAGCAACGGAGAGAGAATCGACGAGGAAGGTGCACAGTCAACCGAGGCGCGTGACATTGCCATGGCAAAAACAGCAAGAACGTCCGTCCATGCCGTGTAAGTGAACACGCAAACAGCTTGTTTACGGGTATCGTATCCAGGCAAAGGCCACTCTTTGCGAACCTAGACAAATATAGAACAGAATGACAACCCAGAAAGAGGCTGGGCGGCCGCGGCTGATAGAATGGTGAGAAATGCACCGAAAATAGAACCGGGACGGGCAGCGCAATCGAAGGTAATATTGTCAAGTTGTATTGCCTTGAATTGTCTTGAATTGGGACGAAAGCTCTTCAGGGCCCGTCATATTAGTGTACTTCCACTAAATTTAGGTGGGCAATCAACTAGGAAAGCGATGGTGGGGAATGCGATAAAGTGTCCTCTCAAGCCTCTGGCATCCAGCGAATTGTGCTCATAAACTTGCGGATGAAAAGCAATGTCAAGAGCAGGAAAAAGGCCGTCATAACCCAATTGAGAAAAAAGCAATGAAAAGCAAATGCACCGTGGAGACCATACGAAGCAAAAATAAGAAAACCACCGGAGCGACCAGAAAACAAAGGAGACTTGATTTGTTGGGTGAGGGGCGGTCGCACTAGCAAGCCGCTGATGCCAGGTGTCGAAAAGTCCTACGCTCTTGCCTCGTGTTTCGCTGTTGCCCCTTTTGGAGCTGTCTCGGTTGTCCCCAAAGAGATCTCCGAAAGGCAAGAGCGACGGTCTTTCCATCCAGACTCATCCCATTTCTCACGCATCACGGTTGAAGTCACCTGGGAGGACTCTGGCGAGAATGGCAGTTGAAATCCGACGTCGAGCGACGTAGGAGCAGCAGGAATTGGGGCGCACCAGACTCGGTCGTGACAGGAAGAGGTGGCGCATGCCAGAGAGCTGACTACATCGCTGACTCCATCGCTGACCACCACCAATGGAAGCTGGGAAGGTACCCCTGCCCCACTAGGGAAGGCGCCAATAACCCCAACGGCTGCCCGAGATCCCAAGCGTTGGGGCGTCACCCAAGACACCTTGCGACCAGGGGAAACAAGAGGGAAAGGAGGAAAACTCCAGAGCTGCACTCGGTAATAGCGCTTGCCATGTACAGGTACTTCCTGTCGCACACCGCCGATAGCTGCAGTGCGAAACCCTGCCACTTTAGGATTTCCCCAAAAGTTTTCTATCATCTCGACCGTTCTTTCTGTTTCTGCGAGGTTTTCTTTGTCGTGCCGCAGGTCGCTGTTGCCCCATCCAAGCTTCCCGCGTTTTTTTTGTTCTGGGTGGTTCCTGGATTCGTACCTTGTATTTCGTAGCCGCAGCCACAAGGAGCAGTCGTGTTACTCCGCCGAGATGCGTACCTTCCATTCCCCTTTCCACACGCTGATGGGCCTTCCACACCGTTGCTAGGCAAGTCGACCGCTTTTCGCCTGTGCTCCCCCCTCCTTCTTCCACTCTAGCCCTGCTCCAAGGAAAGAGTAACCGCCCCCCTTTCCGTTCCAAAAAGGAGCTACGCCAATAGTTTTCGGCAGGAGCAATTCAGATCGACTTCGAACGTAAATAATTTTCTCTCCTTTGCATCTCTTTGCAGTTTATCCTCCCCTTTGCGCAAGAACAAATTCGAGAACCAATTCATCTCCGCCCCGCGATCCACGCTGCTCAATTGCCCAAAGGTGAGTTGTACCTTCCAGACGAGCTGCTGCAGCACTGGCAACAGCTGGAAATGCGCCCCCAAAAAATGAAGTTGTTCGCATCTCGCAAAAGAGCTTCCCAAGATCTTGTCAGATCAGCTTCACAGTTCCCCCGGTGTGGCCAGACTGGCCCAACTGGAACTCGGAACTCGAACAATGAGCGCAATAACTGACCTTTTGATCCTTCTGGCCGTCCACTTGTGACAGGCACAACAAACCAAGTCGAACGTATCTGCAAGCCTCGCAGAAACGCACAAAGCACGCGAACAAGACAAAGGAAAAAAGGAAACGCACCAGAAGCAAATAGACCAGACACAGAACATAGCCCAGCATGTCTGCCAAGTCCATCTTCGAGGCCGACGGCAAGGCCATCCTCAACTACCACCTGACGCGCGCCAAGGTCATCAAGCCCTCGCCGCTGCCCGCCTCCACGACGCACAACCCGCCGCCGAGATTGGCATCGCTGCACTTCCCGGAGGATGCCACTGTCGAGTCCGTCCTGGACCAGGCCGAGGTCACCTACCCGTGGCTGCTGCAGGCCGGCGCAAAGTTCGTCGCAAAGCCCGATCAGCTCATCAAGAGACGGGGGAAGAGCGGTCTGCTGTGCCTGAACAAGTCCTGGGCCGAGGCCAAGGCCTGGGTCGCTGAGCGTGCTGGCAAAGTCCAGAAGGTCGAGAGCACCGAGGGTGTCCTGCGGCACTTCCTGGTTGAGCCGTTTGTCCCGCACAAGCAGAACGAGGAGTACTACATCAACATCAACTCCGTCCGTGATGTGAGTGCTCAATCCCCTCTCATTGCCCCTTTCTTGCGGTTGCTGTGTTTTCAGCGTTTCATGCGTTGCTTTTTTCCGCGCCACAAAACACGTCTACCAGAAAGTCATGCCCCGTCTTCATCCACTGAGGTTCGATCGGTTGCGGTGAGATGAGACGGGGCATCTGGTAGACAAGAAGCCAAAGCTGGCGATGTTGGTTGCATTAGCCACAATCGTGCGGTTTTGGAGACTGGCAAAATCCCAAAGAAGAGAAGAAACGAATAATGGCGAGCGACAAATCAGAATCTGGTTTGTATGGCGACGCTCTATTGTCTTTATGAGACAATATACAAATGCAATGTCCCGAGTGGGCAAAAAAGAAAGCAAAACAAAAAAAAATCTGGAGAGTTTTTGTTTTGTCTCGGGCTGCTTTCCGGGCGCTTCTGCTTATATGGCTGAAGACACCAGTGTTTTTTTGTGTATTTTCTTATTTTTCGGGAAGACTTTAGCAGTCCGGACGAGCGGAGGCTAAGCTGAGATTACTTGGTCTCCGTTTTTGCGCCCCTACCGATTCTTCCTTGCACCGCTACAAGTCGTCTTTTTAGCCACTGCGTCCCCTGTCTCCTACCTATCTGATCCACACAATTGGCCAATTGCAAAATTATGGAGTACTAACACGTTACTTTCTACCACAACAGGGCGACTGGATCCTTTTCACCCACGAGGGTGGTGTTGATGTTGGTGATGTCGACGCAAAGGCCGAGAAGTTGCTAATTCCCGTCGACCTGTCTGAATACCCGTCGAACGAGGAGATTGCCGCGACCCTCCTCAAGCACATCCCCAAGGGCCTGCACAACGTACTAGTGGACTTCATCACCCGCTTATATGCTGTCTACGTTGACTGCCAGTTCACCTATCTCGAAATCAACCCCCTGGTGGTCATCCCCAACGAGGATGCTACCTCTGCCGCTGTTCACTTCCTGGATCTGGCTGCCAAGCTGGACCAGACTGCCGATTTCGAGTGCGGTGTGAAATGGGCCATTGCCCGTTCGCCGGCTGCCCTTGGCCTGACCAACATTGCTCCCTCCGGCTCCGGCGTGAACATCGATGCCGGCCCGCCGATGGAGTTCCCCGCGCCGTTCGGTCGTGAGATGACCAAGGAGGAGGCGTACATTGCTGAGCTGGACGCCAAGACGGGTGCCTCGCTGAAGCTGACCGTCCTGAACGCCAACGGCCGCATCTGGACGCTGGTTGCCGGTGGTGGTGCCTCGGTCGTCTACGCCGATGCCATTGCTTCTGCCGGCTTCGCCGATGAGCTGGCCAACTACGGCGAGTACTCGGGTGCGCCGACGGAGTCGCAGACGTACCACTACGCACGCACTGTCCTTGACCTGATGCTGCGCGCACCATTGAGCCCCAAGGGCAAGGTGCTGTTCATCGGTGGTGGCATTGCCAACTTCACCAACGTGGCGTCGACATTCAAGGGTGTGATCAAGGCGCTGCGCGAGTACGCCAAGGCCCTGAACGAGCACAACGTGCAGATCTGGGTGCGCCGTGCTGGTCCCAACTACCAAGAGGGCCTGAAGAACATG
Organism: Sporothrix schenckii 1099-18; assembly: GCF_000961545.1. Taxonomy (NCBI): domain Eukaryota; kingdom Fungi; phylum Ascomycota; class Sordariomycetes; order Ophiostomatales; family Ophiostomataceae; genus Sporothrix; species Sporothrix schenckii. Next base: position 3,603,416 of record NW_015971148.1, read on the forward strand.
AAGGCGGCGACCCAGGAGCTTGGCCTGAACGCCAAGATCTTCGGCCCCGAGACGCACGTGTCCGGCATTGTTCCCCTGGCCCTGATCCCGGGCCGGTGGGAGGAGTCGAAGCTGGAGGAGTTCAAGGCTTAAGCTGTGAGCAGCTATGTGTTTGACGAATAGTGCGTGTGTGTGCGGGTGGGTGTGTGCCGAGTATGAGCAGTTGACTTTTTTGGTCCATGGCAAAATATGAGAAGAGAAAAGAGACATGATATGTGTCCTGTGGGCGCTGTTTCTACTAGACTTTAATCTTTGTATTATGTTCTGAGTTTTCAATTCAAAAAGAGGCATATGCGATTTTGCATTGTTGAATTTACTTGGAGTTGTGTTATGACGAGGGATATGAGGGCTAGTCGTAAACAGTACTTGGCCTTTTTTTCTTTTTATCGTGATCTGCAGCTTTTCGTATCTTTATTTCACCTTCTGTCCAGTTTTGAATATAGTTAGAAGAACTCCGTACAAACTCACGTTGTTATGTTTGAATTGAAGAGTTGGATTTTTTTTTAATTTTTTTTTCATAAATATAGCACCAAATAAAACTAAAAAGAAGAAAAAAAACAAAGCCTGCATCTTTTTTATTTTTACCCACCCTGGGAAACCTACCCAGTTCTACAGCTGTGTCGTATATTACAAGTAGCTACATCGACAAACGTGTGGCCAATATTTTTCTCTAGTTAAGACACCCAGGCATTTCGGGGCAAAGACGAGACTTAAAGGGTTGCAAGATTTTTCTATTACATCCATCACAGATTGTGACAACGATCTAGAGAGAAAATGAAATGGGGATATAAAGTAATGACACAAGAGAAAGTGGATAACATGAAAATGACGAGAAAAGGAAGCAGGGAAATAAAAAGAGCACCATGGAAACACATGAGAGAAAAGCGATCGTTCGTCGCAGATGCGAAAAATGTGAGGTTACTTCTCGAAAGGCAACACAACGCAAGGAGGATCAGGGTTTGAAAATGGAAAACAGGCACAAAACAGCTAAGGCACTGAAAAGAAGCTTGCTTTTCACGCTAGCTTAACTTCAACCCACTACCAACACAACCCAGTCGTCGAATCATTTTGACCACCGTTACAAGAGCAGAGTAAAGAGAGCGGGCAGAGCGGCACCAAGTGCGACGGCGGGGGCCCAGATCAGATCGGCGCGGCCAAGGCCAGCGTTCTTCTTGGGAGAGGAGGAAGAGCTGCCCGAGGAAGAAGTGGCGGTGCCAGTGCTCGAGGCAGTGTTACTGCCGGGCAAGTTGACAGCGTCACTGGACAGGGGCTTGACGGCGAGGTTGCTGAGGATGGTGCCGTTGGGGTTGCGGACGGTGTAGTTGACGTTCCAGTTGGAGATGGAGATGATCTCACCGCTGGGGGTGGGCTTCACACCCTTGGACAGGATGGCGGCGGCACCAGGGGGCAGGGCAGGCAGGGTGAAGTTGGTCTCGAAGCCCTTTGTCGTGATGAGCTTAGAGCTGCAGACGGGCGGGGTGGTGACGGAGCTGTTAGCCTTGGTGGACTGGATGGTCTTGAAGTCGACCTTGGCGTACTGGTTCTGCAGGGTGTAGAAATCTTGGAGAATGTCGACGGAACCGTCGGAGCTGATGTTGACAAGACCAAAGTCTGAGACCTCGTTGGCGTACTCGTAGACGACGCCGCCGCTGAAGACGGGCATCATCTGGTCGCTGTAGATGGTGCCGACCTCGGTGAAGACACGGGGCGCGGGAACATTGCAACCGTACTCAGAGAAGAAGACGGGGATGGAGGTGCCAGTGAAGCCGGCAACCAGCGTGTTGTAGCCACTGGTGGTGAAGCTGCTGTCACCGCACCAGCTGTAGCTGTTGAGGGCAAAGATGTCGGCACGGCTGTTGTCGTTGGCGTCGCCGCTCTCCGCGCACTGGAAGAAGTTCCAGGAGTCGAAAAGGACGGTGCGAACATCGGCGGCCGAATAGCCGACGGGGATGACGCGGTCGGAGTGCTTGGCAATGTAGTTCTTGATGTCACGAGTCACTGCGCGGACGTAAGCAGGGTCGATAGCACCGCTGGAGGCATCAGCAATGACCTCGTTGCCGGCAAAGAACAGCAGAGTGTTGGGGTAGTGGCGGAAGGCCTCGACAATGGCAAAGGTGCGGTTCAGGTAGCTTGAGGTGTAGGTGGTCCAGGGAGCGGTGCCGTCGAGCGACTCGCCGACAAGAGGCGAGTTGACGTCGATCATCATGTACATGCCGGCGGCGTTGAAGATGCTTGCGCACTCATCATGGTTCAGGTTAGGATCCAGGTTGTAGACGCGGACAGCGTTGATGCCCAGAATCTGCATCAGGGCGGCATCGCGCAGGCACTTGGCACCGTCGCTGAGGGGGTCGAAGCCGAGCTCCGGGTTGTAGCCGGCCGAGCCACCGGGTTGGTAGGCAACACCGACGACCTGGAAGCGGTCGCCGGTCTTGGGGTTGACAAAATCGCTGCCTTTGACCTCCAGGGACACGACGGCAGCGGCAATCTGCGCGCCGAGGGCGACGAGCGCTGCAGACAGCTGGGAGCGTTAGCATCTTGGTTTTGAAGCAACACGGGCGACAAAGATGGTGGTTGTATGGCGCATAGATCGCCGTGCCTTATGTTCGGGTGATCTGCCTTTTGCCGTTTTGGTACTTGGTGTTTTTGTTTTGGAGATCGCTCTAGGACCGGCTCAGGTACAAGGAACCAGTATCTCGGCAAGTCCCAATACGCAAAACTGTGGCGGCGCAAGGGGAAAATGAGGTCGCCTAGAGAATAAAACAGGGCTGCAATTGAAAACAAATGCTACAAAAAGCACAAACTTACACGCATGGTGACAATGTTGGGAGAAACAGGCGGAAGTGAAGTCCTGAAAAAGCGAAGAGAAAGTGAGGGTCGGCGACGAAGGAGCGGCAGAGAAAGCAAGACAAAAAAGTACACCAGATCAAACTGATATAGGCGTATGAAAAGATTCGAAAAGGAGCGGACAAAGAAGACGCAAATGACGTGGACGACTTTCTTTTCTGTTTTGTGCGAGACGTGACTTTGGCGAGAAAAAGTGTCGAGATGGGCGACGGTGGCCTGTGGAAGGAAAAGGGACGGGAAGGAAGGACAAGAACTGAAACGAAACAAAAATCCGAATGAGTGGACGAAAGCTGCAAGGAACACAACACAAAGGTGTCCTGGCAGTTTCAAGATAGAGAGTTGGTGAGAGAAGGGTGATGATTAAGGGGGAGGGAGAAGCGAAAGAAAGTGAGAGCGAAGACAAAGAGAAGGGGGAAGGATGAGAAGACGAAACAGGTACACACGCAGGTCCACAAAGAAGGAAGGCGCACGAAATGCGCACAAAGGAGAAGGCACGGAAGCGACGTCAAGGAAGGAGCAACAATGCCCAGTAACACCTAGACGGAAAGTGTGGCCGGCGGCTCATCGACGTGTGTCTCAGGGGAGGGAAGGGGCATACTGGGTGTGCTTGCCCATTTGCCAATACGAGACGCTGTTGTGGAAAGAGCGACCGAGCCAAGGGCCGCAAGAGACCAAAAGCAACCAAGTCAAGGACAATTTCGCGGGCGTCGAGGCTCAAGTGTGGAAACTACGGGGCGGCATTGTATCAAAAGCGGCTAGGGTGAACGAAAGGGAAGGAGCGAACGGACCAAGAAAGCACGAGGCAAGAGAGGCAAATGGCGCGCCGGGGGCATGTCATCAAGCAAATCGGCCTGTGGAATGGCCGTGGTTTTGGACTCGAAAAGAGGGAGAACTAGCCAGGGGAATACGACGTGGTGTGTATGGGATGCACACACGGATACGAACAGAGACGGGGGGCGCGATGTGCGATGCACTACTGACAGGTTTGGTACGACAAACGGCAAAAGCACAAAGAGTACGACGTACGTGAAGCACAAGGAGCTCAAGACATTCGAACAACGCCAACCGGCACGGTAAGGGCTGCGACAAAGGCGCAGAGACACATGACACAAAGGGTGAAAGAGAGACACGCGGCAGCACGGCGCCGAGCACAAAGGCCGACCAAACGAACTACACGAGGTGGCGTGTGCCGTCATTCCTGGACACGAGTGCCCGACATCGCCTGGATTGGCGTACATTGGCATACATTGGTGAATTGGCGCAGTGGCACACGCGCGCTCCATGTCTACCGGGTCGAGTACGATGCGACGGTCCCGTGGAACAAAAGGATCGTGTGTCGTCAGAATGGGAGCGAAATAAGGAGGCCAAAAGACGCACAAGAATTGAGAAGGGATGGGAAGGACTGGAGTCCATATGACAGTTTCGAACATTTCCTATTGGGTTCTGTGACTTTTCCAGGTGCAATAGAACAGTACGACGTACTCCGGGTCTCGTGAGTTTTTTTCTTTTTGGAATTAATTTGAGGCTGGAAATGAGGCATCTCACGATACCTGCGGGCAATTTTGGATGCGGTGGTGGAAGGCACGACCGGCACCGCTAAAATACGATCCACTTTTGTCGTGTGTCAACAAACAGCTCTGTCTAACTAGAGGCTCCACTGAAAGGTTGCGCAAGAGCGTTAAAGCCAACCATTTTGGATTTGGCGCCCCTCCAATCCTGGCATGTTGAGGGGCAGTCGTACCTGGTTTGACGGGATTAGTCCGAAACAGGAAAGGCAGCAGGGCAGCCAATATTGTGCAGCTAATTAGCGGCCGTTGATTCTTCAAATAAAGGGGCAAGTGCGACCGCGCTCCGGAGTACAGCAAACGACGTCGGTGCATCTCCACTTGTCATTCGGAATACGGAGTATTTATGTGTATGTCGTAAGACGAAGTCATCCAGGGTGACTCGGCGAAAACAAGGGTAAAAGAGATGAAGAAGTAGTGTAAGTAGAAATAGAAGAAACATCAACATCAACAGTAACAAGATATTTTGATGACGATGATTAATCTCACTCGAATATCGACACGTCCTACAAAGATCGCGAGACTTCCATACGTGTCAACATGAGCGCGGCGTACTCACGGTCACTGCCTCTATTTCTGTCCGCGATCCCATGATTCAAACCATTCAGTGTCATATGCAATTCAAAAGTGATCAATATAAAAAAGTCAGGGTCCAACGTTACCGCTGATGTTCGGGTTGCACCTTCCAAGAGAGGCAGTGCACAAATTAACTGCCGATCGCCCCGATAGTTGCATGGCCAAGTATAGCCAAGGTAGATAAATAGCCCGATTCATTGAAAGGAAAATGAGTCTCAGACACGTCGCGAGCCTCTCCTTTAGAAGTCACCCCCGACGGCCACGACCGGAGCCGACGATTGCATAGAGCTCCGCGTTCGTCGTGCCTGGTTTACCGAGCTGAAACATGCACATTTTCCAGGACCAACGAGTGTAAATCGATACCTGACTTTCGGATATGGCGATCGGATGCGCCTTCTATTGTGGCCTCCGCCATTTATCCGGTCCGGTTTGCTTGTCTCTTTTACCCTCTTGGCTGTGCCGCCTTGATCGGCCATGGCCGTGGCGCATGAGTGGTCTCGATCCACACGGAATGCAGTGAAGTCTGCGCCCTATGAAACCTCCGAATAGATTAAATAGGATCGAAGAGTGAGAGAATCAAACGACAAAGGGAAAATACAACAGAAAGAAAGTCATAACGCTGCGTCTTCCGTCTTGCACAATAAACATCAAAGGAAACTATCATTGAGCCACATCAGCCGAAACTCTGCAAGCGCCTTTGGCCCTGCAATCCTCTTGCGCAGCACCGTATATATGGCGATCCTGATCCTCGGGAAAGCATAATGTTGGCCAGAAGAGTCCAGGTCTAGACCGGCATGGACTGCAAACTGCACTGCCAACCAACCAAGTGCTGTGCAGGAGACGAGATCTCTGTGATGGGGTACCCTGCTTTTGTCCCTTGACGCCTTCCTATGCTTTTCGTCTGCACTTCGCTTGTCCCATTCTGCTGCGTCTGCCTCGCTACGCCGCAGCCATCGCATCGCGGCGGCACCAAGTCTGCCCCGTACTGAATAAACATCTGAGAAACAATCATTGGGCATTGTTTTGTCTTCCCGTTTTAGCCTGGCCGCTGCCGCAACTCCCGCCTTACTGCCTGTTTTGATCCTTCTCGGGGAGATGTAGGAGGTATTGTTGCCGGCGAGATTGGCCTTCATAGGCAAGGCTGCCTCCTTCCTTCTCTTGCCTATATCTTGTCATTCGTTTCTTACGTCCATCCTCTCTCGTGTGCCCTCTCCCAATATTTTGTCCACACGCCAAACCTTGGCGTTCAGCGAATACCAAAGCTCACCGTCTTCTTCTTACAACATCGCTCCCTCCGCTACTAAGCTTTCCCAATGCGCTCCATAAGCATGCTGGTCTCGTCGGTCATGGCGGGTGTCGCCATGCTGCAGTTCGCCACGCCGGCTGCCGCTGACCCTACATTCCCGGCCACCGTCGAAATTGACCTTGTCTTTCCCCGCAACGGCTCCACGTTCCATCCCGGACCCAAGTTCCCTGTCGTGTTTGCCGTGCAAAATGCGCCGGCCGCAGCGTCCCTCGACCTGTTCATCGAGGTGTTGTTGCACAACTCGTCGCGCGGGCTTTTCCACCTCGAGCACCTGGCTGCACTGGACGCCAGCAACGCCAGCCACGCCGCGGCGTTTGCGCCCAATGCGCCGTCAACGTTCTATTGGCACTTTGCCACGGACAAGCTGCAGGGTACGACGGCGACGGACTGGACCATCAGCTGGGCCATTCTGGCGAGCAACTGCTCGTCGACCCCCGGCGCGGAGGACGACGGCGGCGACAACGACAGCGCCACCGATGCCGGCATCGTTTCGTTCTCGACCAACACAAACGCAGCCCCGCCCGACCTCGTGGCCGCGGCTGCCGCGGACGCCGCCAGCAACGATTTGTGCTCGGCTAGCAGCAACGAGGCTGTGACGTACAACGTGACAGCCGTGCAGAACGTGTCGACGATTGAAAGCAGCAGCGGGCATGGCAAGCACGGCAAGCACGGTAAGAATGGCACCGAAAACCGAACGGCACCGGCATGCGCAGTGCTGCCGGCGCTGCGGCCCACGCCGAACCCGTGCGCGGCACGCCTCGACGCGGCCACGGCGTCCAACATTGCGGCGGCCGTGAATGCTACGGTGGCGAGCAACTCGACGGAATCCAATGCACCCAAGAAGAACGGTGGTGCAGCGGCCTTGCTGGGCCGCCAGTCGTCGCTGCTGGAGTCGGCACTGCTGCTGGCGGCAGTCGGTTGGCTGATGTATCTGTAAAAGTGAAACGCTGGGTGGATTGAAACGAGGAGTAGCGTCGGTAGTGGTCTTGGTATAGCACTTGCATTCAACAATAAACTAAAACAAGAAATTCATATTTGTACAGAGGATAACGTTAAGCATGAGATGTGACGTGGAGATGGAGAGATACACAGACGGAGGGAAGATGGCACTTTTGAGACAATCAGACACCACGGAGACAGGAAGCAGCACGTTTGTAGGACGGTTATGGCCAAAACGGAGCTCTATCCACGTTTTGTGTCACCTTCAGATGCAATTGGATCGCTCCTGGAGAGCCTTACATCTGCTTCGAGACACCTGCGGCCGCACGCGCCTGCTGCCGCGCCAGGCGGTCGAAGTGCAAGAACGAGCCGAAGCCGATCAGAAAGGTCAGGCCCGTCCAAAGCAATCCGTCTTGCGACAGCACTGTCATGCCGCGGGGCGCGAGACGTGTGCGGGTCATCCACCAGGCCTCGGCGATATGAATGGCCAGGATGGGTACGGCGGTCAGGTGCAGCATGAGGCGGAAGCCGTCGGCGCCGCCAAAGATGAAGTTGCGCTCGGTGACGCCGACCGCGCCGAGGACGCGGGCCCAGGTGTTGGAGGCGGTTTCGTCGCGGCCAGTATACATAAGGCCGCAGAGGACAAAGTAGAGGACGACGCCAAACATGACGAGGAATTGGAAAGCACCTGGTAGTTTGAAAGTGACGGGCTCTTTCGTGGTGGTGGCAGGGGAGCCAGTTGGTGACGAAGACGATGAAGACGCAGTAGATGCAGAAGAAGGCCGCGCGTTATGCTCTGGGAGAGGCACGCCAAAGGCCTTGCGGGCATCCATGGCGAGGGCAATGATGCGCTGGCGGCGGTCGTCCCAGGACGTCATGGGTGGGGTGAAGGGTACGACGTGGACGGTGCCGGTGGTGGCCGTGCGAATGTAGAGGGCATTCAAGTCAATGTCGACGAGCTCGGGCGCACCCTCGGCAGCGAGCTGCTTGGCAGAGAGGCCATTGACGAAGCGCAGATAGAGGCCGAGGTCAAGGGTGTGCTCGCGGTTCATGTGGCCCATTGTCGCCTGCTTGGACTTGTCGTCGATGGACGCCATGGTGGCGGGTAGGTAGAGGAAAGAAGAAAATGAGAAGAAACAGAAGAATGTAGAAGGGCTGTGAAGGGGTCTAGGGCAGACTCAATTGCATCCAATAATTGACTTGGTGATGTTGAGAGAGTCGAGACGTAGGAGGGATGAGACGCGAAAGAGGATGCGGTTCGAGCAGAGACGATGTGTTTGTATTAAGATCGGAAGGAGCTGTTGTGGACCTGCTTCTTTCGGCAGAGGTACGGATAGCACCTGCTTTGGGGAGGTGCGGGTCGGTTTGGCATGGTGCTTTCCCATTTCTGACGTGGTAAGCATTTGTGGTGGGGACGATCTGACTTGGAGCAAAACTGTAATAGGGTAGGTGCGATGGAAGAGCAAAGCTGACATCACATCAGAAAAACGGTGTGACAATGCCATGCATTGGATGGGTAATTTGTTGAAACGCAAAGATCTGTCATACGAAATTCCACAGAAAAACAGCGTCGATATGCAAATAACAATCGAATTGGATTCGGGCAAAATAGAGCGCACAAGAGCGCTGCAATACCACAGTTCTCGTTCAGTGCGCTGTAAACGGCAAGAACAGCCCACCATGCCGTTCGTTCCTTCCTCGCCACTTTCTAGCCAGACTTTGGTTTCAAAACATTTGTTCTGCGGTATTCCGGACTCATGATGACGACGCTTCTTTTCACCTCGTAAGACCACCGCCGACTGCACCGACTGCAGTATCGAGGCCCTGTGCGGCAGGAACCGGGTCGTTCAACTCCATCCAGGACTCGTGCGTTGATCCTGCTTGCTCTTGTGGTCGTGTACCCATTAGAATTTCTTCTTGTATTACTCGTTTTCCTCCTCCAAACCTCGTTTCTCAAGGTGCACCGCAGTTCCCCTGCCCGAGATGTCCCGGAACGCCCGTCGACGCAAAATAATTGCAGCACTGGTGATCTTCGTTTTCTAGCTCTTACTGTCGCCCGTCTCTCGAACCCTGACACCAACCATGACCCCAAAATACGGCACAATGGTTGTGCCGCAGCAGGACTACCGCCAACTGCCGCCGACTGTCACGCTTTACCAACGGCTATCTCCCGTTCTGCCTCGCCCTCGACTTTGCTTTTCCCTTTGGCCACCAGTGTCGCCAGGCCTGCTGGCCCATTGCCCGCACTGTGGGCAGGCTCATCACAATCACCGACACAGACACCTCGAGCCCGGACCAGATGAGGCTGTCGGTGTTGTCCCAGGTTGGGTTGAGCGAGGTCGTGGCAAAGTGCACGAGAAAGTGCAGACGGACGCAGCTGGTGACGAGCACGAAGACGCCGAGACCAAACATGGCAAAAGCCGTGACCATGACAGCCGTCGCGGCAGGAGACGTCCTGACGGATGACGCCGGCGACGGCCGGACCAGGCTTTGTCGGAGCAGCCACAACAGCGGCCAGGGCACCAGCAGGATGGCCGCGTCCTGGGCGATGCCAAACGCTGCCGCCACGTATGCCAAGAGACGCACGTTGAGGCAGGCGTACGGCTGCTGGTGCTGGGGGACAGACGATGACGTCCACCGTGCCCAGACAGTGCTGACGGGGCGGCACTGGAAGGCGTCGAGAACGAGGAAGATGATGTTTGGCAGGAGCACAAGCCCGGCGAGCACAAATACGGCGATGCGGAACGTGCGGTAGTGGCCTCTGTAGCGGCGGGCTTCACGTGTGGTCGGTGGTGCTTGGGGTGCAAACACACGGAGATACAGGAAGAGGAGGGACAGCTTAATCAAGGTCAAAATGGCGAGGTACAGCACCTCGTCAACGTAGAATGCCTGCCAGAGGTCGTCATGTGGTCAGCTTTATTTAACGCGAAATGCGTACGTCAACACCCCGGAGCAGAACGTGCAAGACTCACTCGCATAGCTTGGACAATCGTGTCGTTCAGCAAAGTCCATATGTCGACGCCAAATCCAACCACGGCGGCTGCAAAGTAGACCAACGTTAGAAACAGTTGGAGCTTCCCGAGCCCATTTGTTGCAGAGAGGACAGTGCTACTTGCCGTACTGGCCGACGATCAGAAACGCGATAAAGACAGGCTGCGACAGCGTCAACACCAGCAAGCTTTCATAGAGCTCTAGAACCGCAGAAGCGACTCATCCCACTCACCGTCAGCAGCGCCACCAGATAGTCATCGATGGCAAGCCTAGCTGCCTGCTTTATACGCCCGAACAGCCGCAGGGCAAGACAGATAACTGCCGGCACCTGGATGGCAAATAGAGCCACAAGTCTGGCCTTGCGGGACCGCGTTGGCCATTGGCAAAGCCGAGACAGCGTACGAAAGGTGTCTGAAGGAACGCGCGGACGGTGTCAGTATGAGCAAGAAGTCAACAGAAAAACGGGAGCCTCACCTAGAGCATCCGCCGGGGAACAGTGCGAATGAAGGCAACCCCCGATATCCTGGACAAGTGGTGAGTTTTGGCTAGCGGCACAAAGTTGTGGAAAAGCCGTCATCGGCGGTGCGAGCTCCTTGGCCATTTTCTCGAAACAGATAGTCTGGGTAGTATTTAGCTTGTGTGCGATGCGTCTCGTTCCTGTATATTCACACTTATGCTCGTTCCTACCGCACATGACGGCCAAGGTGACGTGGTCTCCTGAGCAACTTTGATTTCTCGTGTAGATGTTTTGTCGAATTTGCTGGCTGTTGATACTGAAATACACAATAACGACAGGGAAAGTAGTGGCAGTAATATCAGGAAATAGGCATTTTGAAGACGGCCCTGTTTGGCCATTTTGAATTCAGGGACGAGACCGAAACGGAGGAGTTGTCGTGGAAATTGTTGACGGTATCTCGACAAGTTTCATTGTTGGCAGCGGTCCTCACCAACGAGAAAGACAGGACCGCGGCCCTTATAACATTTATATTCATGGGTTTCTTTTGTCTTCACAATCATCTACACGTCATCGGTCGATGTTTATGTTACGCTTAACGCTAAAAAGTCTAATGGTACTCTGTCGTACACATGTCAAACCGAAAGGGCTGTCACTCAAGGCCAAGAGGCAATCCAACGAGGTAATCTCAGTTTGGATCTGTGTGCAATCTTGCGCTCAACTACGGAGAAAATTAAGTGCCACTTTGATACAAATTATAGAAAAAGTCTTCTTTAATAAAACAAAGGTTCATCGAGTTGGTTTTGTAAAAAGAGTGAGAAGATACCATTTGATCGTATATATATAAATGGATATATATATATATTAAACAAGACTGGCCCACGTTCTTTCATTGTATTTTCCTGATTTTCATGTATTTATATATCTAGAAATATCAACAAATAAACCACGGGATGGAGTTGTCCCACAAATGTTTTGAGGTACAAGCACAGGCCTCCTTATACGCCCATCATAATCCGTGCACTTTATCAGTTACATCATTACCAAAAACAGCACCTTCGCAGTGACTTCACGAGGCATTTGGTCCAGTCTTATTTTCATATGGCCAGCCCCCTTTTGGAAAGCTGTTTAGATTTTTATTTGTATTTTTGTTTACCGTCCTGGTCCTTGATGACCTATTCAAGCATTCACCCCCCGTCCACTGACAACTGTCTTTCCCATTCTTTTCCTTTTCCGTTCTATGTTCTTCCTCCGCATCATGGTGGTGATGATAATAAAATGACACACCCCACACATGCCAACCTTTTTTTTCCCTTTCTTTCTTTTCTGTTTTCCAGATGTCGCCATGCAAGATAAAACTGACAGGACATTCAATCGTCAAACTTCCCCGCTCACAGCTCCTACCCTCCTGTTCCTTTTCCCTTCCCGTCCCCATCGTTCCATTCTTCTTCCCGCCGTCAAATATATGTGAATATTGTGGATGGCCTCCGTTTTTGTTTCCCTTTCCGATGTGGATATGCGCTCGTTCAAAATGCAATGCAAAGAAAAAGGCGGAAAGGCGTAAATGTGAAAAGACGAAAAGGTGACAATGGTACAAAGGACATCAAAGAAGTTTAAGTGGAAAGAAAACGCAGAGAAAGCCGAGCAAATGCTAGATGAACAAGATTATGAAAAGTATGGGACCGAGGCTCGCAAGACAGCGTGTGCCTGGGTCCGGTCGTAGTTTTTGTCTTTGTGGTTTTTGTTGGTTGTTCCCACCGCATAGGTAGAATTAGAAACGGGTATAGTCGAAGACTGAGATATAAAAATCTTCGAGAAAAGAGGAAAAGCGCTTGGAGTTTGTTCGATGCCAAACCATCGAAACAGGGACTACCATTGAGAGTGCGGTTCGCTCATGCCGGAGCCATTAAAGCCGCCGCAAGAGCCACCCTATGACTCCTCGTTGCGACGTGGGCCGCGATGGAAGTTGCCGCCGTTGCCGCCATTCTCACCGCCAGGTCCGCCACCACGACCACGGCCACCACGGCCACGGCCACGACCGTCACCGCCACGGCCGCGACCGCGGAATCCGCCACCGCGACCGCCACGGAAACCGTCGCGCTCACTACGGCCACGGTTGTGGCGCTGCACCTGGTGGAAACCGTCGTCCGCAGCCGCGTTCGGCGTAGCCGGAGCAGCGGCCGGCGGGGCCACGTCGGGCTGCTCATCGGCCCAAGACTGCGTGTTACCGGCCGCGGCAGTGGTAGCAGCGATGCCGGTCTCCGTCTCGGCAAGGTCGCGGGGCACCTGCACCCATTCCTGTGACATGGTCAGGTCCTTGGTGCCGTTCGTGGCATCCCACTGGTTCTCAGCCACCGAGTTCGCGGCATCGTCGCCGACATTGGCGTTCGCAAGAGCGGCCGGGGCGGCATCGGCCGACTCGTCAGTGTGGCCGTTGGTGAGACCCGCAGCCTCCACGAGCGGGGTATCGGTGCCGGCCTCAATCTCGGTCAGGCTGGCGTGTACGAGGGTCGGGTCGGAGCCGACCTGGGTGGCGGGAGCCTCGGACGCAGGCTCTTCCGAGGCCTCAGACACGACCAGAGCGCCGGCGTTAGCGGCGGCAGCAGCCTTTACCTGGGCGAATGTCGTCTGCAGAGACTCGTTGGAAACACCCTTGGTCGTCTCGTCGGTGCCCTGGACGAGCTTCAGCATGGTGGCCACGCCGTTCTCGTCGCCCGAGTACACTTGCAAGAGCACACCCTCGAGGGCAAGGTTCTCGTCCTGTTGCTGGTTCTGGTCGTCGGCGCGGCGAGCAGCAGCGAGGCGGAGGAACTGGGACACGGTCAAGAGGCTGTCGTGCAGGTTCTTTTCGGCGGCAGCAGCGGCTGCCGCAGACGCCTCGCGCACAGCATCGGCCTTCTCCTTCTCAAACTTGTCCGTCAGGGCCTTGGTGACTTCGGTTTTGTCGGAGACCAGGCGCTGGCGGTACTCCGAGTCGAGCTTCTTGAACTGGCTGTACTGCTCCTCGAGCTGGGCAAGCTGGGCCTGAAGGGAGGGCTTTTTGAGGATCTGGGCTTTTTGGTCGGCGTTGATAATCTTCTGGGCGACGAGCTGGTCAAGGGTCTTGTCCTTGTGCTCGGCAATCAGGCCATCGGTTTTGGACGCGTTCGTCTACAGCAGGGAGAGGAGTTTGGGTGAGCAAATGTGTTCAGATTAGAAGGTCTGTGGGGAGTCTTGAGGCCAGCTTACGAGCTTCTTGTTGATGTTGCGGATGTTCCTGAAATTAAAAAAGACATGTTAGCATTCCAATGCCGCCTCGGGCCATCTGGTGCCGACATGCAGCCGTTTTCTTCGATGGGGGTACTGGAACGCACTTGGAAAGCTCCCGCAGGTAAGCAGGCTCGCCCGAGTCATCGCCGTTGGCGTCATTGGGTGCCACCGACACAGCCTTCTCAGACGAAGCGGTCGGAGCAGGCGACTCGGTGCGGCTGGCCTTGGCCTTCTTCTTCTTGGCCGACTTGGCGTCGGTAGGAGCCGCAGGATTTTGCACAGCAGACGCAGCCATTGTGTTTGATTGGGTTTATGCTGGTTGCTTGGTCAGGCAAGCCTCGTTTTGGGAATTGGGTTTGGGATCGAAGATCGAGGGTTGGAGGAGCGACGACGAGAGCGTTGGACGCAAGAAGTTGTCGATGGAGGAGATGAAGAGGAGAATGCCGAGCAGAGGATGACTGCACGATGTAAGCAAAGATTGGAGAAACGAGAAGGACAAAAGGAAGAGGAAAGAAGGGGAAGAGAGGAAAAAGAGGGAAAAGGACGCAAGGACAGCTAAGAATTGGGTGCGTGGCCTAAAATAGCTGCTCCAAACAAGTCGGGTACGGGACGGAGAAGGAAAAAAAAAAACAGGAATTGGCAATGCGGGTGAGGCTGTGAATGCTTTTGGAGTGGTGGACGACGGAGAGGTCAGTGAAGATGCTTCAATTTTGATTATTTCGAGATGTGGTTTTGTTTGGTAAGCTAAGAAAACCAGTGCCTTCTTGTTTTGTACCGTGGGAGTGACTCGAAAAAAAAACAACCGTTTGGTGTTTTGATATCCCCCAGCGCAACAAGGCAGGAACCAACCGCTTGTCTCTCTGCCTTCTACAGGCAGGTTGAAGAGGTGCGTTGGTGCGCTCTTGCCTTCCGTCGCCTTCTACCCCACGCGACTGTCTTCCTTGTTGGGCCAATCAGCGCGCAGCTGGGCCAGGCCCTGGAGCTAGCACTGCTAGTGGTGCCTGGGAGGATTCTATGGGCTCTGTTTGGTTCTACTGCCCCCTGTACCCACAAACGAAGATTGGAGAGCAACAACCAGCAAACGAGCGAAGGAGCAACTGGGCACGAGACATGCTCTGGTGCTGTACCGGATATCACGGCCTGAGGAAACGACCGACACGACACGACACAACAACGGTTGCACAACATTGAGCGCGAAAATCCATCTTGGTATTAACTTCTTTTTTATTTTTGTTTGTTTGTTTCCGTTCTGTTGGCTTGGTCTCCTTACCTGGGTCCAGCTGTCGTGACATTGGCAACTTCTTGTGCAAAACAATTTGATAGCGAAATGGTCCGGACAGTTTCCCATTTGGCCTCCGTCCTATGAGGAGGCCTAGCTGATCTGTGCGCAGCTGTAGAATCCATTCGACACTGACCCCCATCTTGGTTTGTCCGCCAATAGTACGGTTCGTCTCGACGTTGCGCGCCGACGGTATTTGGACCGTTCCCCAGAAATGTGAACTGCGCATTTCCGATGCTGCTGCTTCTCGAAAGGTTCTTCCAGGGTTTGTGTGCAGCGCCTCGACAAATGTTCGAAGCGCCATGCATTGTCGAGCACGGTCGATTTATAGTAGAGGCGGGCCGTTGCTGGCGGGTGTCATTTGATACCGATTTTGCTAGGCATTCTCGTTTGTTTCCAACGGTACGGGTATTGATGCCAATATGTGCCGTTGCTGTTGTGGTCGTGTTCGTGGTCGCGGTCGTTCATGCCATGGTCTCCTGCGCGCTTCAACCCTTGAACTTGAGGACAGTGTCCTTTAGAAAATTAGTATATCACGTCGACATGTTGGACCATGTGGTGCAAAAAGCGACTCACCGCCGTCACTCTCTTGACGCTGCGTGCCGTGATGCCGCGCTCACCGCCGCGCTTCGACTCAATCGATGCTTCCTTGACAAGGCTGTCTTGTTAGCTGGGCTGTGCCGGTGTGGGTGTGTGGACCGGGGAAGGCTGCCATCACATACGTCTGCATGAAGAGGAGATAGTCGAGGAAGATCTGAACAGTGAGAAAATAAGAGTTGTTAGCTGTAGTTCGCTTGCTGGTCCGGCATTGCATCACTCACAAGGACATCGGCGTTGCGGCTCAGGTTCGTGTTTGCGTGCGCCTTGACGATCTTCTTGACCGTCGCGCGCGGGTACAATTTCTGTCCGGGTGCCATTGCTGCTAGTGTGGAGTAGGGGTCTTTTGACAGAATTTTGGGCGGTTTATGACGTTGTTCGCATTCGTGATTGAGGTCGTCGTGTGTTGTTGTCGTTCGTTTGTCGTCACGCAGTTTGGGGTTAGATGTTGACGAGACGCCTGTACTCAAAAGCGGAGTCGCGTTTGGCGCGTCGTGCCTGCACTGAACATTAGGTAACAGGGTGGGGAAAGGCGGCAACTTGTGGCGGAAGCTGGCAGCCACAGTTTGGAGAGGGGTTGCTGTGCAAGGACAATCGTACCGCCCAATGGGGAATGTCACAATAGGATGGGCAACGTCAGACTATAAATTGGCATTGAGTTGTATGTTCTTTGAATATAGTATGTGTCAACCGACGTGGTATGATTGTGTTTGAAATACGGATGTCTCTTCTTGCTTGGTTTAGGGCATATAGGTGCTTGCCTATCTGGTCGATAATAGTATCTTACCTACAGCGCCCCGCTCCGACATAACTTGCAGCGCCATTTGGTGGGGCAGTCAAGCACCAAGAGTGAAAAGCTTCTCCTTTTCTTTGGTCTGATCCTGTAGCTTGCCATTCACGACGACACCATTTTGTACGACCGCGACGACACCTCATTACGCAACAACGACGACGCTGCTGCACACCTATTCATCATACACGGAGCTGTGGCAAAAACGATACGCGCCATACGGGATTTCTTGCACACCTTTCGCAGTACGCAACACACGTGACAACAGTTTGCATCACCTACAGCATACCTATAGCAATAGCATCTCGACGGACGTCCACCATGCAACGGCGAATGGTCAGTCTCTTGCACTGTCCCCACGTCCCCATAGACCCTCTACTTGGTTCTTCTTATTTTTCACCGCTAACCATGCCCAGCTCAGCAGAGAAGACGAGGAGGCCGCGGGCCCCGAGGCCGAGGTCCGCCGCGAGGACCAGGAAAAGATCAACAAGTTCAGCCGGCTGCACCAGCGCGAGCTGAACCTGGAGGAGCAGCTCAAGGCGAAGAACAAGGCCAAGGAGGAGCTGGACGACATCAGCACAGAGTTGGAGCTGGTCGACGAGGACGACAAGGTGCCGTACAAGGTCGGCGACGCCTTTTTCCAGGTCAAGGCGGCAAAAGCGCTCAAGATGGTCGAGGCGTCCTCGACCAAGATGGAGGAGGAGATTGGGTCGCTGGAGGAGTCATTGAGCTCGGTGCGGGAGGATATGACACGGCTCAAGGTGGACCTGTATGCACGGTTTGGCCGGAGCATCAACCTGGAGACGTGAGAAGCGGCGGGCCGTTGCTTGCCGCCTGTCCTCCTCGATTGCGTGTTTACCTGTGCCGCCCCTTTTCTCTTGTATATTTTGGGCCTGTTTCCTGCAGCGTTTCCATCTTAGCATCTCAATGCAGCCTTTATACCCACAGCCACGACCTTGTTCTGAAACATGGTCCTTTGCGTCGCCGCCGTCTGTTTGTGGAAAAAAATGGCTTTGGGTTTCCAGTTTCAGGGCTTCGTTTGTCACGTCTTTTTCTTTGGGCGAAATGGTCTCGATTCAAAACGTATAAGCCTACTCAACAAGAACCAACTGCAGTCTGTGACGCCTGTGCTTTGGTGGCCGAAAACGTCAGCTTTTGTGAAGCTGCTATTGTCTTCTACGTCAATGATTCGTATGGTGAAAGTGTTAATAAAAATGGGCCCAGCCGGCCGAGACTGAGCCCGCCATTGCGACCGCTCTTTGCAACCTTGCGGCCATACGGCCATCTTGTCTGTTTGTCCAGCCCTCCCACTACTGACTCTTAAACGCGAAGCCGCGAGATCAAGCCAGTCGGGCGGCTTTGGTGCTTGGCTCCTTCTGTTATTCTCTATCCGCCCCGCCTTCCGTCCCTGTGGCCACTTTGGATTCGGGTCCATTTTGTTGGTGCTCCACTCTAGCCCCGACCCCGGCCAAAGGTCTTCCATGTATTGGGCGTACGGCTGTACGTCGTGAAGCTTGCCATATTTTGTCTTTTTTTGTCTTTTTGACCTTGATTTTTTCTTCTTTTCCAACAAGTGATCAGATAATATACATCCTACAAAGTGCGACAACTGTTGCACTGATTCCCCGTTTTCTTGCCGCCCTTGTTCTTGCGGCCCGCATGTCCCCCGGCAGCCATTGCCGCTTTGGGTGCTGCATTCTGTTCGCTATCGCTCCTTCCCTCCGGCTAAGACGGCCGATGCCCACCTCCTCCTTCTCCAATTATTGTCCCTCGGTAGTGCTCTGAAGACAGTCGATAGGTCTCTTTGTATTACTCCGTGCGTCGTACAACAGCTCACAGTGTCCAAGCACGCTCTTCGCCAGTCATCCTCTTCGCATGTCGATCATCCACAGCTGTCTGCAATGAATACGTCTCCAACTTGCCACGCGCAAGAGTGCCGCACTTATGCCGCGCCTAATGTGACGAGCAGAGAGTGGTTCTGGCCCGCACCGGGCGATTTTCGGAGCCCATTTTGAGAGGCGCGCTGACCACCTTGCACGCTTTATTTTCGACTCCGATGCTGATGTGACCAATGCACGCCGCTGCTACACCGTACATCTCGTCTTGTTCGAGGCCCGGTTGATGTGTGGACTTTGCGGTGTCCCCGTTGTACTACCCGCGCTTGCTCGCGCCTTATCGGACGCAACAAAAAGGTCTCCTGTCGCAACTGCCTTCATAGAGGAATCGGAAGCAAGTCTCGAAACGAAGAACCGGGACTGGGGCTTTGCCTATTGTGCTCTGTCTACGGAGTAAGGAAACCTCCAAAAGAGTGGACGCAGCTGCGTTCCTTCACAAAAAGTGGAGCTCCTTCCCGGGCCGGACAAGGCACTGGGCGTGTTATTTGCGATTTCCGGGGCAAGAGGGGGAATGGATGGGCACGCCTTTTTTCTTCTGGTCCTGGGACCAGTGCAGTACACCGTGCTCAAGCATTGAACAAGACTACGGAGGTTGGACCCAATGAAAATCATATAAGAAAATGGCCGACAGACTGTGGAAATAGGGTAGTATGCTCCATAATCATGCGTGTTAGTCGCTGCGTATCGTTCGCCGCCTTGTTGTTTCCCCATTGCTTCGCTCCTTCCTTTTTGAAATTTGACTCGGTTTCTTTCCTTCTGTTTTTATCTCGGTTGTTCCTCCCTTCTCAATTGCCTACTCCCCCATATCTCCGTTGCTTCGTTTCTCTCTCGGGTTCGCTCTTTCCGCTTGCCATGGTTTCTGTTCTTTCCACGGTCACCTTCTCCCCTTGGACCTTCCGGTCCTTGACCTCCTTCAATCTGACGATCTTTTTCTCTTGTTCCATTTTCAAACTTCCAACCTGTGTCGAATAGTCGCACTGGCGCTCGACGAATAACACAACACGGTCTGCTTGCTCGAAAGTTACAATCACAAGGTCTGTCGGAAATCGGACTCCGTTTGTTGGGCTTTTGCTTGCTATCTCGGCACCGCCATTTCCGCCTCTATTTCGCTTCATTTCCATTTCCATTGTTATAAGTGGGAGCCATTCTTTGAATTCTACTGCCCCGGGACAAGGATCGACCAGACCTCGGTCGCTACGGCATACTACCCACTGCCGTGGGGACGGGCATGATTCAACAAAAATGGACGACAAATCACCATCGACAGCCGCAGTTCACCAGAACAAGCAAGCAATAGACCAGAATGAAATTGATCAGATACAGCAACATCGTACGTATGCAGAGAGAATTGGTTGCCTCGGTGCATGTGTTGTAGCTAACACAAGCAGATGGTCTTCACAAGATCATCCGCGCCGTTGACGAGAAAGACGCAAAGGACCGGTACCGCGAGGAGGCAGCCGACAACACCGTCGGCGAACGAATACAGCTGGACGACGACGGCACCAAAAGGCCCGGAGGTAACCAGCGGACACCGAGCCTGTCCAACAGCGAGAACGAGACCCTGATCGTGGCCTGGGAGGAGAATGACCCGGAGAACCCCTACAACTGGTCCAAGACGCGGAAAATCACCATCCTCATCACAACCATGACATCCATCATCAACAGCACAATGGGCAGTGCGCTTCCAAGCAACGCTGTGCCCTACATGGCGAAGGAGTGGGGCGTGACGTCGTCCACGCAAATGGTGCTGCCCGTGTCCACGTACCTGGTCGGCTACATTCTGGGGCCTCTCGTGTGGGCGCCGCTCAGTGAGCAGTACGGCCGCCGCACATTGGTTCTTGTGACGTTTGTTTTCTTCATGATCTGGACCATGGCCTGCGCCCTGGCACCCAACTGGGCCGGCTTCCTCGTGTTCCGCCTGCTCACCGGCGTCTTTGCCAGCGCCCCCATCGCCGTTGTCACGGGCATTCTGGCTGACGTCTTTGGCTCGGCACGCACCCGCGGCCGCGCCATGTCCATGTTCATGGCCATGACCGTCTTCGGCCCCTTGTTTGCCCCCATTATTTCCGGCTACTGCTCGGCCACCATTGGCTGGCGCTGGACCTTTTGGATTGCACTCATCTACGCCGGCGTGTCCCTGGTCCCGCTCGCACTGTTGCCCGAGACGTATGGGCCGATTCTGCTAAAGCGCCGTGCCGTGCGCATGCGCAAAGAGGACCCCAAGGCCAACATTGTGGCGCCGCACGAGCTTGAGAAGAAAAATCTGCGCGAACTGGCCACGATCGTCCTGACGCGCCCTCTGCGCATGATCATCTCGGAGCTCATTGTGTCATGTGTCTGCATCTACCTCGCCCTTTTGTATGCCATCTTCTACATGACCTTTACCGCCTTTCCCCTCGTCTTTGTGGATATCTACAAGTTCAGTCCCGGCGTCGAGGGCCTCATCTTTCTGGCCATTGGCGCCGGCACCCTCCTGTCAATACCCATCTTTTACGCCTACGACAACTACTTGCTGAACGCCATTGACCGTGGCGAGGCCTGGACCAAGCAAGAGGAGTACCGCCGCCTGCCGCTGGCCTGTCTTGGTGGACCCGTCTTTGTGATCAGCTTGTTCTGGCTAGGCTGGACAGCCAAGGCCGACATCTCCTTCGTGGCACCCATGCTGGCTGGTATCCCCTTTGGCCTAGGATTCATGTGTGCGTACTCCCCCACCCGGACGTTTTTCAATTTGTTGATAATAAACTAACGCTCGACGTATTTCTTCTTCCGTTTAGTGATCTTTATTGCTCTTTTGAATTACTTGACCGGTATGCTCCGTTTCCCTCTCTCTACAGTGAGGACCTTGCTAACTCGCTATAGACGCCTACGAAATCTTTGCGGCATCTGCCAATGCTGCCGCCTCGTGCTGCCGGTCCCTTCTTGCCACCGTATTGCCCCTGGCAGCCACGGCCATGTTCAAGCGCCTAACGATTCCCGGTGCTTGCAGTCTTTTGGGCGGCCTGAGCCTGTTGATGTGTGCGATCCCTTTTGTGTTCATCTGGAAGGGTGAGCAGATTCGGGCTGGCAGCAAGTTTTGCATTGCCCTGCGCGAGCGCAAGGTTGAGATGCAGCGGAAAGTCGAGGAGCAGCGACAGCGGCGTCTTCTACATGCACAACAGCGCCTGGGGCAACCTCTACAACAGCCGATGAATCCCGAGCTGCAAAAGGAGACCGTGTAAACAACCGACCGAGGCTCGAGCCCCGGCTTATCAACCAAATCCAAACAAACACAAAGCGAATTGAAGCAGTAAGGACAATGAGGACGAAATATGAGGCAAAATAATAGCTACCGTAGACATGTCTCCTCGAATGGTGCTGGGCTGAGGAAGATATGAGACATTGAATTTTGAATATTTATCAGCGCAAGAAAAGATGGACGCACTGTGTATTTACATTACAAAGGAAATTTCGGACATATAGAGACGACTTACTATTGCATTAATTCTACCTTAATTTTACGCATCCTATGGCAGTTCAACCGACTTCTAGCCGTATATGTGACTGGCAAGTTGATATCCTTGTACCTTCTTGCCAACCCAGTCCGTCTCCATCCTCGAGAAAAATCTGTAGCCAAATACAATGGAGGCATGGTAGTAAATACTATTAGAACCCCAAAACAACACAGGACCTCAAAACTGTGCTCAGAAAACCGGCCAACCAGACCGAACGTAAAACGTGGCATAAAACTAGAGCGTCACGATGATAACATGAAAGGAAAAGAGGAGTCTCCCCGCGAGAGTGGAGCACTGGTTTGTGGAGTAGATGAAACCGGAACAGCTTGCATTTGTTGTCGTGTGTCGTAGAATGTACGTGTTCGTGTGCATAGTTACTAGTTCTGCTTCAAAGCTGGTTGCAGAGTGCGGCCTTGGAATGACTTTCTGTTCTCCTTCCTGCCCTGGAAGATGGTTTTAAGGTCGTCACCGGGTTGAACCGCGCTCGTCATTAACGGTGTCTTCGGCTTAGTATGCCCGCTCCACGTCATGTACTTGGCCGATGCGGTATCGAACTCGGCTACTTTTTTGACCGGAGCCGAATCACTCTTGACGGACATGGAGTCCGCTGACTTGTGAGTTGTGACTTGAGTGTTTGCCTGTGCCACAACATGAACGGCATCGCTGCTTTGATGGGACGCAGTCTCTTGGTGCTCTTGGTACTCCTGGTACTCTTGGTACTCTTGGTGCGACGAGCAGGGGCTGTTGTGCAGCTCCAGTTCTTTGAATTTGGGGGCGGGCGTGCTCGGGAGAACGGCAGAAATATATGCTCGCATCTCTGCATATGCGTTGGCAATGGGTGTGGAGGGCACTGTTTCCGGGGATGCGATGTCGCTTTCTGGTAGCGCAGCGCAACCATCTGCATTATTTACCTGTTTAGGTTTCATGGGGGTTGTGGGCGTCGTTCGCTGGTTGCTTTCCATGTCCACCAAAACACCAAATATACTATCAATGTCTTGTATCACAACTTCGTCCTTGCGGCCTGGCGTCTCAGATGCAGCTGAAGTAGCAATCTTCTCTGACGTTCTGGTAGAAGCCATGGCCCGAGACTCGGGCGTACTCCTCTCAAGTTTTAAGCTGGATGCCTTGGAATGAGTAGTTGTGATAGCGCGTTCTGGGCCGAGGGATCGGCTTGAAACGGCGGCGGCAGGTGTGAGGGTGGTGAGAGATGGCGTTGACATTTGCTTTCGGTACATGACTTTCTTGATACCGGCGAGGATGGCTTTCTCGATCCCACTTGAGAAAACTCTGGAGTAGGATGGCTGAGGCTCCGGCGGTTGGACGTCCTTATCCACCTCAGTAGCCTGGCTGGCCTCTCGAGGCAAAGTGACAGAATCTTCTTTGGAGGGTGGAAGAACGACACCTTGTCCCGTTGTCTTCACTGGATCATTTGCTTTATTGTTCTCGGGCCGCTCTTTCCAGCTCGCCTCTGTCCACCACGAGTCAGACAACTGTTGCGCATGAATCGAGGACGCTTGGCGGCGGATGCCTGGTTTTCCACCGGTGTTGTGAGCTTGGTTGTCACTCCAAGGGCCCATGATAGAAGCCGGCGGCGGTAGATCCCGGAAGCCTGACTCTTGGTGGCTCAATGGATAGGTGTCTGACATGCTTCTTCTCTGCGTGGTTGCAGTGGCTCCATTGTGAAGAGGACTGTTATGGTCGAGATTTTGCAGTTGTCTGTGCCACTCCTCTGCCATTCTATCAATGTCGGTTGAAGTCGTATGGGCGGAGGCTCGGGACGATCTATTCATCATGGACACTGGATCGCTCTGAGAAGCAGGCTTTTCCTTGACCCCATTTTTGAGAGAGGCACCCGACATTGAATGGTATTGTGACTTTGTGGAGATGGAGTCTTTATCGTCATGGTTGGTGTTCTCCTTGCGCTGACTGTCAAACTGGGCACCAGACGAGGCAACAGAGGCAGCGACCGTCTTGTCGACGGACGCAACCGAATTCGATTGCGGGATTTGCTCAACGCATGAAAGCTCCGAAGCTTGCTGGGCTGAATTGGAAGATTTCCTGAGCCCGAAGGTGAAACCTGTTCGTAGTTAGCATTGTACCCTCTGAGAATACTAGTTAGAGGGCTTTGATCACATATGTTCTGGGACGGGGAAGGGAAAAGGGATAAGGACAGAAGCAGTCGACGTAAAACATACGATCCAGGGAGAGCAACGGAAGCCGTTTAAATCCATTACGACGAGGAAGGCTCTGCGTGTCAGCCTCACTACCGTCATTGGAGGCAATTGTTTCCGCTTGAGCGGGAGCCGAGTTGTTTGAGTTGGACAAGTCGTTGACGAGCGGCGGAGGCAGATCCAGAGTACTGACATACGACGACTCAGAGGTCTTGCGTCTGCTCTTCCTGAATCTGGCCACGGCAGTCAGAAGAGGGGAATCTTTATGCGTGGCGGTGAAGGTGTCCGCTTCGGCCTTTTCGACGGTGTCGTCCGTGCTACCGATATGATTGGAAGTATTGCGAGCTCGGCCGGACACGACGATGCGGGCCTTACGAGCTTCGTGTATACTGCCGTCCTCGTCCATAGAGCTGAGAGAGTCCGACACGGCCTGTGCTGTTTCAGAAATGTCGGCGTCATCTTGTTGGCCCTTTATCTTGTCCTTGCTATTCTTTTGGGCCGGACCAC
Source organism: Sporothrix schenckii 1099-18 (assembly GCF_000961545.1). Taxonomy (NCBI): domain Eukaryota; kingdom Fungi; phylum Ascomycota; class Sordariomycetes; order Ophiostomatales; family Ophiostomataceae; genus Sporothrix; species Sporothrix schenckii. Next base: position 3,628,109 of record NW_015971148.1, read on the forward strand.
CATTTGATGCAACGTGCTTGACGCGGAGGCTCTTCTGACCTGGTTCGGCCACATGAGTGCTGGAGGCCACAGTCTTCCCAGTTGTTCCAGTCGTTACTCCAGCGGCCACTGTGTCTTGCGTCGAGGTCGGTACAAAAGACAAGGCCCCTTCAGGAAGAGGGCGTCTTGCCGAAGGATCAGTCGCAAAGGAGGCTGATATGAAGTCACCGAATTCTCTGCCCAGACTACCGCCACCATGAACTTGAATACATTCGCCGGGTCCCTCCGGCAGACCAGCTTTGCCGGCCTGCGATGCAAAGTGCTTGGATAAGACGGAGGGCGGCAGCAAGGGCGGCTTCGGGAGGAGGTACGTGTCCGACACTTTGCCTTTGTTGGACAGTGCGGGCGGGACGGACAGGTCGTCGCGGCTCCGCGTGAATACGAACTCGAGAGACGTCCGGTAACCACTGCCGTCCATGACTGCCACAGTATTGCGAGGATGGGCTAAATCGAGACTTGAGATGTCCGCTGGGTCTTCTTTGATGGTGGACATGGAGGATCTCTTGTAGGTGCGCGGCTGGTGCGGCTGTGCTTGGTGATAGTACTGTTGCTGGAACTTTTGGTACTGTTGACGCTGTTGACGCTGTTGTTGGAGATACAAGAACTGCTGCTGCTGCTGCTGCTCGTTTTGGAGCTCTTCTTGGATCATTTTCTGAGTCAGGCGGCGGACTTCAGCACGGCGGGCGGCCGCGACGAGATCGTCGGTGCTGCACGAAGACTCGGGCGTGCGGCCCTGGTTGGCAGCCCGGGCGGGCGAGGTCCGTCCAATGATGCCAATGCGGCTGATGAGGCTAGTGAGCGGGCTCATACCTGCGCCGTCTGAGCCACCAACGCCGCCAGAAGCACCTCCAGAGCCCAACTTGACCGGCGTGCTGGGGACGGGCGTGGCACCCAAACCAGCGGCCCTCATCCGTGCGTGGCTCAAAAGCTCGTCATCGCTGTCGGTTTCGCTGTCGGCGAGGCCTTCAAAGTCTGGAATCTTGGGGATGGGGCAGCGGCCGGTCCCCCGACGCGGCGAGAGCGCAGCATGCAGACGGGACGACGTACGAGGTGGTGGAGGGGTGCTCGGTGGGACAGGAAAGGTTATCTCAGAAAGGACCGGCCGGGCCAGCTTGGCGGGCCGCGGCGCAGCCGGCAGGGAGGACAGAGACAGCGGCAGCGGATGGCGCTGCTCGGCATCGGCCGAGAGGCCCAAGGAGTGCCGGTTGCAGAAACAGAGGCCCATTGTGAGAAGGGCGCGTGGTCGCCGGAGAAGAGAAGAGGACGCTGTGATAAAAAGGTCAGAATGATGGAAGAAAAAAAGCAGTTTTGCTTTCAAGATACTAGGAGGGAAAAAAAGGACGGTGGGTGAGGGAGACGAGAAAAGATCGTGTCCTACCGAAGCACAGAAGCAGTGTTTGATCAGGGAAGATGCTGTGCGAGTGGGAGGTGAGGCGACGAAGAGGGTAAACAGAGACAGCAGCCCATGATGGGTGATGGACGAACATGGCAAGACAACAAAGGCGATGGGACGTGGTTGAGGGCGCAACAGAGGTGGAAGGTGCATCGCGATATGGGAAAGGAAGGAAGCGAGGCTGTGCGCAGCTTTTGGTAACCACTTGCGGCGAGCAGTGGAAATGAAAGATTGGAAGGTACGAGAGGGCAAGGGCGGCCTCGTTCCTTCCCGATTTACACAGTCACACCTGCCCTGACATGGCGGATCACCAACCAGACGAGAGGTTGGCCTGCTGTGCTGGGTCGTTCCTTCCCAATGTAGCACAAAATACGAAACGCACACGCAGGTCACTATGCCTCGATCAAGGAAACAGCGACGAAAGCCAAAAGGTCACGTCATCGAGCCAACACGTCATCATGTATGAATGAATGTCAAATTATAAACAGAAAGCGCCCGGGTATGTACAATGAGATATGAACCGACGAGGTAGAAACAGCGTTGCGACAAGACAAGATGCGCCGACAAGGTCATACTCCAAACATGGTATCGTAAATGTTGTAGAGAGAAGCGACGCAGGACACAAATGGCATAACTATTGAGACAGGAAACGAAACCGGCAACCCGTCGAATTTAAATGTCCTCCCAGGAGTAATCGGCCCAGAGGTCGCCGAGGTTGAGGCCGAGCAGTTCATAGTTGAAGTCTGGGTTGACGACCTGCTGGGCGGCCTGGAGGGCGGTGGGATCGGCGTTGGGGTTGGCGGTGCTCGACATGTTGGCAAAGTTGGTCATCCACCAGGCGGCCGGCGGCGCCGGCATCGCAGCATCGATGACGCCGGGGGTGGCGGAGGCCTGGGTCATTGCGAGGAAGGGCGTCATTTGCTGGTGGGTGTTAGCAAGCTGGTCTCCAGAGAAAGTGAATGGTGGCGGCGGCGACGTTGGGGGCGCTCGACGTACCTTTGCGAGATCCGACACACCATTGGCGCTGTTGGAGTGCGGCGGTGGTGGTGTCGATTGCTGCTGCTGCTGCTGCTGCTGCTGGAGTCATTTGCTGTTGCCGCATGGCCTGTGCTTGCTGGATATGGGGCGGCGGCATTTTCCGCTGCTGCTGTGGTGATGGCAATGATGGCTGTTGCGAGAGTTGTTGTTGTTGCTCGGCTTGGGCAGGCTGCTGCGGCTGCTGCTGCGGTTGAAGAAGAGCCTGCCGCGGGGTCTGGTCCTCCTGCGGATCCTTGGCGTCCTGCTGGCCTTGCTGGTCCTGCTGGCCTTGCTGGCCCTGCTGGCCTTGCACACCGTCTCTATTCGTCGTCTGCGGCTGTTCTTGCCGCGCCAGCAGCTTGTAGTGCAGGTTCACAAAGCGCTCGGCCGACGAGGCCTTGGCGGCTTCGGGCGTCTTGTCACCCAGATGCGCCTCCAGCAAACCGGTGGCGGCACACATGATCGAATAGCCCCAGGGCTCGTTGTTGCCACAGCGCAGGACGCGGTCTTCCTTCATCGCCAGGCACTTTTCGAGCAGCTTCTTGGTGTGCTGCGAGTTGACCATGATCATGTTGGTGGAGCCGCGCGACTGCAGCATGGTGACACTGCACAGGTTGATGGACAGGGTCAGGGCGTCTTCGCGCAAAAAGTTGAGCGTGCGCACGCCCTGTTCGGCGAGCTTGTCGTGCAACAGGACCATGTCGCGCGCCGCATTGTAGTAGATGATTTCCGAGTACTGGTACTTGGAGTTGGTCTTGCGCAGCTTAAGGTAGGGCTGGTGCAGCGGAATGATGTACTGGCGCAGCTGGATATGCAGCAGGGTGTAGGCCAGCAGGGGCGTCAGCTTGGCCGTGCTTCCGTTGCCGTGGCCGCTGCCGTTGCCATTTCCCTTTCCATTGCCGTCGTTCGCCTCATTCTCGCTGGCCGCCGCGATCGCACGCACATCCCACGACGGCAGCGCGTCGATTTCCTGGGTAATGTCGTTGGTGTAGCGGATGACCTGGTCGTAGTCCAAGTCGTCGGGCGGTCCCGTCAGCACGCGGCTCAGCTGCAGACGCAGCGGCAGGCTCTGGCGGCTCAGGTGCTGGTAGGACGAAAAGGTGTACTCGTCGGTGGGGCGCGACTGGGGCAGCTCGGTGGTGTCTTCGTCAAAGTCCTCGTCGGCGAGGTTGCGTGGCGGGTGGACGTCGAAGCGCAAGGCGCTCAGCAGCGTGGGCAGGCCGTGGTCAAAGGCCGCCTGCATGTCAAACTCCTGGATGGTGGCCCAGATGCGGCGGCGCATCTCTTGGTTGTAGACGGACACGGAGTCGTGGATGTGGCTGGGCTCGCGGTGCAGGCCGACGGACACCGCGTCTTGTGTGAGGGCGCCAGACGACTTCCAGAATCGCTTCTTCTTCACGGTGTTGACGCGCTTCGCCAGGTAGAGGAGGCAGGCGATCTGGTAGTGGACGAGCTTGCGGTGCTTCTGGCTCTGGCGCTGGTTCCAGGCGTCGCAGGTGTTGATCCACTTCTCGGCCATGTGGTGCGACTGCGAGACCATGCCGACAAACTTGCCGGTCGGGTTGCCGCGCAGACAGCTCGAGATGGACATCACGGACAGCAGCAGCGCCGTAAAGGCGGGTGTGCGCGCGTGGCCGGGCTCCCAGAACAGAGCGTAGTCGCGCTTGAAACTGGGGATGTGCACGATGCGGTGGACCTGCTCGAACTGGTCCAAATAAATATTGACGAGCACGTCCATTTCCGTGCGCTCCGGCAGCAGGGCTTCGAGCTCGGGGTCGGGCTTCAAGAAGCGCGCCTCGCGGTCTTGCTTGCGCTTCAGGCGGTCCTTGCCGTGGTGGTGGTGGACGTGCAGCGGGCGCAGCCACTCCTCGGCGGTCTCCTTCATGAAGGGGCACAGGCCCGTCAGCTCGCTAAACGCCATGCACGCGTTGTGCGGGCCAAAGTAGCGCGTCTTGAACTCCTTGCCGCGGAAGAAGCGCAGCTCGTCGCCGACCCGCATGGCGGCCGCACCGCCGGAGCCATAAATGGTCTCAACAAAGTTTGTGGGCGGCGAAGGCGCGCCCCGGCCGCCCTCCTTGTCCTGCGGCGAGTCGTCGTCGTGCAACGTAGCACTCCCGTCCGAAGGTGCCAGGAGCAGCTTGTTGTTGCCGTTGTTGGCGGCGCCGGCGGCAGATGCGAGCAGCTGCTTCAGCTGGGCAACCTCGAGCTCAAGGCGGCGCATGCGCTCGCCATCTACGAGCGACGACGGGCCGGAGCCTGAGCGGTGCGAGTCACGGCGGTAGGGAGGGACAATACCGGTGTCCGACATGTAGCTGCCGCCGACTCCGCCGCCTCCTATGCTGTTAATGCCACCGCTGCCGCCATGCCCGCCGGGGCCGCCTCCCAAACCGCCGGCCAACGCAGAGATGCGTGATTCAAAGTTGGCGAGGGCGCCTTGCGACAGGCCGTTCTTGGCGGGTGGTGCAAGGCCGGGGCGGGTCTCGTAGGTGCATCGCTCGGGCGTACCGGACTTGATGCAGCGTTCGCAGGGGAAGCCGCGGTCGCAGGAGAGCTTGCGGCGTCGACATTCGAGGCACGACAGACGCACCCGCTGGCGCTTTCGCGGTGGGTTGTCACCCCGTTCGTCGCCGGGATGGCTCTCGCTGCGGTCGCGATCGTGGTCGTCGGCATGCGAGCGGTCGCTGTCCGGCGACGAGCCGCGGCTGCTCGGCGGCTCGGAGCCCCGTCTCTTCCCGCCAGCAGCTTGTGGCATGTCTGTAAACGACGAGGCGACGTGGGTGGCTGCGGTGAAGGAGGTGGTAAGAAGCGGCCGGCGGGCGTGCTAAAGGAAATAGTTGAGGCGTGATGTAGCCCGACTCGCCGTCCAAGGGCTGCAGCGGTTTGCTGGCTGAGGTCGCACAGCGTGGATTGTGTAGCCCCCCGGACTGTCTACCTGTTCGACCTGCGCGTGCTCTCGTGTATCTGCTATTGCCGCAGAAGCACCCCCGCTAAGCGTTGCACTGTCTGTGTGCCAGGTGAGGGTGCTAGAGGAGCGGTTATCGTTGTGTGAATCTGCGTAGATTGGGGGTTCAATTCAATGGACCATGTTGAGATGACGAGATTGACGCTGAGGTCAAAGGCGGCGTGGTAGATATGATGATGCAATGAAGGGGGGGACACAAAATGAGAAAACCAGAATTGTCGAGGAGAAACCAAAAAAATCGAGGTTCGCCGCAAATTGACAGAAAACAAAAAGAAAAAATATCATGAACCGGCAATTGTGGCAACGGAAATGACCACACAAAAACCCTGTTCTGCATCGGCCAGACATGTAGTGTCAATGGGGCAGGTGCAACGAGCGGCGCACGAGCGGCGCCTTCCCCTACGGGGCACTCCGTGCGCTGTTGGGCAAGCCTAGCGCCTAGCCAGCCACAAGGATATGCGCGCACACCAGCAACTTCCTACTCCGTTCCCGGCAGGTGTTCTTCAAAAAGGCTTACGTAAAAATGCCTACCATTACCGGCCCCCTTCGGAATAAGCTCGTAACGCCGATCATGACCCACAAAAGCTCCACCCAATACAACGCTCGTGAGTTTTTCAGGGCCTATTTGTTAGGCTGGCGCTTGTCTTTCAGGGCATTTAGTGTGTCCAGGGCTTCAAGCTGTGATGTCAAAGTGGTGTACGTGGGATGAGTCGAAGTGAAGTTTTTTTATTTTGTTTTGCTTTCGAGAAACGAGAAAAAGTAAGCAAGAAACGCCAAGGCTTCAACTTGCAGAGAACTACAGCCAACGGGACCCAGTGAAACGCGCAGCACCGTAAATATGCTTCGTAAGATATGTAATCCCTTCAATTGGGCACAAGCGGCCTGGCAGTCCATGACGGGCGAAAAGAATGAATAGTATGTCTCGCTTCGTTGGCTCTATTTTGGGGGGTTGGAGTCTATTCATAATAAGACACGAATACGCCGGTAGCAAATTGGCTTGATGGGATTAGCCTTTTATATGACATATACATATATATGACTCGTCGTGTACCGTCTACATTAAACATCCAAAAGCCAGCGTACATCTCAGAGAGTGGCTGGATACAAACATCGAATACGAAACATCAGAGGTCGGTATTTGCTAGAAGCTTATTATAAAATATCAATGATGGTTAACGAATGCTATACATTCTTAAAAACAAGTACCTCGGCATAAGCTGTTTGGACCTCCGTTCCAGCCCGGCGACAAAGCCTCGTTTCTGGGTTGCTGTCAGTGACAACGATCATAGAGCGATGACGACACTCGATAGTGACGCGGAAGTCGTCTTTGATAGGAGGTCCAGTCGCAGTCAACATCAAGGGATGAAAGCCACGACTATGGCGGAGTTATCGTGACACCTTGTTGCCATTACCATGTTCCTTCCCCGTGGACTCGTGAGACGGCGTAACTCCGTCCCGACGTTGAGCCGATCTTGCATACGAACTTTCCTTGTTGGGATAACAATTTCCGTTTCTGCCTGGTTGGCGTCGTCAACAGCACAAGGAAGGAGGGAAGGGGATCAAGCGGCTGATTGACGAAGGAAGGAGAAGAGTGCAACACCGATGGCCATTGGCTCCTGCCCGCCTATTTCACCCATCGACTGAACACGGAAGGAGGCCGTGAGGAGACGTTATCAGATTATCAAGATCAACGGAAACTTCGTTCGGAGGTAAGAATGACAGTTGCCATTGGTGTCAAGTAGAATGACTCCAAACTCAACTGCATTTGCCAGAGGCTCGGACTTCCGAGCTGGCACCAAACGAAAGGAATTATGGGTCCCGCTTTTATGTTCCTTGACAGAGTCTCCACGTACGATTATCAGATCCTGGTTATCAGATGGGAAGGCAACCAACTCCACGTGGTTCTTGGCGCTGGGGAGCGATTTTGGTTAATGGGGCACGAGGCATGTTTCCCAATCTTCTGTGGTCGCTGTTTCAATTGGTTTTGGCACGGAATACGGTCTGACGGTGTACCGCCATGCGACAGAAAAGCGGCTATACGTCGTACCCAGGTGAGACGCACCTTCCGTTGAGCACAATGTGTCTGGTTCGGGTCAAGCAGAAAAAGTGGAGACAGAATGACGCTCACCGCTTTTTACCCAAAGAGGCAATGGCACTTTGAAGGCACTCCTGGCACAAGCCCCGCGCCCCACTTTAATACTGTTTTCTGCCACTTCCGTCAAGACGCGTCAACTCGCCATGGAGCCGCGCCCAGCCGCATCCGTCAGCGCGGTGAGCACCTGCCGCGTAAACGCAGGGCATCACCGTCTGTTTGACAGCCACTGCCCACACACACCGCCATGGCTCCGATCTCCGTTCCGATCACGTCCAGGCTGCCGTCATCCCTGCGCATTGCCGCGGACAACGCTACTGTGACGCGTGTGCTGGGCCGCCTTTCGCGGCCGGCGCTGCTGTCGCTGGCACTGGACTGGCTCGACGAAGGCAACCAAAGCTTGACGGCACCCTATTTGCGAAACCGGAATCCCAATGGAGACGATGGCGACGACGACGACGACGACGGCGACATTGATGATGATGGGGACTTTTACCCGCCGGCAGCCTCGCTCGAGGCACTCCGAGACCACTACACCGACCTACAGGCGCGCAGGGGCTCGAAACGCGAGGTGCTCGACCGCATCTTGGAGGGCGACTGGCGGCATGGCCTCAGTTTATACCAGCTGGCCATGGCTGACCTGCAGCACCTCTACGACCACCCGACGAGCCAAAAGTGGACGGCCTTTCAGGTGGTGCCGTTGACGGCCAAGGCCGAGGCCGGCGGGGCCGGCACCGGCAACACGAACAACACCGACACCACCAACAGCGAGGCATCCGCCGTCGTCGACAAGGCCTCGCTCGTCGTGCCGCGCTTCCACCCGTCGTCCTTCCTGCGGAACCTGCAGGCCCAGATCTTGCCCGACATCAAGGTGCACTACAACTTTGACCGGCACAGGCACCTGCCACTGTTGCTGCTCCGCATTTTCATTCTCGACTCGCCCTACAACACGTCGCTGGCCGCAGCAGGGCCATCGACCGGCCATGGCGAGAGCCGCCCCGCCACTGTCGAGGCCTCCCGCACCGTCTATGTGGCCTTTCCCGACGCGTCGCCGTTTGTCTACCTCTCCAGCGCCCAGTCGTCGGCGGGCGAGCGCGCGCCGGGTGCCCCGGCCGTCGGGGTCAGCGGCAGCGCCGCGTCCCTGCGCAGCCTCGTTGTCGAGGCCATCCCCAAAGCGTTGTCCCAGCCGCGCGAGCGCTACGCGCTGAAGCCCACCAACCTGGCCACACGCAACCTGGCCGAGCTGCTGCAGCGCCGCGGCGCCGGGCGCACCAACACGGCCGGCGGCGGCTGGGGCATCTATGCAGACGAGAAAACGACGATTGAGTCGCCCCTGAGCACGGCGCTGCCAGAATCGGTCGCATCGCGGCTGGAGGGGACGCGAGGCCGTGGCAAGAGCGCCAGCAGCAGCAGAAGCACAGCCACCGTGGTGGGTCGCACCAAGCGACCGCTCTCCCCCGGAACGCAGCGCAGTCGGCAGGAGGCGAAGCGACGGAAGCTCGTTGCGGCGGCCCGGTTTGGCCTGTCGGCAAAGATGGGCGACGGCTGCGGCGTCGAACGTGTCGATATCGTCATGCAAGACCCGTTTCCAGGCGGACGACGTTTCGACCGGAAAGAGCGAGGCGAGACAGGCGGCGAGCCAGTAGTGGATGTGGATGCAGATGCCCCACCACCACCACCGCCAATGGCAGACCGGCGTCGATCCAAGGGCGGTAGACGCAGTCAGATTGATGCGGTCTTGGCTCGAGACGAGGAGGAGGCCGAAGAAAACGAGGCGAAAGAGCGAGACGAAGCAAGACGAGCGGCTGGCGAGGACCAGGATCAGGATCAGGATGAAGAGGGGGATAATGAAGGAGACTCGAGTGAGTCAACGTGGCGACCACGCGTGGCGTTCACCTTCCATGGACCACATGTCTTTGCTGGTATCAGGCAGTTGGTGGAAGCGGGAGTCATTGATGGTGAGAAAATGCCGGGCTGGATGACGGGCGAGGAGGGCGTCACGGTGGGTGCGGTGCGGCACGGTCGCATACGTGGGCACAAGGGCTCGGGAATGCCCTGAAGTTGTGTTGTACGGCTTGGCGGCTGCATTTTATGGCGTTCTGGTTGTTCTGGTAGTTCTGGTTCATGGTCGTAGAAGATACGCACACGGCGTTTGGATAAGCGTGAACTGTTATAATGCCAACTTGCTTCTTTTCCAAAATGATATGCTGGTCTATATTTCCATGTCTCCTCTATATTCTAGACCTCGAAAATCTATGCGGTACCAAACACCTTGACTGTGTTAGCCCACGCCGCCTCGCATACCTCCTCGACGGGCACGCCCTTGATTGCGGCCACGATCGTGGCGATGCGCTCAATGGTGCAAGGCTCGTTGCGGCCCTTGACCATGGCGCCCTCTACCCACTTTTCCTTCTTCACTACTTTGAACCGCTCAGGCACGACCGGCTCCTTCTTCTTGCTGTTGTTATTCGCACCGTTGTTGTTCTGCTTCTTCTGCCGAGGCGGACGGGGCGGCCGGCCATTGCCGGCAGCCACCCCGTTGGGCGTGGCATTACCGTCGGCTGTCGCAGTTGCAGCTGCTTCCTGGGCCGCCTGCTCGGCCACCTGCCGTGCAGCATCCTCAGCCGCCTTTTCGGCAGCCTTCCGCGCCTCCTCGGCCTCCTCAGCCTTGGTTCGCGCCGCCTCCGCAACCTTGACCAGGTACTTCCAGCCCTCGTGGGTCGGCCGCACCTCGCACCAAGGCCCGTCCGTCTCGAGCATCAGCCGGTCCAAACGGATGGCGCGCACCACGTCGCAGTTCTCCATCGTCTTGAGACTGCACCCGTTGACGCCCAGGTACAGCCCAAGGTCCATCATCTCCTGGGCCTCGGCCATCGTGCCCGTGAAGCTGTGGACGACGCCGCCACGCGGCAGCTTCTCGAGCGTTGGGCCGAACTGGTCCTTTAGCAGACGCAAGAAGTCGGCATGTGCAGCGCGCGAGTGCAAAAAGAGCGGCAGCTGGTGACCGGCCGCGGCGAGATCGGCCACGAGGGCCAGCTGCGCGGCAAAGGCATGCCGCTGCGTGCTGGCCGAGCAAAAGTGGAGCCGGTCGTAGTCGAGGCCCATCTCGCCGAGCGCCACCAACGCATTCGTGGGTTCGGCCGTCAGGACAAGCTTGCGCAGCTCCTCGATGAGCTGTGCCGACTTGGCCAGGTCGATGTCGCTGTCCTCAGCATGTGGTTTTGTGGGGTCGGGACCGCACGCGGGCGTGTGCTCCTCGGCGTCGTCATCGAGGTCGACCTCATGGTGCCGTGTATGTCTCCGCTCAAAGATGGCGCTGCTGCAGGGATGGATGCCTGCCGTTGCAAAAACAGTGTTGGCTGGAATTGTTAGCAGGTAGCTACAAGACACATGGTGACGTCCATGGCGTCAAGGGACGCGCAAGACATACGAAAATCCCCGGCCAGCTTCAAGGCGTCACGGGAGCTCTTGAAGCTGGAACCGGTGACAATGAGTCGTGAGCAGCCGACATCACGAGCACGCTGAACAATGCCAGCAAGGTCATCGGGATGCTGCTGCTTGCCGCGGTAACGTCCGCGGAAGATGGGGTCTGCAAGGTTAATGCCAATCTACCCATGTTGTCAGCACCCATTCACGCTGACACTGCCACGACAACACAATACACTAGCCGATATAAATTCTGTGCATGTCTGCCACGTACGTCAATATATCGGGGACTGTAGTCCGGGCGAGGTGGAACGCCGTTGGCCAAAGCTGCTGGCGGGGCTGGCACTGTGGCCAAATCCGCTGCATTGGACATGGCTCGGGCGGCTGTTGCTGGGACAAGGTCCACGACTGGTACGGGTGTTTTGTGTTTTGGTGTTCGCGGTGTGTGTATTGCTAAGCTGAAGCGAGCGGGGCGCGTCCAAGTGGGAACCAATCTCGTTGTCAAACCCTTGGGTAGGGATGTCATCTGGTGTGTGTTGGACTATAAAAAATGGCAATGTTTGTCCGTCTTCGCCGGACGCGTGAATGTTGACCTTGCAGACCAAGAGAATTCCCCAGCAAAAAGGCAGTGCCAAAGAGGTGACTCGCAGGTCAATAAATACGTCGCTTTTCACCACTGTAATGAGTTCAAGCCATCCCCCGTGAGTCACGGTTGCGATGGTGATCCTGGCGCCGAGATGAGGCCAGAAAGTCTGTGAATGAGATTGAGGCCGTCCGGCGGGCCGAGTCACAGGCGATTGGTACCAAAACGGGCAAGCGGCTAGTTGCTGCCTGGCGGCCTTGCGTTCCAGGATGCAATTGCCCTGGAGGTAAGCGGTGCAGTGTGGGCGCGTTGTCTCGGAAGACGGGCGGATTGCTTGCGACTGGATTGCAAAGCATAAAGTGTGTGCAGAGCGTTGATTATGGAGCAAGAGGGGCATTTGGAGGCTCCGCGGTGAACGCGTTGTTGTCGCGTCGCTGTGGAGGGAGGGGCGGGCCAGTGAGGGCAGGTACGACGGGGAGATGCCAGGGGTCGCACAGGCCTTGTTGTGGTCTGGAAAGGGCGACTGGTCAGCTTACTTAATCCTGCCTGCCCTCAACTTTTGCTGGGTCTTTGTTTTCCTCGCGCCACCATTGCCCCGCTTTTTTTCATCGACGCGTTAAGTCATCTGTCACCGCGTAGCGCATTTAAAGTGGCCGTCGCGGTACACGACTTTTTTTCTGCGTCTGCCCTCTGCTCGTCCTTCTCTCCTCCTCTCGTTTCCTCTCCAGGCCCAACCATCACCACATCCCATCTCCTTTGACGCGTCTCTCTTGCATCATCTCATTGCTAATTGACTCCGGCAGCTGCCGTCTGCATCCACACGCTCCCCTGCCTCTCTATCAGAGGCAGCTCGAACGACGTCGTCGTCGTCTTCTCCGCATCGTCCTTTCTCCATTCCTCCCCTGTAAAGGGCTTCTTACAGACACACAACACGCGATGTTTGTTCGCAAGCGTGGTGAGTACTCCCCATGTCTGTCCCCATCCACCGTATCCGTGGCCAGCGCGCTGACGACATGCCTTTCTCCCGTCCAGATGGACGCCAGGAGCGTGTCCAGTTCGACAAGATCACAGCCCGCGTCTCGAGGCTGTGTTACGGCCTGGACATGGACCACGTCGACCCCGTGGCCATCACCCAGAAGGTCATCTCGGGCGTCTACGGCGGTGTCACCACCGTGCAGCTGGACGATCTGGCTGCCGAGACGGCCGCCTACATGACCGTCACCCATCCCGACTATGCCGTGCTGGCCGCGCGCATTGCCGTGTCCAACCTCCACAAGCAGACCAAGAAACAGTGGTCGACCGTCATCAGCGACCTGTATCACTACGTCAACCCCCGCAACCACAAGGCCTCGCCCATGATCGACCAGGAAACCTACGAGTGCGTCATGCGCCACAAGGAGGACTTTGACTCGGCCATTGTCTACGACCGTGACTTCAACTACCAGTACTTTGGCTTCAAGACCCTCGAGCGCTCGTATCTGCTCAAGCTCGACGGCAAGATTGTCGAGCGCCCGCAGCACATGATCATGCGTGTGGCTGTCGGCATCTGGGGCGACAACATTGAGCGTGTCATTGAGACGTACAACTACATGTCCAACAAGTTCTTCACGCATGCCTCGCCGACGCTCTTCAACGCCGGCACCCCGCAGGCCCAGCTGTCCTCGTGCTTCCTCGTCGACATCAAGGACGACAGCATTGAGGGCATCTACGACACGCTCAAGACGTGCGCCATGATCTCCAAGACGGCCGGTGGTATTGGCCTGAACGTCCACCGCATCCGCGCCACGGGCTCCTACATTGCCGGCACCAACGGCACGTCCAACGGCATCATTCCCATGCTGCGTGTGTTCAACAACACCGCCCGCTATGTCGACCAGGGCGGCAACAAGCGCCCCGGTGCCTTCTGCATCTACCTCGAGCCGTGGCACGGCGACGTGTTCGAGTTCCTCGACCTGCGCAAGAACCACGGCAAGGAGGAGGTGCGCGCCCGCGACCTGTTCCTGGCCCTGTGGATTCCGGACTTGTTCATGAAGCGTGTCGAGAAGAACGGCGAGTGGACCCTCATGTGCCCCAACGAGTGCCCCGGCCTGGCGGACTGCTACGGCGAGGAGTTTGAGGCCCTGTACGAGAAGTACGAGAAGGAGGGCCGTGGCCTCAAGACCGTCAAGGCCCAGAAGCTGTGGTACGCCATTCTCGAGGCCCAGACGGAGACCGGCAACCCCTTCATGCTGTACAAGGACCACTGCAACCGCAAGAGCAACCAGAAGAACCTGGGCACCATCCGCAGCTCCAACCTGTGCACGGAGATTGTTGAGTACTCTGCGCCCGATGAGGTCGCTGTGTGCAATCTGGCGTCGCTGGCCCTGCCATCGTTTGTCGACTACACCAACGAGGTCTACGACTTCAAGAAGCTGCACGAGGTGACGCAGGTCGTTGTGCGCAACCTGAACCGCATCATCGACGTCAACTTCTACCCCGTGCCCGAGGCCCGGAACAGCAACATGCGCCACCGTCCCATTGGTGTCGGTGTTCAGGGTCTGGCAGACGCCTTTTTGGCGCTGCGCATGCCCTTCGAGTCGCCCGAGGCGCGTGAGCTCAACAAGCAGATCTTCGAGACGATCTACCACGCTGCGCTGACGGCGTCGTCGGACTTGGCGGAGATCGAGGGCCCCTACGCGTCGTACGAGGGTAGCCCCGTGTCGCAGGGCATCCTTCAGTTCGACATGTGGGACGTCACGCCGTCGGGCCTGTGGGACTGGGACGCGTTGCGTCTGAAGATCAAGGAGCACGGTATCCGCAACAGTCTGCTGATGGCGCCCATGCCGACGGCGTCGACGTCGCAGATTCTGGGCAACAACGAGTGCTTCGAGCCCTACACGTCCAACATCTACCAGCGCCGTGTCCTGGCTGGCGAGTTCCAGGTCGTGAACCCGTGGCTGCTCAAGGACCTGGTCGACATGGGTCTGTGGTCGGACAACATGAAGAACCGCATCATTGCCGAGGGTGGTTCGATCCAAAACATTCCCAACATCCCCGCCGAGACCAAGGCGCTGTACAAGACGGTGTGGGAGATCTCGCAGCGCACGATTGTGCAGATGGCGGCCGACCGCGGCGCGTTCATTGACCAGTCGCAGTCACTCAACATCCACATGCGCGAGCCGACGATGGGCAAGATCACCAGCATGCACTTTACGGGCTGGAAGCTGGGTCTCAAGACGGGCATGTACTACCTGCGCACGCAGGCGGCTGCCCAGCCGATCCAGTTCACTGTGGATCAGGAGGCGTTGCGCGTTGCTGATACCAATACGAACCGCCCGGCTCTGGCGCCCAAGAAGCGCGCGCCGCCCAGCGGCACGTACCCCACGTCGTTGTCGAGCGGCATGCCCCAGCCCTCGTACAGCAACGGCCGCACCAACGGTGTCAGCACTAAGAACGGTGCGCCGGCGACCGGTATTGATAACGGCATCCCGACGCCGAGCACGACGCCACCGCCGCCTGTCGCTCCGGTTTCGGCTCCTCGTGTGGCTGCGTCGCCGACCAAGCCGATCCCCTTCAAGGCCGACGTTGAGGAGGGCGAGTCCCCCAAGGCACTGCCAACGGAGCCGGCCGGCAAGCCCAAGATTGAGGAGCTGGCGGACCCGGCGCTGAGCGGCAAGAAGCCGCAGAGCGAGGACGGTGACGAGGACACCCAGGACCGCGAGCACGACATTTACGCCGACGCAGTTCTTGCTTGTAAGTTTCCAGTTCACGCTCATGTAATGAAGCCTTGACTGCCGTGGCCTGTTTACTAACCACCTTGTAGGCAGCATTGAGAACCCCGAGGCCTGCGTCATGTGCAGCGGTTAGACGGAGAGCTCTACTATGATCTGTAATCTCTGTTCTGTGTGTGCTGATGCACTCATTCGAGGCATGTATTTGTACCATCGAACACCGCATCTGCTGTTATTTGGTTTGCCGTTTTTGCCGTTTTTCGGGTTTGTTTTTCGGTGATGTGCCTCTTTACGTGCTTTCTGTGACAATGATTTGTATATTTTGGGGTGCTTTTCCCGTATCTGCCTTTTTGCACCATGTTTCCATTTCTCTTATGTTTGTTTTTGTTTTGTTTCACGGGTACACACTATTTGTTATGAAGGAATTGCTTTCTATCACTATGCTCCCCTCGGCCTTGCGAGAGGTTTGTTTACGGGGAGAGCAATAATTGGCCATCTTTCCGTCTGGGACTGCACAGACGAGAAGAAAGGAAGGCAGAAGAGAAGACAGAATAAAAAGAAAGATGCGCTATGAGTTCACTGCTGTCTTTTTTGTTCTTTTTGGCATATTGTACTGCAGCCTGTTTTTCATAGCATAATTGCCAAGCCCTATTTGCCCCTTACTTTAACAAATTTGCTGTGACTTGACATTCATTTCGTTGTCGGCGATGTCAGTTTGGTAGGTTATTTCCTTCCTTTTTTCACGATGTCTCGATGTGGTATGGCAATAAAACATGACTCGAACATGTCTTGTTTGGTCTAATAACAAAATATTGGACGCCGTATCAAGCAACGTATCGGCAAACATGCTTTGCAATTCATATTGTGTCGTTTCGCGGTTGCCGTTTCTCATGGAACTGCAATCACCGCAAAATTGACGGCCGTTGTACAGACCAACACAAAGTATGTACGCAGGTAGTCTGTATTTTGGGAACGAGATGAGAGTCCTGCGCTCGTGCATAAAGGCCACGACGGGAGAATCTGTGTCTCCCAATTCCGCGCCAGAAAACTGAGGAAACGACGCGTCTGGGGATCGAGGGAGAAGGGAGAGACCGCTTTCTCGCCCAAAAGCAAAGCAAGATTAAGAAACGGACTCGCATCATTACCTCATTGCCTCGACTGGCATTCTGAGAAAAGAATATCACGAGGGAATGGGAAAAGTGGGAAGTGGGTATAAACACAAGACATGCCAAAGGTGGTCTTACAATCGCGAAAGACTTGGCTCCTTTGTTCTCGACTCTTTGTGGCCACTTTGTTCTCGTGTGTTGTGGATTGCATTCCGATGTCAGGGTTGGCCAAATCGTCAACGCAAACGTAAATTATATGGGGACAATCTCATTCATCTCATGCTTATTACGAAGTAGATTTGTGCCGGCGCCGTCGACTGTTAAAGTGTTTTCAAGTTGATAAATTTTACTTTATCGCATCGTCTCCAATCCATGTGCCGGAGCCCGATGGAATGGACCTGGTTGCGTCGATGGCAATTTTACACAGCGAGACAAAAGTAGAAAATTATTAACACACAAAGAAATGGGAACTCCACAACGCCAACCGATTTAAAAAAGGGGCCTCAGAGAGCAATCTCCAGACAGTAGCGAGTAGAGGACAAACGGAAGAAAAAGGAAAGACATAGGCAAGTCGAAAAAAAAAAGGCCTGACAAGGGAAACGAAAAACAAATTGCAAAGCAACATAGCTACAGTCAAGGGAGAAGGGGCCGAATGCATGCCATGGTTCTCAGCCCAACTCGCTTCGCCCTTTTCCCGTGCAGCCACAGGACACCACAGCCATGAAAACCGTTGTTGTGGTGATATCAAGGCTGCAACTGTGTACGACATACGATTGCATTAGGATGAAGGGCACCATATGGAGGCAAGGATGCAACCACCTAGCCTGTTGGTTTGTACTCCTAGTTTGTGAAAGTAAAATCGCTTGGTTGGAGCTGTTGTCTTGGCACAAAATGGAGTAGATCAAGTGAGACGACGAAGGTCAATCGATGGTCGTGAGGATATAGAACAGGGGCAACGCTTTGGAGAGAAGAGAGCAGGGAATGCAAAGACGACCGACTCGACACAGGACGCAAACGGCGAGATACGAAACAGGGCCAGTAGGATTTCGGCCAGTCCAGAAAAGAAGAATAAGGGAAGCGTGAACAATGAGGGCATCGCCAGTTTTGCATTGTCGCAATTTCGCGGTCTCGGCAGGTCGATTTGTCGTTGGCGGTCAGGGAGAACATCGATACTTTGTCGATCATTCCTACCACAACAGTTCCTCTTCGGGTGTTGTGCCTGTGCCTGCAACAGCGCGCCCTTGTTCATTTTCCACTTTGCAGACTGCAAGAGCGATCGTCTTCCGGAGGGGTGTGGGACAAACTGTTTACACAGTACGCTCGTTCAGGAGCGATCGTCGGCTGCCAGGTGTACGAAGTAGGCTTTGGTGCCTTCCCTGTTCTGTCTCTTGGTCCGTGGCACGCGCTGGTTCCTTCCCTGTTTCCTGTGGCCAAGCAAGCAGACAATACATCGTGGGCTGCACAATGCCCCTGCTTAATTCTCAATGTATGACTCGCCGACGTCAACAAGCTCCAACGCCAACGCATTCAGACAGGTTCCCCAATCCCCCTGCAGTGTCTCTGCGAGTCTGCGTCTCCGCGTCTCTCGTCACAGGAAACACCCAGTAATGTGAACGAGAACAGGTAGCTGGACGTGCTTGGACCAATGGCGGCACCAGCAGCCACCAACCCCCCCCCCCCCCCGGCCACTCCGTGCAGCAGCGCGATTTTCCTGTTCTTGATGCGCTGTGCTTGGTGGGCCTCGTTGTTGTTGTGCTGGACGGCGACCACGGCAAAATGAATCTGAAAAGGAACGCAGCATAGAAAAACGGCCATATTCAGTTAAGCGGGTTGGGCCTGGCCGCCAGTGCCTGCCCCGATTTCAACCGGGCCAGGCCCCAATCACACCGGAAATGGCAGGGGCGATAGGCCACTGGCGACCAGCCACCCACGATCGGCGCCTGTGCTCTCCGTCTCCCATAGCCCATACAATGTATTTCGTACGGAGTAGTGCGATTATGGATTATGCTTGTCATGGAACCAGTCTGGGTCTTCTTTCCTTGGTTCGTCCCCTTGTTGGCCATCGCCTATTGGCTGCGCTACAGGGGTCTCCCCAGCGCGACGTGAGATTGCACCCCGTTCGAGCGGCGATTGGGCCGCTCGATCAGAGGTTGCAGTGGGAGATATCGGCGGGAAACCCAATCGACTAACCCCGTCCCCATTTTTTGTTATTTCGTGAGATACACTTGAAAGCGAGTGGAGTGGCAGAGTGGTAGTATGACCGCAATACAACGCAGTTGTAAGATGCTACCGACGCACTACGAAGTACTACGGCAAACCGGAGCATTGCTTCTTCCCCGGCAACAGCGACAGAAGAGAGACGACGCAGCCACAGGGATGGTATCGTAGCTCGAGGTGGCCGACGCTAGCAAAGCCGAAAGTTGCTGTCTGCGCAGCTTTTTTTCAGCTCTTCGGGTCTTTTCCCGTCGCATTTAACCCTTTTCCCTTTCAGCTCTGTTCAGCTGGTTTGTTCGTTGCGAATCTCATGCCAACAATGACAACAACTCGCTTGTCGACTCCGTCGCTGGTCCATCGTTGGGTCCACTGATTTTTGACCGCTGTTGTCGTCCTACATGGCCACGACCATATCGACAATCACAGCCACCGTTGATGGCCAGCCGCCGAGGAAGGTCAGCCATCACCAACCTCCTCCACGTCCCAGGTCAGTAATTGCCTCGTGCGTCCGGTCTAGAACCTTTGCTGGCGCTGTGCACTGAACGTGCCACATCCTACGTGGCCCTTGCACCTCTCCTCTTGTTTTCCCCATCTCCAAAGAGCTCCCGCTTCTAGTTGATGCTCTTGTGCTGCCACGTGATGAGAAAACCGACACAGCGCTTGCTGTCATATCGAAGCTCGATAGCGACGCCATCGAGTCTGTTGACCGGTAAGATATCTCCTGACTGCTTGGACCGTTTGCGAAAGGCTCTCACTCAGCACCAGGGGGCAACTAGTAAGACATGGCGAGCCGACCAACGGTCCGGAAAGCCGCCCCAACGATGTCATAATGACCAAATCATCCAAAGTCATCCAGAACCATTCGCAGCCGGGATGCGGATGCTCTCTGGCACTCTGGGTTTCTCGAGAATGGAGAATGTGTTTCGACGGCCAATAGCTTTTGCACACGGTCAATTTGGCCTGCTGCTGTTTTGCTGTTTTGCTGTTTTGGCCAGCATGGTCCTCTGTAATGCTAAGACCGGCTTGGTGCATGTACCACACCGCTCAGGCCCCATTTCGTCATAGCCGGCTGTCTTGGGCATGGTTGCGTCCAGGCCAGGCCCCAAAAAGTGGAGAGACCCACTCTTGTCCGCCGTCTCTTTCGATTTGTGTTTTTTTTTTTTTTCAAACCCATTGGGCCTCCGGCCTTGGACCTTGGGATCTTGCGCGGAGCTTACCTGCGGAAGGAGCATGGGGGGCCTGGCCTGGGGGGGCGAACACCCCTAGCTCGTCACCTCAACACATCCCTGTCCAGCTCAAAACTCAGAACCTCAGACGATACCCGGAGCAGGCGCAAACTGGGCCAGGGAAAGAACGATCCGGGATAGATGCGCTGATGCGCACGGCCAATTGAACTTCAATGACTCCATCGGAAGGCACTGGCAGGCCAATGGCAGTCCAATTGACTGGTGGCTGACCGTGGCTAGATGTCCAAAGCCTCTCAGACGAGGCAATTACTTCAATTACTTGTATCTTTCTGACAGGGGGATCACTGTATCTGAGCTTCGAAGTTCGGCATCTCCACCCTTCTCACTTGCCTACCAACCACGGCAGGCGCCACTGACGACAGACAGCAGCTCCCGATTCAGCACACACGGCCATCCTGCCCACGATTTAGCTTCCTTAGTCGTAAGATATGTGTCTGTGGCTTGGCTTCTTGGGGAAGAACCGGAGGCCGCTCCTGCCATGTTCGCCTCTCCATCTGTAGCTGCCGGACGCGTTTCTTCATCCGCAAGCAGCTGCACCTGCCAACATCCGGCTGTGCGTATTGTGTCTCTGTCTGTACCTACATCCGCACGACAAGTGTGCCTTCACATCAAACGCGCATGGTTAGCGTGGTCGGGAACTGCGATCGGCAGCTAGAACAGAGACACTTGCTGAGTCGCCTTTTCTCCTGCTCCCTGCTGCGTCGTCTGATCACGATCCGGCTCCAGTACCAATGAGCCAAAAAGAGAAAGAGAAGAAAAAGAATGGACCAGTCATGGAGCTACCCTTTAGGTCGTTTGTTCGTTCTTTCCCTCTTGTTCCTTGTTCTGCTCGGACAGGTTTGCCCCCCCCCCCTCTCTCCCCAATCACGATGCATCGCACTTTCCCTGCTTGGAAACTCTGTGCTCCCCATGTAGCCCGCGTACCTTCCTAAAAAACAGAGCTACTCAAGTTGCCATCTGTTGACCAGTCGCTCTTTCCGTTTTGTAGTGGTATCTGTCTTTGACGCGTCCATGATCGCTCTTTCTGTTTTGTAATGCTTTCGTTTCGCCTCCCCACGCGCGCCTGCCAACTTTTTTTTCTCCAGTCGCCCATGTCTTCCTGACCTTCTTCGCTCCAAAATATTTTCCATCTTCTCTCTCCATCTTTTCATGCTTCCTTTTTTCAGCACCAAAACATACACCATCTTCTCCACTTTCCTCTTCGCGTAAGGTACGTACAGCACATCCTGGTCGTCCCAGTCTCTTGCTTTACACATATTGTTTTTTGCCTCTTCCCTCTTCCGTGCCGTCATGCTGAGCAACAACCCGCTCTGAGTCCTGGCAGCTGTGTCTTGCAATCCGTCTGTCAAAGACGTATGCCAAATGTACTTTTCCGTCGTCTTAGCTCATGTCACCTGTGGCTCCCTCCCCGTTGTCCATGGTCCAAGGTCCCAGGCCCCAGGTCCATTCCATCACCAGAAAAAGGAAGAAAAAAACACAAATATATCTATCCCTCGCTACCTCTCTCCCTCCCTCCCGCAAAGGCCTTGCCCTCTCCTCTTTTCTCCTTTTGACCATCGTCAACATCTCTCATTTTCCTCGCTAACTCCTACCAAGACCAATCCCAATCTCGTCTCCAACGGCAATTCCGTCCAGCCTACCTTTCAACGGTACCTGATTTTCTGTAAGTGAGACATCGTCTGTTGCATTGGCTTCCACAAGGCCCACGTCCACGGGTGTTTGCATGCTACGGGGCAGACGGGAGAAGCAGAGTCAATGCTCTCCAGTTTTCTCTTGGGTGGCATCTCTTCTCTCCTGTCTCGTTGGCTCTCCATATTGCCTCCTTTTACCCTTTCTCCTTTTCACTTTCCTTCCGATACCACCATCTTCGCCATGGACAACCACCTCTAGCCAACCATTTTACACCGAAATTCATGTACGCCAAAAGTTTCAATTTTAAAAAGGGTCAACGAAAGACGCGCCGCTTCGTCTCCGTCCCTTTTTGAAATTGCATTCAGACCATCACAACTCCCTAGCTTTGTTTTATTTGTCCGCGTCCAGTGTCTCTCCACTTGGCGGTCGACTCTCCTGCACCCTCTTTCTCTTCCCACCCCCCCCCCTCCCTTTTACCTTCACTTTATTCATCGTCCCGAACTCTTTCGTCGAACGATCGGTTGGGCTTAGCTCAGATCTGTCATGGGGCGGGTCCTGCCACTTGATTACGCCCCCATATTTGGTCTGTGTTGAACTCAACCCATGACTTGCAGTCAATGAGTCGGTTCATGAATATATATCAACCTCGGGTGATCCCTTGCCAGCTTTTTCTTGGAAATCTTGTTTCCCTTGATCTGTTTCTTTTTTCCTTCTCTTCTCTTTTCCTTCCTCACCTTATCCTCGTCTTACTCTATCCCTTTTCTCACACCTATTTTCGCCGTCAGAAAAGATTCGCGCGCAAGCCACACGCACACACTACATCTAAAGTCAGCCCGCATTCATTCACCTTGTGGACGGTAACCAAGCGTCCGGTACATTGACATGAATTGCACAAAACTAACCATCTTTTCTTTACAGAACCCTCTATCCAAAATGGTTTCCCGTGCTGTCCTCGCCACCGTTGTGGCTGCTGCGGTCGTGAACGCTCAGTTCCCCGCCAACTTCCCTGCTTGCGGTGTATGTTTTGACCCTCGTCAATCCACATGGACATACGCCCGGACATATGCCCGTCTTCGAAAATTCCTCTAACGCTAACACCCAATGTAGACCACCTGTATCAACAACATGGCCGGCCAGAGCAGCGCCCTGGGCTGCCCTTCGTCTACGGACTACAAGTGCCTGTGCAGCAACGAGAACTTCATCTTCGGCATCCGCGACTGCTCGTACGAGTCTTGCGGCAGCGACTCCAACGCCGCTGAGGTTGTCAAGTACGGTGTCTCCCTCTGCTCGTCGGCTGGCGTCGCTGTTCACACCACCACTACTACTGGTGGTGCTGGCGGTGCTGGCGGCCACACTGGCACCACCACTGGCGGCAGCGAGCCCACTAGGACCGGCGGCGCTGGCTCTGGCTCGACCACGACCGCCGGTGGCAGTGGCGGTGCTGGTGGTGTCGGCGGTGGTGCCGGCGGTGGTGCCGGTGGCTCGGGTGGTTCTGCCACTACGGGTGCCTCTGGAACTGGCGCTGGCAAGACTGGCGGCGCTGGTTCTGGCAACGGTGGCAGTGGTAGCGCCACCGCCACTAGCACGGGTGCTTCTGCCTCGGGCACTGGTGGTGCTGGCGGTGCTGGCGGTGCCGGCGGCGCTTCCGGCTCGGGCGCTGGTGCCTCGGGTGCCAGCGGCAGTGGTGCCGGCGGTGCTAGCGGCACTGGTGCTGGCGGTGCTGGCGGTGCCGCCGGCTCGGCCACCTCCAAGGCTGGCGAGGCTGGCAGCTCTGCTACTTCCAAAGCCGGTGAGGCTGGCAGCTCGGCCACCTCCAAGGCTGGTGGTGCTGCTGGCTCGACCTCTTCGAGCAAGGCTTTCGTGAGTTCACCCTTCTCTATCATTGCTGCAGCGCATCATGTTTTGAACTGCTTTTCTAACCTCTCTAGGCTCCCATCGTTACTGCTGCCCCCGTTGGCATCCTGGCCGCTGCTGCCGGTGTTGCCGCCGTCCTGCTGTAAAGTGCCGAATGCACTTTCAGTTGGCGCAGACATTGTCAGCATCCACGGTCAATTAATGCTCCACCCGCTGGAAAGGCGAGTGTAATCATCGAACGCAATTATAAAACTGAGTTGGTCGTAAGACTTGCTGGCAGTGGACAAGACAAAGAAAACAGTTAGAGAATGTAATGTGTGTGATGGCGGGATGGTCTCTTTTTTATATGTTTCTCCGCTTGACGTTCGATTTGATGACTTTTTCCTTTTCATTTCTTCCGTTCATTTTCACAATACCAAAGTCCCAGGGTGCCCGGCGAGGCCCCGAAAGTTAATACGAATAATACGAACGTCTTAAAAAAGTAAATAAACCAGTCCTCAATTGCAAGGATATAAATAATTGTGTGTGAATGTGGGAATAAGCTAACACAGTGAAGTAAGCGTCTATTTTTTGGAAACCAGTACTGAATAGGCGCTGAAAGTTAGTGATAAGAACCAATGTTGGTCTTCTTCGTACTAACGTATTCCGTACAGCGAGGTCATTCACGGATTATGACGGTAGATATGATTTGAAACTGTACAAAAAGTTTTCCTTCGGAAAAGAAAACAAAAAAAGCAAAGGACCCGAAACGATTTCATACTCTAAACTTAAAACAAATAGGCAAAATAGCAATATAATGACATAATACCCTCAAAGTCTACATTAATTTCTAAGTATGATTTATAGTTCCACTGCTTATCTTGTCCTGAATACTGCAATGTCTTATATAATTTCTCACTTGTAAAAGTAACCTTTATGGTTTTTTTTTCTCGCTAATGTCATTACTCGCCGACAAATAAAGCAAAATGTCAAAGTAGAAAAATATTAAAATATTTGTTTGAGTGGACTATGAAAAAGCATGCCCTGGTATCCTATGGGACAAAAACGACTTTATCTCGGACGAGACAATGCATCCTTTTGTCATTCATTACGAAAAATTTAATTTTGCCAACAGAAGACACGAAAAAAGGAGAAATAAGGAAACAAAAAAGAGAAAACGGTTTATGTCCGCTCGGCAGCCGCCGCAGGAACAGCCACCGATTCAAGCGGCACGGTGGCCGCGGAGGCAGCGTCCTCGACGTGGGCGGCGGTCTCGGCTTGCACGACATTTGCCTTCTCTTGGTCAATGGTGGCATTCTTCTCGGCAGCCTGGATATTGGCGCGGGTCTGCAGCTTCTTGGCGACGTTGAGGTGCAGGTATGGCTCCATGTTGGGCACCAGGAAGGCGGCGGCAATGAGAATGACAGAAAAGGGGATGGTGCAGTAAAAGACAATCTTGAAGCTCTCGGCATAGGCCGTGGGGAGGCTGGCACCGACGGCGGCCTCGACGGCGGGGGTGATATCCGGAACAGCAGAAAAATTGCCGGCAGTGATGCCGGCGTACAGTGCAGGCAGAGAAGAATCGGGCAAGCCGGCCTCGGTGGCGGCGGCGCCAACGTACTTGGGGATGTTGGTAGTCAGCTTGTTGTTGAGCACCGAGACATACAGGGCCTGGGCGACGGCACCGCCAAGCGCGCGGATGGAGCCCATGACACCAGTGGCGAGGCCAATGTCCTGGGATTCCTGGACGAGGGTGACACCGGGGAAGGTAATGTTGTCGACGTAGCCGATGGAGACGAGGCCGAGAATGCCGAGGGCGAGGAACATGTTGTGGGTGCCGGTGGTGATGGAGGCAAGCGGGGTGATAAAGGCCATGGCGCAGATCGAGGCAATGACGGCCTGTATCTTGACGCGGGGCACGTAGCCGAGCGCGAGACCACCGAGGACCTGGCCGAGCAGAATGCCGCCGCCGACGACCGACGACTGCCAGCCAATCTGGAGGCTGTCGGTGGTGTACAGGGTGCCGACAATGGTGGGCCAGAGGACGGTCATGGAGTAGTAAATCATGGCGCCAATGGTGGCGACAATAACAATGCCGACGAAGCCTTTGTTCTTGAAGAGACGGGGCGGCATGAGGGGCTGGACCTTACAGAAGTAGGCCTCCCAGACGACAAAGGCAACAATCGTGGCAAAGCCAATGAGCAGGGTGCACAGAGTCTGGACGCTGGCCCAGGGATAGATGGTGCCACCCCAGGACAGGCCGATGAGGAACAGGACGCAGCCGCCGACAAAAAGGAAAATGCCAACGTAGTCAATCTCTTTGACAGCCTGCCACCGGGTCTTGCCAGCAACATGAAGTTGGGTGTAGCTGGGCGGGTGGTAGAGGAAGAAGAAGAGGATGGCGGTGATGCCGTTGAGAATGATGCCAATGTAGTAGCTCCAGCGCCAGCCCGCGGCAGTGTTGTTGATGAAGGAGCGGGCGATGATGGGGCCGAAGACGGCAAACGGCAGACTGGACAGGAAGCAGATGGTGACGACAACGCCGCGGTGCTTGTTGGGGACGAGCTCGCCAAGGGTGATACCAAACGACAGCTGGCCGGCAGCCGAGAGGCCGTTGAGAAGATTGGCGCCGATGAGGGTGTTGACATTCTTGGCGACGGCGCCGACGATGCAGCCGACGAGCGAGAGGAAGGTGGTGCCCATGACCATCCACTTGCGGCCGAAGATGTCGGAGAGACGGCCGATGAGCAGGAAGCCGATGCAGGAGCCGAGCGTCCAGACGGTGGCGACCCAGTTGATATCGGGAGAGTTGCCCAGGTCGGCGTTGATGAGGGACAGGGTGTTGGCGGGCAGCACCCAACCGAGATATGCGCAGATGGAAGCGCAGCAGATGGCCTTCGGAGAGGTGTCAGCAGAAGCAAGATGCAATGGTGATGTGGCGTGGATTGGACGACAGCTCACGCTCTCTCTGTACTTACCACCATGGTGCCCAGGAAAGCCGGACTGTAGTAGTAGCCCTTGGGCATGTCCTCTAGGTCACCGCCAACGGCATTGGCGTCAATGTAGTCGACGGTGCCGTCGATGTGAGCGACCTTGGCGACATCCTGGCCGTCGATGAACTCGTGGACCACCTTGCCCTCGTGGATCGAGTTTCTGTCGGCCGACATTTTGAGGGGGGAGGGTGCAATAAAAGGACGGGGAGAAGAAGTCAGAACAAAGATGAAAGAGATGTAAAGACTCAGAGGGTGAACTAAATGACAAGAGCGAAGAAAGGGGACGAAATGAGAAAATACAAAAGAAGAAAAAGGACAAGATCGTCACTCGGCACAACAGAACAGGACGGGTGTCCAGTTTGTTCTTATATTCTGTATATCCCTGCGAGAGACGATAACAAATACAAAAGAAAGAAACGTAGTCAATGCATACCAACAAACACAGAAAGGGGAAGCTTCTCCGAGAGACAAGGTTGGGGGAGGCGAGACACACAAAGGATGGGGACGAGAATGGGGTAAGAGCATGGAGTCTGGAGTATGGATCACTTCGTATGGAGTACGGGTTGGAGGAAGGGAGCAATAGAGACGGAATCTGGGGAAGATTCCGAGGAAGATGATAAACAGAACGGGTTGAAAAGGCGTCTGTTTTCGAGCGTGACCAGCTCTTCTCCAAAAGACGGGGCGCAGAGTTGCTTGCTCGAATGAAACTTGGTCATTGTATTGGGTTGCATCGTCGTTGTCCCTTTTTCTTTGTTCCCTATCCTTTTTGGCTGCATCAACCCCAAGAGCTTAAGCCATGTTCTGGGGACACGAGCTCATGTACCCTGCACGGTCTTGGCCACGGACCCGGGCCCCAAGGATGAGATTAACCAGGTTGTCTCGGAGGGTGAGTTCTCTCTTTCTTTTGCTGTCATATTCTCTTCACTCTTCCCCCTCCTTTCACTGGACAACACGCGGCCTCTGCAAACCACCCTGGAGCGCTAGTTGGGCTAGAGCAGGCCGCTAGGCTGGGATCGTAATGATGCGAGAGAACGAAGGCCATGGGAGAGAGCCAAGCTTTGGTCAGACCGTAGCGACAAAGGCCATGAAGAACAGGGAGATCTGTTGGTAGAAAGCAATATTAGTATTAAAACGGTCAGATTGTGCGACACTTGCCGTTCGAATCAAACTAACTTTAGCAGAGCATCATCACATAGGGTAGCTGTGTACTGTGTTTTGTGTTTTGTCGTCTTCTGTTGTGACATGTCGTGTGCTGTGGCTACGTTCGCTCGCCTGGCCGGAAATGGCTTCGCGCCATGTTGTTAAGGGCGGAACGAGGCGGTTGTTGGTCAGAATGATGGAGACGATCGAGCTGGCCTCTTGAGACGATTCCGGAGTCGATTCCAAAGAGTCTGGGGCAATAGGTAGGGTTCATCGACGCTGTACGTGAGCACCGTGCATTGTTTGTTGACAATGAGTAAAAGGGATCGCAAAAAAGGAACCGACACTCGTTTTTCGTTCCCCGGCAGAAGACCTCTCGCCCTTCTGTGCCTCGCTTGCTCCTTCCTTCCTTCTTTAGTTTCTAAATCTGGCAACGGCGCTCCTGCCCCCTTTCCTTTGAGGTCTCCTTGCAGCTCCGGCCTCGTGGCAACGCTTCCTTTGGGGTTCATGCCCGGAAGGTGCCCACGAGAGCCTCCAAGAGCGAGCCCCTACTTTCCCCAACTTGTAGGATTTGCAGGGGTTTTGCTTCGAAGACTTAAAGAGCCTGTCTAGTCCTTGGCGGTCCATTTGACTGTCTGGAACTTGCGGCACAAAGGAAGGAACCGACGTGTCGCTACGAATTCTTTGCAGCCTTTCTCAGGCAGGTGCGACGGGGCCATGTGCCTGCGGCGAGCCGTCTGAGTAGGCAGGCACAGCGCCCGTAACCATGAATAAACGGACCAGACACATGAGCAGTGGCACTTCGGAACAACAGGAACTCTTTGGACAGTGAAATTATGCATCGCTCCTTCCGTCAGCCAACCGTCTCTGTTTCCTCCCCAACACCCCTTCCGTCGCCCTTTCCTTCCTTCTACGGAACCAACAGACAGGCTCTTTTTATTTTGGCGGTTTGGCACGCACAACATTTATTTCGGGAAGGAACCTCTTCTCCACACTTGGCGACCCCAACGTAAAAGCGGAACCCTCTCCGCCTGGAAGCTGGGGGTGGATTGAATAGGGAATGTGGGCGCCAATGGTGGAAGCTGGATTAAAGCGGGGCTATTTTCCACCAGCCAATGGTATTGTATGTTTCTTCGTTGTCTGGAAAAGGTCTCCCGTGCGTCTGTGCTGAAGACACAGAGAACGAAGACAAACCAGACACCAGAGACACAGACAACACACTAACGAACAATGTCAAGAAACAGGGCCTCTCATTGCAAATTGGCTCGTTCGTTTTCGACCTATGACCAAAAGAGGCAACAATAAAACGCGTCACAACTTGGGCCTGCGAGATTCTCGTCCGCCGCCGAAAGCGAAGACATTTACGCCGTGTTTGCCTTTGAGTTCGTCGGTGGTAACGCGAACGTGGCAGCCAATATGGGTGCAAGTGTTTAGTGCTGACCCGGCTTCCATTCGGATATGGATACCATTTGCAGATGTTCCAACGTCCTGACTATAGACGGGTAGATCGGATTATAGTCAGCTCCGTTGTAGGAGCTGGAGTACACGACTTTCTCACTTCTCTGGATGACCACCGGCGCCGATATCGTTTTTCTAGAAGAGAAATGACACCGACTTGCGAATCGCAGCAGGCAATGGTAAGCAGGGGGGAAAATGGACCCTGCAGACGTCGGGACATGGAAAAGCACATGGCCGCCAAGAAGCTAGACACTACAAGCCACGAAAGTAGAAACGTCTTGTAAAAGTACCAGACGAAACTACTGGACGGTCAAGTAGCTGGCTGGAAAAGCCAACGAGGGGAATGCCTATTGGAGTGGTGGCCATGTGCCGTGATGTTTCACTCTATTACATTCCAAATCGACTCTAGAGACATTTGCAGCAAGGCGTTTGTCACACAGGAGTGCCACAGAGAAACTGCAGATAACGAATGTAAAACGAACAACGGCTAGAAGAACACGCCAGGGGATATTGGATGGTACCACTTTCCTCTGGCTTATGTTGCAGAAGGTTACGTTTGCAGTTCCCTTTATTGTTGAGACGTTTATTTCAAGAGTAAGGTTTTTATTCTCTTCCGGTTACAAAGTACGCCGTACTGAATTCGCCGTACAGAGACAACGCAGACCAAAGACGAAGAAAACGTCGTGCCCAGCCTGCAAGACGGCTCTAGCCATGTACTCCATACATCAGGTAAGTTTTCGATGGTCGAAATCCACAAACACAAACGATTGCAAGTGCTCCATTTGAAACGGTTCTTCAATCCCGGTACATTGGGATGACACGAGATCATGTGTCCAAACACCACTAGCTTGCACGGCTGCCATCCTTGCCGCTACCAGTTGCCATTCCGGCCTTGCCGCCGATCAAAAAGACTGGGACGAACTTGATCGGCGTTGCCAGTATTATTCGGAGTAACTTTGGCGCTTGGAGCTGAGGAAGGAGGTTGTCCAACTGGCCAACAGCAAGCAAGAGAGTTCTCGGGAGACTGCTCCAACATTTGTCTTCCAGCTCTTTGTATCATGTCTACTGGAACGTGATACGCCATCCCTAGGCGGCAGCAACGTCGGTAGGTCGTAATAACTGGAGTAGACGAGAATACAAATATGTTTGCCGACGACTGGTTCGACTGTATGATTCTACACCATTCACAGAAGACAACGAAAATAGACTGGGAACACGTTTACCGGATTGAACACCATCTGCACCACACCTGGGGACGGATATGCAAATTTTATAGCGTATGGGGTGCGGACGAGTTGATGTGTAACTCCGGATCAAGGTCACCACATGTGAAGACAGGAAAAAGAAAGGAAAAGGCTGAGTAAAAAGGTTGTAGTATATGTACAATGGCTTGTTCTCCCAGAAGGAGAGTGTTGTGTGTATTGTGTGCTACAACGGCGAAGGGGATAACTACCATGTAGTATGGCAAGGTAAGGCAGAATAGACAGATAAACCAAGAAAATGCACAAAATCTATTAAAAGATGTGTTGGCGACAGCGGCGCTCAACAAATGAAAATGCGCAAAAATATGCTAATAGAAGCCTCCCATCAATGCACAAAGCGACACACCCGCATATAGATACAAAATAGATCCGCTGTCTGCTCTTGCTGCTTCTCCTGTGGCCAGGAAAGGCCAACAAGATGGAATGAAAGCACACGTTGTGGTGTTTGTACAAATATTTATATAAAATCCCTCCCACTTGAGTGCAAAGCCACCTCGGGGCTTCTGCGGGTATAATGGAGGTATGCCTCCCTCTTTTCATTCGTCTTTCGCGTCTTTCGCGTAATTCTCGTGCGTTTCATAAACCCAGTCCCCAAAGCCCCATGAAAAATGCTCTGCCCCTGGAAAAGTCCCCCCATCCTTGCCGTCCAAAAATTGATTTCATGTTCTTTGTAAATGAGACGATGTGAGAAAAAACAAGCCAATGACATTTCAGTGTCGTCCACGTCCGACCAACGTTAATTGTCGCCGGTCGTGGTGGTCGTGCCGAGGCCCACCTTCTTGGCCGTGTCGGTGCTGCCGATGCTCGTACTGGTGTCCCGGCGACGAGCCATGTGCGTTGTGCGGCTGCCAGAGCCCGCGAATCCACCGGAGCCCCCGAACCCAGAGCCGCCGCTACCAGGCATCGGCCCAAAGGCAGTCACCTTCTTCTTGGCCTTCGCCATCATGATGCCGCCGTCCGAGTCGCTGTCGTCGTCCTCATCGGTGAAGCAACGGCTGTTGCCGCGGACCGGAGTGGCCAATGGGGTGCGGGACGACGTCGAAGTAGACCGGCCCGTGGCGGCAGCGCCGGCCGTTGCAGCCGTGTTGTCGATTTCCACGGGGATGGCACCACCACTGCCCCAGCCTTGCTGGTCTTTGAGGCCGACGAGTGGGAAGGCAGCCGGCTCTTTGCCCAGCAGGGCAGGCGGGGTCAGCGAGTCCGAGACGTCGCCGGGGCCACCAACGACACCGGGGTTGCCGAGGAACTCGCCTTCCACATCATTCGACACCGAGGAGGCACCACTCAGCAGGGCGGGTAGCGACGGGTCCGACTGGAAAACCATAGTCATCATGGCGTTGGAGCTTCCCTTACGGTGGCCCGGCTGGCTGCTGCCGGCACTGGTGGTGCTATTCGTGCTATGCACGAACGAGTGGTGGGTCTTCTCACTGGGGCTGGTGAGGGGCGTCTGGTTGAAGCCCTCCTCGAGAGACACAGAGCTGGACGAAGTGGTTGTGGCAGAGGTAGGCGCAGCAGTTGTGTCCAGGCCGGCGTTGGTCAAAGGCACCGCAGAGGCATCCACAGACGAGTTTGTGTTTGGCAACGCCGACAGGCTGTTGGACTTACCGCGGCCCACAGCTGTGGTGGCGTCGTTGGCGACGATGTCCTGGACCCGGTGTGCCGTGGCCGGACGCTCGACCAAGGTCTGGGCTTGTGTCTGCGTCTCTGGCCGAGTCTGCATCTGAGCCTGGGGTTGCGTCTGTGTCAGCGTCTCAGTCTCGGTCTCGGTCTCGTCTGAGCCAACGGTCGACGTCGACAGGTGCAGGCTCGGTTGTTGCATGCTACCAGGCGCATTCGCCACGCTCAGACCGACAAGAGCTTCAGCACGTTTGTCCGGGTTGACAAAGACGATGCCGGCGCGGTCGACCGAGCGGGTGCGGGCGTTGAAGGTGATGTCAGCGGACGAAGCCGAGCGGACTTCACGTGTGCGGCGGCCACTGGTGGAGGCGTCCAAGGGTAGGACGGCTGTAGGCGTCGGGGGCACTGTCTGGATGTCGCGCAGTATCGACGCGCGGCTCAGGATGGCGTTGCTGATGGACCGGGAGTGGACGTGTCGGGTCATGGGGCGGGACGGCGGCGTGGCGGGGCTAGCTTCGCCAGAACCGTCGATGTTGTAGTTGTAGACGGTGTTGTTGGTACTGGCGACGGGCATCTCGAGCATCGCGGGCGGGAGTTGTACTGCCGGCTCGGTTGCTGACGTCTCTGGCAACGTCAGCTGCTGCAGCTGCGACGGAGGGAACTCGGAGTGGGGGGTTCTCTCGTCGGGCGACGCATACGGGCTTGCAGTCTGGCTCTGGGCCAGTGGGTGGTCTTGCCGGGGCGAATCGGCCGCGGTGGCGGCGGAGGCGGTGGTAGTAGTGCCGGGAGCACCTGGTACGGGTGGTAGTTGGGTGACGGTGGCAAAGTAATCGTTGACCTCGGCCTTGTGCAGGCTCTTGCGGCGGGCGTCGCGGGGATTGTTGCTGGTGTGGTAGTGATGGAAGCCCAGCGGGCTCGACGAGGCCGGCTGGTGGCCCTGGCTGTACGAGTGCATGTGACCGTGACTGTGGCTGTGGCCATGGTTGCCGAAACCAAAGACGTGGCCGTGGTTGCTGTTTCCGGGGCTGCCCGTGCTGTTGTGGTGCTGGAGGGTGGCAGGCAGAATGTTGATGGGTTGGGACGACAACGCCGCGGCGGCCTGGTCGCCGGCTACGGCACGGGAGCTGCTCGCAGCGGAGCTGGCAGCGCGAGCGCGCGTGGACGAGGGGGCCGCACTTTCGTCACGCTCAGGTCGCGAGTGCATGACCTTGTCGACGGCGCGCTTGACGGCAGAGCGCGCGCGCTGCAAAAAGTTGAGAGGCACGACGGCGTCGCCGATTTCCTCTTCGTCGACGTGGATGGTCCGGTCCTGGTCGCGGGCCGGGTCGGTGTCGCTGAGCCAGGCAGCGACGTTGGGGAGGTCCTCGGTGACCCAGGGGTGGCGCTTGATGTCTTTGAGGCGGATTCGCTTGTCGGGGTTTTTGATGAGCATCTTGCGCAGCAGATCGAGAAGGGAGTCGCTAATCTCCTCGTACTCGGGTTCGGCGTCGCTGCGGTAGGGGTGGACGTTGGTCCGGCTGTAGAGGGAGGAGCCGGTGGGGTCGGTGTAGATGCCGACAGGCTTGAGGCGGCGTTTGGGGATGTAGGCCTCCTCGGTGGCGATTTTGCGGAACATGGAGAACTCGTCTTCGGCGAGGAAGGGGATGCGGGCGTAGAGGAGGCAGTAGAGGGTGACGCCGAGAGACCAGACGTCGATTTGTTCCGAGACACGCGGCGGCTCCGTGTCGATGTCGGTGTAGCACAGCTCGGGGGCGAAGAAGGCCGGGGTGCCGACGGTCTTGGACAGCTCGCGGTCGTCGTCAAAGTTGCGGGCCTCGGCTTCCGACACCGTGACGTCGGGCTCACCGTCGCGGATGGGGCGGCCAAAGTAGGAGACACCAAAGTCGGAGATCTTGACGTGGAAGCCTTTAGACCACAGCAAGTTGGCCGGCTTGATGTCGCGGTGGACGACGCCGTGGTAGTGCAGGTACTCCAGGCCCAAGACGGTGTCGCGGAAGGCAATGCGGGCCTGATGGATGTTGAAGCAGGGCACATAGGAGAAGTCGTCGGCGTAGGGGTCGTGGACCATGGAGTTGAAGTCGATGCCAGAGAGATGCGACATGACGGAGTCGGCAATGCTAGGTGAGCGCTGGCGCTGGCGGCTGCTGTCGTCCACGTAGGCGCCAAACATGCTGCCGTCGAGAGCGCTGGACATGGCGTTGGCTGGATGCAGGAGGCCGGGTGTCTGCGAACCGCCGTCGCCGCCAAAAGCGTCGTCGTCGTCGTCGTCGTCGTCGTTGTCGGCGACGAAGTTGAGGGTGTGACGATCGCCGCCGTCTTGGGCCATGTATGACAGCGGGGAGGCGTCCGAGGAGTAGGACTGGCGCGTGGGTGCGCTGGCGACCGAGACGGACGAGGCAATGCGCGAGGGCGCGCGGGAGGTGGCGCGCGAGATGGGGTGGGACTCAAGCAGGGAGGCGTCCGGGCCCAGGCCGGTGCTGGGGACGTACCACCAGGGCGGCTGGCCGTCCTCGTCGTCGGCGGAGACATGGTAGACGGTGGTCCACTCGTTGACCGGGAGCGGCGTGCCATTGGCGCGGGCGTCTTTGAGGGCGCGGATGGTGGCTTTGCGCTCGAGGACGGCATGCCAGTTGCACTCGCCGGGGGCGAGCTCGTGACCGTGGACGCCCTGCTCAAAGCGGTAGCGTTCAAAGTAGCAAATGTTGGGCAGGCCCTTCTTGCGCCAGGTCATCTCGCCGCGCTCGACGTACTCGAGGACCATGTAGATTTTTTGGAGCTCCGGGTCGTCGATGACCTCGAGGAGGGCGACAATGTTCTCGTGGCGGATCTTTTTGAGGATGGCGATTTCGCGCTTTGTGTTCTGCTGGGGGTCGACAGCGGACACTTTGCCGAGGCGGCGGGTCTTGGACAGGCGCGGGATGATCTTGATGGCGACCATGCGTTGGTCGCGTCTGTCCTGGGCCAGCTTGACCTTGCCGTGCTGACCGCGGCCGATCTCTTCGAGGACTTGATATTCGTTAATGGTCTTCCGGCCGGTAGTGAAGTCCCGGTCAACGGTAGCAATGTGCGTTCTAAAAAAAGAGAAAAAAGAAAAAGAGAGTTAGTTGCTGGCGGAAACAGACTTGTGCAACAGGCAAGTCAGCATAGCAAGAACAGGAGGGTCGTTGAACTCACTCTCGGACGGGCTGCCGTGGTGTGCCGGGGGAGTGCTCGTGTGAGATACCGCTGGGTGGAGTAGAGACGGCTGTGCCGGGGAGAGGGTGGACGGTGGCCGAGGCGGAGGAGCTGCCGGCAGCGGCTGCCAGTGCTGCCGAGGCAGAGGTCGCAGAGAGCATGGAAGCCATGGTGGGCACGTGTGGCGAGGAGTGGGAGTGCTGTTGCGGGCTGACGACGCCCGGGGAGGAGGCGGGTGTGACGCCGGTCGCGCGGAGGCCCGCGCCAGGCTGTGGAGAGGAGGGCGAGGAGACGGATGTGACGGGGAGGAGGTTGAGGAGGTGCGGGTGGTGGTGCGGCCGCGAGGGCCGCGGGTGTTCGGGCTCCATAGAGAGAGGAGAGGCTCAGGAGGTGTTTTTTTTAAGGGGTGGTGAAGAAGCGGTCGAGGCGGATGGTTGTCGTCGTTTTACGTTATTTAGGGCAAAGCGCCCATCGGCGTCGAGAAGCGTCAGTGCAGAGACATTTGCGGACTGATGCGGGCGCGAGAACCGCCGGGAGCGAGGGAGAGCGACGGCGGCGTGGTGTCTCGTGGGAAGAGGTCGTCTGGGAGAGACGTCGACGTGAGACAGAAGAAGCGCCGTCAGACGAAAGACGGGACGAGACAAAGGCGGCGAGTCGAGTCCAAGGTTTGTAGGGAGATTGCGAGTCTGCGAGTTTGTAATCTCCTCGTGTCGAGTGCGTGGTGAAGAGAAAAGACGGGAGTGCGAAAGTGGTCGAGGGACCCGGAAGGGAACGGACGAGAAACGTTGAAGTGTTTATGCGTAAAATAGAGCGCAGGGTCGTTTTTCGTTTTTGCGCGGGCCGGAAACAGGGTAAAAAAAAGAGGGGACCCTGATTTCTTGACGGGGGGGAATGAGAGAGGGAAAGTCGAGAAAAGAGAGGAGTCCAATAAAAGGAGAGAGACGGAGAGAATATGGAGAGGAGAAAACGAAAAAAGATCGTGAGGCTTGGTTTTGTTTTCTCTGCTTTCCCTTTTCCCCTGTTTGCTCTGGTCGGAGGCCCTCGGCCGGTCTTTCCTCTTCTTCAAAGATCGGCCAGAGAGTCGAAAAAGGGTGGGAAGGAGGGACGACAGGAGGAGACGAGGAAGTAGCGACCAGAGGCTCAGACGATACAGTGGAGGAGCAGTGGACGCAGCGGAGGAGTGGCTCCAGTGGATGGTGCCAGTGGGTGTCCGGTGGGCAGTGGTGACGGGTTGGTGGCGGCTTAGTGGGCGGGGCGGTGGGCGTTAGCGGAGTTTCCTCTGCTGGCTGACAGACTGGCCGTCTTGACTCGCCTTTCGTAGCGATGGACAGGGGACCGGACAGGCTCAACAGGATAGGCCAGTTCCCATGGAGGGTTAGCGGGCCACAGCGGCGAACAGTGACGACGGGCTTTTGCGTGCTGTGTTGTGGTGTTGCGGTGTTCTGCTAGAATTGGGCCAGAGAGCCGAAGGCGAAAAACCCAGCGGGAAAGGCGGACAACGACGGCTTCTGGCTTGGCACTGATGGATGGTGTGCAGTTTCACCGTAGTCCTGCACGCTGTAATGCTCTATAGTTTGTAGTTTGTGCTAGACATGCAGCGTAGCGAATGCATACAGGACTTGTTTAGTCTTTGGCGGGTCTCGACAGCATCTCTCTTGCGATACTTCGGAGAGGGTATCGATTGCGGCGTACGGAGCACAAGGGATGAGACTTCAAAGGTGCGAGTATTGTATGTTTGAGCCGCCGAATCGATGAGCCGTGGGCGGTTTGTTGTTGGAGAGACGACGCCGCAAAAGATACAAAGAAGAGGAATGAGACAATGCAGGCAAAGATGCTAGGAAGCGAAGGGACAATGGTGCCTACCGCTCGGAGTAGAAGTTCTCCGGGAAGGAGCGCCGTGCGAATTGTGTTGGGTGTCTGTGTCGTGTGTCGTCTGTCACATATCAGATGGAAGGAAGGCACGCGAGGGAAGAGCGAGCGGCACACTTTCTCGATTTGCCTGGTTCCTTCATTTCGGGAGTCCTACACTAAGTCGGAGGAAAACATACGAGGTAGGCACAACGTACCCAGTTACAATCACCGTTGCAGGTACTCCGTACTTTGCGGGAAAGGAAAGAAAGTCACTTCGTACTCGTACTCTAGAAACACATGGACTTTCGCTTCTGAGCTCCCTGCGAAAAGGTGTTCGCTGGGCGGCTTGGCACAGGTAAATTTCGTACGGAGCAAGTACTCAATATACTTCGTACGAGGACTTCGTCGGGAAAGAGGGGTGCAAAAAAGAGGGACCAGAGGGGGGACTCGACCCATCAGAAACAAGGGAAGGAGCGGGCAAAGGCCAAAGGGAACGTGCTCAACCGTGGGGAACCGCTTGCCAAAAAGCCAAAAGCGCACGGAGCAGCAGCATAAAACGGAAAGCGCAGGTACCACCCAGAGAAACCCCTGCGGGATGGTACCTCTTCGAAAATCTTTGGTCGAAAAAAAAGGGCAAAAGAACGTATCTTGCAGCAAGGGGTGATGGGCGGGGCCAAAAAAGTGAAAGCATGGGCTGGTCTTCAGCGACCAGAACAGACGAGGTACCTGTTGCATGCGTGGAAAGTGGCTGGCAGCAGAGGTACTGCTAGCGTTCATGTACGCCACCGTCTCAGACACAAACCTCGCTGGGGCAAGTGCGCATCAGTTATTTGCATTTAGGCCTTACAGAGGGAAACATGTTGGCCATCTAGTCCATTTTTAGGACAGATACTTTTTTGGTACGTCAGACACGCTATTACTTAGTACAGTTTCTTGTGGCCATCATCCAACGGTGGCCTGTGCCCAGCTGCAAAACGGTGCACACCATATGCTTATCGCGCCAATTGTGTCTTGGTTTTGATTTACGCATCGGGGCTGTGATTGGTCTACGGCGGCGTATCTTTCGATTACATGTGGAGTGGGTCCATGGCTGCCCGCCCCTGCAAATGGTTCACTGCATCAAAATGGAGCAGCTTTGGGGACGCTTTGTTGGATCGATTGCCTTCAAATTGCATGCGACATTGATGTTGGGTGAGCTGTGTGATGGCGCCTATTGTCTGCGTACCAAGCTCCAACAGCTCTTTGTTGTCGACTTTGGGCATGGAATCATATAAAGAGAAACGCGAAAGCGGTTAGGTGCCTTGTTGGTCAAAGAAGGCATTTGCGAAAGAAGGAAAGGAAAGGAAACCACGTCATAACAGCAAGTACACATGGTTCATACCTTGTCAGCGTTAGTGAGAAACTACCTCTGGGACAATATCGTATGACAAAAGAACAATGAACGCGAGGACATGAACACGACAATGCAGCCGGATGAGGTTGGGATGAGAGAGGGCAAGCGAGATTATGCCAGAAATGAAAACGAGGGAAGAAACAGGACAAGAAACGAGGGGATGTTCGAGACAGGCCGTCGTCCGGCTCGAACGGCGACAAGTTGGATTCAGCCTCTCAAGGAGAAAGCTGAAAGCTCAGCACAATTGAAAAAAGAAATGTACACGTAATATACAAAGAGCAGAATCGGAGAAGGCTGTTCGTCTTGGCGCTGCAGACCACTGGAGAC
Organism: Sporothrix schenckii 1099-18; assembly: GCF_000961545.1. NCBI lineage: Eukaryota > Fungi > Ascomycota > Sordariomycetes > Ophiostomatales > Ophiostomataceae > Sporothrix > Sporothrix schenckii. Next base: position 3,666,578 of record NW_015971148.1, read on the forward strand.
AAAACGACCCCCTAGTCTCTCCTGGCCTGAATTGCAGTGTCTGTTGGTGGTCTGTCTTCGTCGATCCCTCCTTCTTTCTGAACTTGCGCCGTCCGTCGAAGATCTCTCGGCGTGGTGTCCTCCACCACACAAGGCTCCTGTCGCCTGTTGCGCTGCCTGGTCGTCAGTGTTTGGTCGTCCGCTCTGTCCCTTTAGACAGCAGTTGTCTTGCATCTCGCATGTCTTTGAATGTCCAAACTGTCACACGCTAGCAGGGGTTTTTTTTGGTGCTGTCTCGTTTGGCACACCTCGTTTTCTTGGTGTGGTATGTGTGTTGAGCTCTAGCAAAGGTAAGCAAGGCCAGCCATGACCATACAAGAAGGAACATCGTTTAGAGTCTCGAGGAGCGGAGAGCGGAAGTAAGAAGCAGGAGCGAACAAGCAAGTCCAGTACTCCGTACGGAATATTGCATAGAAAGCATCTACAAGAGCACGGGGTTGGCCCAAATCACACCGGTACAAGGTGGGCGATGGCAAACTGCAGGAGCTCCCACAACCCATCCCCCCTCACGACCACACCTGCGACCGGACGACGTAATTATGCAACTCTCAACTCCTCCGCACAGACCTGCCTGTTGCCACGATGATCTCCCAAGACCGCTGGCAGCCGCAAATCTATCCTGGGGCGCGATGAGGGCAGGATATCTCGCTTCGCAGAGCCCAACAAAGACACACGACCAGGTTGAGAGGCGGCGACCAGCCCCCGACCGGCGTGGCGACAATTTCAACAAAAAAAAAAAGTGAAGGCTGTGGGTGCACTGAGGAGACGAGCCCAGCTGTGCTCTATCCAAGAGGGTGTAGGACATTGATTGCTTTGCTGCTATCCGTCATAAATGAAGGAGTGCTGTGCAAATTGCACAGCACAGGACTTTGCAGGAGCGCCCAGGATTCTAATCAAGTTGGAAGGTTCGAAAGGCATGCTATTACAGAGTCGCAGGATCTTACAAAAAAAAATTCTAAAAAAGTTGGCCCTGCGACGTACTGCAGCGGACGACCCACCAATGCCTTCCATCCTTGTGCACTCTGGCCAATCAAAAGCTGATGTAACCCTACACTTCTGCCCATCTACAGAGACGGAGAATAGTGGAGAACAAGGTTTGCACTGTCCATAACCATTGCCCACTGTGCCACACTGTGTTTCTCAGTTCTGCTCCTGCCGTTTGAGTCTCCACCAGCCGAAACTTTGAACGCCGTTCTGTTTTGGAAAGCATCGTACCTTACCACAAGGGAAAGAGCGATCAAAGCCAAACAACAGACATGGGGTAATATGGGAAATAGCAAGGGGAAAGCAAGCCTGGTTCCTTCCCCATGCGTGCAACAGGCAGAGGAACAGAAAAGACTGGAGCAAGTTGAGACTTGACGAGACTCTCCATCATCAACAGTCCGTCTCTCGCGTGACCGACACGACCGTCGCGACCCCTTCCCCGCAAATGGCACACACCACGGCGACGATGAAAGATGACTACGCCCATTGTGTGCAGGGTGAACCTCCGGCGAAGGAAACGACGCTCGTCTCAAGGAGGAGCAACAGAGGAAGACGACAATAGGAACAGCGGACAGTATTCGTAGGTTGTGGCCTGTGTTGTTTGTGTTGCCTGTTCCTATCTATCCCTTGCTCCCAATCACCACAGCCTCCCGGAACGGCCCTTTGGCAAGGTTGTTGGGATCACGTTGGCTGGGCTAGGAACACGAGGACCGCGATGAAAGACAACGAACCACCACAGACACCCGAAACCAGTACCAACAGCAGGTGATGATCCACAATCCTCTGCCGTCAGCCGTGCTGGAAGTGGCGGGTTTTGGATCCTTTTGCGTCCATGTTGCATCTGAGTCCAAATTGAGTCTCACAATACACTAGTCGATGTCGACAAACAGTCAAGTCGGGGTTGGTGCCCAACCTTGGATGCCCCTTGTTCCTCCCATCCCTCTCGCTCCTCACGATAGGTCCCTTTGCAGCGGCGACGCTGGGGCCAACACAAACACGGTTGGCTGCCCCGTCGAAATGTCCTGCCGCCTGTCGTTCTCGATCTGGCTGCCTGCATCCCCTGGTTGGTCAGAAGCTCGCTGGAGGTGCAGCCAGAACGACGAACAACGTATCGAGGCACGCTCCGCTGCGACGTACGACGACGCGCCACGAACAGTGCATATATCCGCTCTCCGCTCTGGATGCTCCGCTCTGGATGCTGCCGACGGATAGCGGCCTGATCGGTTGCTGTGGACATGCGCCGCGCGCTTGTGCGATTACGAGTAGCCTTTACACATCGCAGTTGCCACCCGAGTCCAGGCCCAAGTCCAGACTTCACGATGCATCATGTCGGGGCTGTCCCCATGTCGTTGTCGCCAATACAACGCGTCCAATTTTCCTCTTGCTCTCATCTGCTGCATGCTGCATCTTTCGTCCTCTCCTTCCTTTCCCGCTTTCCTCTTTCCTCTTTCCCTTTTCCTTTTCTGGGTATTCCCTTTAGTCCCTCAATCTGCGGCGCGCCGCCCATTTCTCGGGCCATTTTATTGTGTGTCACAGGCCTGGACCGGTCCATGGAGCGGGGACCCTTTAGCCAAAATTGGGTTTGCGGTCCAATTTTGTGAGGTGAAAAAGCAAAATGTATCGTGAACGGGTCCCCATCCAATCGTTCGTCTCAGTTGGCTTGGCTCACATTTTGGCCGTGGTCTCTTGTTTCTTGACGACTCCCTCCGCTCCCTTCTCAGCGCTCTCTTTGTCCACTGACCCAGAGGACCGTCAACGGACCGCGCCACAGTCTAATGCATCAGCCGTTTATTCCGTTTGGAGATGGCTCCGATGAATGAAAGAAAGGCTAGTCGAGTGGCTCCAGACCCCTCTGTAAGTGGCATCATTTTTCTTTGTCGTGCCATCCACTTTCGCTTTCCACATTCCATTTTCCAATGCCACGCGAAGCACCGCCCAGTGTCTCACCCTTAACCTCCAATGGAAAAATATGAAAGGCCTGAAAGAAACGTGACAGGTAGTAGTACTACAGGAAGACAACAAGAAAAGGAACACAAGACATGGTCGATGACATCAACACCCGGGCCAGCCACGACAAACAATAAGGGTTTTGAGACATAATCAAGGGTGCATGCGCCAGTGCAGGGGACCTCGGGGTCTACATCCAGGTCTACGTCACTGCACTTTGTTGTATAAGGTAATTACTGGGTATGTCCATAGTTTACATATGGCTTTATGACTGTGATTCCTTTGTAGTCCTATTTTCTTTCTCGTCCACATTCCGTTCTTTCAATCGCCTTCTCAGCGCAGACAGCCAGCGACAGGAGACAACAAGAAAATCTCTGACTATGACGTACTGCGATGCGTTGTTTGATTTGGTGAGTGTTGTCATCGGGAAATATGACTTGCGTACCAAGAACGAGAATGACACAAAGGACAGAAAACCTGCGGAATGCAACGGCCATCAAAAAGACCACAACAGAAAAAACACCCAACCCTGCAGTGCTCGTGGCACCAACCAAGCGGAGAGATGCCAGATACCGTACCCGCAGGGATGCCACAGACGTTGGAGGCCAAAAAGAAAAGGTTTTCCTTTCGACAATATGCATCGAGATGCGGGCGAGATGCAGATCAAGTTGGCCCAACCAGACATCAGCCTAACCGCCAACGCGAGATTCCGTTTCCAGGAACTTTCCTATTCGTTTTGGACCAACCTATCCTTTGTTCGCTTTTGCTCTGTTCTGCTGTTCCATTTCTCACACTCGCCCAGTCCCTTGCATGTGAAGAGTCAAAAAACGTGCATCGTGCATGAGGGCCAGAATTTGCGGAATGCAGAAACAAGTACGACAAAATACGACGTACGACATGCAACTGTTGGTAATGCTGTGTTAATGATACGGAAAGAATACAAGATGCTCGGCACCTGTTGGAGTCTACCTGGATTCATTGCTCCGTGCAAACTGACACTTTTCTCTGTTTCTGGTTTTGCCACTTGCACATTGCCACCAAAATGTGTTTGTCCTTTCTACAGAAAGTATGTTTTCTCATCAAACGGGATCTCCGCACACGCATGCAAGCAGCCCGAAAAGGTTGTGTGTTCAGAGAACAAACAATATTACGGTGTAAGACGTAGGAAGAAAAACAACAAAAAGAGGATCCTTGGACGGGCGATCAAGCTACGGCAAGGACCGTCGCCTAAGGGGCGAAACTCAGCTCAAAAGCCGAACTCCAAAGTCCCCAAGGCAAAATCAAGGAAGCAGCACTGGTTCGAACTCCTGTGGAGTCGTGAGCAACCACGATGTAGTTGACTTTCTTTCCTGGTGAGATATGCTGTTGATCCTGGTAGTACTCTTGTCCAGGGGACAAAAGATAATTCACGAGCTGCAGAGCGAAAAGGAGGCAAAAGAAAGGAAGAGCCTGCACAGATTGGACTGCTCTGTACTGCACTTCATTTCGGGTTGCCTGGCTGGGTCGTGATCTGGCTGTGGTTTCTGCTTTGCCGATTCTACCCTCCCAGGCTGGCAGAGGCGTTTCCTTTACTCCCTTGATTCCTCTTTTGTCTTTTCGTTTTGCTGCACAACCCTGAAGGCTGCACGACTCGCTTGAGCAAGGGGCCAGGTCTCAGTTGCGGAGTAAATACGTCGTAATTCGTACAGTTGTGTCGGTTGTGGCGTTGGTGGCTGGCGCACGGACACTCAATAAAAATAAAAATATCGGGTTGCCGCCGCAGGCGACAGCGCCAGAGTGTCTCCAGTCTCACACGTCTTACAGGGGTGCTTCAGTGCTTCCAGGCCATACCCAATCCAGAGCCTTGCCCTCCCATTCCGACGACGACGACACGACGACGATGCAGTGCAACCCAGCAACGATAACATTATTGTCCCAAACTAACGTGTCTCGAGCGCCACGATCTTGAAGCCGTGGTCCGAGCCGTACTGCGTGATCGGCTACATGCACACCTTTTGTAAAATACCAAGTGCACAAATGACGGGTCAGAATATTTCGCTACTTGACATTAACTTTTTTGTTATGATTTAGACGTAAAACGATCGCTGTTGTCACCAGCATAGCACGAGGACCACTGAAAGCCCCTGGTTTATCTACGCCTTATTTCAACGATCTTGAGGATGTGCAGGTGGCAATAATACTGTTGGTGCTGTGGTAGTGTTACTGACGGTGATGTCTGGCAGCCGTTGGAGCGTCTGTTGGCGATTTGCTGGGTTGTTCGTCTGTTCGTCTACTTATTCGAGCCACATCCGGTAGGCGATGTTTTGATTGTATCTACACCAAGACTCGGGATCCTGATATCAAAAAGGACAATGTAACTGGAATGGCAAAGTGACGGGACACAGCATCCTGATTTGTCCTGATTTATCCTGCTTTATCCTGCTTCGTCCTGCTTCGTCCAACTCCTCGTAGCTCACTTACGAAGACCAGATGACGTTGGGTCGAGATCCTTGGCTAACAAACAAAACCAGACTTGCTGCAGCCCAATCTCGATTGCTGTACAACATACTCCGTGCTATGACTACACATCTTACTGCCGACTCTAGTCCCAGCTTTCTCTGAGCTCCATTGGCCGTCCCTCTCATTGCTTAACGCACAACTTGCCCAACATCGACGACGGCAGTGTTGGTTGCGAGGTCTGTGTAGGCCTTGTACTGGCTTTGGAGGATAGTGGACATATTGTCCCGGTGCAGGGCGACAGGATCCAACAAGACGAGGCCGGGGAGACGAGAAGCCGGCACCACAGCCGACGTGCCTTGGACAAGGCGCCGGACCGCCGACGATGCCATTTCCCTAGCCGCTGAAATGCCAATCACCACAAAGGGTGGCGACGCATTGCCACCCCGGTACCTACCTTGCTCACCCCAGACCCTTTGGATCATCGTCCACCTGCGTTGGTGCCTTGAGCTCAAGAGCTAGACGGTAGCCGACGCTGTCAAGCTCGACTACGGCTCCGGCTGCCAGTGTTTGGGCGCCACCGGTCCTGCGAGTCAGAGGTCGCCGAAGAAGGCCGCCGCCATGGTAGTACACAACCAGTGGCGCGTCTGACGGCGAATATCGAGGCCGGTTGAAGCGGTGCGATGGTCCGTTTTCGAGAGACCCGTCTTCCACGAACAACATGTCGGTCAGCGGCGGATATGGCAAAGCCGGCTGTCCCAGCAGACCGGCGAAGGCCATGGGCATCTCTTCGGCCGATCCGCCGAGTACTGGCCACGCTCCGACGGCTTCTTCGAGGTGAAGAAGGATGTATTAAGCAGTGGTAGTAGAAGAGACGGTAGATGATGTGTGCCTATTTCTTGTTTGTGCGATTTGTTTATTTGCGTTTTATATTTCTCCCTTATTTGTCTTTTCGACTTGTTTAGCTATCTCACCTCCTCGACCAATTATACGACCACTCAAATGTTTCAAACGACTTCTTGTCGCCACTTGGCTCCTGCCTTCCTTTTCCCCGTTCCGATCATGAAGCGGGTCCGGATATCCGGTCCGGATCGTTCCCGGCCGAAGCCACACTATTAGACACCCAGCAGCTAGAACTTATTTGCTACACCGACCCATTCCCCGTCTCTTCCTATGTCCATGAGCCATCCCTTCTGGCCCCTCTCAAAGCTTCTCCTCATAATCGTACTTCTCAACTTGGGGGTTTTCTTTTGCCTTACTTGTCCCTGCCTCCTCCGGATCTCAACCGTAGACTGCAGGTACGAGCCACCGAAACGATTACCGTTCCGTGAGATGGATTCTGTATTGTATTTTTGTCTATTGGCTGTCTCAGCAGACCGTGGCAGAAGGGGCGACCACCACCATCCACCACCACGTGTCTTCAGCAATATCCGCTGCCGCACGTGGGCCTCTTCACCCTACTCGTCCGACCTGACGCCCAAACCCAAGAACTCGAAGTGCACTGAGGCGGACAAGATAAACTTGCGCAAGAGCCTAGCTGCTATGCTGGCTTTGCGCCGCCGCATCGCGGACAACTTCACGTTCGTTTTGCGTCCTGCTGCGTAACACGCCGCAACTGAAGGGCGTCCCTAACCTACTCGAGGCTGATATGGTGATTTGTGGTTTTACGTAAGAAGCAAGAAGGGGAAGAACTGTCGATAAATAAGAGAATTTATTTAAATTTACATACGCCACTAAAGCTCCCTCCTCCCTCGTATACTGGTACTCACTGTAATGATATGCTGTGATGTCTTCTCCTTGTGCAACAATCGCGCCTTCTGATCACTAACACCGTGATTGCCTAATTAGGAAATATCCCCACAATTCCTGGATCGCACCTGATCCGAAACCTCTTCCTCCACACACTAACTCAGGCATGTCGATTCCGGGTACTTTCCAAAGTAGAGTGATTTTTGGAAGGACGTGGCTAAAAGTCACTCGCCAAATGCAGAGATAGAAACTCGGAAAAGCAGCTGGTTCCCGTGGAAATTGGTTTACAGATGGTAGTGAACGCGTTTCGATTCTACGCGAGAACATACGCAAAGTCAAGTTAAGAACCAAGACGCAAAAAACAAAATAAAACAGAAAATAAAGTCGAATAGATCGCTGTGGCCTTCCCGGGATTTCCTCCCCTTCACCCACAAAGTCCCGTATAGTGTATTTCCCCTCGCAGTTTCCAGGTTTCTCACTTCCACTGTGAACCCCCCTCCCAACCTCTTCTCCATCGTAGTGTCTACTTCTGTTCCAGCATGAAACCAGAGAAGAACCGGTCAAGCGACGTGTAGTCATTTACCGCACCCACGTACGACACGTACTGGTCTGGCCGGATCACAACAGCCGCGCCCACTGCAGGGTCGATGCCGTAGTTCTTGTACGCGTCGCCATTGCCCTCGTGGTACGACTGGTCGTCCACAAAGATCTTGTTGTAGTCCCAGCCGTCGACCTCGTGGAACGGCCGCATCACTTCTGGGAAGTCGAAGATGCTCACCTCCTCGCGGTGACCCGAGTGCACCGTGAGAAGCTCAATCACCGAGTCGTAGCGGCCGTCCTTGGGCGTGAAGCGCTTGAGGAACGACGTAGGTTGTGCGAGCTGCTTGCCAATGACCTCGAGATCCGCGCTGCGGTCCGGAATCGTCAGGTCACCCGGAAAGAACACCACGCGCCAAGTGCCGTTGCTGGGGAGGCGCTCCTGGAAGTGCCAGGGCCGGGCGTCCGACTGGTTCAGTACTTTGAAACTGGGCATGCGCATGCCTACCTTGACCTCGGTCGCCAGCTCCTGGCGGCTCACCACAGGCTTCTTCGTGACACCGTTGACACCGTTGACACCGTTGGCACCATTCGTGGCCGCCGCCTCAGGCGCCTTGGCCACAATGCAGCTGGCGCCGTAGTCGACAGCAATGCCGCTGGCAAACATGTTGCCCTTGGCAAATGCCTCCTTGAACTCAGACATGCTGATGCCTTCCTCGTCCATGACATCCTTGGCCGGCCGGCCCGAAAACAGCCGCGAGAACTTATGGTCGAATTTAATCAGGTCGTGCGCGATGAGGCTGCGCTCGTCCTCGTACGATTTGAGGATCGACCGGTCAGCCGTGCCCTTGAGCACGCTAGCAATCTTCCAGCCGAGGTTGAAGGCTTTTGAAAAGTGTTAGCACACGGTCGTTCGACCAGCACACATTTGCTCACGATTTGGGGACGTGCACTTACTGTCCTGCATGCTGACGTTCATACCCTGGCCGGCCTTGGGCGAGTGCGTGTGCACGGCATCGCCCGCTAGGAAAATACGCTCGTTGGCCGAGAAATGCGTGCCCACGCGCTGTCCAATCTGGTACGCCGTCCACCAATCCAGCGTACGGTACGACAGCGTGTACGGCGCCATAATCTTGTTGGCCGACTGCAAGATCACCTCGGGCGTGATCTTGGACCGGTCCGCACGGGAGCCTGCCGATGAGCCGTCGGTGTTCTTTTCGGTGGTGGTAATTTGGATGTATAGCCGCACGAGTTTGTTCTCGCGCGGGATGACCATAACGCTGCCCGACTCCGCCGAGTGGATCGCGCAGCGCATGCGGATGTCCGGGAAGTCCGTGATCGGGACAATGTCCAGGACACCCCAGATGTAGTCTGTGCTCTCGCCCTCCAGCGCAAAGCCCAACTCGCGCCGCACCCACGAGTGTGCGCCGTCGGCACCGAGCATGTACTTGGCGCGCACCGTCTCGACCGCGCCGGCCTTGGCGTTGAGCTCGGCCGCTTTGATTAAGTCAGCCGTGTCGTCCGCCGCCAGGTTGCTGCGAAACAGGCCGTCACTGACTGCCACGCCGTTGGTTGACGTTGCCACCTGCTTGGGCGTGGCCTCCTCTTCGGTCAGGTGGCGCAGCGTCACCGTGATGGGGTAGTTGTCGGGCGAGTTGTCCTCGGCTTGGGATGCGTCAAACTTGAGCGCTGTCGGCAGCACGCCGCGCTCGACGCGGATGTCGCTTTCACGCTCAATCTGATCGATGAAGAGGCGCTCGATGCGGCCCTGGTTGAGGACGACCTGCTGGAAGCGGCTGATACCCGGGATAGTGTCTGGGATGCGCCCACTGCGAGCAATCTTACCCGACTCGTCAGGGTTCCAGAAGCAAATTTCAATCATGTGGTTGGACTCGATCCATACGCGGTTGGCAAAACCAAATGAGTCGAAGATCTCGAGCGTGCGGCATTGCAGGCCGTCAGCCTGGCCGTTGAAGATCTGGGAAAATGTCAGGATTGCCGCCCGGGGAGTCCTCAACAGGTAGTGGAGAAGGAAAGCATACCTTGGTACCGCGTTTATCAACAATGCGCGTCTTGATTCCACACCGTGCCATCCAGGTAGCCATCATCATTCCGGCCGGGCCAGCGCCCACGATGAGCACATCAACATTACTCTCAGTCGCCATGCTTATTTGAGGTGAAGGTGGGGGCGGGATATCAGGGTATACGAGGGTATGGGTTGAGAAGGTCAAGGAATGAAGCAGGCGAAGGTTATGAAGTCTGTTGATGTTCGTCTTTGCCGTACAGAAAAGATGCTGAGACCTGCTCTTTATGTCGAATGATGTATATTGTCGTGTCCAAAGCGGGAAAAAATATGTCTGACCTTTGTCGATGTTGATGTGCCCTGTTTTTCTATTTTATAAGAAAACAGAAGAAGAATCCATGATCTGCCTTCACTTTCCCTTTTCGCACATATTGTTGTCATCCACGGCCTCCTTCAACGCTACCCACCGAGGCTGGGTCGTCGGTCCAGGGTAGTGGTCCATGGCCTTCGGATAGGGGTACATGGCCTCATGTCCATTTTCAAACCAAGAACTCGATAAACGGTTCATAGCCCATTGGGCACATCTCTCACAGTCCATTTTGGTTGTAGCGTTTCGTGGGGCAAGCTAGTACGACATGGCTACTCCGTCGAGGCGATCTGGAGAAGACAAGAACCGCTCTTTACTGGCAGATGCCAATCGGTTAGGTAAGGCACGAAAATATGTTCCGCGGCGGAGCGGGGGACGTTTTTCCAGTTTGTTGTGAAGGAACAAGTGCGGGGAAATGCGCCATGGACAATGGGGATCGTAGTCGGAGCGGAGTGCATGTGGGAGGAGTGGGCGAAAGACAAATAAGACAGGCGAAGCAATGTCCACTTCATGCTACTAAAGGCGTCTCTGGCAAATCAACAAAAGGCTTCCCGGCGATGGTCTCACCTGGTGTCCTAAGGTGGCTCGTAGCACTAATCTTCAGACGCGGACGTCAGACGGACACCAATTTCGCGCCCCGAATCCGATTCCGTCTCCGCTCGTCCATGGTTTATCTGTCGGAAGCTGGACATTAGCATATTGGAGTACAGGGTAGCTTATTTCTTTAGCTGATCCTCCAAGTCAGCTAAAACTAGCACACAAAAATGACGCGGCATTGGAATCGGGTAATACCCTCTACAGCGGTCTCCCAGACGAGGACCTAAACAGTTGGAGGCGAAAGGTTCCGGTGACGTCGGAAGCGAAGAGTAGAAAGCCGGGATGAGGAGGATAGGGAGAAGCTCTTCGACAAGAGGGTTGATCTGCAACAAGGCGACAAATCAGCGCGTGAGCAGGGTTGGGTGGCATAGACGGTACTAAAAGCAATGCCGGTATACCATGTTGTGTTGAAGTTGGACACGATGCAAAATGTCGGGATGCCTACGATGAAAACATTCCAGACTGACCAAATCAGGGGGCAGTGAGCAGTATCTGAAAGAATGATAACGGAAAAGAAGGCAGGTGCGATCAAACGGATGTCTGGAGGGTAAGTGCAGTTACAGAAGGCGCAGCCCGGTTGAGCATCAGTCGTTCCTCCCTGCTACTCCTACAAATAAGACATAATTTGAACAATTTAAAATCATTAACAATTAAAATCAGAAGCAAAACGCAACTCCAAAAATAAATTGTAGACATGTTGTGAATAGAATCAATAAAAGTCGATGTCAAAAAAGACAAAAAACACGACAAGAGAGGGATTCGAACCCTCGCTCCCGAAGGAACGGGCTTAGCAGGCCCGCGCGTTAACCACTCCGCCATCTTGCCTTTGCACTTTGGGCGGCTGATACTAGGCGTGCGCTAATATGGGTACATAAAGCCCCACGTGCCGTCCACAAATGAGATCTTTCCACGGGCAAGGCTGAAGAAGCGAGCAAATCAGAGGGACAAAGCCAGACAATGCGTGACGACATGCTTTCCAGGGTGGTATTCTGTTACGACGTCGAATTCGGTTTCCATTTCACAAGCCACGTAATGAAAGCAGGAAAATAAAAAGGCTAGAACTTGCTGTCATTCAAAGTGCATCGAAACAAAGCAATATCATGTCGCGTAAGCCGACTGGATAGCATGCCGAAATGAACAAAAAAATGCATACATAAACCGTTGCAGAACAGGACAAGATTTCTCTCATCCACATAACTTCTTTCCTACTCTCCCTTCCCCTTCGTCTGTCTCCGATCTCCCCTCACCTCCACCTAAGCCTTGGGGTCAAGAGCCAGGCTGACGTTGTATTCGAGCTCGAACTTGGCCTGCGGGTCGTTGGCGCGCGGCGCAAAGTCCACCTTCAGGTTCTCCTTGACTGCGAAAACAGAGTCGTCCTCCAGGTACTTGGAGTCGGAATCGAAAATCTGTGTCGTAAGCGCCTTGTGGCCGGGAGCCTCAACCTGAAAGGAGTCAGCAACCAGTATATGGAACAATATGGGGGGAAAGGAGAACGCAGTCCTTACAATCAAGTGGATGTGCGCGGGTCGCCAGTGGTGGCGGTCCATCAAATCCAGTAGCTTGCCGGCCGGGCCGTCGCCAGGCACAGGGTACGGCGTCGGCCGCAGACAGTAGAAGCTGTAACGGCCGTTGTCATCCGTCACAAATTTACCGCGCAGGTTGTACTCCTGCTGTTTGGGGTCCTGCTGCTCGTACAGGCCGTTGGTGGAGCACTCCCATGCGTCAACGACCGCGCCCGCAAGAGGCAGGCCTGTGTCGGCGCTGATGACCTGGCCGTGCATAAAGGCCACGACGCCGTCCTCGGGGGTGTCAAATGTCATGGTGGACCCGTTGGGGCGGGTCGGCGTGTCGCTGCGCCAGAAGGGGCCCAGGATGGCAGAGGCCGTGAGTGGCTTGTTGGCCTTGACGGCCTCGGCGTACGTGATGGAGTCGACGAGGCTCTCGAGTCCAATGACGTCGCACATGAGCTGGCCCTCGTTGCGTGTCTCGTTGGACATCTTGCCGCCGGCATTGATCATCTCGACGCCGAGCATCCACTCGTCGACGGTCAGGTTAACTTCGCGGGCAAAGTCGTGGATATGTTGGATGAAGGAGGACATCACCTCGCGCATGCGTGGTGACGTTTTATCGCCCATGCTGTTGATGACGCTGGCAGTAAACTCCTGGCCGAGGATGGTGCTTTCAGCAGCGCTGGGCGGCACGACGGAGGCGGCGCCGTTTTTCGCCGCGCAATTGGCGACATGGCCATTAGAAGGGTTTGCTGAAGGCATAGTATCGCGGTTTGACTTTTGGGGGGGGGGGAGGGGGGAGGGGGGGAGAGTATGGGTGTTGTGGGTGAAGAAGAGGAAAAGGGCACGAAAAGGGCACGTGAGAATGAAGGGGACCAACGAGGCGAGAAGTTTGGAAACTTGAAGTTATAACGGTAAAGTTTGGGAAGGTGCTTCAAGAAAGAACTTGTGGACAATGTAGCTGAGCAAGGTCAGTCAAGAAAGGAAGGCGCGGATGTAAGTCAGAAGTAGTGCAGGAAGGCACAGATGTACTACCGGAGGCAAGAAGGGAAAGGTTGAAGATGGGAACAGGGAAGGGGATAAGACAACACAAGAAGCTTGGTTCCCTGGATATCGGCCATCCTCTTATATCTTTAAACATTCGTTGGGTTGAGAAAGAATCTGACGAGTGTCCGGGGTGCGTAACCTCAACAGGTCCGCTCCGTTTCATTTTCCTGCTACTCTGTAGGATCTTGATGCACCCGTTCCTGCCTTTGTGCGCCGTCGTCCCTTCGTGGAGTGGTCACTAGACCACTAGCACTTTCCGTGCCCGTTGTAGTGCGGAGGACTCGCAGCCACAGGCCCATCACACATTGTGAGCTCTTCCCTTTGGGGACCAACATCGGGCCTCAAACTAATAAGGAAAGCACACAGTGGTGGAGTTAAATTTAATGCAAAATAAAAAACGAAAAAGGCCATGTGTTCCAATGGTCCGCAATTGTCTTATCCCGCCAACCAACATAGCTTTGCTTCATTTTCCTCGCCAACCTCGAAGAATTCCGACAGTCGTCCGTCCGGATTTACAGGCACACCCCTAAGGAAGGAAAAGGCTGACCATGGAAAGCAAAATGGAAACCAAGCGACTATTGAGACGACAAGCAATCCACAACCAGAAAGAACGGAGGACGACGTTGTTACGGAAGGCACATGGTGCGAGAATCCTGCGGGGACAATGCCCTCCATCACTTGCCAAAGTGCCAAAAGAAACCGGTCGCCACTTCCTTGCAGCTTGCTATCCGAACTATTGTTCGGATGTCGTTTGCTGCATTACTCCTTCCCTTCGTTATGACCCACTCCGCCCCCGCCATCGCCGCCCCAGCAATCCTTCTCCGCCTTGCCTGCTAGCGCCTGCGAATTGCCAGTATTTTTCTTCGCGTGTGGAAAGCAGTTCCTGTGTTTTTCTGTAACTTCGCGATTTTGGTGCGTGCCGAGACAAGTTGCTCCCTCTCCCGTCTCCCGAAGCGGAAATACAGCGGATCAGCAAATTTGCAGTACGCGGCATGCATTGTATACCGCAGTTGCCGTTCGTCACGGGCTGCCGCTGTGTACTGTGGGGGCATCTGGATGGCCGCAGAATGAGAAAGAATGAAAACTTGTTTGGCAAGGCATGAGGGCAGTTTCTAGAAGTATTTCTTTCGTACGACAACTTTATATTGCCATGTCATTTTGAATGCTTATGTAAGGATGAAAGGGGCAAAGGAGCACTTGTTTGCGAAAGCTTAAAATTAATAAAAATAAATAAATATTGCCCAAACGAAACAAAAATGGCTGCATGCAGTATTCTTATTGTCACAACAGCTGCTTAGAATCATTTTATGTCTTGTTAATTTCTCCGTTTCTATTCGTTGTATAATTCTAGTGAAAAATGCATCTAAATGGCCGCCGTAGTCTTAAGGTAATCACAATCGTCATTTGCAAACGATGTCCAGTTTGCATCATCGCTGCCATTGGGCCGGGACGCGCGCTGAAAACCCAGTTCGAGCCCGTCGATATGTGCCACGGGCTTGACTACCGTCACGTCGTGTCCGTAGGCCCTGGACGACCACACCTCAAGAATGTTCGGGTCGTCGAAGAGGCGCGGGTGCTGCCGACGCAACCCCAGCAGCGCGTTGCCTGAGATTTGGTCCACGCTGTGGCTATGGGTCATGCCCATAAACTCCTCTCCGGCCGCGGCGCGCAGCTTGGCCTGCACGTCCTCCGGCAATAGTCCTGCCTTGAACAGAAGCAGGTCATACTGCACGAGCGACGCCTTGCCGTGCCAGGAACCGCCAACGGTGGCACGGTTGTACAGACCTGTGAGCGCAGCAATGGCGCCCATGCAGCCCGTGCCGTAGTCGGAAATTGGAAACGGAGGCACAACCGGCTCGTTCAGTCCCATAAATCGGCCCTGTGCCCAGGCAACGCCCGTGACCTAAAATAGAGCAGCAATATGTTAGTGACAATTCCGTTTAGATATATGATGAGATGAAAAGAAGGGAGCCGTAAACCCACACAGTCGGCAATCTGCTGCCAGCCAGGCCGCGACGCCCACTCGCCCTCGTAGCCAAAGCAGTTCTCGTTGACATAAACGATGCCATAGCCGCGCTTCTGGGCCAATGCAGTCATATACGTGGGTCCGAAACCTAGCTTTTCCAATGCGCCAGGACGGTAGCCATCCAAAATCACGTCCGCCTCCAATGCAACCTTTTCGAAAACCTTCCGTCCCTCGGGCGTTTTGAGATCGAGTTCGGCTGCGTGTTTGCCCATGTTTCCGTCGACCTGGAAAAAGGGCACATCGCTCAAGTTTGGGCTAGTGATCTTTAGTACATCTGCGCCGTACTCGCCCAAGATGCGACCGACGATGGGTCCTGCAATGATGCGGCAAAGCTCGAGAACCTTGATACCGGAAAGGGGGCGTCTCTCGTCCGGGCCTGACGGTAGCGGCCGGGGTGCCGTCGTCGACTCAAGGCTGGCCACCTTCCAAGGCGCCAGATCGACATTTGATTTACCCTGTATCTGTTAGTTATTTTTCTTTTTCGTCTTTTATTTCTTTTTTGTCAGAAAAGTGAAAACACACATGTGGCGTTTGCAAAAACTCTTCGTACTTGAAAACAGGAACGCCAGCCTGCTTGTTTTTTGCATTCAGGACTTCGAGTTCAGCAATGGAGAACTGCTTTGTCTGAGACTCGATCGCGTCAACAATGGCCTCGTGTGACTTGAGATCCGGGCGGAACGGCTCTAGGCCAATCATCCGCAACGTCGTCGATGCCTCCAGCGAGCCATGGATGTGGTAGTATTGGCCGGGATCTCGTGTCTCGTACAGGTTCGCCGACATACGGCGATATTGGTCCGACTGGGCCTGCAGGAGATCGGTATCCTTGAGGTAGTATTTCACTTCGCTGTCGAGCTTGCCGTATGTCCCAACCTTGGCCAAGTAAGCCTGGAAAAGGAACGCAGTCGTTTTCTCTAGATTGATTACAATCTGGTCAGGCTTTTGCATCTGCTGCTGGTGTGTCTTGGTGTTTTGCAGTGCCAGTGCAAATGCTGCCTCGATGGCTTTGAGGGCTCCCGCCGTCTCGGTCTCTTTGAAAGGTATGGGAAAGTATGGGAAGTCGCTGTCGGCCGCGAATGACGTGTGATTCTGCAGTGTTGCCACGACTTCTTTTGGCAACGTCACCAGACTGAGAATCAGTGACAGTATCCGTCTTGTTTCCTCCAGCGAGGAATATGACAATTGATTATGATTAGACATTTTTGTTGTGTTGTGAGTGTTTATGTATATGCCTTGTTGAGGTGAAACTGTCTTTCTTAGCCGCGTTGGGGAATTTGTCGGTGAGATATAAAAGAGTGTGCGGTGCTGCTGCAGGTCCAACCCAAAATAGAGGTCCAAGGGAAAAACGTAAAGCAGTGCTTAGGCTTATAAAAGGAGCCGGGATGGGGAGCCAACTTAAAATGATTATCAATTAAGATTTGGTGGATTTCGAAGAGGGCTGTTGTGGATGAGCAAGTCGCCCTCGTATGAAAGCCGGTGCAAACAAATCCACATCAGAAGAGGTCGGAGTGAGTAGCTGTGTGCAAAGAAATAAGAACACCGAAGTCTCTGCAGATCTACCATCTTCCAACTATACTCTTCTACAGCCGACCGCAGGTCAGCCTGACTAAGCCTAGATGAACCTTTAATATGTTGGTACGGAAGAAACAGCACGCGAGTTCGATAAGAAGGCTTGCTGACTTGAGCTTTCATCTTTTTAGTTTGTCTGTTGACAGTGTACTTCTGACCCTTGCCTCTCGCCAACAGAAACCCGTAAAGCAAGACTGTGGTCCTGCGGAGATAGATCTGCTCTGACGGCCACCCCTCCGTCTCTGGATTGCTCAACTTTGCCTCTTGGACAAATTGTGGTACCGGCCACTAACATGTCGGAAGTACCGTGCAAGAGATTCCGGGGCGCCGTCGAAATCTGATACGCCGTGAGAAATTAACACCCGCTGCGGGGATATAGTTGTCGAAATTCGGGAGGGTAAATGTGTAGGAAATTATGGAGCATGGCAGACTATGCCAGTCAAAAAAGACCTCACATGTCCCAGAAAAGTCTGTGACTTCATTCGGCTGCGGGATAGAAAAAGCTTGCAGCCACCCTGCAAGTACCGGTCCGGATTCTCGAACAACCCACCCCAGAATAAAATACCAGGACTCTGGGAAGGGCACTAAGGCAAACCGCCCGTCGGCTAGATCGCAGCGTTGGGGATCGCCCGCTAACGTTGGCACGGATCGGGTCGGAACCAGTGCGGTAGGTAGCTTGAAGGCTCTCTGCACCAATGCATCTTCCGAAAGTTCTTAGTTCTATGCACCCGGTATCCGAAGCGTTTTTCGGATGCGCCATTGGCATTGTGCGGGTGCAAAACATCGCAGCTGTAAAAACTGACATCAGTCCCTGAGAGATCATAAAAGAATCTAAAAAAAAAAAAAAAATACGCCACACATCTCCAGCTGAAAGTCTGACAAGTTGGTAATTACGTATCGTGCACCAGGATGCCCCGAAACCGTAATTACCACCGGTGGCCAACGGAAGTTGCACTGATGTCGTATATGGCCAGCGTGCCATGGCCGTGGGCCATTCGTGTGTTGTAGTGTCTCATTGGCCCGGGGCTGAATCCACACTAGGTTTGATTTCATAGGGTAGACGTTCGTGTTAGTGACGTCCACATTGCTCGGAAAACCTCATACCTCTGGTATTCGAATTTATGCAACTTATCGTGAGCACATTCACCTGCCAAACGCAACAATTTCTATAGCTTGTCGCTATGCCGTTCATCGTCATTCCGTCTTCCCACGAGCTGTACTATGTGCTGAGGTCGCCAGAGGACGCGGGCAGCTCTGGCCTGACATTCTTGTTCATCCACGGGCTTGGTTCGTCTAGTTCGTTTTATGCGACGGTCATGCCTGCGCTGGTCGCAGCAGGACATCAGTGTCTCGCTTTTGACATGAACGGTTCGTACGAGGCTGATGGCCTACACTCCTATCTATGAACATCGGGCGGCTGAAACTTATTTTCAGCGGTATATTAACGGAAGCTGACTCACCAATCACCTAAAACTCAGGTAGCTGCCTGACAAAATATTCTGGCAAGGACAACAGCATCCAGGATCATGCAAATGACGCCAAAGCCCTCATTCATGAGTTTGGTATTTCTCCGGAAAAAGTCGTTGCTGTCGGCCATTCAATGGGCGGCCTTGTGGCTGGCACCTTGGCGACGGAGCTCGACTTGGCGGGTGCGGTCCTTATTGGCGCTGTGACGCCCAGCGATGCCATCGCAACAGTATTCTCGCAGAGAATCAAGACGGTCGAGCAAAGTAAGGACAGAATCACCCATGCGAGTGCATTACCGATCGCATTTTCATATCTGACATACCGATGCTTGCAGACGGCATGGAGCCAATGGCAGACAGCATTCCCGCGGCCGCAACTGGTTCAAAGTCGACTGCGACACACCATGCATTTATTCGCGCGCTCCTCCTGTCACAGACATCGCAGGGTTATGCTGGCCTCTGTCGTGCCATTGCAACAGCGCTACCGGTCATGTACGCCAAAGCACAATGCCCTGCCTTGCTCATTGCAGGAGCGGATGACAAGGTCGTGCCTGCGGCAAGCATGGCGGAAATCAAGAAAAGGTATAATGCACCCAGAAGCTGAGACAAGTTTATATATTGACCCGTGACGTTCACACAAAATCTAACCCGTTTCTTACGAACACTGCAGCTGGGGGGCAGGTCGTGAGCAAGCCTCTTTGGAAGTTCTGGAAGGTGTCGGGCATTGGCACTGCATCGAAGCAGGCGACAAGATCGGCGCCTTGCTCGTCGACTTTGCTCGTCAAATCAAGCAAACATCGTGACGTTGTCTAAGAGGCCGGCGCGGCAGTATCCTATAGTGATGTCAGTCAGTAAATAAATGTTTGCCAAAAATACATAATAATGTCCATGCATGTCCGTAACATACTAGGTAAACCTGGTAGAACGGAAGCTTGAGCTCCCCGCTTGCATCTTCCACGAGCTCAGCATGGGCTGCCCATTCCTTGCTAGAGTCCTGTCCGGTCTTTGACGTGTACTTGACAGTCCCGTACAACATAAACTCGTTGGAGTCGGAGCCGAAAGGGAATATCTTTGAGACTGTGTGCGAGCGAGCCGCAACAGCCGCCCACATTCCCTGCCGGAGGGCCAGGATCTCTAAAGATAAGCAAACGGGTCAGTAACCGTAACAAGCACACAATCGTGTAACATTGGGCTACCCACGGTCAAAGCCAGCAGCCTTCTTCGAGGCCATGATCAATGTGGCGTCCGGGAGAAACAATTTCGCATATTGCCCGTGTGCCGTCGGGGTGTCTGATGTCCTGTAGAACGTATCGAAGAACGCAACGGCACGAGGGTCGACGCTGGTGCCCGTGGGCAGGACTGGGCTGATGTAAGAGGCCATATCGTACTATGTGGTCGCTGTGTTAGAAAGATAACAACGGGAACTTAAAAGAACTTAAAAAGGGTGTCAATTGGGCGAGGCAAGCCAGCCGTGACTGCCTCATCCAACATATATGAGCACAGTCTGGTATTTCCAACCGGGAGCTTCCTCTTTGTGGGGCACAAGATGACAGGGCAAGAACGACCGCCGTTGTCGCCACTCCGCGCTTTCCACTTTCTTTCTTTCTCTCTCCTGGTCATTCCTCATCCCAAGTGTACGTCTACAAAACCGGTGGTCACAAATGTGCTAAACTAGTCCACTCTTTCCTGATCCGACGGCCTGTCTCCCCATATCTATCATCCAAGCCCTGGCCACAGGCCGGTTTAACAGCAAGCGGGGTAGGCGCGATCACCCATTTAGCTAGGTCTGGGCTGCAGCTTCCAGAAAAACGAAAGCTCAGAAATGGCCCCGAACATGGGGCGAAGAAGGTGCGATGGTATGGGGTCAGTCTTAGACTCGCGCCCCCCAGGTATGGAGTAACTGACGCTGGAGGTCGTGCCTTCTTTTAATTTTCTCTCAAGCGGGAAAGTATGGGGTTTTGCACTTGCTGAATTATTTTCATGTTTTCTCCAGCTTCTCTCGCGGTTGGAAAGTGTGGGAACACGAAGTACACTGCATTATCGCGACCTGCAGCATCGTCAAATCGAGGCCCTCTGCCGCGCCCGACCCTCCAAGATGCCTTCGTCCAAGGTAAAGCCGTCAGAACGCCGCCGCTGCCAACAGGCCTGTTCCAGCTGTAAGCGACGAAAAGAGCGCTGTGATGGCCGCCAGCCGTGCAGCCGATGCATTGTTCGAGGCGTCCAATACGAATGCTACTTCTCTCGACCACTTGAGACACCACCGCCCTCAACAAGGCCCATGGCAGCATCTGCAGGTGCCACGGGGTCGACCACAGTACCGTCAGCAGCAGTCGCGACAGATGTGGCCGCCCCGGCCGTTGCATCAGCGGCACCGCAAACCGAAAACAGCCCACAGTCTACCAGCTCGGTGTTGGCTTCCGCTTCTGTCCCGACGAATGCCAACAGCCCTGGCCAGAAGGGGCCTCTGCCGGCGCCCACCACGTCGACCAACGCAAACGGCCTGCGACATGACCGCTCCATGGATTTTGACGAGCCGGCCGGGGTCGCACAAAGCACAAATTCCAATGTAAGCGATGCGTTGGATCAGCCACGGCGCAAACGGAGGCGGTCCCATCTGGGCTCTTCCTCGTCTGCCGCCGCCGTGCCCCATCTCTCGCGCCTCATCCAGGGCGGCCGTGGCAGCCTCTTTTACATTGGCGACTCGGCAAACTTGAGCTTTCTGCAAATCATCCGGCGATTGACTCGCGAGTCGATAGGCTCTTGCAAGTTCACCGACGACCCTTTCCAGCATCTTATTGTCGAGGCCGCACCATCCACCAGCAACAACTGGGTCTTGGATGCCATTCAGGGCCCTCCCAGCATACCTTACGTCGAGAAGGCCTCGTCCTTGCTGACTTGGTTTTTACGCGCTACAAACTGCATTTTGGGTATGTACGACGAGGCCGAGCTCAGAGAGAACATGCTCTGGTGGCTGCAGCAACAGTCGCTTAAAGATTCGTCTCCTGGCAGCGGCCGTGACAGTCTCACATCTGCCGACAGCGCCGCGCAGGAAGCGATCTTCTTTCTCATTTTTGCGATCGGCGCCCAGGCGAGTCCCGAAGACGACGACGAGTTGGCCGAAAAGTATTTCAATTACGGCCGCTACATCACAGTCTGCGGTGCCACTGTCGAGCCTAGTCTCTCTACAATCCAGGCCTACATCTTACTTTCCATGTATCTGCTTGCAGCGTCCCGCAGAAATGCGTCCTTCATGTACCTAGGAATGGCCGTTCGCGCTGCTTATGCCCTGGGCATTCACCGGAGCGACATCAATGCGGCCTTCGACCCGAATGAGTACGCGCCGCGTGAACGGCTGTGGAAGGTCCTGCGGACACTCGATCTGTTCTTGAGCACATCTCTTGGACGCCCACCGTCGACAACAGAAACACGCAACACCAAGGCGGAAGACAACTACTCGGCAGCAAACGACCTATGCTCCATCTTCGAAGCAATATTGACCCAAGTGTACTCGACACGTACAGTCTCGACCTCGACTATTGAAAGGATCAGCGAGCAACACAGGCTGTGGACAACGCGGTTTGCTTCTGGCCTCGCCACAGATGGAATCCAGCCGGAAGAGTTTTTGGATCTGGATGGCGACGGCACCAAGACACCAAACATCGGCCTCTTCCACCTAAAGGAAGCCTATTACTGGACCATTATGCTTCTATCGCGGCCGTTTCTAATTGAGAACATTTCGAAACACGTTGCTCAGTCCAAGGGCCAGTACAAGATGGACGGCGGTACTACAGCTCCAGCGAATCCACATTCGCCGTCGGAAGATATTCTTGCCTACGCTTGCGTCGATTCTGCCATCCGCACGATGAGTCTCCTCCGCGGGCTCCTTGATGCGCCGAAAGTACCGAAACGCCTTCCTTACATAGTAAACTCGGCGTTTGTGTCGGCGCTCGTCTTGGGCTTTGCGCAGTTTGGTGACCTAGACCGGGTATTCCCTATTGGCAAAAGTTTGGCTATTGCGCAGAAGGTCCTGGCACTTTTTGGCCGGCATGATCCTGTCTCCAACCAGTACGCTTCTATTGTCACCGACCTCCAGGCTGCCTGTGAAGCGTACCTGGAGAAGCGTGCAAGGGGCAAGATGGCACGGCATTCAGTCCTTATTGGCGGCCTGTTCGGCACAGTCGAAGACGCAAAGGCCAATCCAGCCGCCGCTGCCGTCGCCGCTGCTGCCGCTGCTACAGGAACCGAACGCCCGGATGACGGCGAAAGCGCCGGGCGCACAGCGGAGCTGTTCGCAATTACGCCACAATCGTTGTCGCCGACACAACAACAGCGAAGTCAGCAAGACCGTCAGCAGGACCTGGAGAAAAAACGACATCAAGAGGTACAAAATGTGCTGAATTTGCACAGAGGCATCCCCGGAGTTTCTGGGCCACATAGTCTATGCGACCCGAGTGCACCAGACAGCAACCCTCCCCAAAATCGCGACAGCAATGGACAGACGCCTATGCCAGCACCATTGCTGCAGAAGCAAAATCCAGCCATGTCGTCCATACAACAGCATTCGCCAATGCCTCATATACCACCCTACTCCGGCATTGATTTCACCCCACCATTCACTGACGGCAACGACGATTTTCTCGGCCTCACAAGCGCCGCAGAGGCAGATGATACGCTGGTCCGCCGGCACACAAACTCAAGTTATGACATGGACGACAACACACCGCAATTGCTGCCGCACATGTCCGGTCTGCCCGACATGATCTTGGCCATGTCCCCGCGCATGATTACTTTTGACTCGTTTGACAAGAACCTCCAGCTTTTCCCCACAATGGATACCACAGGTTTCTTGTAATTCTATACTATTCGGATGTACGGAATACCAAATTGCAATATTTGATGGGAGCACTTCATGATAGGTTTTGTTTGGCATTTTCGTCTTGGCTCGATTTGCGAACATACGGGATAGACATTTGTATTTTGGTCTGGTTTCGGCGTCCAACAATGTATTATATCCCGGTGGAATGCTTTTTATTTTATGATGCTTCGGTCGTTTTATTCTCCCTCTTCATAACCAATAAATCTGAAAGACATTTGTTTCATTATGATTTATTCGATATTGTATCATTTTTATCGACATTTCTGGATGAAATATTAAACTTGATGGATTTTATTAGCGTGGGTTTTCTTCAATCCATTTGATTTTAAGATTATGCTGCTAGATAACCTCTGCATCGAATGTGAATTATTCATACCTCACCTCTCGTCCAACACATAGTTGGCACAACTTTTACATATAACTGTGACTTGGCAACGACACACCCCCATAGCATTGTTCTTCAAAATTGCGAATTTGTGGTTTATTGGTATAAGGACCACGCGGCACCGCAAAGCAAGATTAAGAATACAAGTTTCTTCGCAACACAAAAAGCGGAATCACGATTAAGTCAATTCCTGTCGACCAACACAGGGCATTCCCTCCCTCTCTAGAAAACAACCAGCCGACGGAAGACAGCAGAAGCAGACGGAGACAATCCATCCCTCCCTCTGTGTTTACCATCTGCCGCCGTTTTCTGGAGACGGGAGTCTCTTTCCCTCATCAGTGCGGTTCGAATGGGACTTCCCATGCCACAATAGAAAAACAAAGACCATCTTCTAAGGTAAGAAACAAGAAAAGAAACTCTTTTGGTGCCGTCCGCCGCTGCATAGGTTGCAGTTGGATTTTGATTCCCATTTTTGTATATTTTCCCATTTTTTTCGCTTTTTGTGTTGGACTTTCCATCACCCACCACATTCTCTTTCTATCCGACTGTTTGGAGCGCCATCCGTATCAAGCGAGAAGCGAGAAGCGTGAAGCGTGCGCTCTAATGACAGTGAAAGAGGAGGTGTTTACCACTGAGTGGCCTCCTTGGGAGCAGCCTCGTCACCCCACTGGGCACCGCCAGTCTCGGCAGACCACTGCTGGTTGGGGACAGCCTCCTCCCAGCCGGTGGCCGCACCAGGGGCAGCGGCGAAGCCAGCCGGGGCGGCCTCCCAGTCACCGCCAGTGAAAGTCTCGGCAGCGGCGGCAGCGGGCTCCTCCTCGATGGCGGCAACCTTCTCCTCCTCGGCCTTCTCCTCAGCCTCGGCCTCAGGGTCGCGGTCTGTCAAATGTTAGCAGGTGTCCGATGACAAAAAAAAATGCAAGCAACAAGAAACACCCAGTGTGACATACAGAAGTACAGATCCACCATGACGTCCCAGGGGGTCTCGCGGTTGAAGATGGTACCGCGGAGGCGCAGGACCTCGCGGGCCAGCAGCCACCAGACCAGGCCAATGGCGTGGCGACCCTTGTTGTTGGTCGGGATGGCAACGTCGACAAAGTCGGTCGGCGAGTCGGTGTCGCACAGGGCGATGACGGGAATGTTGACGTAGCTGGCCTCCTTGATGGCCTGGGCGTCGGTGCGGGGGTCCGTCACAACAATCAGGCGGGGTTCCTTGAACGAACGGGTGATGTAGTTGGTGAAGGAACCCGGGGTGAAACGGCCGGCAATGGCCTGGGCGCCGGTGTGAGAGGCGAACTTGAGGACGGCGCGCTGGCCGTAGGGACGGGCAGAGATAACGCAGACATCGGCCGGGTTGTCGACAGCGGCGATGATGCGGGCAGCCAGGACAATCTTCTCCCAGGTCTTGCCAATGTTGATGACGTTGACGCCGTCGGCGCGGGTCTTCCACAGGTACGGGTTCATGTGCACCTGCAAGTTCTTGGAGCCGATGTGGCACTGAGCAGCCAGCAGGTTCTCAATGTCCTGCGTGGTGGCGTTGAAGATCGCCGGGAGGTTTGCGGAAGCCATCTTGACGGATGTTTGGAGGGATGGTTGAGGGGCGGTGGTGGTGAGGTTGGTTGCTTGCAGGAGAGAGGGAAGCAAGAAAGAAAACCCGCGATGCAGATGCTTTTCGATATATTTTTTTTAGAGGGGCGCCAAAATCCCCCCAAATTTTTTCACTTACAGACGGGTAGTCGCGAAAATTGGACTGCCCTATTCGCCAGTGATTTGTGGGCAAGTCCCCCGCCAGGGCTAGAACGACAGGTGAAAAAGTGTTGCACGTGATGTGCTTGGCGGCATTTTGCAGGCAATTGGCGCGCCGATGTATCTTTACCGTGATACACTGCCAACAACCGAACAATAATGCTTTTAATTTGCATATAAATCAAGGCGGAGGGTACTAATACCCTGCTTGGCTTTTCTTGTAATTTTGTATAATTTTATTTATGAGTTTCTTGCCCTTTTGGCTCACGGTATATACTTGCAGGCTACTTGCAAGGTCTGCTCCCAAGTCGACTCGGCAGGGATATAGTATATTCCGAATGACTAATCCACTCTAACCAATAACGGACTAGCCAATTACAGGCTCGAAAATTTTGGGAGCTGCATCTTGATATCGCGCGACACGGCCGATGTGTTGACGGCAGGTGTACATGCCAGCAAGTCTCGACCAGCAACCATGCCGCTTCGCGTACCGGGCCTGCAAGGGCTCTCAGTGTTCAACTGTATGTTAATTGAATGACTTCATTTGCCCTTCTTGAAACAACTGTTCGAAGCGGCCGAACATTCGCTGACTGTCTTTTCCCTTTAGTATGTCTCCGGCCAGCAGCAGCACGGCCAGCTCCTAGCCTGCAGCCCCTCATTCAAACAGCACATTTATCGCAACGAGAGAAGGCGAAGAAGAAGATCCGGTTGCAGCAACCATATAAATGGGCTCAGATCGTCGCGCGCAAGGCCGCCAAGGTGGCGCGCCAGGAAGAAGTCGCCAAAGCACGTGAGGCTAGCTGGGGCCACCACGTCCACGGCATTACGACGCCCTTTGTCGAGTCGTTTGACACAGCCGGCCAGGCATCTAAATCGAAGATTATTTTTGAGACAAACGAGAACGGCGAGCCCGTGCCGGCGTCGCTACCAACAGACTCGGATAAGCTCAACTTCCAATTGACCAAGCAAGAACTCGACGAGGCCGTGAGCATGGCGTACCAGCTTAGCAAACCGCTCGAGAACACGAACCGGATCCTGGTGGACGCTGTCACCGAGGCACAGGAGCTCAAGGAGCACGAGGAGCGGCACCGCAGGGCCGTCATTGCTCTGCAGCGCATCTCGTCGATGGACAACGCTAACAGCAAGAGCCGCATGCTGATCAACAAGCAGCGCTGCATCGAGAAACTCGGCCGCCACAACACGGATCAGGTTCTGCGGCCGAAGCCGCGAGCGCCGGGCCACCCAGAGCGGGAGGAGCTGAAGCGCGGTGGACCTGACACGGGCTCGTCCGAGGTGCAGATTGCCATCCTGACGGCGAAGATCCGCGTGCTGGCCAAAACCTTTGAGGGCCCATACGGCCACAAGGACAAGTACAACCGGAGGAACCTGCGTCTGCTGTGCCACCGGCGACAAAGGCTGCTCAAGTACATGGAGCGCAAGGAACGCGGCAGTGAGAGGTGGAAGAACATGCTCACGACGCTGGGCCTGACGGAGGCTACCTGGAAGCAGCAGATTGAGATCTGAGGGAGGTGACACGGGGCAGGGCCCCTCCCTATGTATATACTTTCCCTCTTCCTCTCTCGTCCTCCCTCTCTTCACTGCGGTGCGCTGGCACTTGGTACATTTTATGTTTCATACCATTTCACAGCGTTTCCATTTCACTTTCACACGTGCTGGCGCGCAGGCTGATTTAGGAGGGAAAAGAGAGTTAAATATCCACGAAAACAGATGTAATTATCTATGTACAATACTGACTAAACCGACATGACCCAATAACAAAAACAACATATGAGAAGAATGCACTAAAACTGTATGAAAAATGGCGTCCCGGCAATGGGAGCCAAGCAAAAGTTCCAAACGCCTTCCCGTATGTCAGAACGGAGAGAGAGACCTCTATGAACAAGAGTCTGCTGATTATGTGTGTGTGTGTCTGAGGATATTGCTCGATAAACCGACAAGACGTGAAAAAAGGGGTGCAAGAAGCGACGAGTAGACAGAGAGACGATGCCCTTTAGAAAACGCTGATGTAGTTGTTGATCCGCTCCTTCTGGTTCTGGGCGATGCACTCGGCAATCCACGTAATGTTGCGAATCTCCTGCTCGCGCAGCTTGACCCACGCGTACACAATCGCATACGTAAACTGCCGCGTAAAGGCGTTCTTGGAGATCTCCATTTCCTTCTGATAAAACATGTCCTCGAGACTCCGACTGTCCGAGCCTCCGGAACCGCCGCCCATATTG
Source organism: Sporothrix schenckii 1099-18 (assembly GCF_000961545.1). Classification (NCBI taxonomy): domain Eukaryota; kingdom Fungi; phylum Ascomycota; class Sordariomycetes; order Ophiostomatales; family Ophiostomataceae; genus Sporothrix; species Sporothrix schenckii. Next base: position 3,694,117 of record NW_015971148.1, read on the forward strand.
CCAGGGCCGACAGGGCCGCCGCCGAGGTTGACCGCCTCGAAGAAGCTCTTGTAGTCGGACTGGCCATCGACGGCCAGGCGCACTCCGTCGATGTCGTCGGCGCGCGACAGCATGAGGGTGCCTTCTGGGTACAGACGGCCAAAGGTCGGGTACAGCTTGTTGCGGTCGGCCTTGGACAGCTCGGTGCCAAAGGAGTTGATGGTGATGTTGATGGCGCGGCGGTCAGCCTCGAACTCGAGAATCTCGGACATGACCTCGGCCGTTGGCGTGCCCGCCATGTCGGAGTGCGTGTTGACAAAGTTGTAAAAGTCCTCGAGGTAGTTCTTGTAGAGCGTGTTGCGCACAATCTCAATGTTGAGCTCGTCCAGGTCCTGGTGGCTCAGACTGCCCTTGAAGAAGGGCGCCAGCGGCGTCTCGATGAGCACGCTGTTGTAGAGCTCCTCAATGTTAGTGGCTACGCACAAAACGGGCAGCGTGTCGAACCAGCCAAGCGGGTGGCACCGGTCGAGCAGCTCCCGGGTGTCGCGCTCGTGCAGAGTGCCGGTGATGAGTAGGGCCACGTTGTCAATCATGTAACCGTAGGTGAGGTAGTCCATGAACTTGGCCAGCGATCCGACCGCGTTGGCGCGAACATAGCGGAACTCGGATACGAGCTTGTCGGTCGTCTTTGCGGCGAGGCTCGATGTCGACGGGTTTGGCGGCAGGGATGCGAGGAAGTCGCCGTAGGCCGGGCCGAGCTGGAGCTTCAGGTCTGGGCGCATTAGCTACGTGTATTCTCGGCGAGGTGAGCATAAGCAGTACGTACCATCCACGTTCTCGCACTGCGTCATGTTACTGTAGTTGGTGCCTGTCAGAAGGCCATTGCGGTAGCCCCGGACGATGCCCTCGATGTACCTAGGGGGAGAGAAGTCAGCAGCTGGTCGGACGGTCACCATCGAATCTCGAATCTCGGTGATCGCCATCCCTTACCCATTGTCGACATTGAATAAGAGGCCCTCCATCGTGGCGGTAATAGATGGTCTGCAGTGGGAGCAGACAGAAGCTGGCGATGTGTCGTTGCCTGTTGCGTCAAGGTAAAAGACGCAGGAGCCAGCAGCTTGGCTGGAGCAATTCTCAAGGCAGGTGCGATACAAAACAGTGTTAACTTACAATCCCGCACAGTCAATGTGCACGGTGTACTACTTCCCCATTACGGACTAGCGCAAGAAAGCCACACCGCCCCACTCTAGTACGAAAAAAAGCTCTGTCTGGCAGAAAAACAGATTCCCTAGCTAAAAAGTTCTCGACGCAGCAAAAAAATATTCCTCCTTCTTTTTACCCTTTCTCAGCCAATTCCTCTCGCGACGACAATCGACAGCACCACGCTCTCGCCGCGCAATATTCTTTATATTCATCTCCAGGAACGAGCGACAACCCTCGAAAGCGCCACTCGTTGACACAATGGCGCCCCTTTACCTCCTGTCGGAGACAAGCGCCGGGTATGTTTTGCCCAGCCTCTTCTGTTGTTTTCGAAAGACCGGGACCGTGCCTGGCTTTTATCGAACTCGACATAGTGTCTTCACAGGGCAGTTGCTAACATTTTGTGTCTTTGCTCAGTTATGGCTTGTTTCAGGTGAAGGACAAGAAGCTCATTGAGGGCGATGATGTGACCGACCGTCTGTCGACTCTGGACAAGATCAACAAGGAGTAAGTGTTTTTGTTGGTCCCCGTGAATGCCTCGACTCAAGCCGCGTTCTCGGATGACCGACCGAACGACGGCAGACCTGGCCCTTTTTTGCACATAGGAACGTGTTGCTAACCGCATTCTCCCTCTCCGTTTTGCAGGGTCCAGTTCAACTTGTTCAAGAAGTGGAACAGCGCCGTCGAGGCCGTCGCCGAGCTCGATAAGCTGATCGACGGCAAGATTCCCCCGATCCTGACGCAGCTGCTGGAGGAGGTCAAGGAAAAGTCGAAGAAGGCGACCATCCTGGTCGAGGACAAGGCTCTCGGCAACACGTTGCAGAAGCTGCCCGGCTACAACCTCACAGCCATCCCCGCCGGCCCCGGCACTGCTGCCGGCGAGGTCTTCCGTGGCATCCGTCAGCATCTGTCGAGCCTCATCCCTGACATTGACGAGTCGGGCTTCAAGACCATGTCTCTGGGTCTGTCGCACTCGCTGTCTCGCCACAAGCTCAAGTTCTCTGCCGATAAGGTCGATGTTATGATTATCCACGCCGTGTCCCTGCTCGACGATCTCGACAAGGAGCTCAACGTCTTCATGATGCGCGTCAAGGAGTGGTACGGCTGGCACTTCCCCGAGCTGGCCAAGATCTTGAACGACAACGTCGCCTACTCCAGGGTTATTCTGGCCGCTGGCATGCGCGAGAACCTCGTCAACACCGACCTGTCCGAGGTCTTGCCCGAGGAGATTGAGGCTGCCGTCAAGGCTGCCGCCGAGGTCAGCATGGGCAGCGAGATTGCCAGCGAGGATCTCGAGAACATCACGCTGCTCGCCGAGTACGTTGTCATGTACGCCAACTACCGCACCCAGCTGTCCAGCTACCTGGACTCCCGCATGAAGGCCATCGCCCCCAACATGACCGCCATTGTCGGTCCCCTGATCGGTGCCCGCCTTATCTCTCACGCCGGCTCGCTCATGAACCTCGCCAAGAGCCCCGGTTCAACCATCCAGATTCTTGGTGCCGAGAAGGCACTGTTCCGCGCCCTCAAGACCAAGCACTCCACCCCCAAGTACGGTCTGATTTACCATGCTTCGCTGGTCGGCCAGGCCACCGGCCGCAACAAGGGCAAGATGGCCCGCCAGGTCGCCTCCAAGGCCGCCCTGGGTGCGCGTATCGACGCTCTGGCCGAGTACGAGGACGAGGAGACCGTCGACGACGACATCCGCGCGACACTGGGTTTGGCCGCGCGTGCCAAGCTCGAGCTGAGCCTGTCGCGGTTGGAGCACAAGCCCCTGTCCAAGATTGCTGCCACGAACGGTGTCAGCACCGTGGGCAAGTGGGACGTCGCCGAGGCCCGGAAATACAACGCCGACGCCGATGGCCTGACGGGCAACGAGGAGGCTGCCGCTGAGCAGGCTGTTGCCAAGAGCGAGAAGAAGGACAAAAAGGACAAGAAGGAGAAGAAGGAAAAGAAAGAAAAGAAGGACACAAAGGCGATTGCCGCACCGGAGGAGGACACGGTCATGGAGAGCAACGACGAAGCCGCCAACGGCACCTCGGGCCCGGCCAAGCTGACCGAGGAGGAGTACGAGCAGTTTGCCGAGGCGGCCGGCATCTCTGTCTCCAAGTTCAAGCGCAAGTACGAGCGCGGCGATGTCGAGATCGGCAAGGACGGCAAGCCCGTCGTGCACAGCAAGAAGGAGCTGAAGAAGCTGCGCAAAGCGGAGAAGAAGGCCGAGGAGGAGAGCTCGAGCAAGCGGAAGCGCGACGACGACGCCGAGACGCCCAAGAAGAAGAAGAAGAAGCACAGCGACGCATAGAGCTCGGTTTAGTACCACTCTGTTGCTTTGTTGCGTGTACTTTTCCTGTCTTCGTTTCGTGTTTCTCGTCCTGCATATCCCTTTCTCTGCTTCATTTTCTCTGCTGGCTTTCTAGGCATCTTCATCCCCATGGCGCCGTTTTGATTGTCATTTACTCACCCTCTGGGCATCTTCTATTTTGGATCCTCTTTTGGCGTTATTTTCTTGTTTTTGGCGAGGGCCTTACTTGTTGTATTTTTCTGTTTGGCTCTGGGACAAAAGGGTCGGAGTTGGGTGCGATTTTACCATCAATGCTTTTTTGTTTTATTTCATCCTTTTGTTGCATTGTCTCCCTGTTCGCATAGTCTGTCATATGCTTGTTTATACCTTAATGCTGGATCAGCTGGCTTCTTTTGGACGCCGTTCCGTTGCTCAGAGTACGAACAAAATCAAGAGGGGAAAGTGTTATATGCTTGAACCGAACCGTTTGAAAGAAATATGTAGTGAAAGATGGAAATCGTAAATGAAATTGAAGAGTGTTGATGTAGAAATACCTTCATGAAGTCGACGGCTTATTCCAGTCTATCGGAAGACACGTGACTGGTTTGATAGTGTCACGTGCCGGCATTAGTGACGGTTTGTAAAATTTCCCGCCAAGCTCAACCGCATCTTAAAAACGTCAAGTGAGCCAACAACCACGACCACGACGTTTCTATTTTCGCGCGCGCAGCACGACTTTGCAACGTGTCTACGGACGTGACCGTCGAATTGGTGAGGAAAACTCCTTTACTACAAGTGTCTGCAACTACGACTTGATTTTAACTCGATACCAGCATTTCATCGGCGCCCAACTTCATCATCCTCGATCTCAAACTTTTTGCGAGAACGACGACAAAAGGCATACAACGCGAGACCTCTATCTTGAGTTGACACCAACAGTCGACTTCCTTCCACTCTTTTGTTGTCGACTACACAACCCCACATCTCCACAACCGCACAACATGTCCTTCTTCCAGGTGACCCTCAACCGGTCGGCCATCGGCTTACCGCAGCGCACCCGCGATGCACTCGCTGCTCTTGGCCTGCGGCGGCGCAACCAGACCGTCGTGCATGCGGTGTCGCCGTCGTCGGCCGGTATGATCTTCAGCGTCAAGGAGCTGGTGAAGGTGAAGGAGGTCAGCGAGGGCCGCGAGGCGACGCTGGCCAAGCTCAAAGCGGCGCGGCGGCCGGATCCCGGTTTCGTCGTTGCACGGAAATACCACGACCTGAACGAGCAGAGCCGGCAAGAGTCAGGGCCGAAGAGCAGTTTATGAGGAAACGAGAGTGAGGGGGGGTTGGAGGCGACTAGGCGCATTGATGCGAGCAGGCGCTTCGCGTTGTACATATAACTTGAAGTAACTCACTACATGATTTAGTTTTTGGGTTTGTTTGGCTGGGCAAAAAGACTTTTGACCATTTTCGAACCGTCTTATGAATTTTGTGAACATTTATACCAAATATAATTACTCGTCTAGTTTTTGTTATCGTAACACCTTCACAACGCCCATTTAATTTCCCAACAGCCAATGTCCAAAGTTCAGCCGGCACTGGCCCAGAAATATGCCACAACAGAGAGTCGGGCGAGTCGTTGCCGTATTGCCGACCCTGCTCAGCTCAATATGCACGTTACAAAGTCACTGTTGTGGGTTTTGACGTCGCCAAGACAGAAAGAAGACAGGCCTTCAAGCGCCTCTCACTTTTTCGCCGTATTCTGAATTGGGCGTCTCATATTCGCTCACAAAGTATTTCACCATATTTTTGCCGAGCCAGGTAGTCAACTTGGCTAGCTCGTCTCGCAGCCGGTTGACCGACTGCTGATCCATGTTTGTCTGTGAGATGAGCTCGGGTAGGGAAACTGTACGAATGTGTTAATGCCAACTTGTGAAAGACTAAGGGTCGGTGTTGTGTTGTGCTTTGACATACCAAGAAGGCGACACAGGTGCTCGGCACCATAGGTCTCGATCGGGGACTTGTACTTCTCGTCCGTCTCCCATAGCTCGTGCATCTCAATGTATTGTGGGCGCTCGAACCTGAAAAAGGGCCTGTCTTAGCTAACCGACCAAGCTTTGAGGAGGAGGAGCCACAGAAGTTCACAACATACCGATAGAGCAGGATGCGGCCTAAGCATTTGTTGAAGTACTCCCGCAGTCCGGCAACCGTCTCCTCAAGGATATCGAGGCTAGCAGAGCCTTCTTCTCGATGTGGTCGTTCAAAGGTGAGGTAATCGTCCAGAACAGTCTCAGCCGGAACTTTGTGTGGAAGCGGTACCAGTTGCTGGTTTTTGGTCACATTCTCCCAATCGTCAACGAGTGCCGCCTTCAGGTGATCGGGGAGAGTGAGCCGGATCGAAGGCCGGTTGTGGAAGTTGTCCTCCTTGTAGTCGTTAGAGGACAATTCGAACAGTGGGCAGCAAAATGAAACAAATCGACATTAAACAATAAAAAAAAAAGAAAGCAGAACAGAAAAAAAGAAAAACGGAAAAAAACGAAAAGACGACATGAGAGAATAGGAGACCGCTAATCATCCAAAAGAGAACAGTAAAATACAATGGTAGAACATGGGGAAGAAAGGGGTATGTCATATAAAGGAATTCCTGGGAAGAAGCGTGGTGTGACTACTGGATTCGATGCAAGTCACGCATGACACTTCTGCCAGATCGTCAAGTGGCACTTTGACCGCTGGATAGTCACTGCCGGGCCGAGGTCAGAGCCGTCATACTTTGAGGTGCCTCCGATTGATGATGCGGACGTGCGCATGCCCGCTCGAGCTCTTGCGCTTTGCTATGTGGATCGGCTTATCGGAACGCCTCGGCTTCTCTATGCGCTGGGGCCGCTTCGTTTGGTTGACCACCACTATGCGTATATGCTTGGGCGAAGAAACATATTCTTTGGCCACGCCGGCAACTGAAGACTGGTTTCCGGCTGAGACCTCGGTCTCGTTTGTGACCTGGGCTTCGTCCGTGGCCTGAGTCTCGTCTGTGACTGGGACCGTGTATGTGATCCCAGCCTCGGCTGAACCCAGCGGCGTTCCAGTCGTAGGATCCTCAGCATCAGAATGACTATCCTCCAGGGCTTTTTCCATAGCTGTCACCCAGGAAGTGTCCACACCACTGGTGTCCACGTCGGAAGAACCTTGTCTCGCGGGTTGGCGTCGTTTAGCGCGACGAGGGAGGCGGTCAACGAATTTCTCGGCTTCCTTCAAATAGTGATTGATCCCATCACTAGGAGGAAGCTCGGCCAGCGCATCGTATTCGCGCTCGGCGAGTGCGTTTTCGTACTTGGCGTAGTGGCTAATGCTTTTGAAACGAGACGCAGTAAGGGAATCCAACGTCCTCGCATTCAAGCGCGCTGGAGGTGCCTTCACAGTGCTGTGCGTCTCAGCGGCCTTCCTAGTTCGAAGTCGCATGGTTGCAACACTAGAAAGTAGGCACGTGGAACGTTTCGTCGTGGTGGTATAAAGTGAGGAAACGATAGATATGTAAAGCAGAGATATGCTAAAGAAGAGAAGAGGAAACAAACAAAGCCGAGAAGAAGGGTGGTCAAGAGTATTGGGTAAAATTGGAGAGTAGAGGTGAATGATCGGATAAAACGGAGCTGCAGTAGAAAAGAAAATGTTTGTGGGAGCAGAATATGGCAGTAAAGGGCAAAACCAGGCGACTCGTACAAGTCGGCGAACCTTAATCGCCAGTTGCTGTAGTCATCAGGTTCGGCCGTTGGATGACCAACCCATCGCTATATATGTGCTCACAGTGCAGGCACAGCAGCCAGAGATGACTCCTGATCGGAAGGAGCGAAGGGGTAGACGTTCCAAGAAAAAGCAGGCGTGAATGAATAAAACAATCATAGGGTAAATTGCATAAGGAGCGAAAGAGGCAGGAGGCAACAACGCCTTGACGTGATAAATGTCAATCGTTGAGAAACACGGCCAGAAGCACCTGCCTGTTGCAAGTGCTGGCTTGGATGGTTCTCTTAGAAAGACACGGCGTTCCTACTTAGGAAGTCGTTGTCGGCGGTCATGGAAGGAGTGATCGTCTGCCAATCATAGAATACGCTGGCGGTATAAAACAAAACCATAATACTGGCAACGAAATCATAAGGTAGAACGTAAATGCATCAAAGATACCAATCAAGAACATAGCAAAATAAAATATTCACTCACATGTTCAAGGTCGTAGTCCCGTTGACGCCGTGGGCCGCGTGCGTGTGCCAGGGAACCAGCGCCTGTCCGTTCTTCACTGCCGCGTGCAGAGGCCATCTCGGAGTGCCGGTCAAGGAGGTGATGGTGGTCACGACCACCGCGCTCGCCAGGCGTTGCTGTGCCCGTACCACTGCCACCACCACCAAAGCTGCCCGGCCCACCAGGACCGCCGCCAACGATACCAGCCGCTGCGGCTGTCAGACTGGATCGGCCACCACCACCGCCCAAGCCACCTGGACCGCCAGGGCCCTGACCAGGCTTCTTGGCCTTGGCGTTCTTCTGCTGCTGCAGAAGCCGGGCTTGGTCACGCAGCTGTGCCGCTAATTCGCGGTTCTCGTCGTTGAACTTGCGGACGCGGTCGGCGGGCACCCAGTCATCCCAGGTGTTCTTCCAGCCCTTGTAGTGGATGCGGAAGCGCCAGCGCTGGCCATCAGCAGCGGCAGTCCCTGTCACCTGCTGAACATCCAAGACGCGTGCTTCATACAGCATGTCCATGTGAAAGCAAAAGACGCGCTCATCGACCGCATAAGGCGCGGCGGCCTGCTTCGGCGGCATCTTGATGGACGGGCGAAGCTGGATGAGAGGCACGCAAAGGGCAAAGAAAAAGGAAGTCTGACCATGGTGTTAGTATATTGTGAGGCAATGGAGTGGCTTATGACAGAATCAGGAGCTCACAAACGTGTCAACAGTTCGACGAATGCCCCAAATACACCGCCAGGAGAAAAGGTCTTCTTAATACGGTCGCAATTTGGGCAAGAGCGTCAAGTAATGCCGCCGAAAGAAGCAGGAGCAGAACGAGTGTGACAATCAAAGAGAGAAGGCGCTACTACCGTAAACAAGTTCAGATTTTATGACAAGTGCAGCAGCAGGAAGACGCGGTGAAGACGATCTGTAGCTCAATGTGCATGGATGAGTTAAAAGGAAGGAGGTGAGGTCGTGAAAGCCCGTTGTGAGAACGTAATTGGCTGTAATCACGGGATTGGCCACTTGAATTTTTCCAACGCTGGCCATCTCTGTCCCAGAGCGCCTGCCCACTGCCCTGGGCCCCCCGCTATATATTATCGAGCCGCGTCAACACGCGACGCGCCTGTACTTTCTGTGCGCACTATAACGTACTCCGCATACCTTTGCACAGGCCAGTTCGAGAACAATCTCAAATATAGCGACGCATTGTTATCTTACACGTTGCCCTTCATCTTCATCACCGTCGCCAATCTTCACCATGGCTCCAACCGAAGCCTCTATCCTGGAACAGTTCCTGCTGGCCCCCTCTCAACTGCCAACAATCATCTCCCTCGACGACTTCACGGCTTTGTTTCCTCGGACGCTGCAGTCCTCACCGCAGGTCCGCGCATTGTATCGTGATCTGCAGCGCCAGCGCAGTGCCTTGGTTGATGCCGTTGCAGCTGACATTGACGACGAGGTCGCGAAAGGCCGGCTTCTGCGACGGTACGCCGTGCGTGCACGCCTCCGTGCCGAAGCACAAGAAGACGTGGCAGGCGACGACGAGCTGCAGATTGAGCACTTTGTAGCTTCGTCTGCACCAGATGGCGGCGATGGAATCACAGCTGGTACTGATACTGGCACTGCCACAACCACTGGGGCTGGCGCGGCGAGAGGAGGACGCGGCAGCGGAGGGCCTTCCTCCCACTCACTCACATCCATTGTGCCAGAGCTGGACGACGCCATACGCGACCTCGAAGCGGAAATTCAACAGCTCGACGAAGAAGAGGCGCGTCTGACGGCGGCTGTCCAGCAGTCGGTCGGCAATCTGAGTGACCTACGATATGGACGTCTTTACAATCCACAGTTACCCGACGAGGTCATCAAGGGTCTGCAGAATGTCCAAGCCACCTGTGAACAGATGACCGCCGAGACCAGCACAAGTACAGCCTCGACCAACACTGCGGACCAACGACCAGCGACATGACTCGAGACGTGACAGCACGAAGTTTGCCCGAAAGAAAAATTATGAAACAATGCAGATTCGATGTCCTGCGCAAGAAACAAACCAATACAAAGACCACAGTCAGGGCCTAGCCGCCCAAACATATCCAACCACCAGCCAAATGTTATTTAAAGCGTTTTTGTGTACAACGCAGACTTATGTGCACAGCCGAGATACCCAAACAATGGAGCCAATCAATCCCGACAAAAAGAACCAAGATTCTCTTATCCTGCCCCATCCTCTCATTATTATATTTTTTAAAAAAAATCAAATCCAACCATCCTTTACGAGCAACGAACACCACAAGCACCGGGAACCGTTGGCGTGTCCACAGCGCATGTGCACTTTAGCGCGCAGCGGCGGGAGCAGCAGCACCAGCAGGGCCAGCGCCCGGGCGGCCGGCACCGGGAGCACGGCGACCCCTAAAGAAACGTGGTTAGTTGTGGGACAACAGGATGTGACAAGGACGGAGACGAGACAAAATAAAGGCACTTTGGAAACTCACATGAAGGTGCGGCTGACGAAAGAGACAGCAATCATAAACATCCAGCTGGGCACCGCGTTGAAGAACCACAGGACGTAGCCAATGGGGACAGCCAGGCCAAGCTCGGCCAGCTGGCCGTCGAGCGGGTGGAAATAGCCGTCGATCTGGTGGAAGTTGGTGCGTGCCTTGTCCTCGTACAGGTTCACATAGGTCTCGGGGGTCGACGTGGTGAAGTTCAGGCGCTTGACGTAGATGTCGGTCTTGGCCGGCTTGGGCAGCAGCTCAAAGATGTACAGGTAGCCGGGGCTGGACGACCAGCTGTTGCACAGGACGGGCTGGTCATCGCAGTTGATGATGCCGGCGTGTGCGCTGGTGGCAGCGGACGTCTTGACGGTTGCGGCGTAGAAAGCCGACTCGATGATAGCGCAGTGGCCTAGATAGGAGACGATGTTAGCAAATGTACACAACACTACATAACACTAGAGAGCCAGAAACGAAAGAAGGAAAAGAAAACTATGCGCGCTGCATACCGAAGCAAGTCTTGTTACGGCCCGTGATCAGAATGCGCCACTCCTCGGGGACCGTAGCATCCGGCTTGACCGTCGAGTAGAGGGTGCTCTCCCAGTTGCTCAGAGTCAGCTCGGTTGGGGTAGTGGAGGAAGAACCGGTCGCCGGGGCAGCACCGCCAGTAGCTGGCCCAGACGAAGCAGAATCGCCGGTGGCAGCTTCGGGGGCGCCGACGCCGAGCGAACCCAGCAGGTTCTGGAACTGCGCGCGGTACTGGCCGAACAGGCCGCCGTCCTCAGCAGCAGCGCCCAGGAGCGGCAGTGCCATAAGGGCCGATTTCGTCGAGAAGCGCATTGTTGCGGATGTGAGTATATGTGCGTGGACGTTCAAAAAAAGAAAAAGGGGGCACGACCGAGTAAAATAGACAGTGAGAAAGTGAGGAATGAGAGCAACAGGAAGGGGGAAGGGAAAATTAAGCCCAAAGGTGCTGGAGGAACGGTATTAACAGAGATAAAGAGACCCGACAAGAGGATCTGAAAACGGGGTTTGCAAAGGAAGGACACGAAAGAAGCTGCAGAAGATGGAGGTTATGGAGATGCCGATGGGAAGAAGCTAGATGAGGAGAGGAGGCCAGATGTTTGAAGAAGGGGACAGAAAAGGGAAGCTGCTTCCTAGTCGAACTGCGCGTGTCGAACGGGTCGCATGGAGACGGGCCGTGTTTTCTGTTGTCTTATTGGGCAGTGCTATGAGACTTCTACCCAGTGCGCGTTGCTGACACCACTGTTTGATCACTGTGCAACCTCTTGTGCAATTTTAGTGGCCGGACAGTGCCAATCACGCTAGCGGGGAACTAGGCAGAGTGAAGCAGAAACTGCCAAAAGATGAGGGAAGGAACGACCTGGCAACACCTTCACTGCTCTGGAAGACGAGTGCGTTCCTTCAGAAGCGGAGCCATAGAACCATGCGGAAGTTTTGATTTTTCTTCCAGAAAATGACAAAAGTTATGCCAACCTGGGCTTCACGCTGCATGGGCTGTTCGTATTCTGGGGGATTGCAACAGCATACAGCGCAAATGTACGGCATACTAATTCCGCAGTGGAGAGGCGACTAGGCCGCAGTACAATAACGCAAGCTCTGCAGGAGCTGCCATAGCTCCTGCCCTGTCAGCCTGTCAAGCCTGAGACTTTGGTAACTATCGCTTCTGCTCGGTGGACAAGTTTAGTGGGCTGCGGGGACTGGTCGCCTCGAGTGATGGGGACCAGCTAGCTCTTGCTAATTACGGATAAAGTGTCTTTAGAGGTTTTTGCACTGTAATATGAAGCATTTTGCAGGATGTGACCGCAGGAATGGCGAGAATTTAGATAGCTAGCCCTTTGAATCGTGTTATTATGGGATACCGGGAAAAGGTCAATGTTAACGAGCTTCGTTATCCACTATATTCATGGCAGGCCATGCCGTTCAATGACAACAGATATTGCCAACTGAAACCAATTGATATCACGTGATTCTCACGCAAAGGCAACCACAAGGCTGCCCCACAAATCACTAGAAACTGATGTTGATAACGATAGCGAGCACCATGTGCTGTAAATGGCCTGGGCGCGCTCAAAAGTCGCGATCTTGAGACGCGACAACCTGACGACACAAGGCTCCAACAATACATCGCAGCAATGGTATGTTTCCGCCTCTTGAGGATGTTGTTTTACGACTTATCAAGCTAATAAATACCACCTTTCACCACTCAGGCTCGAATAAACACGTCCTTTGGAAGCGACCAAGGTGCAACGGCGTTGGGCGCGTCACAGAAAACAACAAAACGCGGCCGCAAGGCCAATACTGACGCTGAAGCCGATCGGCCCAGCAAGCGAGCCCGGAAAGAGGCCGAGCCAGAGCCAGAGCCACGACGGAGCCGACGCGACAGAAATGTGCGTGACGGCAACATTTCGTCAAAAACGGGCGGACCGAGCGCGCAGCCTGAGTCGTCGTCTGTGACCATTACGGGTGCCAAGGCATCCAAATCGAAAGCAGGAAAGGCAGAAAAGACAAATAAGACGACAAAAGCCAACAGGGTGCGTACAGTAGCAGAACCATCAGCCGATACCCCGAAGCGAAAAGCTGGCCGGCCACATAGAGCGAGTGCAACTGCAGATGAGGTGCCACCGCCGACAAAGACTACGAAACCAGCCGAACATTCAAAGACAAAGAAGCGAGCGAGGACGGAAAAGACAGTAGGAGCGGAAACGACCGCTGTCGAGACATTGACCTCCAGTCCACAGCAGACGAGAAAGCGTGGTCGAAAACCAAAGCAGCGCGACGAAGACAGCGACAGAACCAGAGACGCTGCTGAGGAGCTAGAACCGGAGCTTGAGCAGCCGTCAGAGCTAGATCAAGATCCAGAAGAGAGGGCTGAGGATGCAGGGCGACGACGCCGCCAGAGTGGTGGTGGACGCGCTCAGCCCCCGAGCCAGCATTTTGCTCAGCTAGTCCCCCGCACGCGTTACATACCCCTCGCTACCATGGCGAACAAGTGGGCGCCGCTCGAGCGCGAAGCCATTGCCGCCGTACAGTCCCTCCTGGAAGAGTGTGCACGGCCGGTCATATCGCGCGTCGGCGCCAACGCCGGCGCCAGCGGAGGTGGTGCAGCCGTGGAGCGGCGCCAGGAGCAAACGCGGCAGGCCATTGCCAGCGTAACGCGCCGCGTGCGATCCAAGCTCGTCAAAGGCATCCCCTTCCCACCAGGCACGGTGCACATTGTGTCCCGTCGCGGACGCCCCAGCACAAAGCCACTGCCCGACGACGACCGCAATGGTCTCGCGGCCGACTTCAACTTTGAGCGCGCCGTCGAGGAAGCTCATGCTCTCGAGCAGCAGCTCAGTCCGCTGCAGCATGCCGTTGCCTTGCTCGAGCGCGAGCGCAAACACGAAGAAGAGGCACTGGCGGCCGACTATGCTGCGTTGCGGCAGCTTGAGACCAACGCGCAGGCCGACCTGCGCACGTGGCGCGATCGAACACGACGGGCGCACGTGCTAGCTCCAGTGGACGTCGGCGACAACAGGTCCCTGAAAGGGGGCAACGACGACAGCCTGCAATTTGTGGAGCTTGCGAAACGAGCGCCTGCCTTGGGTGGCAACGACCATGGCAAGGACGAGAATGAGAATAACGAAAACGGACAGAGCAGGGACAAGAGTCAAAACGGAGGTCTTTTTGAGGTATTTCTTCTTTTTACTCGTGTCTCCCATGTATCGTGTGGGCCCCCACTAACAAATAATACAGCATCTCGACAAGGACCTATCTACAGTGGCAGCGCAACTCAGCAACCACATGGACAGTCTCAAGAGCAACCTTCAGCAGATCGCTGGCGTCCTGCCCGCCATGACCCAGACCAAGGCGGCGTTGCAGCACGTTCTTCACCAGCGGCTTGATCCTGAAAAATATGAGCGTATCATTCTCGGCCCGTAAAGCCCAAAGCATTGGGCCTGATTTTGGGTGCCCTAATTTTTGTACACTATATACTCCAATCTGCTCCGATCCCGCTGTCCCGAGGCTATAATGAATTGAACGATTAATACGGCGCAAGCGTAAGTCTGCAAATCTGCATATTTGATATTGTAACAGTGTTCGTGCTAGCGGCTCAACCGTCTCTGGCGGCACCCGTCCCAAGAGCCAAGATTCTGGCCATCCCATGCTTCCCCCCCCCCCTCCTGTAACCGTGCCATCTGTGCCGTTCTTGCAAGCGAAGCTCTCCCGTCTTCTCCAATTCGAGAAACTGGGAATAGGCTCTGACTCCAAAAAGTGCCCAGTAGATCTTAAGATGTGAAGGAACTGCAACGGGGACGGCAATAAACTCGTAAACGCCAGGACCATGCTGTCGAAACGGTGATCAATTGCAATTAGTGTTCTGCAATTGACCAATTGATCTCTTGGATTGCCCTGGAAACCTCAAATTAATCAACTGGATGTCGCTATGTCGTGCTAGTGGCAACGTCAGCACAAAGAAGCTCCTATACGTCCCGCAACGGAGCTCTGGACCTGCGTTTACAGCGACCGTTAACTGCACAGAGTCAGAAAACCCGGTCTCGCCCACCCGCCCCTCCTTCAGCTTCTTTGCCCCTCCGAATCAGGAGAAGAATCAGACTCCCACATCGCGCCATCAGAATGAGGAAAGAACTACCCCACCATAGAAAGTTTTTTCTCAATTATCGTTTTCTCACCCCAGCCTGACAGTCCAGTCGTTCTTGCCTCTCCTCTGGTTCGTGCTCCTTTTTGTCCACCCCCGCCTTCTCTTTCCGGCGCACATTTGTTGAGTAATTACGACGTATTGTCATACAGAAACTGCAGAAACGGAGAAAGAGTGCTGGAGCTCACCCACTTTTCCCCAACGAGCTCACCGTTCCTGCTCGTGCACTTCCTCCCCTTGTGCCTTCTCACTTCTCGTGGTACCCGTAACTCGCACTACGCAAACTTCCGTATCAAGTAATTGACTCTTAATTTCGCGTCCCTTTGTACCTTCCCGTAGCGCAGCAACCAGTGAGAAAGCATGCACGTTGGAGCATGTGGAAGAGAAGACACAATTGACAGTAACGGCAACCGCGTTGTCCCTCCCACTATCACACCGCCCTGTTAGCCGCTTGCACCTTCTCTGCTCCTGCTATTAAAAAATCTTCGCCTTCCCACATCCCGCCTTTTGATTTCGCCTCCTTTTCTTCTCCTTCTTCTTCTTCTCCCTCCTTTCTTCTTTTCCCCCCTCTCCTTTCACCATACGCTCTCACGTTTCTCTGTTCATCCGACGATTCTCCTCCGGACGGACTTTTCTGTACGTATCACATGCTTCCAGCACAATATCTTCCCATGGCTCGCCTTCTTCCTCTCCATAAGTGTACAGATGCCCGAGTTCTCACGAACTCAGGATCTCACAACCTCACGTTATTTTCTCCTCACCACGCCTCGCTCAATGCTCTCTTCTTCACGTCTTCTCTTCCGCCTGCTAACTCCTGTCTTCAGTCACTTCTCCCCACAGATACCCCCCACACCACACAACAAGATGGTTCAGTCATCGATCCTCGGTTTCCCCCGCATGGGTGTGAACCGTGACCTGAAGAAGGCTACTGAGGCTTGTATGTTCTTTCCGTCCTCGCTCCCTTTGCTCAGGATACGAAGGATGATGGTTAACAATCGCAGACTGGGGCGGCAAGATCTCCCAGGCTGACCTCCTGGCTGAGGCCAAGCGCCTCCGTCTGGCTCACTGGAAGATCCAGAAGGATGCCGGCGTCGATGTTATCCCTAGCAACGACTTTGCCCTGTACGATCAGGTCCTGAGCCACATCCAGGACTTTGGTGTACGTTTCTCTCAGCTCTTCTCTCAGATTTGTTCTCGCTTTGCTCTCAAGCTGCCCTTATATTGGAACCCGCACTAACAACTTGCAGGCCGTCCCTGAGCGGTACACCAGCGCCAAGCTCGATGCCATTGACACCTACTTCGCCCTGGGCCGTGGCCACCAGAAGAACGGCGTCGACCTGCCGTCCCTGGAGATGGTCAAGTGGTTCGACTCCAACTACCACTACGTCAAGCCCACGCTGCAGGACAACCAGACCTTCTCTCTGGTTGAGAAGCCCAAGGCGGTTGCTGAGTTCCTCGAGGCCAAGGAGGCTGGAATTGCCACCCGCCCCGTTCTCGTCGGCCCCGTCACCTTCCTGCACCTGGCCAAGGCCGACCGTGGCCAGTCCGTGGACCCCATTGACCTGCTCGAGAAGCTCCTGCCCGTCTACGACGCCCTCCTGGCCCAGCTGAAGGAGGCTGGCGCCGAGACCGTCCAGATCGACGAGCCCGTCCTGGTCTTCGACCTGCCCGCGAAGACCAAGGCCGCCTTCAAGACCGCCTACGAGCACTTTGCGGCCGAGGCCGCCAAGCTGCCCAAGCTGGTCTTCGCCACCTACTTTGGTGACATTGTCCACAACCTGGAGGCTGTCCCCAAGGACGTCTACGCCGTCCACGTCGACCTGGTCCGCAACCCTGAGCAGCTCGACGCCGTCATTGGTGCCCTGGGCCCCAAGACCGTTCTGTCCGTCGGTGTTGTCGACGGCCGTAACATTTGGAAGACCAACCTGAAGCGCGCTGTTGAGACCGTCGAGGCCGCTATCCAGAAGCTTGGCAAGGACCGCGTCATTGTCGCCACTTCCAGCTCTCTGCTGCATACTCCCCACACGCTGGCCAGCGAGAAGAAGCTGGACCCTGAGATTGCCGACTGGTTCTCCTTCGCCGTCGAGAAAGCCAGCGAGGTCGCCGTCATTGCCAAGGCCGTGACTGATGGCCCCGCCGCCGTCAGCGAGCAGCTCGCTGCCAACGCCAAGTCCATGGAGGCCCGTGCCTCCTCCAGCCGCACCAACGACCCCAAGGTCAAGGAGCGCCAGGCCCAGATCAAGCCCGCCGACTACAACCGCAAGTCGGAGTTCCCTGAGCGTATCTCCCAGCAACAGAAGAAGCTAAACCTGCCCCTGTTCCCCACCACGACCATCGGCTCGTTCCCCCAGACCAAGGAGATCCGTCTGCAGCGCAACAAGCTCACCAAGAACGAGATCACCGAGGCCGAGTACGACCGCTTCATCGAGAAGGAGATTGACGAGAACGTCCGCATCCAGGACGAGCTCGGCCTGGATGTCTACGTCCACGGTGAGCCGGAGCGCAACGACATGGTCCAGTACTTTGGTGAGCGCCTGAACGGCTATGCCTTCACCACGCACGCCTGGGTTCAGAGCTACGGCTCGCGCTGCGTCCGCCCTCCCATCATTGTCGGCGACATCTCGCGCCCTGCCCCCATGACCGTCAAGGAGAGCAAGTACGCTGCCTCGGTCTCCAAGAAGCCGATGAAGGGTATGCTGACGGGCCCCGTCACCTGCCTGCGGTGGTCGTTCCCCCGTGATGACGTTCACCAGTCTGTCCAGGCCGAGCAGCTCGCTCTGGCTCTGCGCGACGAGGTCGTCGACCTGGAGAAGGCCGGCATTGACGTCATCCAGGTGGACGAGCCTGCGCTACGTGAGGGTCTGCCCCTGCGCTCCGGCAAGGAGCGTGAGGCCTACCTCGACTGGGCCGTCAAGGCTTTCCGCCTGTCCACCACCGGTGTTGAGGACTCGACTCAGATCCACTCGCACTTCTGCTACTCTGAGTTCCAGGACTTCTTCCACGCCATTGCTGCCCTGGACGCCGATGTTCTGTCCATTGAGAACAGCAAGTCGGACGCCAAGCTGCTGAAGGTCTTTGTCGACTCGGCCTACCCCCGCCACATCGGCCCCGGTGTCTACGACATCCACTCGCCCCGCATTCCCAGCGAGCAGGAGATCCATGACCGCATTGAGGAGATGCTGCAGTTCCTCAAGCCCGAGCAGCTGTGGATCGACCCCGACTGCGGTCTCAAGACCCGCCAGTGGACCGAGACCAAGGCTGCCCTGGTCAACATGGTCAACGCTGCGAAGGCTTTCCGCGAGAAGTACTCGAAGCAGTAAAGTGCGGCGCTTCTGCTTTCCTCCTTTTGTTCCCCACGATGTTTATTTTTTCAACACTCATCTTGCGCATATTTCATCATTTTGATTTTTCAGTTCCATTTATGTGAGACGACAGTTTTTTCGCTTCATCTTTCCGTGGCACTCTCTCCTGTGTGGCACGGTTCGATTTCAACATCGGCGTTTGGACACGATTGTTTTTCTGTTTCTGGTTTTTATCTTTGCTCCTTTCATTTGACGTCAAAAGCTGGCTGGGACAAAAGCATTCAACATTTTGTTTACACGAAGGGTACTCTAGAGGCAGGGAAGGGCATTATGGAAGGTTTGCAATCAAACGGTGTTATTATTAGGGGACAGTCCTTTTCAACCGGATACCCATATGGAGTGTACTCTTTGTCACGGTCGACAAGAGTGGAAGACGACTCTTAGTCTTAGTTTGATAGCTCAACTCCAATAAGGAGTAAGAATGTAAGACCACTTACAAACGCAACACGGTCGACCAAGCTTGAAAAGTGATACGAATATGCCGTACAAAGTAAACTGCAATAGCGATGTGCACCGCGACCATGCAAGCCGTCTCCTCAACGAGCGACGACTTGGCATGCAGATCCAAAACAAGCACCGCTGCGCAAGACCGGTCTGGGCCAGGCCTAAAATTCGTGTGAACTGGGCCAAGCCGCGCTGCGCATTGCGAGTGGCCGGCAGAGGCCAGACAAGAAAACCAGCAAAGAAAAGAAGGTTATTCGGAATTGGGACGGATTGCATAACACAAAACGACTGGGTACATACAGGCCTTGGCTGGACAGCCACCAATGCTGCTGTCAGGGTCGGCCAGATGGAGGCCATGCAAAGGGGGAGGCCGGGGACAGGTATTTCATGTTTTGTGTTTTGTGTTTTGCATTTTTGTGTTTTCGTGCAGAAGGCCTAATAAGCAGCCCAAGTTGTAAAAAATGCTTGTGGGCTGCGGGTGCCGTAAGAAAGGCTCAATCATGTTGTCGTGTTTGACACACGATACCATGGCGCGACGGCAGACGTTATGGTGGGGATTTCCTTTGCAAGATGCCTTTGGAGGGTGGTGGGTTAAGACGTATCGACCGGGATCCTGGGACAGGGACATTCTTAGGGAAGCAGCAGAGAATATAGAGGCGCAAAAGAGGCGCAAAAGAAGGCCGCCGCTTTTGCGCGTTTCACATACTCCAGGGGCAGGAGACATGAGCCTCATGTCGCCCAATTAGGAAAGACGGCCCCGTCACTAATACCACCAAGACCACGTCTTCACACAAAACCACGAGACCAGGCAAGGGCCACTAGGTCTAGGCCTCAAGAGCGGGATTGAATACTGGTTCTCGTAGAGTTATTGCACCACTTCACGCATCGTTCTTGCTCATTATGCCATTTCCCACTGTCGGAGCCCCTCCTCTCCTTCTCTTTTCTGTTCTTTTCTGTGGAGTCAACAAGCGTGTGAGATACGTTGAGGCAGGAGCGAATGGTTTCAACTGCTGCTCTGAGCAGGTCGCCCGTCAACACTGCCCCGTTCCCTTTCCCCCTTTCTCACCATCAACATCGACTTCTGGGTCCTGCTTCAGACAACACAAACCCAAATCTGCGACCAATTCTCATACCGACACCCTTGCTTCCATTCATTTTGCCCACCGTTTGGCCACTTCTGTTGCACCTTGATTCACAGATTACTATTTGTTTGCCAGTCAAGTGGGTGGCCACAGATAATAGTGGCCAACAACCGACCATTGACCGAAAGATCAGCTGTATTGTTCTGTTCTGTTTGGCCTTTGCTCTCATGTCCTTCGGCCTGTCTTGCTACCTGTCTGGTCCGGCCCCCCAACTCCTGGTGGCTTTGCTCGTCCTCCTAGCTCAGATCATTCATGCCGTCCTGTCATACCTCACATCAGGCCACAGGCGTTCTTGTTTTCTGCCCGAGCGACGAGCCTATCCTCGCGTCGATCCGGCCTCGACCACCGCTCTCATCTAGTACCTTTCCGTCTTTCTGTCTGCTTTGTGCCAGCATTTCCGCGCGCCTTTTCGTTGGACTCCGAAGAGGCGCAGGTGTCCGATCATCCTGACATTGGACGAGGATCGACCCAGCAAGACCAGGTACGGATGGGTATGCACCTAATGATCTGTTCCCAGGGCATCTGTGTACAAGCACACGCAAATCTTCCAAAACCTGTCTGTCAGTGGGCCAAGGACACTCCATGTGCGTCTTTACGTTGTGCCCTGGACTGTATCTAGCCGAGCAGTAAGAGAGGCAAATGTTTGGCCGCAAAAAAATAAAATAAAAAAGGAATACTCACATCAGCAACAGTTACGGAATACGCCATACTTTCACCCCCTTTTTGTCGCACACCTGCATCGTCGTGTCAACACCAGGTGGTTACTTGGCCCTTGTTATTGTCAGTGGTGTTCACACCCCACCACATGGGCCGTGCTGAGCCTCTTCATTGTCAAACAGTTTGAAAACCAGGTCAATGTTTGTCCTCGGATACGCTGGCTTCTGGTGGTCCAATCGGAGCTTGTCAAGGACTACCTTTTATTAAATCACTCACTCATACATTCATCTACTTCACGAGACAGTTTACCGCCAGGACAAAACTCGCCAAAAGCTTGCCAGAGAAAAATTTCATTCCGCGACCCTAGCAATGACGCCTCCCTCACTATTTGCTTTTCCCGTCATTGATGGTTTGCAACATGACCAGACATCCCGTTGCCAGCGTTACCTTTCTCCTCCAGCGTCTACGTGAAGGGTCTCATCCTGTCGCTGTCTGTTCTTCTCGGTGGGCATGGGACATTTCGGGATACCACTTAGCAGCGTAGACTCTATGATGTCTTGAGTCCGAGTCTTAAATTAATGTCTAAAGAGGGTTACGTAACAGTGTTTTACGCCTCTCTGACTTCGCTTCTGGGCCTTCAGGCAGTCCTTGTTGACCTCCATAAACAACCTCTTTTGCGGACAATAAGTTCACACATTCGACACTAAACTCAAGCTCAACGGCAACATGTGCATCGGCATGACGGCGTCTGCCGAGTTGACGGAAGACGACAAAAGTTGTGCGGATGGTGGCAGTGATTTTCGCAGATCATAGTTGGTCAATAAGATCCACCGCGGTTCATGCCTCTGCTGCCCTCCCTCCCCCCTTCTTTCGTTTTTCTTTCTTCGCCTCGGAAATGATCAGCGTGTTAACAGATGCGAACGAACCTTCTTCCTGGCTTTTGCTGGTTCGACAGGTGGCTTAACTCTTTATGTGTCCATGCACGCAAGGGTGGAAGGGTGGTACCTAGATCGTGAACAGGGATCTGGGACGGGTGGATACGCTGGGACGGCCTTGACCCAGGGGTTTGTGTCCCAGATGTACCCCCAGCATATCCCAGACAGGAGAGGCTTCGCCTCGGCTGGACCAGGGCGGCGGCTAGCATGGTGTCCAAGTTAACACCGCCTTCCGCTTGAACAAGGATGCGTGTAAGAGAAGAGGGGCTGCATCAACGACATCAATGACATTCATATCGTCGACATGGCGCCAAGATATCCAACTTCAAATACTCCTCGATCTCTCCCTCTTGTCTTCAGTTTTTTTCTTCTCCTTTCCTCGTCATCCTTTTCACACTCTTTCTTCACTTTCCGCACCTTGTCCAGTCTTAACGACTCTCTTTTATTTTCACTTTCACTTCTTTTTCAAAGCTTCTAGCTAAGCTATTCCATTCTCTTCTGCAAGACAGTTTTCTTCCAAACAAAACGTTACAACCCTTTTCTCTCATTTTGAGCTCGGTATCAAACTTTTTTAACTACTTTCTTCTATTCGTGGAATTGACTTTCACTCTTTTTTTTTCAAAGCCAAAGATACCCTCGTACAGAAACCTTTCTCTTCTTGCCAGCTGGATATTTATCGCTCTCTACACATCACCAACATCATCCAAGAAAACACTTCAGTCTCGTTTTATTTACATCGTCGAAATGCAGCTCACCAACGCCCTTCTTGTCGGCCTCTACGCCCTGGCCTCCTCGGCCCACTATGTGCCCAACCTCAAGAGCCACAACATTGTCTTTGCCCGTGGTGACAAGCACCACGGTGGTGGCAAGAATGGCGGCGGCAAGATCGTCAGCAACAGCACTACCAACGCCGTGTCTTCGGTTGTGTCTTCGGTCGTTTCTTCGGCCATTTCTTCAGCCGCCTCTGAGGCTGTGTCTTCTTCCTCGGTCCTGCCAATCTCGTCATCTGCCCCCCCTCCTGTCAACAACGCGGCTTCCAGCTCGGTTGCTGCTGTGAACGCGTCCAGCGTTGCCAACTTTGCCAACACCACATCCTCTGCTGCTCTTATCTCGACGTCTGCCGTGGCTGCAGCTTCCGGCGGACTGACCACTCTGACGGTCCAAACCACCAACGTCGTCACCGTCATTTCGTGCGCCGCCACCATTACCAACTGCCCTGCTGCCACGAACACGGCGGCCCTGTCTTCGCTCCCTGCCGAGGCCCTGACTACAGTCCTCGTGACGAACACGGTCGTGCTCACTACCACCGTCTGCCCCATCACTGCTGTCGGCTCCATCTCCTCGAGCGTTATCAGCGCTTTCAGCACTGGTGCCATCACTGGCTCCACTCTGACTTCGTCGGCTGTTGCCACTGACGCCGCTTCATCGTTCACCACCACCAAGACTCAGGTTGTGACCTCCACCGTCACGTCCGAGATAGTCGTTACGACGCAGAAGGTTGTGACCGTGACACTTGGCGGCGGTAACGGCCACGGTAACGGCAACGGTGGCGAAGGCACCCGCGTCGTCACCAGCACCATCACGTCGACCTTCACCTCGACCATGACAACCGAGGTTGTCCAGACCACCACGGTTGTCAGCTCTGGTTCCAGCTCTGGTTCAGGCTCCAGCTCTGGCTCTAGCAGCAGCTCTTCCAGCTCGAGCTCGTCCGGCTCTAGCTCCGATTCTAGCTCCGGTTCTAGCTCCGGCAGCTCCTCTAGCTCCAGCTCGTCGTCCTCCTCGGGCTCGTCTTCCGGCTCGTCTTCGGGATCTTCGTCTGGCTCGTCCGGTTCTTCAGGCTCGGGCATCGATTCTCAGGGGCAGTGCTCAATCATTGCCACGGTCACCGTGACCCAGGCTCCTACTACTGTCTACGTGACCGTGACCGGCGCTGCCGGCAACAACAACGCTGCCGCCACCACAACTGCGGCTGCTGGTTCCGGCAGCTCCTCCAGCTCGAGTTCGTCCAGCTCGAGTTCATCCGGCTCAAGTTCGTCCGGCTCTAGCTCTGGCAGCTCCTCTAGCTCCTCAGGCTCGTCCTCGTCTTCTGGTAGCGATAGCTCCAGCAACAATGCCAGCGACGGGTCTGGCGCCGACGAGTGTTCGGCTGACTCGGTCGTCTCATCCACCATCACCGTGGCTGCCACCACTGCTGCTAGCTCGGCTGCCATCACTGCTGCGCCCTCCGCCAGCGAGTCGGAGTGCTCTGCAGATGTTGTTGTCACCCTGACCACCACTGTGTCTGCATAAACGGTTTTCGTCGTTCCTGTTTCTTTCTGGCCGCTGTTGTGTGTGACGAACGAACAACTGCGCCTCGTCTTTTGATTCGAACGAACGCCTTATGATTCTGATTTTTCTATTTTCTTTGGATTTCGTTTTAACATTCCATGTGTACCATATTCTCTTCAACCCTTTTTCTTCTCTTGTACAAACCAATCTCTCATGGTGGGGCCACCATTTCATGTGCCCACAATTCTCAGAACAAAAGACGTATATACATACACAAACCAGTTAACAAAAACCCACACGCTGATGTCAAGGCCACAGTCTTTGACGAGCATGTATTCTCTTCAAACCTATGTATAAATACAATTATTGAACAGTTTACCCATGTGCACGCTTTGTAACTTGGTTTTTTTTTTAGAAAAGAATAAAACAGTTGTTTTAAGTAATTGTTTTTTCCTATCCATAGTAATGTCCCATTATCCATCCCCCGCGGATATTAGACATGCCTACGATGTACCTTTATTCTTCCTGACATCGCTATTCACTAACATGAGATGGCCGCGACGCAAAGTAGCCAATCCCCGCTTAACCAAATTACCAAATTAAATGTAAACGAAATATTATTGTTGACCATTTATTTACAGTTATGCATTTTTTATTTTTTGATCACTGACGCGCAGCTTGTCTTTCTTTCTCTCTTCTCTCACTATGCTTCCCTTCGCTCTGGGCTTCTTTAAGACACAGCAAACGGGCATATAGTGCCTTTATTCACGTCGACGGCTGCCAGAAAAAACTTTCTGTTACCGACCCAAAAGTTTTCGAGTTTGTCATATATATGTGTACAATTTCACCTCCTCCATGCTTCCGGAGGCCTGTGTTTCTTTGACAAGTTCCTGCACAGATCTTTTCACCTTTTACCTTGGTTCCTTTTTCTGGACGGTCTTTTGGTCTTTCACATTATCAATCTTTGCGTATCGTTGTTTCTGAACGAATGCTCGCGATGATGGTCAAGAGCAAATCATACGGCATGTTTAAAGAATGGGCTTTATCCGTGATGGCGCCCTTACGCCGCTTCCTTTCCTGGTTGCAGGTGGTCTGCATTCTCACTGCCGACCTTCTTCTCACCGTCATTGCCAAGGTGTTTTATGGCTTCTGCGGTCCATTTGTCACTACCTTTGGGCTCATGGATACGAAGTCGAGGCCAACGAGATTTATGACATGCGAAGCTACCCACGAATCGAAGGCTTCTGTACAAACCACCAACAGCATCGACATCCCCAAACATAGCGGTGTATGCTACTGGACGCGTCCAGGAGAGTTATCAACGGGCGGACAAGGCCAAGCCAACTACGGTGACTTGTGGCATGAAGAGCCGGCCATCTTCTCTCTCGATGAAGAGTTGGACCAAGGCCCGAGAAAAGATGAGGCCGAAACGGTCCAAGACGAGACTGCCGGCGAGAAACGCAAGACGACCATGGCATATCGTAGCGGCGGCTACGGCGACGGGGGAAACAAGGACAAGTTTACGTGCAAAACACTGAATATGGCCAAGACAATGCAGCTTCGAAACACGCTACGACAACGAGCGGCGTTTGCGCAGGTGCTGAAGCAGTGCAGTCTGCGCACACAGCGGATCTTGTTCACGTACAGCACGGGATCGTTACTTTTGACCACACCCAGCAAGTTGCGACATGAGATTTGCCTTTTCATGGATGATGAGGACATCAAAGAGAACATTGAAGAGGACATCGAAGAGAACTTCAAAGAGGATATGGAATGTGCAGCAGCCGGAGTTGTGGACAAAGAGGATGGGAAGATGGATGATGGCCCTCTTGTCGACACCGGTGTCTCAGAGGAGACGATTCTCACGGCAGCCTCGCCCCCACCGTCGCGTCCTATGAATATTGGCAAGTCTGAAAATACAATCCTCAGGCCAGATCAAGGACAAGCATGCAAGACTCTCCAACTCGTCGATACAGCACGCACTACGAATCTCTGCGGCGGCGGCGAGCTGTCATGTTTTACGTTGTCTCGCATGGACATTATGGCCTGGGGCAGGATTGACCCGTACTCTTACACCGCCCCCATATAATCTAACGTCGGTTCTGAAGCGGACATTATGCAGATGGACCACATCGAAAATGAGTTTGACGCGGGCATATCCAGCATCGGTAATATTACGTACGATAACAACGACAACGTAAGTGACACTAGTGTTTATATGGAGGACATTTTGGCCGAGACGGATCTTTCCATTCAGATTGATACGATGATGTGTGATGGCGATGACGAGAACGACGACGATGACGACGACGATGACAACAGTTCGGTCTTTATCACTCGGTTTCCCTCGCCCGATGCATTGATATCGTATGGATGGGGCTACAACGTCGACGACGAATCCGACACCATGAGCGATACGAGCGACGATTCGTTGTTTTCGGACCTCTCCGACTCGTTCTCCCTCTTGCGGCTCGACATCGACATGGAGATCGTGGACGTCCCTACACCATCGCCGCCAATTCTCTCCAAAGCCTCGCGCGTGACCAAAGTGCGTGCACGGATGGGCGGGTGGTGGAACCGAGATGCTTGCCAGACACGTCGACAGCGGGCGCAGCACGGTACGGAACACAAGGGTCTGCTGAGAGCATTCAAGTCCAAGTTGTTGGCGGAGACGAGCAAACCGTCCATGAAGGACACGCTTTTCAGGGTGGAGACCAGAAGCACATTTGCAAATAAGAAAAGTACGAGGATGATGACGGGCCTCGCTTCGACAGTGAGGATGCTGTCGCCAAGAAAGATTAAACTTCCGAGAACGATGGAGAGGGCGCTGGTAGGCTTGACCATGGGACAAGGCCCTACAGCGTCCATCGACAATGAAGTCAGTGACACATTGATGTGTGTGGCCCATGCAAGCCATCTAGGATATGGACGCACTTTGTATGAGCACGACGTAACAGCGGCACGATCGGATGCATTTTGAGGATACGACAGCAAGGGCACACTGCTGGGCCTTATTTTCAAAGATATGTGAAACCTGTCAGGTATATTTTGAATTCTTTCAAAATACTTTGTATTCGTATCTCGTAGAGGAGAGAGCCTATGTAGTTGCTACGCTTATCCTGCCCTCCCCGTGTGTATCCCGTTTGTGAAACCCATTTTCCAATGCTGTGTGTCCGGTCCCAGTCCATCGTTGTTACCCGAGATATATGCCCTTAACTCCAAGTATAAAATAAGCACAATTACAGAAACTCAAAAAAGAGACAGAAAACAAACCAACAACATGGACGGCTGGCGGGCAGCAGAGACCCTCGTCGGGATGCCCTTCTTCTACGGCCGATTGCGAAGCTTCGTCCATCCGCTCGTGCCCGTGTTGCGTGGTCGGTCCGACGGTGTCCGGCCGCCATTACCGCGCGGGCTCTGGTTCTCAAGATCGAGATTCGCCAGCGTCTCGTCCAGCGCCGATGACATCACGGTCGCCACGCTCTCGACGCCAAACAGCCGCTGCTCGGGCACGCGACTGCCGACGACGACGGCACTGGGGTTTCCCGCACTGGCGCCGCCAGCCTTCTTCGAGGGTGGCGTACCGCCGCGTGCTGTACTCTTGCTGCCCCGGCCGTTGCCGTTGCCGTTGCCATTGCCATTCCCGTTCGGTGGCGGCGACACTACAACGCGGTTCAGCACACCGTCTTCCATGTTGTTGTGGTCCTCGTCCTCAACGGCCCAGGCATCGTCTTCGAGCACCTCCCAGTCTGGCATCATGCTCTCGCTGCTCAGCTTGGCCTTGAGCCGGTCGGCCAGCCGGTTGGGCCCCAGCAGCTTGAATGTCTGGACCGTGTCGTCGCCCAAAAACGTGTGCGTCGTGCCGTGTGCGTAGCGGCCCATGGATGGCACGGGGGCTTTGTCCGCGGCGCTGGCGCCGCCAGAATTGTCGCTGGCGCCGTTGCTCGTCGCCTTGGATGGCGTGGGTGACGGTGCCGCCGGCGTCACCGACGGCCCCGTCCCGGCCGTCGAAAAGATGCGTCCTGCCGGGTTGTTCAGCAGCTGGTTGCCAATCAGCAGGTAGTACAGGTTGCGGCCGATGCTAAAGGTGTCGTCAAACGATGTGCGGTCGCCGATCGACACGCCCTGTGAGCAGCACGCCCACGCGATGTTGTAGGCCAGCAGAGCAATGCCCTCCAAAAACATGGCATGGCCCTGGCTGTCTTCCTTGGACAGCAGCGGGAGCGCCTTGTCGAGGTAGAGCGGGCGGGCACGGGGGATGCGCTGGAAGAGGTCGCGGTTGCTATGGGGCTTGGTGGACGCCGCTGCCGCCGCTGCAGCGGCGGCTGCTGCGGTGACGGTATTTGACGACGGGCTTGCCGAGCCCGGAAATGGCACTTCGCCGTGTGAGTATGACGAAGCGAGTGAGAAGATGGTCGGACGGGGATAGTCGCGATGGGGGAGGGTGATCTCGGCCGGCAGCCGTATGGAGAGATAGTGGCAGGCAAGCACCAGGATGTGGGTGATGTGGGCGAGGCTTGTTGATATGACTTCGGCGGGGAGATCTATATTTGTTAGCTGCATGCGACAAAGTGCAAGGGGGGGCACAATATGCACGTGGAGGCTTACTGTTCATGTTGTACGGGTCCACGACCTCGAAGCCGCCAATCTCGTAGCGCATGGCGCTGCCCTTCTTGACCCGCCGCAGGCCGTACAGCTTCGACGCCTCCATGCAGAGGAAGCCGCGGGTGGCTGCCATGGCCTCGTAGCTCTGGTTCCACTTGAAGCGAGTCATTGCAATCGACCGCTCGACGTCCGCCTGCACCCGCGCTCGCCGAGCGGCCGTGCCGTTGGATGCCGCGGCGAGGTCCGACCGGCGCTGTTTCAGCTGGTCTCGCCGCCGGTCCAGCTCTGCGCGTGTGTCCTCCATCTCCCGCCGCAGCCTGGCAGCTCGTGCAGCCGTCTCGCGGGCACGGTCGAGTGCATCCTGCTGCTCGGCCGCCCATGTCTCGGCCTGCACTTTCGGTGACGGCTGGTGTTCGCCCGTCGATGGTGAACCGCTGGACGGCTCGCCGAGTGCCTTGTTCACTTGCGCCTCGAGCTGTTCGTTGTGTATTAAGGCGACAGTGTGGGCAATCCGTGGCTCGTACAGCTGGTTGCGGGCGTCGACGGCGCAGAGGAACGGGAGCCGCTGGGGGTGATAGTGCCGCCCGCAGATGTCGCAGCTCATTGTATGATTGAGGATGTGGGATTAAAGAGAATGGAGTATCGAAAGGAAGAACAGGGAAAAGAGCAAAAAGAAAAATAGAAGAAAAAAAAAGAAAAGGTCGATCAAGGGACGCCGATGGCAGTTCCGCCGCGGGTTGGTCGCAAACGTCGCCGGTCGCAAAGCATATCCAATCGAAATGGTCACCGGGCTGTGTATGGTGAATCCATGGACTGTGTTCGTTGCCGGTGAATCGAGGATCGTGGTCTGTGGTCTGTGGTTGGATGGAAAGTGTGTGCGACTGGTCGGTGGACAAAATATATTGGTTGCACGGAATGCTTCCTGCTTCCTAATCGCCAAAGGCACTTGTAGTTTCTGTTGGTTGTGTGCTTTTGGGAAGGCGCTCATTGTGTGAGAGGTTCTTGCTTATTTTGCGGTCACGTCACGGCGAGTCACAGGCTCTTTATCAGATGATGGGCAGGCGCTATCGAGCCAATCATAGGCACCTGCCCGCCTTGTGGGTTAGGCAGGAGGCACACAAGACGGCGGGCGCCTGCCTGCGTTTGGGCTAACTGCGTTCCGTTCTTGCCCCACTGTGCATCTGGGGTTCTTGCCTTGTCTAAAGTGCCAGGGCGCGGTGATCTGACAGCGCGTTTACATCCACTTTCGAGCTTTGCGATCGTCTTGGGAAGGCTCGGGCAGCAATGCGACTTCGCTCGACCGGCCAAGCACCGTCCAATCGCACCTTCCACTGAAACGTTGCCAACTCATTGTGCTCCTTCTTCTTCTTGCTTTGAACGATTATATCATCAGACGTTCGTCCCATCTGTATTTTCCCTATATCTAGGGCTAAACCTCTTATTTTGTCAAGGCGGCGTTCTGGCTTGCTGATCCCCTGTACGACGCGGTTACTAATTTTTGTCAGCCTCGCGCTGGTGTGCTTTTGGAGGCCCATTCGCTGTAACGCGCCATATTCGCGTGGTTCTTTTGTGCGTGTACTTTTGCAGCTGAACATGTCTCCCGGATCGCCCTCACTCGCACCTCATCATTCTCCCACCCGAAAATCGTCTGATGAGCTGTCCTTATTTCCTGTTCCCACGCGATCAAACGACGGGCCACCGTTGAGGAGTCATCGGAAACAGAACAGCGGCACCAACGAGTTTCACGGGACAAGCTTGATGGCTATACCCGAGCCGGAGCCTGCGCATGAGACGGCCGACTTCACGGCCTCATTCATCGCGGACGAGATGGATGTCGACAGCGGCACTACGCCGGTGAACGAAGCGGCCGCCGCACAACAGCAGCAGCAGCAGCAGCAGCAGCCGGCTCTCGAAGCGCCACAGCCGACACAGACGTCTCAGCTTCGGGCAGTACGGTCACCCGTGCGGACACCCGAGCTGCAGACGACTCTGCCTCAGCGGCAGGCTCCGAACGGGACTGCCCAGAGCTATCAGCAGCCAACGCAGCCAACGCAGCCACCGCAGCCACCGCAACTGCCGCAACCGAAACAGACGCAGCGCGGCGCCAGCCAGGCACGCGAGTCGTCGCCTGGCACGCCGGGCCACATCCCGCCGTTTGACTGGGAAGAGTTTGAAGCGCGCTATGAGCACGCGCTGGCGGAGATGAACGGCGAGGAGAAGGAGCTGCTGGAGGAGTTTGACCGTCTGGTGAATGTGTGTGCTCTCACTCATGCATTGAAAGTCGCACGTCAAACTGTCGCTGACATATTTCTAGTACTTTAACGTCTGGGCCTCCGCTGCCACTGCCCACGACGACGAGCGTGCAGTGAAGAGGTAAGCGCATTGGGCCCGGTACCTTTTCTCTCACACACACACTGTTTTCCTTTCTTGACGCTGACATTGATAGACTACAAACTAGGGAACGCTACGTCAAGATTGCTGAGCAGAGCCTTGGCCAGAGAAAGCAGCACTGTGAGTACCAATCACGTTTCATGCGACTGGCCTCCACGTCTTAGCTAACCATTCCCAGTAACGGAGGTTGTTCGTGCGTTCCAAAGCGCCTTGGCTCTGCTGAGCCAGACGTAACGACCGGCATAATGATTGTGTCTCGACTTTGCTCTTTCGCTTTACAGAGGCTATTATTGCTTTGGGAACAGCATGGCGGGTCTATCTTGTTGCTTTGGTGGATTTCCCCTCACGATGTTATGGATGCTTATGATACAAAACGAACAGTTATAAATCCGATTTTCTCACGTAAACTTCTGTCCAGTCAGTCCAATCACTTGAACTGTAAGATATAAGACGTACTGCTCGGATGATTGTGAAGATGGAGAAGTGTAGGTGCATTGAGGCCAACCGTGTAGGGCAGGCACGTGACCGCGTGATAGCTACAGAAACTGCTCCAGCAACGTGCCTAATTAGGTCGCGTTTTCTTCCTTGTCCTCGTTCCCATTCAACGTCAGCAACGGCAACGATGGCAGCACTTGCGGCTCTCCACGTACCGCAAATTTCACATGTATGTCTGTCTGTTCTTCCTACCTTCATCATCTTCCGGTTTACTGACCTCCGTTTCTACAGGAAGAGCTCTTCGCATTCCACGAATCGCACTTCTCGCATCTCTCGACGGCCGACTTTGGAGCCAGATTTACCAGTTTGCCCGAGCCGGCAAGCGAGGAACCGCAGGAAGATGGCATTGAAGCACAGGAGGTAGAGCGTCAGGCTGCGACAGAGGTGGTTGACGGCGACGAGTACGACCCCGAGGCCACTTTTGACCTGCACTTTACACACGCGGACTTTGCAGCCACCTGCGAAGATGGCGAGATTCCCAACGATGGAATCGAAAACGGAATGGAAAGCGAAAAGGAACAAGACAAGACGCGCAAGAAACGGCGACGGAGGAAGAACAACACCGGCAACAGCAAGGCGCGGCGCCATCTTGGCCTCGGCAGCAACGGCAGCAACGGCGGCAACGGCGAACCCAAACACCCAAAGCCGGATCTGCGCAAACGCACTTGGGACGTTGTCGACACCGGCCTTGGTAGTCTTGACTATGACGGCGCCGAGCGCGGAGGCGATGCGATGCAGTCTGCGCCGCAACGGCGTCGTGTGCAGTATGGCGATGAGTGTAAGTGATTTTTAACTGCCATTTTGTCTTCTCGTTTTGGCGTCCCCTCCCGCAGCTTCTACCTGCTTCATTGCATGATGAGAACCAATATCGTATCGTCATCCTTAGGCGGAAATCCTTTTTATCTGCTGTCAGATGGGACTTTGGATGGCCTCACGGCTGTTCTTTATGGACGCCGATGTTCATGGTTCCCTTTGGCATCGGAGAAAACGACCAAGGAACATGTCGAGATAAATAATCTTCTCTCTGACAAACAGTCGAACGCAGAAGGAGCTTAGGGACCTGGGCAGGAAAGCCAATGACGTTTTGGTTCATTTGCAAAGCTAACACCGGCTTCAGGATTGTTCCATCTACGGAGACCAGTTTCTTTCTGTCTGATACCCATCTTTTTGATTTATGATTTATGACTGATGACCGTTGATCGCGCGTTACGCACCTGGCTATTTCATGGCCAACAATCGCAATCAGCACTCATATAAACCCGAATAGACTTGAATGCGCTTGATCTTGAGCTTCATCACAATATAACAAAACAGAAAACCAAAACGTGATTGTTGTGACGATGTCAATGTCCTGGTAAATATACCGATAGATGCATATTGTAGTACAATATTGATTTATGCAATGCTAGGCTAGGCGATATTCGCTTATCCGCCTGCGCAGCCTTTCCCCTCACCAAACTAGGCTGGGCGCTGGCCCACCGACCTTCCCTTGGTGACACCAACCGCCCGTAATTTTTCGACCAAAACTTCACCTCTGCTGCCCCTCTACGTCAACACGTACTTTGCTGGCCGCCCACCCTCTCTCGCCAGTTCGCCCACCACCGCCCTGCCGCCCTCGTTTTGCGACCGACCAGTGTCCTGGACAGATCAATTCCGCTGGCAGCTCACCGCCATTCATATTTTATCACCAGCATCGCTCAAAACGAGCAGATCCAAAGGAAACGTGAGAGCTTTAGGAAGCCATTTCTGACTGACGACGACGACGACGACGAAAAGGACTCGCTGCGGACATATATATTTATATATATATATCACAAATCTGGTTCTCCCGGAGCAAAAACACGATTGTGTTGACCTTTGCGACAAAAGACGGCAACACAAAGCACGCCACCCCCTCGTATGCGTCGGAAAATACCATAAGGGCGCAGTGCACACGAGACAATACTGATTCGCATATATCCATATATCCGCCTATCTACACCACATATTCGCATATAGTGCACAGCGCAGACGTTGGCAGGCTCAGTACGCGACACCAAAACGCCCAAAAAGGCGCAAGACGCTCGACGATCTCGCCACGCCAAGCTTCGGAACTGGCCGCTCAAGCCCAGCCGACCGAGGAGGACGTTCGCCAAGGACTCGACAACGCGCTGCAACATTGTATTGCCAGCCCTGGGGCCCAGTTGTCTGCCGAGCTCGAGGCCCACGGCGACGAGACGTTCAGTATGGCGCGGGTCTACGCCGACGTCAACCAGAACATGCCACGGGCATACTGGGACTATGACAGCGTTAACATCAGTGAGCAGCCGCGCTGAGCAGCCCCATTTGCCTGGAAAGAAGAGACGTCGAGAGAACACCAAGACTAACCATGGCAGGCTGGGGTGTCCTGGAAAACTACGAAGTGGTTCGCAAAATCGGTACGTTGGGCTGGGCAGCAGCGCAAAGAACACATGCGGGCCGACGGAGCACACAGCTAACAGCACAGGCCGGGGAAAGTACTCTGAAGTCTTCGAGGGCGTTAACGTCGTCAACTATCAGAAGTGTGTGATCAAGGTGCTGAAGCCCGTGAAGAAGAAGAAGATCAAGCGCGAGATCAAGATCCTGCAGAACCTGTCGGGCGGCCCCAATATCGTGGCGCTGCTGGACGTGGTACGCGACTCGCAGAGCAAAACGCCGTCCCTCATCTTCGAGTACATCAACAACACCGACTTCCGGTCGCTGTACCCCAAGTTCGCCGACATTGACGTGCGCTTCTACATCCTGGAGCTGCTCAAGGCTCTTGACTACTGCCACAGCAAGGGCATCATGCATCGTGATGTGAAGCCTCATAACGTTATGATTGATCATGAGAACCGCAAGGTGAGTTGTTTCGTCCCGAGGGGGGTGGTGCATGCACATTCGGCAGTACAAATGCCCTGCTAACACGAACGCCGGGTAGCTCCGCCTGATCGACTGGGGCTTGGCCGAGTTCTATCACCCCGGCACCGAGTACAACGTGCGCGTGGCGTCACGCTACTTCAAGGGCCCCGAGCTGCTGGTTGATTTCCAGGACTACGACTACAGCCTAGACATGTGGAGCCTGGGCGCCATGTTTGCCTCAATGATCTTCCGCAAAGAGCCCTTCTTCCACGGCAACTCCAACTCGGACCAGCTGGTGAAGATTGCCAAGGTGCTGGGCACGGACGACCTGTTTGACTATCTCGACAAGTACGAGATCGAGCTCGACACGCAGTACGACGACATTCTAGGCCGCTTCCAGAAGAAGCCGTGGCACAGCTTTGTCAACTCGGACAACCAGCGCTTTGTGACCAGCGAGGCCATCGACTTTCTTGACAAGCTTCTGCGATACGACCATGCGGTATGTCGACTCATTATGTCTAGATTCTTTTTTTCCTTTCTTTTTTTTATTATTCTTACCGTCCCTAACACTCCCAGGACCGCCTAACGGCGCAAGAGGCCATGGCACACCCGTACTTTGACCCTGTGCGGGAACCAGACACGAGAGAGCGTCTGATGGCCAACCCACCCACCAATGGCACTCCCGCATAGGCCACGGACTGCATGTCTTGACACGAAGTCATACACGCAACCCTTTCCAAAATACAAAACAAACCAGGCTACACGAAATTCAACGAGAAAAACGCACCACACTCGCAAAAGGAGACGAGTTCTGCAGAAGTTTTACGGAGCAAAAAGGAGCAGCCCATTTTTCGATAACAATACCACACGTCGAGTTCATCATGGCGAGAAATCTCCAGTGAATTATTGTATTTTGTCCGCTCGTCTCTTTACCGTCCCCTACCCAAATTCTTGTACGCGTCAGCGCTTGTTTTGTCTCATGGCAGGACTATCTCCAGATACCCATCACGCCATCACGACATCACGCCATTATTGTCACCGTTTTACTCTTCACACATCTCCTAATAGTTGTCCTTGTCGCTACTCCTTATCGTTCGCTCTATACATTGTTTTGTCATTGTTTTGTCACTGTTTCGTCATCCTTTTTGTCAACGCTTTGTTCTTTGGTTTTCGGTCATCGGTACTGTTTCCCTTCTCTCTGGCTATATAGGCGTACTCGAGCGGCGTTTGTTTGCACTTAGTAGAGTAGTCAATGAAAAAAAATAAAAAATAACATAAAATTTTATTCACAGGGCCTCCTTTACGGAGTATATTATGCAGCTATGTACACCGGAAACAGAACTCGCGCTCGCAGCGGAACCCGTCCTTGCCGCACCGCCGTAGCGTACCTCCGGGCGTCCGGATCGGTGACCCGCCCGGACTCGAGGCGGCGCTGCCCGGCCCGACCGCCCCTGTCTGGTGTTGCCGACGAGCCAGCGGCGACAGTGCCAGCGGTCGGCTCGCAGTCGGCGTGAGCCAGATGGCTGCTCCTGCTTTCTTTGTATGGCTTTGGTGCCGGCTCGGCGTCGTCATGTGTCGCCGCGACGAGGGTGTCGGCTGCTTACGGTTGGTCGTCGGTGTTGTTTGTACGGAGGAGCCGCGCGATGCAGACAAGGACGACACCGGCTGCCGTCCGCCATTCCGGGGGACAAACGGCCGCGGCGAGGCTTCGGCAGTTGCGTCGACGTCAGCCTCGTCGGCCGAGCCGTCCGACACCAGCGAGATGATGGCGCTGCTGCCGAGGCTCTGGCTGTCGGGAATCCCGCGCGAGCGGGGACGGCCGCGGCCGCGGTGCGGGTGCGTTTTGGGTTGGGCCGACGAGGCTGATTTTTGTGACGACTTGAGAGACGATGCCTTGCTCGATTTCTGCGACGACGGCATCAGGGGCGAGTCCTCGGTCTGCCGACGGCGCTTTCGTTTCCGTGGGGACTCGCCGGATTCTGTTCCTGGTGGCGGCGACAACGCAGCGGCGTTCACTTCAACCGTGTCTTCGAAACCGGGCCTAGGATCGGGATCGGGATCGGGCTCAGACTCGGGCGTGTACTCACTTGCTGACTCAGGTTCATCGTCAATCTCTACCGGAGCAGCAACTTCAGCAGCTGTATCGACGTCCTCTGCCCTTGCGGCTGTTATTGGAGCAGTGGTCGAAGCGGCAGCAAAATCTGCAGATGGCTGTACGCCCGTTTCCATGATGATGATGGACAGCGACTGTGCGTCTCGTCTGTGTGCTGCGTCGAGATGGGTTGTCTCAGCCACTTCAGTTGTGCTGTCCGCGCCCACGCTCGCTGCTGCAACAACGTCACCTTTCCTTGGCCTCCCAGGCCGTCTCTTTTCCCTGTTCTCAACGTCTGGCGCCTCAAGTGGTGCGTTATTCTCGCTCTCATCCACTGCGGAAAACTTCTGGATGGGCTTATTTCCGACAATCTGCACTGCCTCCTGAGGTTCAGTAGCAAGACGAGACGCGACAGTAGGTTCCGGCTGCGTCCGTTTCCGCCTCTTCAGACCAAAATCCTCTTCGTCAGAAAAGACGAACGCCGGATCGAGTGTATTCCGCCTAAATGTCTCTTTTGGTTTCGACTCGGTGCTGTTTACAACAAGCCGGTCCTTGGAGACGCCGTTCTCGTGTGGCGGCGTAGGTAGTGTCGCTGATGATTGGCGGTTTGGCTGTTCTGTCTCGCCAAGCGCACGTGCTACTGGTGACGAGCTCTGCACGTCCGAAAGAGGCGGTGGTGGTGATGTGGAGTCGGGCACCGACGCCCGTTCTGCTGTTGACGTCGCTTGCTGTAGACTGCGCCGACCCCTCTTCCAGGGGCGCTTTGGCGACGCATCTTCTTGGTTGTTTTGCCCTACTGTGGCAGCCGCACCAGACAACTCCTTTGGTTCATCTGACATGCTCGGCTTGCGTGATGTCCTCTTTTGTCGTTTCCTCGTTAACTGGCCCTCCGTAGCCCTTGCAGACCTTGGAGTGGCACTGCTGGATGACTCCAGCACCGGCTTGGCCGAGTCAAGAATGAGGTCGTCGTCGTCGCCCTCGCCGTAGCTTGTCGGCAGCGCCTTTGTAAAGACACTGCGCTGGGGTGCAGCATACATAGCCCTAGGCGGTGGCGGAGGCGGCACATTGGTAAACCTGCCTTCTGGCCCGCCGAAAGCCGCGTCCGGAAGGTCGGGTGCGGCCCATGTCGGATCGACCTCGCCGGGCGCTGATCCGTGTGCGGCTGGGCCGTTGCCGCCCATGACCACTGTGCCGCCGGGCCCAAAGCGTGAAGGCAAGAGACTCGCCACCAGACGGGATGACGCCGCTTTTGCAGCTGCAGATAGTTCTGGCGGTCGGTCGGCAGGGCCGTTCTTGCTGCTGTCTTCGTCCGAGTCATGACTGTCGCCCTGCGTGGACGGATGCTCCACGGGCAGCGACGCAATGTGGCCATTGTCGATTTCGATTTCGTCGGTGTAAAAGTTGATCTCGTCGCCCGTGTCGCCAAAATCTTGGCTGTATTTTTCAAACAGCAGCTCAAAGGCCGACTTGAGCTTGTGGTCGGCCACCGCCCGGTTCCGGTCCAGCCGGTACTCGGGGTCAACCTTCATGGCGTAGTCTTCTGGGTCCATGGCAATCTCGTCGTCGTCGTCGTCATTGTCTTCGGCCTTCTTTGGCTTGCTGTGCATCCTGTTTTTGCTGTTGACGGTGCTGTTGACGTCGCTGTTGACTTTGTTCTCAGTGGGCGCATCGCGCGGCGGGCGGCCGACTTTGACGCGCTTTGCTGGCGGTTCCATGCTGGCCCCATTGATATGCGTAGTATTGGATTTTTGAGGAACACCCAAACAACTGAATCCGGTGACTTTTCACGGTGCTGCTTTGCCGAAACGCTGCACCTAGCGTTCGCTGACGGCGCGCATCGAAGCTGTTGGATGTATTAATTTAGTGAAGTTGTCGATTGACAGGAATAGCCTCGCGCTTTCACGTGTTAAACCACGTGCCGTTCTTTCTCTTTTTGTCAGCCGGGGGCATTGTGGAGCTGTTCTCCAAGGTCAAGCGCACTTGCCACTGCTAGCGGTAGCTTGGAGCCTGGATACAGAAACAGCGCTTCTTGAACCGACTTATTTGCAACATCAATTTGGGCGCCAAACTCGACCTCGACCACACCTTTGCACTCAACACCACGAGCAAAGCCATGCCTCAGAGACCGATGCGCGCATCCGTCCAGCAATAATGTATTGCCAAAAATGCCGAACACCGCTCAAACTCGACAGCTCTCTGGAGGACCTCAACCCAGCGGCGTATGATCTTCTTGTCGGTAAGTTTACCTCTTTATTGTTAGGGTTCGCGATAGCGTCAACTCTCTGCCGCGGTTCCTAACATGACATCCGTCAAGCCACCGCATCTCAGTCTCCACACAGAAAACGACAGCAGATACGGCCAGCCAACGCCCCCGATGCGGACCGACGAGCCCTCTACGACCACGTCTCGAAACATGCTGGACCCTCGTCGTTTAAGCGGTATAGCGGCGGTGGAAGCGGAGGCAGCGCCGGAAGCAGCGGAGGATCGATGCGTGACAGCTCGGCCATGTCGTTCGTGCTTCTGTCGGACTCGACGTTTGCGGGCGGCCCAGGCCACGGCGGCAGTGCGGGACCGGGCGCAGGCTTCGGCGGGACTGCCCCGGCGCGGTATGGCAGCGGCGCATTCGACGGGGACAAGAACAAGAATTTTGGGACGGGGGATCTTGCCGGCGCAGACGATGAGGATGCATCCAAAGCGCAGGGCATGGAGCGCATCACCAAGCTGTTTGAGATCATGTCGGCACGGTCCGACGTGGACCACCCGGTCTGTGTCGAATGCACGGAGCTGCTTGTCGAGGGGCTGCAGCAGCGACTGGATGCCGCCTCACGGGAGCGCGACGCCTATGTGTCCTTTTTAAAGACACAGCAGACGGACGTGCCGACGGCGGACGAGCTGCAGGCGCAGGCCGCGGCGCTGGCCAAGGCCCGGCAGCAAGAGGCCGACGCCATGGCGGAGCTGCTGCAGCTGGAGGCGGAAAAGGGCCAGCTGGACGAGGAGATCCGCGCGCTCGAGCGCGAGGCGCAGACGCTGGACCGCGATGAAGAGCAGTTTTGGCGCGAGCGCAACGCGTTTGCCTCGAAGCTGGCCGACTTCCAAAACGAGCGCGACAGCATCAACGCCAAGTACGACCACGACGCGCGGCTGCTGGAGAGGCTGCAGCGGTCCAACGTGTACAACGACACCTTTTGTATCAGCCACGACGGCACGTTTGCGACCATCAACGGCCTGCGGCTGGGCCGCTTGTCGTCGCGGCCGGTCGACTGGCCCGAGATCAACGCCGCATGGGGCCACGCGCTGCTGCTGCTCGTCACCGTTGCCGACAAGCTCAATTTCCGTTTCGAAAATTACGAGCCGCTGCCGATGGGGTCGACGTCGCGGATTGTGCGCTACGAGCCGCTGCCGTCTCCCGCATCGAGCCGGCTGGGCGGAGGTGACGCCCGCGGCGGGAGTGGGAGTGGGAGTGGCGGCGCGAGTGGCGGGAGTGGTGGCGGCTTTGGCGCGGCCAGCATCCTGTCGCAGCGGCTGAGCGCACCTCCGCAAGCGCCCAAGAAGCACGTCCTGGAGCTCTATTCATCCGGCGACATGCCTCTCGGCCTGACGTTTATGCACCGGCGCTTCGACAACGCCATGGTGGCGTTTCTGGAGCTGGTCCGGCAGCTGGGCGTGTTTGTGCACCAGCAGACGTCTGCAGCCGGCGCCGGCGAGCGCCAGCACCCGCTGAGCCTGCCGTATCGCATCGAGGGCGACAGGATTGGCGACGTGAGCATCAAGCTGGGCATTGCGCAGGACGACGGCTGGACGAAGGCGTGCAAGCTGACGCTGACGTGCTGCAAGTTCTTGCTGGCGCATGCGAGCAACGTGAACTCGTCGGGGAGGGGCTAATGAGGGCATTACGACCAAAGCACCACGACGGTACGAATATGGGCCATGGCGCAAATGGATGGGACGGCTGCGACGTATCGCTACGAACTATCACCCTTTTCTGTTTTCGTTTTCTTTTTATGATTATTGTTGTTGCGCGGCGTTTCGGCTGGGGATATGGGGTTGCCTTGCTGTCTTCTTTCTTCCGTCTTCTTTCAATCCAATATTTCTTCTTCCCGTGTATGCCTCCTGTTTTCGAGCTCAAGATGGAAACATCTACAACATAGGAATGCTCTTGAGAAAACGCAGAGACTTTGAAAGGACTGGTGACGCGCGCTTGCCAATGGCATGCACAATATGCAAGTTTCAAGGCTATTGCCAGGAATGGAAGCGATAGGCTGTCCTCAGCTGGGGCTTCTCGGCTTTTGCTTTCTCTGAATCTGGGCTGTGACCGTTTCGATTCGTCATGCCGTGGCTTGCGGTTTCACAGTCTGCAGTTTTATCCCGATCTGTGATGTAACCCACCCTAACAGTGCATTGGGCCCAGCCGTGGACCGTACAAAAAGATAATGAAACAAAATGTGAGTAGACAAATGGTATGTATTTCGTACTCTCGATTCGACTTTGGAGTCTTTGGTTTTCCTTTCTTGTGACTTGTGACTTGTGACTTGTGACTTGTGACTTGTGACTTGTGTTTTTACTTTTCTTTCTTAAAACTTTTCCGAATGTACTTTCCGATTGCCTGATCATGGCCAAGGCCCAAAGAAAGCCGCCCGATCACCTGCATGGATGCCGATCCTCCACAGGCATCTAACGAAGACAAGAGTACATCACACATCGGCAGCGAGGAGAGTGGAAAAAGTGGTGTCCTCGCCGGGTCGTTTTGCATTGTATTCACGTCACAGGCCAATTTCTGCATTAAAAATCAATGTGTCAGGAGGCCCAGACGAACAGCACTGCACCAGCACCGGAAAAGGCCGGCAAGGCGGGCCAAAGTCAAGTCCGCCAGGGTTATCGAAAGCGCGGCGATGGCGCTCGTGAACTCAGACTAAGAAGAAGCCCGGAGTAATACGTCGTCGAGGTACTTTCCTGATTTGGAGGGGCTCTCATCGGCCGGCGCGCCACGACATAAGAGACGCATCAGGGAAAGACCAAGCTCTAGACTGCTCTTTCTGTCTTTTGGCGCTTTTCTTGACATCACCAACAAGGAAAGAGCGACTCTACATCTGAGACAGGCCGGGGCAAGAAAGAACAACAGCGAGAGAGTGGCAAATACGAAGACAGCCGAATGAAGCAAGCGCTGCCGCGTAGTAATAAGAAGGAGCGGTGCGCAACGAACGATGAACGGTGCAAGAAGCTGTATGCTGGCAAGCATGCTCTTTCTCAATCTGTTCGTTGTTCCCACTTTCTGCAGAAGAGCAACATTAAATAATTCATTGGCTACGGTGCGCCGATGCTGGCACACAGGGCGAAGGTGAATCCACAGCGCCACCGGCCGTGCGAGTCGTGCATTAAGGGTGGGTTGGGGTGGGTGTGGTCGATGTGCATGTGCCCGTTTTGCAGTTTGAAGACCATCACTCCTTTTTCGCAAACAGTCTTTTTGCACAGATCAAATAGACGTCAGCTTCGGGGCCTTTTCGCATTCGGTTTCAAATCCTTTCGCTCCTGCCCTGTAACACGCGCAATTCGCGTTTGAGATTGCCGCCCGTTGGGGAAGGAAGGACCCTTGGTAGTGAGATTTCGCAATCGAGAGGCACCGGAATGGCCAACGACGATCGGCTCCTTACAGTCGTTCCTGCCCTTGTATCAACGCATATGTATGTGTCTCTGTGTAGCACGGCGGCCGAAAGATGACTGGCTCGCAGCTTCCCTTGCAGAATTGCAGAATTGCAGATCCGCAGACGACTCGTGAGAACGAATATGGCAAGAACAAAGCGCTTGGCTCCTGCCTCCAAGCTGAATCAGGCTCAAGGATCTTTGAACCCGCAATTACATTGGGCAAGAACAGTAATTTCACACAGGTCCAATCTGGACGGTTGCTGATTCACGGGACCCGATGGCCCGGCTTTGGTGAGCGCTGTGGTGCCGCTGGTTCGTTTTGTTTTGTTTGTCCTCTTGCCGTTGGTCAGTAATGCGCCCCTACACGCAAGGCCAGGCCCCACTGGAACTTCGTCCGACTCGGGCCTGGTGGCTCCACGCTTTTTCGTTTCGATGATGTGCGGTCAGCGAAATCAGGTAACTTGCATGTACCCTTCTACCGTATTTCCGTGCAGCCGGTACAGTAAGACCGCTGATTTTCGATCCACTAAACAACCGCCGCGGGAAACAACGATTTACAGGTGTCCGTCACCAGTGGGAAGCTGCGACTTAGCTGGGGAGGGTCAACGTCATAGAACCATTAGCGGCTTGGAAAAGAGCGACGGAGCTAGCTACCAGAAGCTGTGAGAAACCCGCATCTGCCGGAACGCGCAGGCGCTAGTGGCCCCTAGCAGACAAAGCAAACCAAACAAACAGGCAGGAGCTCGTGGTGTGTTGGTTACTTTCGGTGTAATTTTGGGCCTTTGGGTACTTTTCCTTTTTTTTTTTCTTTGGGCTGGCCCGCGCGCACCTGCCTGAGCTGCTGCGCGTGCAAAGCAGATCCTTACCAATTCGTTTTTTGTTGCTGCTTGCTCTTGTCGCCGCTTTGTCGGTCGCTCCTGACGCTTTTGTTTGCGTTTCGCTGCTTCTCGCTTTTTCGCTTTTCCTTTTAAATTGCGACGCTGCACCTCCTCTTTTGCCGGGCCCTCCTCCATCCATTCCCCTTCTTTCTTTTCCCTCCCTCTCTTCTTCTCTCTTCCATCTCCCGCACAGCAACATCCCGCATCCCGCCGCCCAGAGCTTTCATTGCTCTGTACATATAGCAGAGACATCCCTGCATAATAGGACCTCCACCGTCCGGACGACCAGCATAATAATCTTTGTGTATCCTCGTCACCCCGTCGAGTCCATTCGCAACGACAGCATCAACAAATCGCATTTACCGCATTTACCGCATCAACCGCATCCCACATAAAGGCTCCGTCGCCATTCTTTGTTTTGCCACAGACGCCTGTCAAGAGCAAAACAATTGTGCAAACCTCTCTCCTATACATCTTCTAAAGCACATCCCGCAAGTCACAAAACCATACCAGTCATCATGGCCGCTGCTCAGATCATCATTCGGGGCGTCCAGCTCCTCTTTGTTGTTATTATCGTTGCCCTCATCGGCAACGTCATCAACAACAACATCAACGGCAACATGTCCGCCATCAACTATGCGCTTTTCGCAACCATTATTGCCTGGCTGGCCTGTCTGCTGGGCCTGGCCGGCGCTTTCGTCTCCATGCTCACGGAGGGCATCTTCCTGTACGCCCTGCTCGCCCTCGATGTTTTGGCCATCGTCTTCACGTTCATTGCCGCCATTGTCATCCCCGCCAAGCTGCACGCCGTCAACTGCGGCGGAGACCTGTCCGTCGAAAATCGCGGCGCCGGTTGGATCGGCTTTGGCAGCTTGGACACCGAGCAGCGCTGCCGTGAGCTGCAGGCCAGCACCGCGTTCCTGTGGTTCCTGTGGGTCGCCCTCATTGCATCGCTCTTGCTGGGCCTCTTCAACCTCCGCCGCGGCGGTGGCGGTTCGTCGCGCGCCTCCAGCGCACCGCACATGTCGCAAGTGCGCGTGTAAGCGGCCGCGCGCCACGAGCTGGTTTCTTTTGCCGTTCGTTGCATCGCCCTCGACCAGCTCACGTGTCCATGGTACACGTACACGCGACGGCTGAGCCGCGGGCTAGGTCGGAGCCGGTGAGAAACAATCACCGCTTTGTCTCGATATCGAGTCTCGTGTGCCACACGTCCAACTCTGTGGCCATATAATCGCATCTAGCCTCGCTTATGTTTTTGGGATACGAGATGAGGGACCGATGCACGCGACATTTCGAGGCACAGCAAGCATTATGCGTCATCAAAATACAAAACTTGCACCAAAACTACACCGACGACAGACGAGGACAGCGCTCGGCTGTGCCAGTTGCCCCGAATTAATGGAAGATGTCGACCGGCGCTCTTGACGAGTTGAGAAAGATGAGAGAGGTGTTGGGGGGGGGACCAACCGGATAAAAATTCACAGCTGGGGGCTGCGCCTTGCCTTGACACATATTGTTATATATTTTGAACATCTGCATTTTTGGTTTCTTTTTTTGGGTTGTATTTATGGGGTTTCTTGGTTCAGGGCGGTTTT
This sequence comes from Sporothrix schenckii 1099-18, assembly GCF_000961545.1. Taxonomy (NCBI): domain Eukaryota; kingdom Fungi; phylum Ascomycota; class Sordariomycetes; order Ophiostomatales; family Ophiostomataceae; genus Sporothrix; species Sporothrix schenckii. The sequence continues at coordinate 3,738,292 of NW_015971148.1, forward strand.
TGGTTTAAACCGGGAAAAGGACGTGATACCTTTTCAGCGCTCGTTTTGTTTATTTTGTTCATCGCCGTGGAGGCCGAGCCTCTGATTGCGTCGCTCATGTCGCACTCAGAACAAGCAACGACGGCGGTACCGACACTTTGTATTTTATATTGGATAGCCGTTGGATAACTTGTTATGTACACGACAGGTCTTTGTGGGAATCTGCTATGCCTACGGGTTGACATCTACGTCCATTAAATCTTGTCATATTGTATTTTTAATTTCACTTTGCCCCTTTGCGGAAGAGCACCACAGCAACGATGACAAAGTCTTAACACTAACGAACACAATGTACGGCGTCCAATTCTACACACATATCACCCATATGCAGGCACCCGTTTCGTGCAGCCTAGCAAAGCGACATGGCGACACCACACCTTACACGCAAGTGGTGGACAGGCACAAGCAACGGGCAAGCCATGTGGCATAGAATATCCACTTTGTTTTCGGCCGGGACGGAGCGAGTGAGCTTTCTCTAATCCATCTCCCCCGGTATGGCCGATCTCCAGGTCCTCCCCAGTCGAGACTTTCCCGTCGACGACCCCCACGGTCATCGAGAAATTTGGCGAACGTGCTGGGCCAGGCTCTCCCAAATGTGTTTGGCTTCAGCTGCCAGGTCGCCACCATACTCCACCCAGTCGTATGCAAGTTTGGTGAAGCACAGTGCACCTACAGGATAAAGAACGAAGGGCGCGCCAAGGTGCGGCTGGCATTTTCGACAGGGTTGTGTGTTGGTCGAACGTAACGGTCGAAACGAAACTTCCACTTGTCGACAGTGGACGTCTCCCCACGAGACTCGAAAGCATCAATGAGGTGGCAGCGCACGCCATCGAAGCTAGCAAACAATGTTTTGTTTTTCAAACGTCGTGCGATGTCGACGCCTATGACCGTTTCCGCGCTCTGGACGAAGTACGGAGTAATACAGCCATGAGACAGACCTAGATCACCGTCGACAACCTCACAAGCTTTTTGGTCGTGGCTCGGGCAAAGGATTCTTGGACGAGCAATCTTGGGGCCGCCTTGCTCTTCTTGGTCTGATGAGTGGCCTTGGTGTCCCCCATTGCCGGGACGGCCCTCATCCTTTCCTATCCACTCTGACGGCTCTGTTTACTCCGTACTTGGCTACATTGACAGTCCTGAGGTGGTGTCTTAACCCCAGCGAAAGGGGGGTGCAGATTTCGAGTCCTTTCAGGAGGGCAGATAAAATGGCAGAATTGCACCCTCGACTTACGCCTTTTTTGCTTGCTTTTTCCTTGTCGGCCCATCTCAAAAGTTCATTTGCTACCTGTGCACTCTTTGCTTTTTCCCACCTTCGAACGTCTTGAGTACCTCCACCGCTTCCCCTAATTGAAAACCCGACAGAACGAATCAGACAATTAAACCCCCACGTTGGACGACGCAGTGATGGATTTTTTGCTCGTAAGAGTAATCCTGACGATCCAAGGGAGACAGGGGGGATGGCAGCTGGAACCGCACAGAGGTTGGTAGGGTACCACAAAAGCACATCAGCAACGTCCCGTTCGACCAGTGACAGCCTTGCGATGCAGAGCACGTCATTCGTCGCGAAAAAGGTTCATCGACTATTTAGGGGTGGACCACGCAAATCAACACGTTTTGGAACCCCCTCTCTGCGGCACATTGAACAATGGCGACGTCCAGCTGTACGGTTCTGAGTTTTTAAAATGGATTTTGACTCAGTTCAGGCAGGGCCGTTTGGCCATGAAATCCGCATCTCCGTCTTCTGCTTGCTCTCTTCATTTTATTTTCATGTTAGAGTCCCCATTTCTCAGTTTATGTGTGCTCGCTACCCTCGTCTCTCGCTGTCGACATCCTCCATATGCAACGCACGCAATATGTTGAGCATGTATTAATATATGCGGCTTGCTCCCCGGTCGCCGGGTCGTCTTTTGAGCTTCTCGGATCCGACTGCCTTTGGCGGATGTTGGCTGTGTTTATACATGAACAAGACCTACCTGTTCGACATCCTCCATAAGAGAGACAACAAGAAAACGGCAATAATTCGAACTTATCATACGGTAGGGCCTGTACTACTTGTGCTCGACCGTTTCCGACTTGTCCCTCGCTCGTCGACATAACCACATAAAAACATCAACATATCGACAATCGACAATCGACAATCCATATAGCCCGCCATGACTATATCGGCGGACCAGCTTCGCGCGCTCCAGATCGTCGAGCGAACTGCGTCGTCGCTCTCGGTCGTGGGCATCGCGACGATTATAATCACCTTCTTCTCCTCCCGATACTTCCGCAACCCCATCGACCGGCTGATCCTGATCAATGCCTTTTACAACGCCTTCGACGTCACAGCCACGTTGATCTCGCTGAGCGGGCCGGCAGCAGGCAACGGCTCGGCCCTGTGCCAGTTCCAGGGATTCCTGATGCAAATGTTCCCGCTGGCCGACGTGCTGTGGACGCTGGCCATGGCCATCGATGTCTTTTTGATTGTATATTACCAGTACGATGCCAACGCTCTGCGGCGGCTGGAGATTAAGTACATTGGCGCCATCACGGCCATCACCTTCACGCCCGCGTTTGTGTTTCTGTTTATCCACACCGCCGAGAAGGGGCACATGTACGGTAGTGTGACGGTACGTACTGACCACTTGTTCTCTTTTTTGCCTCTCTCATCTCTCACAATACATGAACGCCCCTTCTAACAGACATAGCTGTGGTGTGCCATTGCGCCGAAATGGGTAATGTTCCGCATCATATTTTATTATGCGCCAATATGGTACGTGTTCTAAGGCGCCAAGCAGATCAGGAGAACGTCGCCTTCGTCTGACAACGTACAGGATCATTATAGGTATCGTCTTCATCCTCTACTGCATGGTCGGTTGGAAAATTGTCAAAGGCAAACGGGCCCTCCGGTCAATCGAGAGCGACATCATCCCACTCGACCTGCAACAAACAGCCGAGAAAGACGACGACGACAACACCACCGAGAGCACTCAGAACACCAAGAGCACGGAGGGCGCAGAGGGCACTACCAGAAACGCCATTGGCCTCGCCGTATCGTCGTCCACGCGAACCCTAGGCCCACACACGAGCATGCACGGCGGCATGGCTGCCTCGGCACCAACGACCAAAGGACACACTGCCAAGGCGTGGTCCCGCGACGGCACGGAGTCCATATCGCCGCTGCGGCCAGTCGACGATTTTGGCAGCAGCCCAGACCAGTCGGGCAGCGCCAGTTTCAGCATGAGCCCGAGCCTTAGTAGCCACAAGTGGCAGGCCAACCGGTCGGCCCTGTCGCTGCGGCAGTACCTGCTGATGCCCGTCATGTTCTTTGTGGTGCTCATGGTCATCTGGGTCGCGCCCACGACGAACCGCCTGCTGTCGTTTGTGGAGCCCTCGTTTGTGTCGTTCCCGCTATACATTGCCGTCGGCGCAACGGGGTCGCTGCGCGGGTTCTGGAACGGCTGCGTGTTTTTGGCCGTGGGGTTACGGTCGCGGCAGAGCCAGCGCCGGCTCGAGGCCGTGCGGCCAGGGCATTATAGATGACTCTCTGTCATTTCTCTCCTTTTAATGACGTTTGGATATTGGGATTGTTTTCGTGGGTGTCGGGTTATTGGACATTTTGCATTTGTTTGCATGCTCGGCGCCAGGAATAATATATATATGTGTGTATAGAGATATCCCCTTTATTTATTTTGGTTATGGTTTGGTATAGACTTTATATTCGGGTTTCCCTCCCACACGATTTATTTACACTAGTTGACCTTTAGGTCTTTTACTTCTTGGCTAGACGCTCCAATACCGTCTTAATATTCTTACACAGTGACATCTTGGCACCAAATGACTAATATCATTTCAACAAAGGCTATCTGTTGTACAAAGCAAACCCTGAACACAAACCAACAATAATAATGACAACGACAATGCAATCATCCATCACCCACCGACTGCAGAGGTAGTCGCTGTAATCGCAGCAACATTGCGTCTTCGCCGCCGCCGCCGCCACTGCTCCTGTTGGTAGTTGTCGTAGACGGGCATGCCGTTGGGACCGTTGGGGCCGCTGTAGTAGCCGTTCCGGCGGCCACGCCCATTGTAATAACCGGCCGGGGGCATGCCCGTGCGGCGGTCGTAGCCGTCAAGGTTGCGAGACTGAGCTGTTAGCAGGCGATGACAATGGCAAAGGGTGTGAAGCATCGGACATGCACTTACGAAGCAGCTGCCCATTGTTGTACGAAATGGAGCTTTGTTCAAGTGTAAAGGGTTTGCTCCGTATGTTGTTTGAGAGTGCTCGGTGCCTTGTCTTTGCAAGATATAACGTCGAAGATTGGCTCCATCCAAGTCCACAGAGGGTCTGATCAATTGGATGTCTTTGGCTTCTTATACCAGTGTTTTTTTTTCCTTTCTCCCCTCTCAGGTTTATCTGAGAGTGAACCGGGATCATCGTTTTCTTACATTCGCATTGCCCCGTCCTCGTGTCGTTTCCGTCTTCTCACTCGCGTTCGTTCAGGGCAAAAGTGCATCCCCACATTAAATAGGTAAAAAGGCACTCCACACGCACCGTGCGAAGTGTGGGATGACGTCAAGCCACAGAAGGCTGCAGCCGTTTTCAAGCCTCTGGAGAAGATGTGCCTCGTACGGCATAAACACTGCCCCCAAGACAGCCTCGACTGGTCGTGCCACCGCACCGTTAAGTCGTTCCGTGTTTCCGTGTGGTAGGACCTAGATAAAAAAAATAAGACGCTGCATTCGATAGTCAGCTGAAACGAATGTTTTGTGGCACCGAACGACGCAAGAGGCACGTCACAGGACTAGGCAGAAACGTTTGTTTTCAGAGAATATATCCAAATATCTTTTCCTAGAAACGTACGCCAAGCCTATGGCAAAATTCGAAAAAAAGAAAGCGTATCAAGTTTGCAGCGTGCTCCCAAAACGGACTACCCTGACATGCAACGCGATGCTTGCAAAAGAAACAAGAAATCAATGCAAATCAAGACGCAGAGAATCAACAACATATGAGGGTATTCTAAGATGCAAGAGCAGGAGAAAGGAGTAAACCAAATGCAAATCCAAAAAAAAAAAAAAAATAGCTTCCAACCTTTTGTCGTGCAATTTTGTTACGTGGTTTCAAATTGTCACCAATATACTCGACACAACTTTTACTCGTCACGCACGGCATTCGAAGCCGACGGGGCAACAGGTGACAGGGGCACAGATGCACCGTTACCTTCACGGCTACGGCGAGACAGCGTACTGGTGCTCCGGAACCGGCGCGTCCGCACTGGCGACGGTTGGGTGGAGTCGTCAACTACCTCGAGGCCCAGACCTGCAGCCCGAGCACCCTCCGAGTCGTCCGACTCAGGGTCCTCGGGTTCGCGCAACTCACCCAGCTTCGGTTGGACCGTCGTCGTAGTAGTTGTTGTCGATGCCACAGTTCCATCCACCAGTGTTTCGTTAAACCGTGAAGCTACCGGCGCTGGCAAGGGCGAGTCGTTGGGCGGTACCGTCCAGTGCCGGCTGCTGGCGCGGGACTGGTTGCTCCTGTCACCGGTGGCAGTGCCACTCGAGTGCGGGCGGCGGCTGATGTTGTTGATGTAGTAGTCGTCGTCGTCCTGAGCAACGTCACGAAGAAGCGACTCTTCGTAGGCGCCCTCGTCATCGTCCTCGTCGTCCGTGGTCGCGTAGCTGTACGAGGCCGGGTCGCCGCCGCTCTCGCTACCAAAGCCATCTCCCTCGAGCTCCTCCTCGCCGCCGGCCACTTGTGCCGGAATCTCGATGCCATCTCCCTCCTGCAAGAAGAAGGTGGAGATGGCGCCGAGAACTGCCACCACGGCAAGGAGCGCCCAACCAGTAATAATATAGCCCTGCTGCACACCCCACGAGAACGCGGCACCCGTCATGGCCGGGCCCACTGCACGACCCATGCCGCTAAACAGTGTTGCGTATCCGTTTAGCGTGCCGAGAACCTTGACCGAGGGCGCCGAGTTGGTGAGGATAATCGTCACGCACGGGAAGACGATCATGGTAAAAACGCCCTTGAGCACAAACATCAACATGAACGCCGCATACCGCAGACGCTCGTTGTCAAGAAGAACCGAATACGGTGTCAGGATGTACACGAACGGAAGAAGTACGCCTACAACCTGTTAGCTGGAGAAACAACATGCAAGTTTTGAAAAAACCGGTCGATAAGAACACGTACAGGAATAACGGTAGCAGCGCAGGGCCCCAAAGCGGGAGCACAGGGGCGGAAAGGCAGCAAACTGAGCAAATCCAGAGATGAGCGCATTTACTGTAAAGATTGTGCCAATGGAACCCGAGGACAGACCGAAGCCACCCGAGAATTTGAAGGGCAGATTCGTGTTGCTCGAATCGTGCTTCTCGTAGGGATAGTTGAGGAACACAGGTAGGACCTGGTCGTAGGCAACCGAGTGCAGTGCCAGCATCGTATAGCAGAGCAGGGCCATGGATGTCTGGTACGTAAAGATGCTTGGTGTCTGGGCCGACGAGTGCGTCGACGTGAGGCGCGCTTCGCCCAGAACCTCGGGAGCGCCCGACGAGACAGCAGCTGCGGCCACCTTGGCTAGCTGGGTCGAGTCGTCGACAGCGGTCGGCGGCTTCGAGGCACCGAGCGTCAGATCGGATTCATTGCGTATTGCTGCCGACGACAACAGAGGCGCACTGGCCTCGTCGTCGATGAACGACAGGCGGCGACCGCGGGCTTCTGCCCGGGCTTCAGCACGCGCACGAGTCCGGGCGCGGAGAGCACTTCTCTTGGACGGCCGGCCGCCGCGGAAGATACGGGTGATGCGCTCGCCCAGTTCAATACCCCAGTCCGTCTTGTGCTTTCTCGACTCGAGGGTCTCTTCCAGGAAGAGGAAGGCGTTCACGGTCGAGAAGATAAAGAAGACGCAGGCGATCAGGTTGGGCAGCAGGAACGGGTACTTCTTGAAAAACTCAAATTGACCAAACAGTCCAGGGAACTGCTCGGCCGGACGAGCAAAGAAACCACCAAACGATGGACCAAAAACAGAGCCAATACTCCAAACCATGGGCATGATGGAGAAGGCTCGGGGTTGCAGCGCTTTCTGCGGCACCATCTCAGCCACCATGGTACGGATTGTCCCGACTGCGGCAGTTAGACTAGCTGAAGAGACCCGTGGTTAAGAAACACATACAATAGAAGTGACTTACCATTGCCGTTGCTGGCGCCTTGGATGCCGCGGACCGCGATAGCCATGTGTAAGCTCGTGGATGCCCCCCAGAAGATAAAACAAGTCATGGTAGATATCAATCCAATGATGATTGTCGTCTTCCGTCCTATTCTGTCGGACGCCCAGCCCCAGGGAACGGCGGTTAGGCTTTGGGCTACCGAAAAGACAGCGCCGGTCATACCGGCCCACTTGGCAACCTCCTCTTTGGGGACGCCGAAACTTTTGATCATCTCGGGCAAGTAGGGAAAGACTGATGTCAGGGCAAGAGGTTCGGCAAATCGGACCATAGCTGCAAAAGTGCTGTTAGATAATGTTTCGTACAAAATTGGGGCGTTTGTCGTTATGTGCACCGTCGTTGCCGATCTCGCATTGTCCTCCATTCCCTCGACATCCTCCATGTACCGTCGTTCCTGTTCCGCATATATCGCGATCAACAAGATGGTGCCAACAGTGTCACTTACAGCACTTGCAACAGGACCAGGAACAACGCAGACTGCAAACACCACCACTCAACGACGTTATATCGAAATAGAAAAACAGAAATATGTTGGGAAGTCTTACCCAAGATGACCAGCTGCTGGACAGGCAGCTTTGGTCCTCTCTTCTTTTCTCTCGCCATATTGAAGTCGGAGGGAGTTGGGAGAAAAAAAGAGTAGGAGGAGAGTGCAGTGAAGAAGAGACCGAAAGGGAGGCGCGGTAGGTTGTGCGCCTGGGGGCTTCGTATGCAACGGCCGGTTCGGTATTTACATGGAGAGCTTTGGCGGGTTGTTTCGATGAGACAGTGGTCGGAGAACAGACGCCTCAGGCGAACAACGTCCGAGTTGGTTGAGAAAGCTTAGGATGGGCCACGTTGAGGCGTGGAAACGTGCCTATTTGGTGGTGTGAGATGTGACGTCTTGATGTGTGTTGGAAAGGCTGCTCGACGAAAACTGGCAAATAACGGGAGACGGGTATGTCGTCGAGGCTGCGTTTCATCGCAAGGCCAGCGCTGTGAGCCAATGAATATGAGCGTTGGAGAAGAGGGTAGAGGATTTCGAAAATCTGGAACAGAGGGAAAAGAATACAAGAGATTTAAGAAGCCAAGTAAAATAGGAATCAAAATAAGTCAGAACAGGAAATGGATAACGGTTGAACGAATATGCAGGCCCGGCATAAAATAGACCGGAGTCGTAGGCTGCGAGTCACAGGATGGCGAAAAAATAAAACTGGCGGGCAGTTGAGAAAATTCAAACAAACCACCCTGCAGGTCATCAACTTGCGAATCCTGCTGGGGGAAAGAGGGGATCTTGACCCATATGGGCGGTCTTCGGGGCACGCTAACAAATAGAATTGGGCCTCGTCGGCTGTGTGTTAGTGCCGCTTTCGCCTTCGTTCTGGGCATGCAGGCGTGGAGTTTTGCAGAACAGCCAGACGCGAGCACCGCGAGGCAACGACTCAGGTCTGGCCTTGGCCATCAAAGAAAACGAAAAGGCAGCACTTGGAATCCACTCCCCACAACATGTCGTGCTTTGGGGGTCAAAGCCGGAGGGAAGTCTCCTCAAAAGGTAGTACAAGGACAAGTCCAAAGGTCTTGTCTGTTGAATGTGACTCTTGTCCATATTGTAAAACATTGTCTCGCAGCTAGACTTGCACTCCCTGCGCACACTCGCCCTCGCAAAGAGCGGCAACTGGATTCCGGCCATGGTGTGTCCGTGAGTTGCAAAGGAGGTGCGGCAACGGCACGAAAAATGCCCTTGATCGGCCTGGGCTGACCGGGTATTGATGTGTCTCATGGACGCCTGCATAGCCGTCCTTGAGTTCTCTTCGTTTCGTTCTAATACCTCCTGAGCAACAACGATACGAGAGTGAGTGGGGGCATGGAGAAGAGGACTGGGTGGAGTTGCACAGTGGAGAGCGCCGTTCAAGGAGAGAGGCTGGATTGTACTTTTTGGCAGCCCTGCATCCATCGGCAACGAACCCGTACCCGCACCCGTTGCTATTGCTGCTTTGGGGTTTCCGCCGCTTGTAATTCGTCTCTTCACGCGCCGTGCTTGCTTTCTTCCGCCGTGTCATTGTCTATTAATATGTCATTTCTCTCATGTTTTAATCTGTCAAGTATCTCTACTCACCTGGCTTCTCTCCGAGCTGTTTCTGCAGAGCCAGGAATGAAATCGTGTTGATCTATCCGATGACACCTGCAAGGAGTTGTGAAAGGCTGTGGGGAGGGAGGGGAGGGGGCTGATGTTGGACATCGCCTTGTGTTCCGGATCCTTGTAGACGCTGTGCTTTGACATTGGACAAGATGAGGATGAAGGTTGAAGGGGAAAGGGGGGGGAAGGGGAGGGTCCATACGACGAAGAATCCTAGCAAACTGACACGAGGCAAGCGCGTCGTACTTGCTACCTGGGCAGCTGGGATGTCACAAAATGCAGTCACGACCGGCTTGGTTACGCCGCATTACCACCATGCTGGCCTGTCATGCCTGCCATGCCAGCGTTCATGGCAAAGGCAGAAAGTGCAAGGGAGGTGCACGGGCGAGTGTCTCTTGCCTGCAAAAACCAGACGTTGTTTCTGCGCTTTCGGCGGTGGCTGCAATTTTCAGCGGCCGGTCGTCGGCGTGGGCAGGTGCGAAACGGGGCAATATACACCGGGAAAGAGCGAGCGTCGTTCCTGGGGTGGAGTGGGGGAACACTGAACACCAGCATACTCACAGTTGCACCAGTGTTGGCGGCGCCAAGCCAACCGAGGAAGGAGCAACCGTCAGTAGTTGAGGGGGCCATCCTGGACGATTGAGACACGGCGCATTTTGCAGTCTTGCAAAACCGATATTTCAGCCTGTTCTTCCGGTCGTGTCGTGCGTGCTTTTATTCACACACAGGTCGGCGGTTTTGTAGTGACGTCCTGTGCACTGCAGAGATTCTGACGGACAGTGCAGCCCAAACACAAAGTTCTGACGGTTTCCCGAAAAGGCAGGCACAGGCCTTGTTCACACTCACGTCGCATTTGTCAGTCTTGGTGACCATGCGGACTGTGATTGGCCACATGTCAAAGACCCGCTTTTCTACCCGCTCTCTCATTATGTCGGCGCCGAAGCCGCACACTTTGCCCAATACTAGAGAGTTGAAAACAGGTTAACGACGGTTGAAACAGATCAAAACAGCGAACTTGAAGCGCTGTAGCCAGTGAGAGAATGGACTTGGAATCCGCACAACATCCAAACAGCAGCTGTGAGATACAAAGACATCATATAGCCACAAACTTGTGAATACAAAAACGGACGAATTCTTTGTCCGCAAAGATATCCAGAGTATTCATATTGTATTTGGAGAGAGGCATGGTTATGGGAACTGTTGTGCCGACGACATTGACTGCTTCTCACAATGCTCCCCACCATTTGTGGTGTCTGATGCGGCACTGATATTGCCGTGGCTTGACATCCGGCTGTTTTCGAGATACAGCACATCCCCGGTTTTCTTGTTTCCCCTCCCACGTCCATCATATTTACAAGGATCGCAAGTGTAAGACGAGATGGCAGGGCGTGGCGGTCATAGATGATACTGTGCTACATATACAGTGTGTATTGTATACACTGTACGGCGGTGTTGGCCGCCAGCCACCTCGCTGATCACGCAAAGCCCGCCTGTGCTGGGCCTCTTTCCTGTTGCGGATCGCCCGGCCATTTGCAATCAGTGCATGTTTCGACGTCAAGCTCAACCAGGAAGGTGCGACATGGACGGAGCTTTCGCAATCGCCGAGGCGGTCCTTCCTGTTTCTCCAGTCTTACGGAGAGCGCCTGCTTCTTGTCACCTTTGTTGATTCTTTTCCATGTTTTCTTTTTTTTCAGTTTCCTCCACCTTCATCTCAATTGAGATGCTTGCGAAGCTCTCCAAACTCGTTAAGCTTCCAGCTGTTTTCGCCAAAGGTTCCTGCTTGATTGATTAGTGTGCGACACTTACAAGCGGAAACTCGACAGACCATCTGAACGAGCAACAATAACAGAAGCAAAAACAAATAAAAGCTGCAACCTGCAACCTGCAACCTGCAACGCGAATTGCATCATTTGCCATTACCGCCAATGGCCGACGAAAAGACGCCAGTGCTCCCGGTGACGGCGTCGGCGACGCTGGACAAGCTGGCCGCCGAGGACAGCCGGCGCCATGGGAAGCGGGTATTCAAGAAGAAAACGAGCGCCGACGACGGCAGCATTAGTCAGCAGATTGTGCTCCCCGTGGCGCTGACGCTCGTGATCCTGGGCACGGTGCTGCTGCTGCCGTACCTGCTCGAGGTCCGCAGGGCACTCGCCGTGGCCGGCACGATCTCGCTCTACTCGCAGAGGTACAAGCCGCACTTTAGCAACGCCGCACTCAAGGACATTCTGCTCAACACGCCGTCCAACGACTCGGTGGCCGAGTGGTTGCGGTACTACACGGCCGGTCCCCACCTGGCGGGACAGAACTACTCGCAGGCGGCGTGGACGCGCGACCGGTGGGCCGAATGGGGTGCCGTGTCGCACATCACGGCGTACGACCTATACCTCAACAGGCCGGTCGACCACAAGGTGTCTCTGCTCAGGGCCAAGGGCGAGAAGGAGGACGGCGACGACGGCGATGCAGGCGCCATCACCTGGGAGGTGGCGTTTGAAGCGTCTCTGGTCGAGGATGTGATCGAGGAGGACCCGACGACAGGCCTCAAGGACAGCGTGCCGACGTTCCACGGCTACTCGGCCAGTGGCAACGTGACGGGACCGGTGGTGTACGTCAACTACGGCACGTACCAGGACTACGCGGACCTCGAGGCGGCCAACGTGTCTCTCAAGGGCGCGGTGGTGATTGCGCGGTACGGCGGCATTCTCCGCGGCCTCAAGGTGAAGCGGGCACAGGAGCTCGGCGCGGTCGGCGCTTTGCTGTACAGCGACCCGGGCGACGACGGCGAGGCCACCGAGGCCAACGGCTACAAGCCATATCCGGACGGCCCCGCGCGGCAACCAAGCTCCGTGCAGCGAGGCAGCGTGCAGTTTCTGAGCGTCGGCCCCGGCGACCCTACGACGCCTGGCTACCCTTCCAAGCCGGGCGCGCCGCGTGGCTCGCCCGACCAATACATCCCATCGATCCCGTCGATCCCCATCTCGTACGTGGACGCGCTGCCGATCCTCCAGGCGCTCAACGGCCACGGCTTACGCTCCAAGGACCTGGGCAAGTGGTGGACGCGCAACGAGGGTCTGGGCCACAAGGGCGTTGAGTACAACATTGGCCCGACGCCGGCCGACAAGGTGCAGGTCAACCTGTACAACGAGCAGGACTACACGACAACGCCGATCTGGAACGTTCTGGGTGTCTTCAATGGCTCGGTGCTGCCCAACGAGGTCGTCGTGGTGGGCAACCACCGGGACGCGTGGATTGCGGGCGGCGCGGTCGACCCCAACGGCGCATCGGCGATTCTTAACGAGGTGGTGCGGGCGTTTGGCGTCGCGGCAGCGCAAGGGTGGCGGCCGCTGCGCACGATTGTGTTTGCATCGTGGGACGGCGAGGAGTACGGTCTGCTGGGCAGCACGGAGTGGGTGGAGGAGTACTTGCCGTGGCTGCAGCAAGCGAGTCTGGCGTACGTCAACCTGGACACGGGCGCGAGCGGACCAGACTTTGCGTCGTCGGCGGTGCCGCTGCTGCACGACCTGGTGCACCAGGTGACGGGCGAAGTGTTGTCGCCAAACCAGACGGTGCCCGGGCAGACGGTGCGGGACACGTGGTCGGGCAAGATTGCCCCGCTGGGCAGTGGCAGCGACTACACGGCGTTCTTGGACTACGCTGGCATTACGAGTGTGGACGTGCGGTTCAGCGGCGGCGGAGATGCAGCTGCGGCAGCGGCTTCCTCCGGAGGAGACAAATATGTCACCCCCGTGTACCACTACCACAGCAACTACGACAGCTACCACTGGGCGGAGAAATACGGCGACCCCGGGTTCGCGTACCACAAGACGATGGCGCAGATTCTCGGTCTGTTGACGGCACACCTGGCAACGGATCTGGTGGTGCCATTCAAGGCGAGCGACTACGCGGACGCGCTGCAGACGTACGTGGACAAGGTCCGGTCGCAGTTTGAGAAGCACATTGCGCCGGAGGACGACGCGGCGACCGACGCGGCGGTGGTCTACTCGGACGAAGCCATGGCCGTGATCCGCGGCCGCAAGGGTGGCGCTACTGCCGATGCTGCCAATGCTGCTCTCTATACCGCCAGCACCAGTTCCGCCAGCTCGGACGACGCCGAAGGCCAGCACCAGTTCCGCCTGGCACTCGACCGCCTCGACAGCGCCGTTTCCGAGTTGGCGGCAGTCGCCAAGGCGCTCGACGACAAGGCCGAGCGGCTGCGGGAGCGTGTCGGCAAGGGCGATTTCGGCTCAGCCTCAGGGTCTGCGCCTGCGCTTGTGTCTGCGTCGCACGACGAGGCGGACGAGGCGGGCGAGGCGGACGGCCGTCTGTCGCAGACGCTTGTGTTTGCACCCAAGTGGTGGCGGCGGCTGGTACGGCGGGTGCATCGGGTGTGGCTGGCAATCCAGGTGGCCTGGGTCAACCGGCGGTACCAGTTCCTGGAACGCAAGTTTTTGTACGAGGGCGGGCTGGACGAGCGCACGTGGTTCAAGCACGTCGTCTTTGCACCGGGTTCGTGGACTGGCTATGCGGGCGCGGTGTTCCCTGGCCTCGCGGAGAGCATCGACGTAGGCAACTGGACGAATGCGGTGCGGTGGGCGGACATTGTGGAGGAGCGGCTGGCGGCAGCGGCCAAAGGTCTCCATTAGAGGCAGTCGAAAGGGTCGAAGACATTGCAGTGCTTGGGGACATGCTGAGCATCAGGGCCTTGGAACATTGGATACTATACTGTTGGCGCATTCATCATGGTCGTAGATGATATGCAAACAAATTGACTTATGGAATGGTATAAACCGTATAGCTGACAGAAAAGGAAAACAAGTCAAACAAAGCAAACAAAGAGAAAATCAAAAAAATGACCCTTATCTCGAATGTTTCATAATTATCGACGTAGGCGACCTCGCCAGCTTCCCCTCCTTCACGCCAACGGGACTGTCGACTCAAATCTGCCTCATTCTCCGCGTCTTTACCGTCCTACCACAGACTCTGCCAGCGTATCAGGCTCCCATGGACGGTGTTGGTGCTGACACGACTGCCCCAGCCTGCTGTTGTTGCTGAACGGCATAGTACTGCGCATTTGGATCAATCGGGGCCGCGGCCACAGGGGCAGCGACGGGCGGCTGGTAGTAGTAGACAGCAGGGTTGGCCTGCTGCAGGGGCACGACATTGCCGGCCGGGACACCGCTCGCCGCCCCGGCAGCGGCAGCGGCCTTCTCGGCATCGAGGTGGGCCGGGCCGGCCGGAGACGTCGCGGGCTGACCGGCGACGGAGTGGAGGCCGTGGCCGCGGTGCACGTGGAGGGCGAGTCCGTTGATGACGGTGGTGGCAATGTAGAAGAGGAAATTGAGGCCGCCCAGGCCGGCAGCGGCCGCCAGGCACTGGGCGTAGACGAGCGACTGGCCCTCGAGGCCGTAGTGGTAGCAGTAGCCGTAGGCGCAGTAGGTCTGGTTGCCCATAAAGGGTGCGACCTGGGAGGCGAGGAGGGCAAAGGACGCCAGCCAGAAGACGACCAGCAGAATGTCGAGGGACAACACGGCCCAGTAGTTGTAGGCGGCCGGGGCGGCGAGGGTGGCGACGAGGACATAGATGCAGACGATGAGGGAGGCGATGACGGTGAAGATCATGAGCTCGTCACCGGAAAAGGAGAGGACAGACAGGCCATAGGCGTCGAGGCCAAGGACGATGACGGTGACAAGCAGCTGGGCGAAGCGCAGGTAGAGAAAGTAGGCGGGGTAGACGGGGACGTGCTCGCGGCCGACGGGGCGTGCGGCAGAATCGCCGCCGATGCCGAACATTTTGAGTGACGAGCGACGAGTGACGAGTGGTGCGTGACGAGTAGTGCGTGAGCCAAGCGGACGACTGGAGCAGGATGATCGACAGTTGTTCGGTGACGATGCGTAGATGATAGCGTAAAACGAAGAGAAGAAAATGAAAATGAAGGTCAAGTGATGATGAATATAAAGAGAGACCCAGAGGAGAGAAAAGAAGTAAAGAAAATGACAGAGGGGCGGCGAGAAAGTCAAAAGAAAGATGATGTGCAAATAATAAATAAATAAATCGAAGTCAAGCCAATACAGACAGGGTCCAGATACGATAGGACAGGGGCACACCACCCTTTTTGTAACAGGACCAAAGCAGATAGCAGGAACAGATTCAGCCGCATCAAAGAGACACGACAACAATAATACTGAAAAGGAACGGGTGCAGGGGTCGGCAAACGAACAGAAGAAGAAAGCAAACACCAAAGCCACTCCGAGGTTAACTACTTTGCACAAATCGACTTGCACAACGATGCACCATCCACGCTGCCACACCCACAGGACCGAGTGGCCGACGGCGAGCTGGAGCGAGAACACCAAGGGCCTGGCGGTTACGACATAAGTGACCACATGGAAGATATTTGCGAGAACGCCTCTGAATACGTAAGTACTGTGCTATCAGCAGCCAAGCGGAGTCTGTATGCAGGCAACACAAGAAAGGCAGAAAAGACGTTGCAGAGATGAAAAGAGGACGTCAGCCAAGAACCGGTCGACCAAGCCGATTGCCATCGAGAAAACGAGGCTGAAAAGCTTGTCTCTCTTGGCTGCAGGAGAGAAACGCGAGGATGCAAAGGGAGAGAAGAAAAGCGACAAGAGACAGCCCACCACAACCCACCACAAACTAACTGAACACAAGTGTGAGAGTCCCCATACGGTCGCCAAGTCTGCCTTGCCCTGGTGAAGCGAGGAGACTAGCAAATGTAGAGGGTCTTGTGTCTTTGTACGTCGTACATCTTACACAAGGGACTCCCGTAACCTTCATAGAGTTAAAACCAAGACGCCGTATAATTGTGCCAAAGAGTCCCAGACTGCAGAGTGCATGCCATGTTGCTGCCCGGGACGCAGCATCTTGAATGCAGCCGTTGCAATCTCTCTTCCGCTTGGTCTTCTCCAAACGGGCGACTGGAGATGAAAGGACGACTGACACAGAGAAAACAGCCAAGGGGACGATAATCCTCCAACCAGTCAAGTTCCCAGATTTAGCGAGGAGGATGACAGTCCAAGTGGAGAACCAGGGCGTGTTGGAAGCTAAACCAGAATGAAAAAGTGTACGGAACACTCCGTACGAAACCTAGGGATGGGGCTGAAATGAAAGGTCGTGCAAAGGCAAACAAGTCGGCCAGAGAGCCCGAAGCAATTTACGATGCACGGAGGCGTCCCCTGTACATCGTACAAGACCTGACAGCACACAGATAGCTGCAGACACTGCCACAAAGTACGGGACAAAAACCGTGTGTGATTTGTCGAGGAACGATATGTCGAGAAAACGTACATCGTAGGTGCAAAGACTCGTGCATGAATTGTGGCGTTTTCTGAATTTTGAGCATCTGTACAGACAATCTCTGGAAGGGACTCGGCACTGGTTGGTCACAATGGGGAGAACATCGCATTGCCTGCCCGAAAATTGACCCACCGCAAGGAGAGACGGCCTAGGCGGTCTGGGCCTTCCCGCAAAGGGTGATCCCTTCTGTTTTGGACAGCCTGGAAGGACCGCGGAAAGAGCCCGCGCCCAGTAGTTCCTTCCACCGCAGCTCCCTGGTACAAATATATTTTCGACGTAACGACGGAGAGGAAACGTGGAAAGCAACGACGACAACACTGGTCTTGTGTTGTCATGTTGTCCAAGGAGTCTGAACGACAGCGTGACAAAAGCAACTTTTCCCGAACGTGTATATCACGAGGTGCATCCCCAAGCTTTTGATGAAGCAATGGAAGCGGCGATTTCTGTCACAGAAAGACTGATGAAAAAAAAGAGGACATGATGGATGGAAACTGCTGATTTGCTCGAGACTTTGCCTCTCAAAACAGACGCATTGACCACGCTTTAGGAAGAACCGCGTCAAGCTGCTCCTATTGCGGTGAGAAGAAAAGCGAAAAAAGAAAAAAGGATAAGAATGGAAAACAAGAAATCAAACCGGACGGGAAATTACAACCCAGGTGGCAAGGATTACCATCCTCGGGTGACAAGGAGAGACAAGAGACTGCACAATGACTCGATAGGAGAGCATATCAGAACGATAAACAAGAATCCAATCAGGCCCAAAAGGGGTGGGGGGGAGGGGGGAAGAAAAGAACAAAATAAAGGTCTGCCCCTTCTGCCCTTAGCGCTACGGCTGTGCATACATCGTTGCACAATGGCGATTTGCTACGGACCATAAGTGCAGTGTTCTGCAAGCCACATCGGACCCGTTCTTGGTGTTCGGCATACGGGAGATCGAAAAGCTGGCAGTTGGTAGTTTCGTATTGACGATGCTGGTGGTGATGGTTGGACGGAGTGCAAAAAGCGTCCACTGAACACATAACGCGGGCAGCGGAAGCGAGATGCGACTGTCATGGAGTGCCCAGATGCCCAGACGCCAAGAAAGCTTATCAGTTCGGATGGCCAGAACTTGGCTTTCGCAAAACACCTCTCGTATCCACTACCAGAACACCGAAGAGGTTTCTGTTCAATTGTAAATGCCGTGCATTATCCAGCCAATGCTACGGTAGCCTTCTGCGGCGAGGCGCACCTGGGGAGGAACGAGAGACTTGGGTCAGAATATCTGCTCAGCACGATTCAGCCTCGCGTGATTCGGCCTGATGAAGGTCAGAGGGGAACAGCACCCAACCAATGTCGACGTGACAAATACTGACAGACTACCAATGCTCACTTTTCGCTGCCAAGAGGAGAATTGTTAACATGCAACATCCAAAAGACAAAGCTAAGAGACATTATTGTATTTTTGATGTAGGCCGTTGTATGACAACCCAACATCATCCCCTCATATCTGCACAAAAACTATCCAAGACAGCCCCAATGTTATGCTTCTGCTTGCTGATGCCATAATCGATAAACGAGGAAGGAGAAAAAAAGTACAAAGTACATGCGAAAATAAAAAAAACCAATGCAAAAATATGTGAAAACCATCACCCGTTATCAACAAACATGTAACTCGAATAAAAACGGGAGCGAACATATGTACGAGGAAAAGACAAAAAGATAGAGGGGGTGAGAAGGGTAAACGACCAGTAGGACAAGGGTCATAGAGGTTGCGATGATGGCAATTGGGTATCAAATGAGACCAAAAAAGAAAAATAAATCGAACATGTTCAAGGTTGGCAAGTTAAGTCGGAAGAACGGAGAGCAAGAGCGAGGTCGTAACACGATGGTAGTCATCTTCTGGCAACGGGCGATGGGTGCGCTGTTCTCGTGTCCTTTACGAAAAGTCGTCGTTGCCTTCGCCCAGCACAAGACGGTCAATCCGCTTGACCAGCTCCTTGGTCTCGCGCGCAATCTCAAACGCCACCGGAGGCAGCGACGTCGTCCACGACCGCATGTCCATCTTGCGCCCGCCGCTCGCCTCCGTTGCCCGCATCGACTCGCCCCGGTCGCCCGCTTCCACCAGCCGTTGCCGGCAGCTCACCAGCTTGTCGAGCGAAGGGCCGCCGTTGCCGCTGGCTTCCGTCTCGGCAATCACTTTCCCGACGATATCGGCAATCTCGTTGATCTGCTGTGTAATCTGCTGCACACCCGCCTCGCTGCGGATCGACCCGACCATGTCCTGGATGATCTGCACCATCACCGCTGTCTGGTCGTCAAGCAGCGCCTTGAGATCCTCGGTGCGCTGGCCAGCGCGGCCCGATCCGCTGCCGCCAAAGCCACTGCCAACGTCGTCGTTACCGTTGCCGCCAGGTGCTGAGGGAAGGTTCTTGTTGATGCCGAGGTAGTTGCCGTTCATCCCGTTCATCCCGTTCATCCCGCTGGCACCACTCATACCATTCGGCGCGCCACGCGACATGGAGCGCCGGCCGCCGTTGGCATAACTGCCGAACCGGTCAACCGACTGCCGCGGCGAGCTTACCGGGCTGTATGCGGACGAGTCTGCGCTGTCGCGCACGCCACCCAGACCCTGGAAGGGCGGCGGCGGAGGTAGTGAGTTTTGTGTTGTCGTCGACGACAGCGTCGTGGCCGTTGTTTGGCCGCCGTTGCTGCGCGGTGAGAAGTAGCTGGCGTTGGACTCGACGGGCGTCAGAGAGCCGTTGTCGTCGTCCATCATCGACATGGACATGGTGGTTGACATATTGTTGTCGTCGTCCATCATCGACATGGACATGGTGGTTGACATATTGTTGTCGTCGTCCTCCAGCTCGCCCGCCGGCGTTGTGCGGACTTTGACCACCCGCAGGAGCTCCACCACGGCCGCCACCAGGTGCGATGCCGCCGCATCGAGCAGCGACACGGGCGACAAGCCAGCGGACATGGCAAAGTTCTTCGCCGCCGTGATCAGGTTGTTGGCCGTGCCCGACACGCGCGTCTTCAGCTTCGCCTGCTGTTGCTGCGTCGCATCCTCGTCTTGGCCCAGCGGCGCTGGCGCGTCGTCCAAGTCCTTGGTGATGCGGCGCACCGCCACAACAACGGCCTTCATGGAGTCGATCGTCTGCTCGGGCTCCTCGAGGCGTGCCCGCCGTAGCAGTTCATCAATCGCCATCTGGAATTTTGTGACGTGCACGTCCTTGATGAGGCCGTCGTCGGTCGTGAAGCCCTTCTCGCGCATGTACCGACCAGCGTCCTCCTGCTGCATGCCCAGGCCGGTGGACGAGCCGCGCAGCGTTCGCAGCTGTGTCTTGGCCCGCGCGTATCGGTTGCGCCAATCACGCACTTCCGCCTCGAGCGATGCAATTGTCTTCTCCAGGTCGGCGTGCTTCTCCCATGTCGTGCCGCTCTTTTGGGAGAGCATGCGCATCTCGTTCAGGAACCGCTCGGCTTCGCCGCGCACTTCCTCGGTGACTTGCTGCTGCTCGCGCAGTTGCTGTCGCAGGTCCTCGTTTTCGCGCAGCAAGTCCTCGTTGCCACCCCGGCTCGAATTCTTGTTGCTGTTGTTGCGTGCACTCTCGGCGAGGGATTGTCGCAAATCGTCAATCTGGGCGCGCAGCTGCCGCTCCTCAGCTGCGTGGTCGTTTCGCATCCGGTCCATGTCCTGCTGTAGCGATTCTGCGAGGCTGGCCGAGTCTGCCAGCTGGTTCTCGAGATCACGCCGTGCGTTCGACCACTCCTGCTTCTCGACGTTGCTGGCAGACGCGCGTGTGCGCTCAGCGTCGAGTACCGCATCCATCTCCACCTTGTTCTTCTTCATGTCCGATTCCATGGCCGCCATCTGGTCTCGTAAATCTTTTATTTGTGCTTCGTACTCAGTAATCAATTGCTTGTTTTTCTGCAAAATAAACGTCAGTGTCAATCGACAATAAAGAGCGCCACTGGTAAAAGACAAAAAAAAAATAGCTTACCTCCGTCTGTAATGCGGTCTCGGCGCCGTTGTTCATTTGCCTCTGCACACCGTAGTCGTCGCCGTTCATGTTGCCACCGCCCATGGGGTTTATCATCGGGTCATCATCCTCCTCAACCATAGTGCTCTTATTTGGCACAATCGTGTTGCTTTGTGATTGCTTCTGCATTGGTCGGTCATAGTTATTGGGCGGCAGGCCGGGCGATGGCGGTACGGAGCTGTTCCCAAGACCGCCGGGACCCAGTCCCAGACCATTCACGCCAACGCCGCTGCGCATCGAGCGAACGGAACCAGCTTCGGACGGTCGCCGCCGACTCTGATTGCGTGGCGGGAAGCCATTCATGCTGCCGTTGACTGGAGTCTGGGCGCGACTCGATGGTCGCATCGATCCGGCCGGGCTGCCCATGCGCGGGATGTCGCCGCCGGTAAAGCGCGGGATTCGTCGCTCCAGCTCGCAGAACACGTCAGTTGCAAGGTCGCGGAAGCGTGGCGGGCCAAGCGACGCCAGCTTTTGGCGGGCCTGATTGCGTTTTGGGTGGAACGAGTCTTCGGGCAAGAGATAGCTGGGCGGGCCACCGGGGCCCTGCGGGCCGCCATTGTTTTGGCGGCGGCTGACCGCTTGCCGGCGCATGAGTTCGTCGTAGACATCGGTGCTGAGCTCGAGAAACTGCACAGACGTTAGGCGTTGCAGCTTGTCGCGTGCCTTGTTGGCGGGCGGTGCGGCCTTGCCGTCGCGCGACGTCTGGGCGAGAAAGCGCTTGAGGGCAATGTAGTGCTCGCCGAGCACTGCGTCCGTGGCCTCTTCGCGCTGGCTGCGGCCGCTTTCGCTGCGGGCGTACATGCTGGGGCCGGCGCTGGAGCGGCCGATAGAGGGTGGTGGTGAGGGCCCGCCGTTGCCATTGCGCGGGCCCGTGGGAAAACCGGAGTTCATGGGGCTTGGGAGGGAGCCACCAGAGTTGGGTGGTGAAATGAGTTGGCCACGATTGTTGCCGTAGGGGTCGTCCTTGTCCATTGGATAACCGTTTGGCCAGTCACTATCGCCTATAGATACGGGTGATAGTGGTGCATTTCGGCCATTCATGCTTTTGATGTGCGCGGACGTGGCAGGACGACAAGCCGTCCAGTCGCTGAGTTCGAGTTTGTCGTGAGTGTCGTCGCGCCCGTAGTCCTCCCCCGATCAGTCTCGTGCGTTGGTGCGTTGATGTCCTCTCCAGGCCGCAATCGTGGGTTCGAAAAATGAAATGGGTGGCTTCTCACGTTCGGTTGAGGTCGGTCGGTTTCGAGATCGGGTCGGTTCGTGTCGACGCCAGTCGAAATCGTCAGCTATCCAAGGGCAAAGGGAAAAGGGGGCAACGGTCGTCGCCCTTGAACTCGTCTCTAGCGAATTTGTTATTTTTGATTTTGCGGCGGGATTCTGCCTCTCGTCCTCGTCTGTCGTCTGTCACTGCTTCGTCGTCGGAAAAGGACTTTGACTTCTGCGCGTTCCGTCGCCGTTCCTCGATTCAAAAAAATGGACTCTGCCCAGTCGTACGGTTCGTCGTTTGTTTCCTTGCGGTGTTTAGCAAGTTTGTTTTCGGCGTCGGATGGTGACAGGAGATGAAGTGAACAGAAAGGGCAAAAAGGGGTTCTGGCGCACGGAATGGAGGGAACGAAGACACCAAAATGAGCGAGAGCGACCGAGACCCAAAGTAATGGGGCAGGTACGGAGTAGAATGGAGTAAGTAGAATGGGCGCTAGGAGGGTGGAGTACTTGCGAAAGGGGGACTAACAACAGCAAAAGGGGGGTCACATAAAATAGAGGAAACAGCAGGAGCGTCTCGTGGTGAGAGGGGGAAAGAGAGAGAGCGACAGAGAGAAAACGGCAAGAGCCAGCTTGGTGCAAGTACACGGCCGATCGTGCCACAATAGGGGTTGGAAGAAGTATTAGGAGCATAAGAATGTCGAGAAGGGACACGGAGTAGGGAAGGAGCAGCCCAGACATCGAAGCAGTGAACCAGCAGGGTCAAGTTAAGCAAAGAAGGTGCGGACGGCCATGCACATGTTACGGAAAGGACAGCATCATGGCACGAGGCAAGGACGAGGGGGCCAGGGAATGGGCTCGGAGGGGCTAACAAGAAAGGGCCCAGAAAGACTTTTGAAGAAAATCCGCGACACAGACGGCGGGCGATGCTGAAACGTCACACTGGTAAGGGCGGGCAGAAGGATAGTCTCGGAAGGGGGCGTGTGGGAACGAACCAGCCAACAAGAATCTAGGGGGGCAAGGGCACAAAGCGGTTGAGACAGAAAAGACGAAATAGAGGCAGAATGGGAAGAACGACGCAATAGCAGCGGATCCAAGAGCAGGAGCGATCTTGTGCGGGTGCGGATTCTCCGGCTTCGAGAAGGTGCAATCGGGCAGCAGACGGCCAACCGTCGTGGGCATTCGGTATTGCTAATGTGTGTTGTACGACATACAGAGTTATTGAGAAGAATGGGAAACTACGAATCGCCGGAAAAGGAAACCGGTAACGAAATGGGAGAAAGCTCAAAGAAAACGGAAGGAGGTCGTTTGTTAGCTTTTGTGACAGGTGGAAGGTGCAACAAAGACATTGGCGCCATCGATGAAGACAGACATATGGGCACATGTCGCGGGCCGGCAGACAGTTGGATATACACGTCTTTCCACGAACTTATCGCCATCGAATCTGCAATGCAATGGCGGTGGACGTGGCAGGAAAAAATACTGACGTTAATTCCGGGAGCGATTCTTGTGTTGGGCCCCTGTCGTTTGTCGCTGTTTTCGGTGCATTGCCAGCCCCCCCCCCCTCCCACCCTCCTATTTCCTCTTGTTTTCCACCCCTGGCCCCTTCCCCTTTCCGTGCCAGCGTGCATCGCCCACATCGACAGACGACGCGGTCTAGACTGACGTTAGCCTCTTTTGGGACTGGCGTCCGTGATTTGCTACAGACAGCAACGAGCCAGTCCAATCGTGGCGCTAGGTGTCACCTCGATGCG
The DNA here is from genome assembly GCF_000961545.1 of Sporothrix schenckii 1099-18. NCBI lineage: Eukaryota > Fungi > Ascomycota > Sordariomycetes > Ophiostomatales > Ophiostomataceae > Sporothrix > Sporothrix schenckii. Next base: position 3,761,937 of record NW_015971148.1, read on the forward strand.
CCAGGAACAGGAATTCGCTTGGATCCAATCACAATCAAACTGGCCACTATATTATTGAGAGCAGACGGCAATAAAGGGTGGCGCGCGCTAAGGAGGCTGCAGAAGGCGCTGTCACAATTTCTTGGGGTATTGCTGGTGGCGGGCAAGAGCAGAGAAAAAGCAGGCACGACCGGCGTTCGTCGGCGGCTTTGGAACGGCTTCGGCCAGTCAAAATAGAAGGAGCTCAACGTCCACGGCCCTAATCAGAGACGCATAAAATAAGCACCAGCCAGGGCATGGCCGGACCTGGGCAAGAGGCGAAGAAGCAGGGCAGTTTTCTTCAAGGTCAGGGCACGAAAAATGCAGATCTGTTTTTTGGGGGGGGATTTGCTGCTCGTGACGCGTTATCAATCGCTCCTGCCAGACTGGCCGTCTTGCTTCCCCATCCCTTTGGCCACGACGGCCTACGGCCTCCCTCCTTCCCCGTTTTACTCTGACGGAGGCATGTGCTTTCTCTACCGACAATCAATGTTACCGCGCCTGCTGCGCAATTGGCGCTACGACGGTGCTCAGTAGTGATGTTCGGGCCACCCCCTAACGGTCCGCCTATATTCCAGAGCCGGCGTTCTCCACCAACGAAGGGAAAGAGCATTGAAAAGAGGCAATAGAGACACGCAATTTCCAGATGGCAGCAGCGACGCAAGCCTAATTTTAAAAATATCAACTGCACACCCACAGCGCCTCCCGGCCCGCCGAGCATCACGAATGAAAAGGTTAAATAAACACTACGGACAGCAAAAAGCAAATAGAAAACGTTGATGGACCCAAAGTCGGAGGTCGACGTACAAAGCACACACCAGGGACGAGTCGCCGGCCGTTGCAGTTTCTGAGAGAGTGGCCGTGATAGACGCCCCAGCACTCGAGTCGGCAAACGTCCGAGAATGTCTTATTGTCTTGCACTTGGCGTTGCAGTTATCATTCCCTGCGAAGACGAACAGATGCTCCATCTCACTCCCTTATCATCTCGTCGAGCTTTTGCAAGAAACCTGGGCCGGGGACTGCGACCGTTTCGTGGGATGATGAGCTCTTTCCTAATTTGTCGGCCCCGCTAATAGCGTGCGCAGCGCTTGCCGCCGGGAGATTGGCTGTGGAGGCCGCCATCGAAGCACTCAATGTGTGTGAAATACAGGGGAGGGAAGGAGCAGGCTATTCCTATGCATATTGTCAAATCTCCCACCACGCATTTCTCGGCCATGTTGACAGGGTTGTTGATATTTTCGTCTAGGCCATTTTGTTTGTTGTGCTCCCGTCGAATTGGAAATGAAATGGCACGGAGTCTCCCGTCTCCGGGGGCACGACCCGGTGCTTCCCTGTACACAGTAGATGGGTCTCCCTGCGAAGCGCAGATGTGCGATTTGAAAGGGAAGCTTGCAAGGCTGTGCACATGGCCAACGACTTACGCAGTACGGAGCAATACTCTGTATGTTGTACAGTTTGTGCAAATCAGGCGATGTTCGCAATGCCGGTGACTTGGGTAGGACTAGCAAGCTATCACGTGGCCGCCTTTTGTGGTACGACAGGGCGTCATTGCAGATCAGATGGGGTGATGATCCAAGAGGCGGTGGTATGTATCATTGTCAGCAACAATGGGAAAACGTATCCTGTGCTTCGAAGGCTGACAAAAGACCGAGGCGGCCTGTGGTCTGCGTTCATCCGACAGTAAAACTGTTGTCGCGTGGTCGCCCAGTAAGTTGGCTTTGCACAGCCTTTTGCATGATGTACTATAATAGTTGCCGGGCTCAGGCTTCGCGTCCGCCTCAAAGAAACATTCCACCGGCCTTCTTCGTCAAATACTGGGCTCCCCTTTTCTTGCCCATTGCTCACGGCCCATTATCTGATTTTCGAAGAGCAGTTTCATCCGCGGTTTTCAAAAGACTTGGGATGGTTTGACTAGGCCTAGTTGTCCTCGCTGGATAGATCACAGTGGTGATTGGAGATACCAACATGGAAAACGTGCAATCACAGTAGAAAAATTTGATATCGACGGCAGTCAATGTTTTTCCCAGCTGCCATCAGAGGCCCGCACCCTTTCTAGCTTTCCCCTCCTAGCATTGCTGCGTCCCACCGTCGCATGTCCGATCATGCGTTGCCGTGTTTGATGTGCACTGCGAACAAACGGCGCCCGGCACGCACCGTACAAGGGTAATATGGATGTATGAAGTACAAGGCACACAATTATTACAAGAGAGAAGCCAACTGGTGGACGCAGAATATTTATGTCTATTGTATTATGCTTGATATTTTGCGTATTTGTGTACCCTGCCCGTTAATCTTCGAATCGAGATACAACATACTGACTTTTGGCCGAACGATTCTCAGCCGGCGACTCTTGGCCTTGACCTTGGCCGTGGTCTGGTGGCATCAGCGAATCAGCTCACTTTTGACACGGCATGTGCTCTTTGCGTAATATAGCGTAGCCGAGTATCAAAAAGGCCTTCCACGAAAGCACTCCTGTGCCCTCCTTTCCATTGGTCTGCCAATGCTTTTGTGCTGTCGCCTTTCGACTCTCATTCCCCAGATCGATCGCCCGTTTCCGCTCGTTGTTTCACAGTCGACCAAAAAACCCCCAAGATTCCGGGGTATATACTGCATAGGTGCATATTCGATTGCGGCACGTGGGGCATATGCCATCGTATAAGGTGCCAACACCAGTATGATGGGTGCATGACCGTGATGCAGCGTTTGATGGCAGGCGAATATAGAGAGCGATGCCATTCCTACAACAGGGAACGCGACCTCTGTGGTGTGTTCTTTGCCAGCCGGTCTTTCTCATGAAGGAGAAAAGAACCGACTTCCCTCAGAACCATGCCAGCGTCCAGGTGCTCGGCAGATTAGGCCAGCGCTCCTGCCACTCGCCCAGAATGTCAGGCACGCGCTCGTCAAAGCTCGACCGGCTGGCCGCCCCGCCCATGTCAAAGACAGCCGCCCCAACTTTGTCGCGCTCCTCGGCCGCCGCGCGGTTGAGCGCCGTCGCCAAGTCGAGGATGCCGCGACCGCCCAGCGCGGCCTCTTCGTGGTTGTCGCGAATGTCGACGTTGATCACATGCACCGGGCGGTTGAGCGGCGAGCCGCGGTTGAGCAGATCGTCGACCACGGCGTCCCAGCAGCGCTCCTCGCAGGTGATGACGACGTCGACGACGCCGCCCTCGGACCCGACACTGCCCATGTCCGACGTGTGCTCGGTGCGCGGCAGGCCGACCTGCCAGTCCTGCCAACGCTCTGGCCCCCACTTGATACCGCGGTTGCGGTTGATCATGTTGAGGACGCCGTTGGCGCGGTAGAGGCGGACGTCTTTAGACTCGAGTTCACGGAAGATGCTGTCGTAGGAGGTTTTGTTGAACTGATAGACGTTGGGCTGGGTGATGGTCGGGCCGGGCAGGCGCACAAGGGAACCCGTGCCGAACGAGATGACGGGGAACCCGGCCTCGGCGAGACGGAGATGGGCCTCCATAGATCTACAAGGTGGAGAGCGCAAAGGCCGAGTATTAGGTCGTCGGGTCCAATAAGATGACTGGCAAAAGAAGGAAAAGCAAGAAGAAGAAAGGAAATAAACCGCATCACACAACATATGCACAACATGCAAGCAGCTCTCGTCTATGGTCCCTTCCTCCTCTTCGCATTACAGACATATCCCGCAGCATCGGTCACTCTACGTATGTGTGCAGGTAATGAGTGTACCAGACACGCTGGCCTGGTGAAAGAAAGGTTACGCACCGGTTCTGGTTGCTCGCGCACACAGTGCAGAACTTGAGCTTGAAGCCAGCCTTGTCCTCAACTGCAGGAGCCTCGGACGAAGGCGCAGGCACGGCCACGTCTGTTCCGTTGGTTGCCGCCATGGCTTGTCACTCGATGCGGTCAATGTGTCGATATGGTGACGTTGGGATCAGTCGAGATGGTCGGAACCTGTCAAGGCAGCGAGTTAGCAACGGTTCAGACGCACACAGACACGTCGCGTGTCACCTCACAGGTCCCGTTTTGCTTCCGCTGTTGCTGCTGCTGCTGCTCTGCCTCTGCTAAGATCAGATATAAGTTGCGTAATTAATGAAATAGTCATCAAGAAAATCAGACAGCTCCAATATATATAATATCATCATGTAGGCAGGACATAGCAGCAACAGCAGAGCGAGGTCGCAGAGCGGAGCTCATCTCATCTTACCTTTTGGAAAGCTGGTCGCTCGATCGTTGGTCTTTGACGTTCACGCGTGCACAGGGCGCGCTTCGATTTGGTCTGTTCGTTTTGCGGTGTGTCCCTTGTCTTCGTCTCTTGAGAACACGCAGAACTGCTCTCACGTCAGATCAACATCCGACAGGCCAAACACCACCGAGCGCTGCCGCATCTGCGAGGCGTAGACAGTGTGCATAGGCAGAGGGAGAAGCAAAAGCATGTCGGCACCGCGGGGATGTGCCGGGAGCTCAGGTCTCAATGCGAGGTGGTGAGGTGGTGAGGCGGTGGTTGGTTTTGCTTTGTGACAAGGGACAAAATTCTGTAGATTTGGTTTGAAAACAGCCGTCTAGGTTTTCGTGTTTGCAGCTTATTTTCGGCCAATCACAGGGAAATATACAGTGGATCTTCATTGGAGGTCCCCATTGGTTACATTTGTTGTCAGGAAACGATCTGGCACTAGCGCACAGTGCACAGTCGCACCTTCTTCCACTTTGTCAAATGTCGGACAGCGCCCACCCTCCACCATGTCTGACGCAACAAGCGCCTCGTTGCTTCTGAAACACCTAAAAGGCCGCCCTGCAGGAAAGTGTGCAGATACCCGCAGATGACCGCAGATTCACGCCGACAGCCTACACACTGGCTGCAGATAGCCTGCAGAATGGGGGGCTCTCAGTGTCTGTGTCGAGAACGCAACGAACGAGCCAGCCACACACAGGACAGGTGGAACTGGAGAGCACGACATGGTCTCAGGTCACATTCGTTCCCGAAATAGAACAGGAGCAGACAAGAACCGAGGAGAACAAAGAGCGAGAGGGGAAGCACGAGAGAGAATTACAGCGAGCGGCATAACGAAACAAGGAAAACGAAAAGAAAATAGACGAAATAGACGACCTGCAAAACAGAATGGAAGTCAGCGAACACTCGTCCTTTGCCGAACATGCGGATGAAATGACTGCATTGTGGCCTGAAGTTTGTATCGTACCGTACGTTGGCAACCGTCAGTCGCCCGAGCAAGATTGAGCTCAGCTCACCGCTGGTCGACACTGGAATATTATTTTCCCTGCTATTATATCTCTGTCTGGATACATACGCCACAAATCATGACCTGTTGGCACGATTGCTCAAAGGTGGTGTTATTATTGTTGTTTTTATTCCGCATCCCTGTCGATATGTCCTAGGAGATGGTCTGCCTGGCCGTCTTTGTGGCCGCCTTCCTGGCCGCTGGGACAGCCTCCAAGACGGCACGTTGAGTACGAACGCTGTATTTCGTACTTGAGCGGAAGTTGGGATACTTGCAAAGTTGCATTGTCCTCTTGAGCGCCTGTTTCGTCCTACGAGGCGACGATATCGTGATACCGTGACCACGACCAATGTCGAAGCCTGACAGGCAACACCTTTTTTGGTACCCATAGCTGTTCAGGAGGGACGTCGATGTAACTTCAAAGCAGTGTATCAAGTCTTCAACGATGGCAAATGGTGTCTACTTTTGAGAGCAATGCAATCGTCATCAGATTTGACGCTCTCCAGTTACGCTTCTTCGTCTGTTGTTGTTGCTTCATCTTTTGTCTAGAAAACAAAAGGACAACAAACGACAACAGCTGATTTCGCCGCATGGTAAACAAACGACTGCCCAAGCTGTCAAGACGTGCGCAGAGCAGTAGACCCTAGCACAGACGATCCCCGCCTGGCGCTCCGTGTCATATTAAAATCCCAGTACGCCCTATCTAACTGTGAGGCGCTAGCATCTGTGCGCAGACCCTCGACAATAGCAAAGTATCCACCGCACCGCCTATGAGACAGCCTAATATATGTCAGTGGAGGCAGCTGTGGTAGTTTGCCTGGGACGCTCGCATCCGTTCTTCAGTGGCGCTGGTCTTGCTGTTGTTGCCATTTTTGGCTTGCTTTGGATACGCTGTCGTCTGGATCTTGCCAGCTTGCCTCCTGTTGCTTGCCATTTCCTGTTGACGCCTGGGCTCTGGAGCGCTGTGACAATGTTGTGTTTTTTTGCGATCTGTTGCTCTCCGGTGCGCTCTGTTGCTCCATCCTTCCTTCCCTACTTCACTGGCGCCGACTCTCAGCCGCCACTTCACCTTCCCAGTTCGCATTTGCCATTCCCTCCCAGTCGGCCTGGCCCTGCGCGCTTAGCACCCAGGTAGCACCCCAGACAACGAGCAGCTACTAAGAACAGAAGCTACTACCGCCAAAAACAGCCCGTCTTCATTGTATGGTCGTGGCCGGTGTCCCGTTTGTTCCTTCTCTTTTTCCCTGGTCGTTCTTTCCAAACAAATCTCGCCCACATCTTCCGTCCTTTCCTCCTTCGCTCTTGCTCTGGTCAACGACATCGTAACTTGTCGGTCGGCAAGAACCTCCCTTCATCTTACCCTCTTTCTCCTCCCTCCTTACTACCGTTTTCTCTGTGTGCGTCCCCGCTTGTTTACCTCTTTTGTCTGCCCCATCTTGTCTCGTTTTTCTCTGCGCACACATCCAGCGGTTTCAACTCTCACGGCTGCTCCCCTCGCGCCTCTCTTTCTACCACTTCTTCCGTTTTGCCGCCAAAGGGCTTTGGTTGCGCCGCCGTTTTTTTGGCCCTCTTTTTCCAACGCTTCGATACTCGCTACTGTTTCTATCCTCGACAATCATCGACAAGTCACCGAACTCGAATCCGGCCTCGACCCGACGTGGACGTCGATCGCGGCATCGCTGTCGTCGCCCTCTCCCCTACGAAGATTCATTGTTTTACGACAATTACACGAACGCTTGCGTCGCCCAGGCCGGGAACAAATTGCACATTGCCCTTCGCCCCAGTTTTGCATCGCGTCGTGGCTGGGCGCAATCGGTATATTGTCTCCAACTCACGAAACACCACGCGGCCGCGGGTCCCTTGATTTGTTCTATTCTTAGACCAGATGCGTACATCTGAATCATTCCAATCATCCACGACGAATGCATCCTTCCTCTTTCGAGTCGCTTTCTGGCCTTCCACGATCTACTGTCCATCGCGGCCCCGACCGCCTCGTTTATCTCGACCCCCCCTACATTCCGCTCTGAGACATCCTCTACTTGGACATCTTCTCGGTTCACTCTCCCATCTCCGTTCTTGGGACAGCGGACGGAGCCGAGTCGTCCGACTACAAACACGACCAACGGGGCCGAAGGGAGACAGGTAGCCGCTCTAGTCGCTAGCGAGTCTATGCCAGCTGCTTTCGACCCAAGCCGTATTCCAATTCTTTACCTTCGTCTCCGACAACAAAAGACTCGAGGGAAGGTATCCTCTCCTCGCGGTGGCAATTCTTGTTCCTGCCCTTGCATCAAGGGTCGCCAGCTAGCCTTGGTTAGGTTAACGATCGAAACCCCGAAGCAGTGACTGAGGCGCTATTCGAGAGAAGGGTCCACATCCACCACACGCGCCAACAACGAGCGCCCCTCCATTTGTCTCCGGCTCTGCATCTTTCGTCTACGACGTACATCTCCACGCTTTTCGCCCTTTCGCCTTTCCCCCTCGGCGTCTTTTACCATTTCGCCCCTTGCCAGTCAAACAGGGCAAACCAGCGAGCCGGAGAGCCGTCGTGTCTGTTTTAGCGAATTTTCTTTACGCCCGCTTGCAGCATATGGCATTTGCATGCCGTACCTACCCATAATCGCGTTCTAAAAAAAAAAGACAGCGCCAGGCCCCTCACCCCCTCTCTCCCCCTTTCCCACTAGGCGCGCTCTTCTGACAGATCGACGAATCGCATACTGGCGGACGCCTTTTGCGCTTCGTCCACCTGTCCCAAACTGTTGGACTTGTCGACTTCTTTTAATTTTAGATGATGGCAGCGATTGTATCAGAAACGCCTTCCTCATCCTCCCCAGCAACGTCGCCGCCGGCAGCCGCACCTACGAGCGTCAACCCCCCCAACAACCCGTCTTCCCCACCGTTCCATAATCCAAACCATCCTGCGCTGCCACCACTTGTCACATCTCCGCCTCCGCCGGCGCGCCGAACCAACCTGTCACGGCCAATGTCGCACGCTTCGAAGAACCGCCTGTCGCAATACTCTACAGGCTCGATTCCCCCACGGTCACGCCCAGCATCCCACCTCTTCCCCATCTACCCATCCAGCCTCCCATACACACTGGTCCGAGATTTCGCATATGCCTCCTCCAACCCGTTGCACTATGGCCCACCGCCAGAACCGTCGCGGCCGCCGTCCGTTCTGTTGACGCCGTCAATAGACGCACAGTCGCAACGGCGCCTCTCCGATCCGCCTGTGTTCTGGGACTCCAAAGGCGGCTCTGGCTGGGAGACGGGCTCATGGACCAGCGACTCGTTCCGACGCGCAACCGACATTCCCCCAATTCTCCTGGCCGACGGGCCGCCGTGGAGCGAGGACGAAGACCTGCAGAGCCCTGTGGTCAGCTCACGACATCGGAAGCACAAGTCCACGTCGGGTGCGTATGGGCACGGGCACAGCCGATCCCGGGCTTCGCGTGATGAGTACGCCGAGAGTTCCGGTAATGGCGTTGGCCCTGGCGTGGACGGTGCGTCTCACGGTCACGGCCTGGGGGCCGCTGGCGGCGACCACGACTCAGCTGTCCTGAATCCGGACAACTACGATCGCGAACGGGGCTACTATATGGGCACAAGCGGCGACGGAAGTGAGCGGTACTATGTGAACCAAGAAGGCGACGAAGCCAATGGGCCGGGCGGCGAATTTGTTACATACCCCCCGGACCAAGCACGGCATTCCACAAACGCCTACCAACTACAACCACCCAACAACTACGGCGCGTACCGGCCTACCTCCGACGCCTCGAGCCCCATCTCGTCGCCCGACTATCGGGAAGACGACCAGTCGCGCTACTCCCGCGACTACCAATTTACAATTACCTCGCCCGACGAAGAGATGCACGGCAAGGCCGTTGCGCTCTTCGACTTTGCCCGCGAAAACGAAAACGAGCTGCCGCTCGTTGAGGGCCAGATCATCTGGGTGTCGTACCGGCACGGACAAGGTTGGCTAGTGGCCATGGACCCCAAGACGCAGGAGAGCGGCCTTGTTCCCGAAGAATACGTGCGCCTCCTGCGGGACATTGAGGGCGGCATGACGAGCCTGACAGGCCAGGTGGTCCTGACGGCCGATGGAGGTGGCGCAGCCAGCCCCAATGACGGGGGCACGCCGACACAGGCCGAGCACCACCACGGGCAGGGCCCCGGTTTTAGTGGCGGCCACACCCCGACGCCGAGCAATGTCACAAACGGATACCATCAGCCGATCGTATCGACATTTTCGACGTCCAGCAAAGACCTCGACCCCTACCCACAGCACCTTCTAGGCACCCAGGCCGGCCAGACGCCGCCACAGGTCATCCATTACCACGGCCAGCGCGGCGGGTCGCAGGCGAACACCCCCACGCTGCTCAACCACCAGGATGTGGGCATGATGCGGCGCGGCAGCCAAGACGTGCCTACCAAAAAAAGCGGCGATGGACATGTCCCTTCGACGCTCGGATCGCTGCCAGACGATACCGCTGAAGAAACGGCCGAGACGGCGACGAAATTAGCAGCAAACACGGCGGCGGCCGGCAGTGAAGAGTAGCCCTAGAGCACATGCCTATATATACTCTTTGTCTTCTTTATACCGTTTTACACGAGGTCTCGCGCCCCCATTGCGTGCTATTTATAACTTCGCGATCTATTGTTCTCCCATATATTTTGTATACTAGCATCATTGTGTGTTTGGCCACCCACGTTCTACTGTCCTGTCATTTTTTCCTGCTGATATCCTGTGCGGCAGTTGGGGTGTTTTGTATTTAGGGAGGGGTGGACCAGCCCGCATACATTTGAGTTGATGTTGTTGTCCGGACACCTGCTGCGTTTTAGTTTCTGTGTCCTTGTATGACGACTGCTTTGCGACTGTTCCGAGGGCAGTCGTTCCATGTCGGCGTTTTTCTCTATTTCGCCGGTTTTATCTATTTGTTTTATTGCGTCACTGTTACGTCTTATTGCATGTCATTCCATGATACATTCGGGGACACTGGCACACCGGAGGAGAACAGGGGCAAAACAACGAGGCTTCTTTGCACACAAAGACTGGTTTTATATTGTGATATTTTTATGCTATGTTTTTGGATGTCCTTTTGCATGTTTCCGATCCCAAGCCGATTGTCTCAGCAAATAAAGCGTCACGTGTGTCGGTTGATAACGCCATACGTGCGGCCGTTGTGCAAAGATCTCCAAGTCTCCGTTTGTTTTTGGTGTCCCTATTTGCCGCAACTGTTCGTCCACTTTCGGCCGTAATATTTTGCTTCATAATGTCAGCAGCCGACAGCTGGCCGTCCCTCGTTTTCTGGGTCATCTTTTTAGCATGTCTGAAGCTTGGCTTAGGGACAGCGGAAATTCATGGCGCCGGAGTTAATGAGAGAATGTCACTTTTCATGGTAAAACTACCCCAGCCACAACTGGCACATGTATGTCGTAGTTCTAGTGAGAATTCATTACCACAATCTACATAAAGCATTGGTCTCGGAAAGTACAGCGGACAAACCACAATGCTTCCAATTCAAGTGTTTGTAATGACCGTTAAGACCGCGGGTTTTGTGAGCGTTTGGTAGCGCTGGTGGTCGCGGATCCGAACGTTTTGGGGGCGCTTTAGTGGACACTCGGAGCAAGCAAGAACTACATACTTCCTGGGCGCAATGGCCTGCGGCCGTTCCGTCCCACTTGTCCGTTTTTTCCGGCTTGCCTTGAGCTTCCCTTTTCCTATTTCTTTTTCTTTTCCCCTTGGTCGCTCTGCTTCTCTCCACGCATAATCGACATCACCAACCCCTTCGCTCGTTCCTTTCTCTCGTCCCACTCAGACACAATGTTTGCTCGCGCAGCGACCCGCACCTTCCAGGTGGCCTCGTCACCGCTCAAGCAGGTAAGGCAAAGCTAACAATGGTGAAAAGCACAGATCCCCTCGAATAGGAATCTGACGTCAGACAAGTGCTGCAACGCAGAGTCTATATCCAGTTGCCAACCTCCTACACAAGGCAACGGGCAAGCCACAAGAAGGGGACAGTGGTCAATTGAGGCTTGCGGCTCTGCATGCGTGCAACGAGACCTTCTGGAAAGCTCATCCGACCGTCTGTCTTTTCCGTTTACTAACCACGCGATTTTCCACCCTCTGTAGACGACCCGTCGCTACGCAACGGCGCCCAGCGGCGGCAGCAACAACACGGTCGTGCTCGCGGGCGCAGCGCTGGCCATTGGCGCCGGCGCGTACTACATCCTGTCGACGACAACCGGCACGACGCCCGCGAAGAAGGCCGAGGCGGCTGCGGACAAGGCGGCCGATGTCGTCGGTGCGGCCAAGCAGGCAGCCAAGGAGGCCTTCCGGGGCGGCGACCAGGGCTTCGTGCCGCTGACGGTCGAGAGCGTCGACGTGGTCAACCACAACACCAAGCTCGTGCGCTTCAAGCTGCCCGAGCCGGACCAGATCGCGGGCATGCACGCTGCCAGCGCCCTGCTGACAAAGTTCAAGCCCGAGGGCGCAGAGAAGGCCATCATCCGCCCCTACACGGCCGTCAGCGACGCCGACGCGCAGGGCCACCTGGACCTGCTCGTGAAGCGGTACGAGGGCGGCAAGATGTCGCCGCACATCCACAGCCTGGCGCCGGGCGACACGCTAGACTTCAAGGGCCCGATTGTCAAGTACAAGTGGGCGCCCAACAAGCACGAGCAGATTGGGCTCGTGGCGGGCGGCACGGGCATCACGCCCATGTACCAGCTGATCAAGGCGGTGCTGCGGAACGCCGACGAGGACAAGACCAAGATCACGCTCGTGTACGGCAACATTGCCGAGGAGGACATTCTGCTGCACAAGGAGCTGCGCCACCTGGAGAACAAGTACCCGCAGCGGTTCCGCACGTTCTACGTGCTGGAGAAGCCGACGGCCGACTGGCAGGGCGGCAAGGGCTACATCACCAAGGAGCTGCTGAAGCAGGTGCTGCCGGAGCCCAAGGCCGGCGACTTCAAGCTGTTTGTGTGCGGCCCGCCGGGCTTGATGAATGCGGTGTCGGGCAACAAGAAGTCGCCGTCGGACCAGGGCGAGCTGTCGGGCGCGCTGCAAGAGCTGGGTTACACCAAGGAGCAGGTGCTGAAGCTGTAAGCGGGATGTTGTAGCTGGACGTGATTGACGACAACAAACGACAGACGACAGACGACCGACGACAGACGATAGACTTGAACAATCTCAAGTTTTGTAGAAACAGGGCACTCGAGCAACGGCGACGGCCATCCTTCTTCTCATTGGGTATATCCCACCCTTCTGTAAATAAACAACGGCAAATAGAGCATGACGTGATGTTGCAAGTGAAGCCAAACGAACCCAAACGAGTCCACACGAGTTTCTTGTTCAATTCTATCGTCGTAATTTGTGACGAGCAGTGTTCTTTTCTCTGCTTTCCATGCGCCTGATCCCTGCCTTAACAATCGCAGCTGTTTGTTTGGCTTCTGCCGTTGAGTTGGAGAACCACAGCCCACCCGCCTACTGCCGGCCAAGGCAGGCCAATAATGGTGACAACGAGGCGGTGAGACGAAAAAAGAGGGACGCCCACGCCAGGGACTGCCCACTTGCGGCGGCACGGCACGCAAACACACTGTTCTTGGTGAACCCTTCAGCCCAACCATGTTCTGTGTTCGGAATAATACGACGTATGTCGTGTTGCTTTGGGCGCTGTTTGCAAGGAGTGAGGGGCGACCAGGCAGGGCCACTCGTCGTTTGCTCTTTCCCCTGCATTGGCATTATCCTCTTCTTTCCTTTTCCAATTCTCCTGCGTTTGTTTATTTTCGTTCCTTGCTCTTTCCGTGTTAAGTCGTACTGGCTGCGGTCGCTCCTACCTCTTGCTTTTTGCGCCTGCAACTACCTTCCCTCCTTCCCAGAGCGTACTCGTTCTGCAAGCACTAGTCGCGCGTGACGACCGTCGCGCCTTCCCCTCCCCGCCATGTCCGACACCCGGCGCCGCTCCTCGCGCTCGTCGTCGACGGCCCACCTCAGGAGCTCTGGAGGCTCCTCGTCAACAAACAACCCCTCGTCGTCCGACACGGCATCCAACGTTTCCTCGTCCTCGGCGACGTCGTCCTCCCGCCACCGCAGTGCCCGCCACAGCGGTGCACCCTCTAACCGTTCGTCCACGTCGCTCCACCGCATTGCCGGCAGCAGCAGCAACCGCTCGCGAGAGTCACTCGCACCGTCAACGCCGTCTGACCGGCCGTCGAGAAAGTCGGGCGCGTCGTCGTCGTCCACGTCTTCCTCGTCTGCGGCCACTCTGCAGCCGCCCGCCACCGACCCAGGTCCGTCCACCGGCACGGGCGGCATCTATGGCAATCTCGCCGGCCGTGCCAGCGAGTCCCGCTTCTCGCTGACCGACCAGTTCGCATCGACACGCAGCGTGCTCGACTTTGGCTTTGACGACACCGCCTCGTCCATCTTTGACGCGCAGTCCATGTTGTCTGTGGGCACGGCACGGGCGCCATCCGTGTATGGGTATGACGGGTACGACGCGTACGACGGGTACGAGGCGGCCGCCGCCGCGGCTGCTGCAGCGAGCGTGGGCGGCGTCGGTGGGCTGGACCCCTTTGCTGAACTCGGCAGCATGACCCCCACCGCTTCGTCCACGGGCAACGGCTTGCAGGGGTCGCCTTGGCAGGCCGAGGAAGAGTACCTCGGGGGTGCATACAGCACGGTCTTGGAAGAGAATGAAGACGAGGACGATGCGGCTACGATTGGAGGTGGCCGTTCCGACGCCAACAGCGACGGCAATGATCTGACAGACGACAACGACACGACTGAGCAGACGCCCACCAAACAGAAGAAGAGAAGCCGTGCACACTCATCAGCCGACGTGACCGTCATTGGTGGCGGCGGCGGCAGCAGCAGCAGCCAGAAGTCGCCGCCCCGTGACGCGGAGATCCTCGACGAGCTGCAAGACCCATTGCGGCTGCCTGTGCCTGTCCTGCCTCCTGCACAGCGTGGTCCACGGTCCTCCATCGCCGCCGCATCCGCTCCTCCTCCTGCTCGCATCCCGGCGTCCCGCGTGCACCGCAGCTACTACGACCTCTTCTGCCTCTCGAGGGAGCAGTTGCCGCCGCCCAACGGCGCCCAGATTCGTGCTGCCTACTTCCGCCTGTTCCGCCTGCTCAACAGCACCGTCAGCAACGGCAGTGCCAGCAACGACCCCGACAAGGCGAACTTGATGCCCACGGCGCTGCGGCCTTTTGCAGCCGCCTATTTTTTGGAGATCCAGAACGCGTTTGAGACGCTGATCGACCCAATCCGCCGGCTCGAGTACGACCGCTACCTTGATGACCTGGAAGACAACCGCACGGGCGACGGCCTTGACGACGACGACGATGACGACAGCGAGAGTGAGGTGGATGACGGCAAGAGCGGCAAAAGCAAAATGACACGCAGCTCCGACAAGGCCACAACGGCGCCAACAGCACCTACAGTGCCAACAGCCGCCTACCCTTCACCACAGGCCCCGGCATTTGTGCGTAAATACGATTTCCAGACGACAACCGATCTGGGCGCTCGTTACACCGTCTCGGGTGCTCATCATCGGGCGGGCCAGCTCCTCCCAGCCGCACCGAACGTGGCTTCTCTCGACTACTCCCTCACACAATCCGTCCGCGTCGGCCTGCCCGCCCTTCGCCAGTATACCGAAGCCAGCCTCTTCCAGCTGCAGTGCCGCCTTCAGAAGGCGCGCCGCCTGTTGCACGAACACTATGGCATAGGCCCCGAGCCTGCGGCACAAAATTCTTTTAAGAGTCGCGATGGCCGCACCTACTACTATACCCGCCGCCACTCGTCTACTTCTTCCGCCGCCGCCGCCGCCGACCAGCCCCTGTGGCCCATTCGCTGCGGCATCCCCATTGTGAGCCTGTCCGCCTCGACGTACTCTCTATCTACAGCGGCAGCCGCTGCTGGTGCCGTCCTTCCACTTGGCGACCGGTTCCAGCCACTTTTGCCCGAGGTGCTCGGCCCGGCCCGCATCGCACAGCTAGCGCATACTCGAGCCACCGGCTGTGTCGTGCTCGGCTACCGCCAGGAGTTCTGGTCTGGCAGTGCGCTCGCCAATCCTCCCGGCAGTGCACCAGGCCCCCCGCCGCCGTCCGTTGTGGTTGACGTCGAGGCCGAGGTGCTGCCCCGTGCGGCCGTCACGGTCCGCATTGCCCAGACTGTTCAACTGCCCGCGGCCGCCCATAAGCTTGAGCGCCGCATTTTCGGCCATCCCAGCAACGAGCGTATCCATGTGGAGGCTATGGTGCAGACCGGCGAATCGTCCTTGTTTTCGAATCGCCTGCTGGTGTTGTCGCCGTCGCCGTCGCTGCCACGCTTCGGCCTTGGTCTCTCCCGCCGCGTGGGCAGCGGCAACGGTAACATCTTCTTGTGCGCCGACAGCGGAAACGCGTGGTGGTCGTCCTCGTCCTCATCCTCGCTGGATTCTGTCTCCTCTGTCTTCGCCCCCCTTATCCCACCCATGGTCGAGGTCGGTTATAGCATGAGCCCCCATCAACTGGGCCTGCACGCCGGACGGCCCCTGACGGGTCCCGCCGACCGCGGTCTCAAGGGCGTCGACATCGACATGGATACCCTGGGCAGCGTGACGGCATACTCGTCCGACCGTCGCAACCCTGTTTCCCCGCACGGCACGTGGACTGTCTCAGCCGCCACGACAGGCTACGGCTCCGCGGCTGCCTACCTGCGCTACGGCCGTACCGTCTTCCTCACCCCTCTCGGACGGACACCCCCGTCTACCGCGGCCTCCAACTCCCGTCGCAGTCGCCGGCAGCGCCAGTCGCCGCAGCGAGCCGTCCGCGTCGAGGCTGAACTGTGCGCCGCCGACTGCTACTTCTCCGATGGCTACCTCGCCGTCCGTGCTTTGGCGCCTGTCCGTTGGTGGGGCCTCCGCAACGGCTGGACCAGCAACGCCACAACAAGCTTCCGCAGCAGCACCCCCGCCAGCACGACTCCGCCTAAGCTCGGCCTTGAGGTCGCCCTGAGCGCTAGCAGTGGCCATGTCCACATCTCCCTGTATTGGTCGCGCCTGGGCCAGCGCTTCAAGCTGCCTTTCTTGCTGCTGCCGAACCCGGCCTCGATTGCCGCGTCCTCGTCCACCTCGGCGACCCACGCAGCCGCCAAACTCTTCGTATGGGCCGCCATTGCACCCGTGGCCGTCATGGCCGTCCGCGAGGTCGCACGCATCTACTGGCGCGCCGCCACCAAGCAGTGGAAGTCGTCGCGGTCCAAGGCGCGTGCCAAGAGACGCGGTCTGACTGGTGAGGCCGCCGCCACAGCCGGTTACGAGCACGAGACGGCGGACGATGCCCACGATGCCGGCTTTGACTTTGACGAGGAAGAAGAACAGGCCATTACGCACCACCGCGCCGAGGCCGACGAGCTGACCATGATCCTGGCTTCGGCTGTCGACGCACAGCGCGTACTGGAGCAGCAGATGCGCCAGCGCTCAGTGATTCGCAGCAGCACTGCTAGTGACAACGACCACCACCACCACAACGAGCTCGTCATTATCAGTGCCAAGTACGGCGTAGCCCTCGCCGACGACCCGGATGACCCGGACACTGGGCACACACGCAACGATAGCGCGACGAGCGGCCTAGGCCACGGCATTCATGCTGCCTCTCCGCCCGTGACTGCTATGGCCTCGCGCAACGGCTGGGCGCCCGATTACGAGGTGGCGGATGTCACCGCGGCAGTGTCTGCCCTGATTGTGACGGGCGGCAGCGGCAACGATGCCACCGACAGCGACTACCTCTACATTCCGGCCGGCCTGCAAAAGGGCCGTCTGCTGGGTTTCTGGGACCCGGCGCCCAGCTACCGCTCCAAGAAGTACAGTGACGGGCAACCGACGGCACCCACACAGCGCCGGGCGGCTCGCGGCAAAAAGGTACTGCATGTGCGCTACCTCTGGAACGGTCTTGAACGCGTGGCCGAGGTTGGTGACCGGGCCGAGCTGCGTCTTCCATGATGAACGAACGAAATGAAACCATGCTGCATGATGATCAGATGAGAGATGGCCTGTTTTGAGACGAAATGAATACCATGAATTGAGCAAAGCGAGCCCGGGTGACTTTATGTTTACAAAATTTGGGAACGTTTACGTATTGTCTATAGCTTATGCAGAAAGGCAGATGAGATATATTTGTGTCTGACTTAAAAAAAGACAATAAGTAAAAAAAAAAAAATTCGGAATTTGCCTTGATGTGAGAGACACCTGGCTTTCTTTCTTTCTTCTTTCTTTCTTTTTTTTGACTTTTTTTGAATGAAGTCGTGACAATTTATTCAAAAAAATCAGAACTTCGACAGGGACATATAAGTCGAGAAACCAAAGAAAAATATGAACGAAAAGCAAAATTGCGACACTGCCAAAACAAGAGTGTCTTCTTTTTTGGTTAAACTGAGAATAAAACAAGCATTTTTGAACAATCCAAAATCTCGAAATATAAATGGGCAGAAGTAGTTGGTAGGAAACAACGCGATATACGACAAAATAGGACAATCTGAACAACCTGAGGCGTGCAAAAAGTATAAGAAGAAATTACAAAAACAGCGGATGTTATAGGCCATTTCGAGAAAAGACGCCAAGTGCTCAAGAAGAGGAGGCCGTGCCGAACACGACCTTCTCCAGCTTGTCGCGCTCACCACTCTCCTCGCACATGCCGCGGAAGATGCCCTCCTCGGCACCCTTCTCCCACAGCTCGCGCGGCGTGCCGTACTCGGCCACCGCACCATCGCTGAGCACAAGAATGCGGTCAAAGTCGGCAATGGTGCTCAGACGGTGCGCAATCACGAGCAAGGTCGAGTCTGTGAACTCTTCGCGAATGCTGCGTTGGATCAGACCATCCGTGTGCATGTCAACGGCCGACGTCGCCTCGTCCAGCACCATGACACGCGGTCTCCGGACTATGGCACGGGCCAGGCAGAGCAACTGGCGCTGGCCCTGCGACAGATTGAGGCCACCTTCAGAGATCTGCGAGGACAGGCCGTTGAAGATGTTGACGTTCTTGGGCTCCGACACAGTGCTGGAGGACGAGGCGGGTTCGGCAGGTGTAGGCGAGTTGCGACCCGAAGTGGCAGCCGACGATGCGCGGGACGTTGTCAAGTGTACGCGATCCAAACAGTCGCGCAACTCTTCGTCAGTGTGTGTGTTGAAGGGGTCCAGGTTGCTGCGAATAGTGCCAGAGAACAAAACGGGGTCCTGAGGAATGATAGCCAAGCGCGAACGGAGATCGTGGAGCCTGATCTTGGAGATGTCGATGCCGTCAATGTGAATGCCACCCGAGCGAGCCTCGAGGAAACGGAACAGCGCCAGAGTCAGCGACGACTTGCCGGCACCGGTGCGGCCGACAACACCAACGCGCTGGTTGCGCTCAACACCAAACGTAAGACCCTTCAGGACAGGCGGCAAATCGGGAGCGTAGCTGACAACCAGGTTGTCGACCTCAATGCGGCCTTCCGTCGGCCAGGCCGCAGGTGGCTGTTGACCACCAAGATCCTCGGTAGGCAGCTCCGTGTACTCAATAATGCGCTCGGCCGCATTCATTTGGAGCTCGACGTTAGCGTACAGACGCACTGTCCACATGACGCACGACGAGAAATCCAGAGCAAAGGCCAGTGCGAAACCAGCCAGGGCCGAGTCAATCGTCGGTGACGAGAAAAGAACCGAGGCAACAACGACGGAGAAGAAGGAGCCCACCAGGCTCATGCGCCAGCCAACCCAGCGATTGAACAGCCATAAGTGCCAGGTCGTGGTCGACCAGTCATCCAGCTTGCGGTACATGCGCTGAATATAGACCTGTACCTTGTCGTAGCCACGGATGGTCACAACACCGGACAGGGCCGTGCCGAACTGCTCAAACACGGGCGACTTAGCCGTGCTTTCAAGACGCTTCGCAGGGCGGGCAGCGGTGACATAGATGGAGGCGAAGTAGACGCAGATGACCAGGAGGGCAAACGACATCAACACAATGAACGGCGAGACAAAGAAACCAGACAAGACGACACCAATCAGCTGGACAAACGAATTACCACCAAAGCTGATGGAGTTGGCCAGCTGGTTGTCAATAATGTTGAAGTCGGCGGTGAAACGGTTCAGAATACGACCGACGGGCACAGTATCGAGCCAGCGGAGCGGGGCCCGAAGAATGATAAAGTTGAGTCTCTCGAACAGAGTCCGGCTAGCCCGGATCGAACCAAAATAGATGTAAAAGTATCGCGCCGAGCTGATGATGGCCGTGGACATGGCAAGGAGGACGTAGATTCCCATATAGTAGCTCATAGATTCAGTCGTGTACGTGCCGACCTTGTTGGATGAGCTGAACGCACTTGAAAAACCATTCACAGAGCCCATGGTCTTCTGGTGGTGAAGGCCGCCGGTGTAGGAGTACTGCTGGTTCTGGCCGAGGGCGTGGTGGCCAAGAGTGGAATAATTGAACGAGGTCGCTTCACTCTTCTCATCGTACAGACCAGTCCAGATGCGCAGCCACCAGGAGCGAGACACATTGAGAATCTGCACGATAAAGAACACAACGACGACGCTAGTCCAGAAGGGCCAGCCGCCGCTGGCCTTGAGATACGCAAGGTACACGTGCTTGCGAACGGCACCTTCTTCGCGTTTCTCGTCCTCGACAAACTTCCTGGCCGTCTTTTTGGGAGCAGCCTCTGCGGCCCCGGCTTGGGAGGCGCGAGAAGCAGTCTTCTTGAGAGCACCACCATCGCTAGGGCCACTCTCGTTGTCGTTGTCGTCACCGTTGTCAGTGGAATTGTCTGAGTTCACAGCCGTGGCCTCGGCGGTTTCATCTTCGTTGACTTCCACGGCGCGCTGCTCATGGCTCTTGATGCGATCGAGGGTGCCATCCTCAGCAAGTTCCGAAAGCAGGCCCGAGTGAAGCACGCGGCCCTCGCCAAGCTCGACGAGGAACTTGGTCTGGGGTGCACACAGAGACACGTGATGGGTGACCAGAATACGGGTGCGGCCAGCACAGAGCTCACCGTTGATGCACTTCTCAAAGATGTGGCGACCGACGTGGGCATCGACAGCACTGAAAATGTCGTCCATGACAAGAATACCGGCACGCGAGTAGATGGCACGGGCAAGGGTGATTCGCCACTTCTGGCCACCACTCAGGTTGATGCCGTTGGCGCCAATTTCGGTGTCCTCGCCGTCCGACAACATCTCGAGATCCTTCGTAAGAGCGCATACCTCGATGGTCTTCTGGTAGCGCTCCTCGTCAGTAGGCAGGCCGAAAATGATGTTTTCGCGAATCGTAGCATTCTCGATCCAGGGAATCTGGGCAATATACGCAATCGACTTGGGCAGGATCCAGTCACCCTTGGTGGCCTTGGAATCATGGCGGTCGTCAATGGACAGGCCGTCAGGGACGGTGATGCTGCCAGCAAGGAGGTCGACCTCGCCAAGAATGGCGGAAAGCAACATACTCTTGCCGGTACCAGTCTTGCCAGAGATGACCGAGAGTTCGCCCTGGGGAAAAGTAAGGTTGACATCACGCAGGACGAAGCGTTCGCTCTCGTCAATATCCTCGTCAGATGGCCAAGCAATGGAAGCCTTGTCGAACGAAATCTCATCGCCGTCCTTGGAAACCTTGACAAGATCGGGGCTGCAAAGGTACTCCTCAATACGCTTGATAGAGACCCAGGCGTCAAGCAGGTCGGTCGTCAGTTCAGGGATAACAGACAGAGTAACTTCCAGGGCCCGGAAAACACCCAGGCTGACAAAGGCGACAGACGGGCTGAGCTCGCCATAGATGTAGGCATAGACGGCAAGCGAGATGGCGGATAAGGCAATAGGGCTCGTGACCCAGCAGGCAATCAGAATGGCATCGTAGCAGAAGACGTCCCAGACCTTCTTGAGCTCGCGATTGCGCACCTCGCCGATCTTGTCCTCCCACTGCGGTTCGAGGGCAGAGAACTTGATCTGGCGGATGCCCTGCAGAGCCTCAGTGACGACCTCCAGCTTCTCATCGCGCAGCTTCATCAACTTGTCCTGGGCGTCCGCATACAGTTTCGAGAAGTAGATATTGAAGGGCATGATGATGAGCATCGACGTGAAACCGGCGGCGAGAGGAATCCAGCCCAGAAGATTGACAAGGAATGTGAGCGAAACGGCAAGCTTGAACAAACTGCCGGGGAAGAGGTTCTGGTAAGAGCAAAAGTCCGAAACACGCTTGCCATCCACTCCAATCAGGTTGACAGTGCCCTGCTTAGTCTTCTTCGCTGACTCAAGATCGTCTTCTTCTTCTTCCTTGGCAGCGTCGGTCGGTTCGGGCACCTCGGGGGCATCAGCGGTGGTCGTCTCGGCTCCAGGCGCCGCAATGGCGGGATCGGTCGGGCCAACGGCGGCGTCCTTGTTCTTCTTGCGGCTCTGCTTAACATCCTTGCGGCGCATAGACTTTTCAAAGATCAGAGCAGAGAGCTGGGCGCGGACAGGGATGCTGAGCTCTGCCCAAGACAGCCAGAAAACGTAAGATTCGAGAAGCGACTGGGCAATGATGGCAATGCCGAGCCACAGGACCCAGATCCAAGCATCGACGCTCAAGGGTTCGCCCAGAACGCGACCCTCCAGGATGCGCAGCAGACGCAGGACGACCCACTGCGGTGCAAAGTTGAGGATGGCCGTGCCGAAGGTCAGCAGCCACTGTAGAGCAAAAGGGCCGGCGTGGGCACGGATAATGGAGAGCCAAAGGCGACGGTCCGGGTAGTTGGCAGCGCGCCAGTTGGCAGACATGTTGACAGCACGGGTCAGATGGTTCGGGCGAGGCATATCGATGAGATCCAAGCTCTTCTTGGTGACCGAGAGCTTCATCAGCTCCGAGGGCCACGAGAAGGTGAAGCGGCTGTACGCAGTCGTGGTGTACATTCGGTCGACGAGTTCATCCTGGTAGTAGACCTCGGGGCGCCGAGGCAGCAGAACGCTGGCCGCGGTGACGGCGGCAACGCCTACAAGCTCAGTGACACGCAGCCCAAGGACTAGGCGGTTGTTCTCGAGCAGGTCTTCGACGACCTTGGTGTCAAAGGTAATAGTGGTGTAAGCCAGTGTGAGACCACTCGCGAAGGTGAAAAGACCAAAGTGGTAGGCCTCGGACGAGCGACGGATGGCCACAATGGCGATCGCCTGGAACAAAATGAGGAGCTAGACATTGTTGTTAGATGACAGAGCGACATGAGAGAGACGCGGACGAGGAAAAGGAACATACCCATGCAGCAGTCACGAGCCAGCTCTCAACAAACAGCTTGTCACGGCCGTTGTTGAGCGTGGCTAGAACGGACGCGGCGAGTGACGGTCCGGCGCCGAGGAGGGCGGAGAGCAGCACAGCCGCCTTGGGCAGCTTGTCGGAGAAAGCGGCGTCCGACTCGGCCGTAGCCTTGCCGTCAGGGTCGCTGTAGACGTCATCGCTTCGCTGCTCACGCTTACGGATCTGGTTAACGAGACCAGACACGGAGGGGTAGGTCAAGAGGGTGACGGCGGCCAATGCGGCACCAACTCCAAGAATCATGGATTCATCGTGCATGATTGGCGAGAAACGCGCGTTGGAGAAAGGGGAAAATTGCCAAGCCTTGCAGCGCTTTCACGCTGTCGGGATTCCGTGGTCCGTACTTGGAAAGTCTCTCGGCAGCGTTTTCTCTTTCTTTGGCTGTGCGCTGTTTCTGTTCTTTTCTTTTTCTCGCCAATGATCCTTCTCAGGGGGAGAGGGAGAGAAAAGAGGATGAGGTCTTTCGACTGGTCCAATGCTGCTTTTACACCAAAACTGGAGAAAACGCAGCGGCACGGGGAAACACAATCAAAAGCAAAAAGAGAAAAGAGTAAAGGACAAGAAGAGAAAGGAAACAATTGAAAATAGGAGCGATGTATGCAAAATATGAGAAAAGCCTTGGCTGGCTACAACGGGAAAGCACAGCACAATGAAGGAATTAACCAGTTGGATTCACGCAGAGTGGAGAGGGCAGACAAAAACAGAGTGCTAAATGGACCAGGCAGCCAGACAGACCAGAAGGCCGGGGAGCGGAGTGGAGAATATGCAGAGCGGATGGCGAGGGGGGTTGACAAACAGAGGTCGACGAACAAAACGACCGCAGGAGTGACGCCAGAACGAGGCAGAAGCAAACAACAGCTTGCAAAACACGACGAGCTGGGATATGAGAAATTCTACACAGACGGGCTGCTCGAAAACAATGAAGAGAACAAAATGGCGAGGCAGCGCAAGCTAGCCCGGGACCCTGGCTTTGTATTTGTATTTTGGCTTCGTACGAATTATGTGTGAATGTCGTAATCCGATAATGTGATAGCAGCATGGATGCGCAGGTACCTAACCCAAGCTGGTAGCTACCTCGATGGGTCACTTCATGGGTAAATCGAGGCTGTGAACGAAAGCGCGGGTGGGTGGATGCGTGTGGATGCGTGTGGATGCGTCAAGAATACAGGTTCCAGGAGTCAGAAAGGAAGGCAAAGTGACGATACTGACGACGTGAGTCAAAATGCAAAATGAGAATGGAAAAAACAAAACGAAAAAGAAGAAAACAGAAGGACTACGTAAATGCAGAATGCAGGAAAGAAAGTCCTGGGCGGCGTGAAGGTCTGGGAAAGAGGCTGGTGGCTGCAATCCTTCAAATTGGCAGGAGCAGGGCGTCTATCGGGGCGGCAGGTGCAAGATCCTGTAGCAAAGGCAAGCAGGAGAGACCCGATGAGTAGGAAGGAACAAGGTGCGAAAAGGTCAACAGCGGAAGGCGCAAGGACGCCGCACAAATGAGGCGAACTTGAGGCGACAATTCAAAGAGCAGAAGTCAAGTGCACGTCTCAACTGTTAGACGTTTGTGTCTCCAAATTCGAGAAATTCCAGGTGGTGATATAGAACTCTCCGTCGCTAGAAAATGACGAGCATGGCGAATTGTGGGCACAGAGGATCGGAGGACAAAGATCCTAGCCTCCGGGTCCCTTTCGCCAGCCGCGTGCAAGACTTGTTGCCTCAGTAGTGTACAAGACCACACCGCTTTGCCGATCGGAGATAGTGGTTGACTCATCGGCGAGGCAGGAAGGCACGAACGAGGGGGCAAGCCCGTCCGGCGAGTGTCAGCTACCTGCCAAGCAGGGCACTGGCGGCAATCTACGAAGAAAAGAGACGAGTCTGAATTGGGAAGGAAGAAAACCATGGATTAAAATACGAAGTAGGCAAGTGCGATTGTCACTCCCGCAAAGCAAGAATACTTTTCAGGCAAGGAGACGGCGATAAAAAGGCCACAGATATGGGAAAGGAGAAAAAGACGAAAGTCCGTTGAAAAAACTGCGGCGAGCAGGATAAAGGCGTGAGATGCAGAGTGGACCATGTTTCTTAGACACACACAAAAACAAAAGCTAGAGCCTGGTCAGTCGCATTCGCACTGCGAGGTAGGAGGAGATCTACAGCGTTGAATGTAGCACGGTAATGTAGCAGCGCACACACATATGCTCCTTCCCTGGCACGAATAGGACGTTGAAGCAGTTGCCAGGAAGAAAAACAACGGCAAGGCTCACGGAAGGCAGCTGCGAACGCAGGTAAGGCAGAGAAGAAAACAAGGGACCAATAGCCCCCGCTCTTTCCATGGCCCGCTGTTACCGCCGTTCCTGTCTCATTCTTGGCCCGTGTTTTGCGTACTTGTTGATATTGCAGTGGGGACCGGCGGAAGAATTAAGACAAGAGGTAGGAGCGGACTGCGGTTGGCCAGTCTGTTTAACAACTTGCCTTTCACGGCAAGAGCACCCCCACCCCGGCCGCTGTTAGTGGGTGCAGTGGGTTGCCCGATGGATTTTTAAGGCACGAGCCAGTCCGTCAGTCTGTGACAGACGACAGGCCGGAAAGATTTTGAAAATACCACTCTAAATGCAAGAAAGCTGATTTTGCCAGGTGAGGTTTTCCGTGCTGCATCCTCTGTATTTCCCAGATGAAGACTCGTTCAGGGCAGTGCTCTCGTGGCTGAGATGCCGAGTCATATGGTAACTGTAATGACTCTGCTTGGATCTTGATATGGCTCTTCTTGTCATTTTCGTTTTCTATAATCTTTAGTGGTATTCTGCCATTTTTTAATTTTTTGGCCAAAGCACCTGACGGTATGAGACTTGTCTCACATCCTGAGGCAGTTCTGCTTGATGACGGGCCAGTAAGGAAACGCAAGTGTGGCAGGCCAGGCAGCCACGCAGCATTAAAACATGTGGCCTCCAGCATAGTTGAGAGAAAGGCCAAAAGCTGAAGGCGAAGTGCAGATGGCAAGAAGGGCGTCGGAGACAATTCCGAATTTGTCCGGCAAATACAACGGCCTGCAACCTGCAGAGGGAGGCGTGGACGAAGAAATGGTGGGAAAGGTAGATTCCAAGGCCAAGGCTAGGTTCGCCTACAAAGTCGGTGTAAAAGGCTGGTCAGCCGACATGCGAAGCGAGAGAGGCAGGTTCCAGGAGGAGGGCGAGGCCGACATGCGACCAGTCTCGGTTTGTAAGTTTTACTGTCGAGTTACCCGCCGCACGGCTGCAGCCCGGTCCGATCGAGGTATGCTGTCTGCAAGTTGTGCATCTACTTGGCCTACGAAAACAGGGCAATTCTGCAATTTGGCTATTTGTGCCAATATTTATAGTACGTGATGTTGATACCGCTCCGCCGGTTCGAAAATCTATGCAATGCCAATTGCCAGAGGCCATGAATGAGGAAAAACTATAGTACCAATAAAAGAAACCGCCCCAGAAAGCACAGACCACTGGTCATGTTTTTTTTTGTCGAATCTGGCTCTTCTCTATCATCAATCAAAGGGTATCTTGGCTGAAGATTTGTACTTGTCTGTGGCTCCACCTCACGTTCCACATGAACATGAATAGAGGCCCTGGACCGGACCTGACAGCTGCGCCAAAATGCTTCGAATCACGCTGTTGCTTTTACGAATATTACGACGGGAAGTCACCAACGAAGGCCCCAAGATACCACGGCGAACAAGCCCCGGCGGGGTCTAATGCACGGCTCTGTGACCAACCTGACCTTGTGGGTTGGTCACATCCTTCATGCTACTGGTCCCCACCCTTTCTCATGCATTTGTTTCATTCCTTTTTGTTTATCGCCTTTTGCTCCACGCTTCTGTCATTTTTATCGACCTTCCTCTTTCTTCATTCTACGGCCGTCCGCCCCCTCCCCCCATCCATGTCTCTGTAAATATTTCGTCCCGTGTCTCTCATCGTAGTGGTCGCCTGGTCGTAAGCACGGAGAGACGCTTAACCATTCACGCATTTTCATTATCCATGAAGCTACTCTGGTCTCCTAGTTCTTTTTTTTTTCGACTTCCATGGAGAACTCGACTTCTCTTTTTCGTATCCAACACCAGACACCGATTTTTGTTGCGGTTATCAATTACCAACATTTCAAAACATTGCCTTCGACCATTTGAATAGAATGGACGCAAGGGATTTGATTTTCATGTTCAGATTTCCTTTCCCCATGGGCTGCATGATGCGTCGTCGTAGTACGGGGTACTTCTACCGCCTGCATACCCAAAAGTCATCATATTGAGAAAAATCGCGTGCTTGGTCGGTTGTGACTCACTGCCCATAATTCACAACTTTGAGATTAATGCTCGCGGGGCACAATCCGTCCGACTCACCTCTACGCTTCCTTCATCGCTTTTTCTCTTTACTTCGTAATACCGTTGGATCTTTCGAGCCCTCCAGTTGTTTGACATTTATGATGCACCTCATTTCGGCTGTCAAAGTGACACCGCCGATAAGTGGTGTCGTTCAGCCAGAGCACAGCTTGGATTGACGGTGTGATGCTTTTATCCCGGGACGGGCGCGGGATGTGAGGGGAGGTGACTCCAGGCGGGGAGGCCCGAGGCAGGTGGACTTACACACAAGCCAGCCGAGAATCACTTGCAACCGACAAAACCGTCAAGGTGTATCGCGACCACATCTCGTTAGTTGGACTAGGAAAACTAACATCTCACACCTCGGTCATTTTGTTGACATAACGAGACGGAATGAGAAGGTGAGCAAGGCCGTAAGTTTCCCGCATATGAGCAGTAAATATGCCGTAATTCCTGCCCGCTGCTGGGCCACAGCTCCGCCGGTACAGCTTGGCCAATTGTAGCAAAGGTCCCGTCCCCCAGCCGTGCCTCGCAGGACCGGCAAGGCAACGCACATGACTAGTCGGTGTTTTTTCGCTGGAAAGATTTAGATCTGTATTGAGCAATATGCGGGTTGCCTGTAGCATGGCTCCGGGGCCACGTACAGAGATGAGGACCGTAAGGCGGATAGCGGGCGTCACAGCAGAGGCCGAGATTGATATTTGAAGTTCGATGTCAAGACTACCACCCGAGAAAAGGAGGGAACGATCGCGAGAGCGAGGGACAGTGTGACATTTGACTCGCCGACAGTGTGAAACGACCAAAGATGGGGGGCATGCTCAGGTGCCTCTGGACGCGCGGTTTGGAACGTTGCTCGTTCTCGCAGTGCATAAACGGGGGCGCATCTACAATGGCGATGCTCTTGCTCGAGCTCCTATTCGTGCCACTTATCGCAATTCGCGCATGTCGACCCCTGTGCACGTGCAGCTGTGATGCACGTCCGTTGCGTCTTCCTCAGTGGTCGTAACAGATTCCTGCCAAAGGTATGCTTTGTGTCAGACTGACGCCCGTTTTGTTAGTCGCCAGACCCACAGTGAGAGAAGTGACAGACACACAGTCTTGAAACGGCCGTGCAGCCCCGGTTTGAGGTACCGCGCCCCAAGACAGGCGATCTGTAAAGCATGAACATACAAAGTGTCTACTAGTTCCAGGTCTCTTTTGTAAACCTCCGTGGACAAAAGGACCGTTCCCGGATTCCGGTAGAGGCACGAGACGTTCGACGGCGTTTCCGTGAGCATTGGTGCCTTCTACCAGTGCTGCTCTACAGTGCAGATTCAGCTTATCGGCACTGTACCACGGGAGCAAGCTCCACTAGCGTGTTCTGGCGTCTCGCAACAAACCCAGCTGCCCGCAGCCATTGAGCCAATCGCGGTCGGGCAGAGCCACATAAGTCGCACTTTACACGACAAGACGCGACGCCCCAATCTGGAAGCGGCCAAGCCGTGGCTTGCACCTCCGTCCGCCTCCACCATATGCTCCTGCCCTTTTGTCACGAACGACAACGACGACGTGCCTTCCTTTGCAACACACCACCAGCCGCCCATCGCCATCCCTGACTTGCTCCTCCCCTAATCGAATCTCAAAAGTTCGTGATAGGGTTTTGCCTGCCTCACGCCGGAGTCAGCCATAAAGCTCCTCTCATCGTCTGCTGCAAAATTCGTCCCCCAGCCAATCTTTCAGCCTTCCAGCCTCCTTCCGCGACGACCTCCTTTCGTCTCGAGCTTCGAAGCCTCTTCTGTTCGGTTCTTATCGCCCTCGATAGATAGCAAACGTCCGCGACCGCAACGAATTCTTTCTCCGACATCCTCCTTTTTCGAGCAGCACCTGGGTCGACAACGGGCCTCTTTCTTCGGCCCCGAAGCACATGTCACCATGAAGAGCATACCCTTGATCATCAATTGGCATGACCAGAATGCCCCCATCTACTCTGCACACTTTGAGCCGCACGGCAAGGGCCGTTTGGCGACGGCCGGCGGCGACAACAACGTCCGGGTAAGCTCAGGAGTCGATGGCGAGGGCACTTGATCCGCCTTTGTATCTGAGATTGCGGAAGCTAATGACGTCCATGCAGCTCTGGAAGGTTGAAAACGATGGCGAGAGCAGAAAAGTCGACTATCTGTCGACCCTAGTGAAGCACACACAGGCCGTCAATGTGGTCCGATGGAGCCCAAGAGGTGAGCTTTCAGCCATCTTCTCTTTTTGTCATATTAGCATCACTAACACCACAGGCGAGCTGCTGGCCTCTGCTGGCGACGACGGCAACGTCATCCTTTGGGTGCCCTCGGAGACACACCACCCGACCTTTGGCAACGACGGCATCGAGGACAAGGAGAGCTGGCGGACAAAGCATATGTGCCGCTCCTCCGGCGCCGAGATCTACGACCTGGCGTGGTCGCCCGACGGCATGTACTTTATCATCGGCAGCATGGACAATATTGCCCGCATTTACAACGCGGCCACAGGCTCGCTGGTCCGCCAGGTCGCCGAGCACAGCCACTACGTCCAGGGCGTCGCCTGGGATCCTCTCAACGAATACATCGCCACGCAGTCGTCCGACCGCTCCGTGCACATCTACTCGCTGAAGAACAAGGACGGCCAGTACATTCTCAATGGGCTCGACGACAAGACGCCCAAGGTGGCCAACCACAGCAAAGCCGACCTGCCGCCGCGCCACCTCGCGTCCCACAGCCCCGCACCCTCGGACATCACCACGTCCCATCGCTCGCAGCTCGCGGCCATCGACGCCGTCGGCATTGGCGCTGGCCCGACTTCCATAAGCTCGCCTGTTCCCTCGGCGCCGGGCACGCCGACGTCGTTTGCCCTGCCCATGAACCCGCCCAGCGTCGTGAGCCACAGCCGCCGCTCGTCATTCTCCTCACGACGGTCCGTATCGCCGGCCCCGTCAATGCCGCTGCCAGCCGTCATGCCCATGGAAGCCTCGCCCAAGCCGCATACGACGGCCTCGAGCATCGCCATGCGGAATGCGAGCCTCTACGCCAACGAAACGCTGACGTCCTTCTTCCGCCGCCTGACCTTTACGCCCGACGGCAGCCTCCTCCTCACGCCGGCCGGCCAGTACCAGACACAGCACCAAGCCGAAGGCGCCACCAAGCCCACGTACGAAGTCACCAACACCGTCTACATCTACTCACGCGGCGGCATCAACAAGGCCCCCATCGCCCACCTGCCGGGACACAAGAAGCCCTCCGTGGCTGTCCGCTGCTCGCCCGTCATCTACACCCTTCGCCAGTCCACGGCACCGCCAACCAAGCACATTACCATCGACACGTCCTCATCTGAGGAGCCCATCCCGTCCCTCCCCGATCCCATCACCAAGCCTGCCTCTGCAGCTGGCACTCCTTCGGTCATGGATCCGCCGCCACCACCAAGGTCAACCGCAAACGATAGCCAAGGCACAGAGGCGACCGCCTCCGCCGCTGCTCCGGGCGCATCGAGCTCGGCAACCACCACCTCCACGACCACGACCACGACGGCAACGACGCCAGGGCCCAAATCTGTCTTTGCCCTGGGCCATCGCATGATTTATGCCGTTGCCACGCAAGACTCTGTACTGCTGTACGACACACAACAGCAATCGCCCATATGTGTGGTCAGCAACCTGCACTGTGCCACGTTTACCGACCTGACTTGGTCGAGCGACGGCCTGACGTTGCTAATCTCTTCGTCAGACGGTTTCTGCTCGACGCTTTCGTTTTCGCCGGGCGAGCTGGGCGCGCAGTACACGGGCGACCTGACGGTCCTCTCGAACCAAAAGCGGGCGGGATTCGGGGCCGACGACCGCTCCTCTGCCTCGGCTCAAACCACTCCCATTCCTACTCCGACCGCCGTGTTTGCACCGCCGTCACCCTATACGCACCAGCAACGGAACTCGGCCAGCTCGTTCTCGGCGCCCTCGCCACCACCTACAGCCTCCTTTGTCAGCAGCGGCCGCCCGTCGTCTCCGGCACGGTCCAACTCCACCTCGTCTGTCATCACTCAGCCCGGCACCGTCGTCCCCATACCGTCGGCCTCCACCACAAATACCGGCACCGGTGGGCCTGGATCCGTCATCAACAACCCGCCCCTCGTCGTGGGCACAATGCCCAGCCTAGCCGCTGCCTCGCCC
Source organism: Sporothrix schenckii 1099-18 (assembly GCF_000961545.1). Classification (NCBI taxonomy): domain Eukaryota; kingdom Fungi; phylum Ascomycota; class Sordariomycetes; order Ophiostomatales; family Ophiostomataceae; genus Sporothrix; species Sporothrix schenckii. The sequence continues at coordinate 3,792,955 of NW_015971148.1, forward strand.
AGCAACAGCACCATCATTGCCGGCCTAGCCAACCTCAAGGCGCCGGTTGTGTCTAGCGGTGGTGGCGGCATAAATGGTGGTGGTGGTGGCGCCGCAGCCACCCCGCCCGAGACGCCGCGCAACCGAGCCAACAGTGCAACGAGCAGCATTGCCGGCAGTGTTGCCGGGAGCGTGGCGGGCAGTGTCGTGGGCGTGCCACCGGCTGTGTCGGCGGTGCCTCCCTCGTCTGCTTCGGCTTCGGGCACAAAGCGCGATGCTTCCGCCATTGCCGCCTCCAGCAGCGAAGGTGACGACAAAGAGGAGCCGACCAAGAAGCGCCGGATTGCACCGACGCTGGTGAGTGGGCTGGGCGGCGGCAGCAGTGGTGAGGGATCTAGCTCTTAAGGTTGGGAGTTGGGCCCTCTTTTCTTCTCTCAATTTCTCAATTTCTTTTCTTTTCGTTTTTGGCAATGTTTGGGAGTTCTACGTTTGTCGAAGCAGTACAGTGAATCAAGGGACCGTGGGTGTGCTTAGAGATGGCTGATCTGAGCGTGGATTACAATTTGCACATTGCGCTTCCGTCGTTTGTTTCATTCTGTTGTCAAAAGGATATACTTTGGGTTTCTGCCTTGTTTTTCTTGCAAAGGCGATTGGGTTTGTTGTCATAATTTGCTCATTTTATTTACTGGTCATTTGCAATGGGAAACCTAACAAAAAATTTCCATGTTCATTAACATTCCCCTCTCCCGCGTCCGTTCACAAAATAGTTCCAAATTTCGTCTTGCTGTCCCGTGAAGCACCAAATGTGTACGATGATGAGTCAAGATTGCCTCTCCCAACTGCCGCGTCCCTGAACTGACCTCAAACAGCCTGCCTCCGATGCCTAATAATCCGATCGCGTTTCTATGCAGGCACAAAAGGAAAAGCAGTCTCGCCGAGACAATGCCACCACGAATCGACTTTGACGTGTTCAGGTCTTGTAAAAAGCCCAAGTAAACACATCACACGACCTAGCTGAGCCTAGGCAGCTGCTGTGTCCGCCAAATCACCAATCCTAGAATCATTGGCCAAAGCACAAATTGGAAGACCATCACGACGAGGATGACTCGGCGCTGCCGCGTGTTGAGACGGCCGACCTCACCCTTTGAGTACCATGAGAGCCCGCTGTCAAACTTACCCAGATACACCATGACAGAGATAAAAGGGAACATGCTGACCGCCAGCATGCAATAGAACCAAGTCTGGCGCCGCTGCCGGCCTTCATGGGTGATAAAGGCCTCCGGATCCAGAGGTACGCCATTGCGCTCCAGATCCCGTTGAGACCCGGCTTCCTGGAGTGCAATGGCTTGAAGCTCAGGATCGGTTCCCCGTGTCCGCTGCCGACGGCGTGCATGGTAATCCCAAGGGTACAGTCGAGGCTGGCTGCTGCGGCTGATCAGACTGCTACCAACTGTAAAGCTCGGTCTCGTCCGCTCCTGGAAGCGGTGGGCAAGGTCGTCCAGTCGCAGCCTCGTTGCAGCAGATTTGAGCATGTGGGTTGGGCCGCCATGGCGAGTGTCTGTGCTTCCGAAAGGAAGAATTGTAGCCCCCGTTCCGCCTGCTGTTGTGGAACTCATGGCGGACTGCATCGTCAGGTCCCTGGGCAACGTGCGCCGTTTCTTCAGTCTGTTGCTCTGCTTGGAGGACCGAGTGGAGCTCGAGGCAAAGACGGAGGCAAACCGAGTCGGTGCCCGTGGATAAGCGCGTTCTGGAACACGGATGCGACGGGAATGACGTGCGCGCTTCTTGCTTGCTGTATTGTGAACCCTGAAGGTGTCGGCAGCTGAACTTTCGGTACCAGTTTCTCTTTCGACAGCCTGAAGACGCGCAGCTGCAGGTAGCGGGATGAGCGGGAACGGAAAGCTATGGACAGTGCCGTTGGAGCTTTGAGACGAGCTCGAATCACGCAGCGAGTGGCTGTCATCAATCACATCACCCAATTCAGAGGCCGTGATGTTGTTTGTGTCGCTGCGCGTATTACCAGTGTCACTGGACAACCCCTGAAATTCGTATACTCCGCCCTTTGCAAAAAGAGGATCGCGGTCGGAGCTCTGGGAGTGATGACGAAATTCAAACCTCTTTCTTCCCTTTTCTAATTTGAATGGTGGCGGTTGGAGAGCCATGGGGGAGAACCGACGTGTGCGTCTTCCGTTCAGCTGCCGAAAAGGGCTTGAAACCTTTCTGGCAAGTGCAGCGGCCGCGTCGCTTCCAGAGCGTTGCGAATTTGGGTACGCGCGCGATGGATTCTGAGGATAGCCATTGACCCGGTGAACTCGATGCTTTGGGACCATGACGGGAACATTGATGCCGCTTATGTTATGAATCTGCAGGCTCTCTTCTGAGTCTTCATGTCCACTTGGATGCTGTACAATGCGATCCGTGGATGCATACTCGTCGAAAGGTACGTCGTTAAATCTACTGTCATCGGAGACGTCGGCCACACTACTTCCAGTGAATTTGGCTCCCTTCGAATTGTAGGCCCCTAGTTCTCGACCCGGAGGGGGTTGCAGTCTCATGCTTCCAAAACCAGGTGCCGTCGTGGCCACGGTCTCCCAGTCATCCCGCTCGCTTGAAGGCATGTTTTCTTTCTCCCGCCGGCAGAGGCTACCGGATTGGAATGGATTTTGTGCACATGGGGGCAGAGGCTTCTCGGATGTCATGGTGCTGCCTTGGCCAATCTTCGAGCGGTGGCCACCACTGACACTGGGATTGCGGCTCACATCCTGAAGCACAACCTTCACTTCATATGCACTGCGCTCGACAGCCCAATTTGGCTGGATGACAGAGGTATCGTAAAATCCGTCGGCACTCTCAGGGGTCAGAGAGCGCGCCCTGGTAGGGCCTGTGAGAAAGGGTTCTTCACCGAGGTATTCTTTGGGGATCGGAGGCGGTCGAAGCGGCAATTGGCGAGCAGGACGGTCGTCATCTTGAGTGTAGAGAGTGGCCCGGCTGTGCGAGCTGAGGCCACTGATATGGTTGAGAGCTGCACTGACATCCCTCTCCTTGGATGGATGGAGGAAGATGTTGTAGGTGTCTTTGTCATAGCGGAAGGGGTCCTCTTCCGAATCCGTTGTCATTCCTGCGGCAGAAACTGCCGTACCACTATGTAGGCTTGTGCGTTTTCCCTCCACACGCATTGATTGCACACGGAGGGGCTTTGGATACAGTAGACTTTCTCTGGTTGGAACGGTTAGGAAGGGACTGGCGCGCTTTGGGCTATCTTCTGGCGTGTCTCCTGGTGATGTCTTTTGTCTCCCATCTAGTGCGCGTTGAACATCGACACTCTGCAACGGCCGATCTGCAAGGTCGCCACACGGTGAACTGCTGCGGTCATTGGGACCAAATCCAAGACGATTGACCGCGCCGTCCCGAGCACGCACAATATGCGGGATGACTGGGACAGGCGAGCTGTTGTTTGCATGGAGTGGATTGAGAATGTGTCTCTGGTATTGTGTGTACAGACGCCCAACAGTCGTGTCGGTCGAATACACTGCCATTGCCCTGTGGGAGTCGGATGAGCGATCAGGTCCCTGTGAGTTTCTGCCGGCACCCAAAGGTGAGAGGTTCTCTTCCGATACGTGCCGCACAAGAGGCGAGCAATTCTCGGTTTTGAACGCTGGTGTAGTGACGATGGCTGGTGAGCAGCTTCGCGTACCCTTTCGGTCAAAGATCTTGTCAAGCAATTCTTCCGGGTTTCCGAGATCATTGAAAAGGTCCATTGAACTAGGAGAGAGCGGCGAAGGGAGAAAATCTTGCCGGGTGCTGTTGTCCTCTTGGCGTACAACAGTATCAGCGTTAAGAAAAGTAAAGTTCGTGTCCATGTTGTTCGTGCTGCAAGATGCACTTCCGATCAAGCCATCGGCACCGTGAGATGCCGAGATACTGCGACCTGTGATGCTGCGGTGGGCCTCGCCGAGGTCTCGAAAGCGGCATCCTTTGGGAAGCGAGCTTTTGCAGTCAGTGTTGAGAGGTGCTAAGTCTGGCAACGCACAAAGTTTGGTGGGTAAAAAGGTCGAGTTGAAAGAGGAGGCACGAAGGCCGTTGCGGCTGTTATCTGTTGCAGCCATGCTGAACCGGTAGAGACTACTCTCTCGCGGCCATCAGAAACGGTGGAGGTGGCTCTCCTTGCAACGCAAACTAGAGAAACAAAAGTCGGTACACGATCAACGGAACCAAAAAGGCGTGGGCAAACAAAAAAAAATAAGCGCGTGGCGTTGTGTGGACATATACGCGTTGAACATTCGCTTGGGGAAAGAGCGATGAAAGGGTGTTGCATGTCGTTCCTGCCGTTTTTGGTCAAAACACCCAAGCGGCAAGACTGGACCTTCTGTGAGAAAGAGATAGTCAGAGAAAGAGACAATCAAGGAAAGAGCACATCAGGTCTTATTGTATATATACATGGCAGGGATTTGGGGCTTTGTGGTGTCGAGATATCGAATGACAGTGACAACGACATACACGAGGATATCGCGAGGGGGAAACGGTATACTGGGAGTTTAGGAATCGTTTGAGTTCATCAATATATGAGACGCTGCTAGAATAGCTATATAATCCGTGAATATGGCCTCGAGCTTCAGAGTTGAGGTGAAATGTTATTTTTTTTCTCTTGTTTTATAATGAAAATATGATGTTGATTTTTTTACATTTGATAGGTTTTAAAATAAATGACGAGTAGGCCAGAGTTAAATATCTTCGTTCTATTTTCTATTTTTTTTAAAAATAAATAATTAATTAATAAAATGATAACCTAAACAAACATAGAAGCAAAGCTATACTCTACTTTATTATAGACAGTATCATATGCACGACTTACTGGAAGTCGAAAAGGAGATGTAAATATACACAGTGCAATACAGTGCACAAAACAAATTCGCACTTATAGGCTTAACCTACCGTGAATAATACGCGATGCCCCCCGCCCTTTTCCGACGGGATGGAACGTGCTGGAACTCCAGGGCACTTCTTCCGCGTCGCTCACGGAGTATTACGATACCCCAACACTCCAATCCACACCAATGTTCTTGTGCCGCATACAATACAAGTATGAACAGCGAGTATAGGCACGACCCTGCTCGTCCCCATTGAGGGCTCTCTCACAGGAGTCACCTAGCCCTTTATCCACAGTATCGTATTGCGCTACCTCGTTATCGGATCGCTCCGTGAGGAGCACAGGGCGACCATCATGGCCTCCTCCAAACTGGAGAAGCTTCCAGCCGAGCTGACACTCCAGATTCTCTCCTGTGAGCTTCAGCGGACTGCCTCACTGTCAAAAGACCACCTGTTGCCTTGCCAAATTCTGACCCAGCCGGCATAGATCTCGATGATGACGATATTGCGGCCGTGCAGAGCACATCTCGGCATCTGCGGCTCATTTGCCGCGATGACGGCCTCTGGCGTGGGCGCTGTTTTGGTGCGAGTCGTCTGGCGTCGACGTTGCGCCGCAAGAAGTGGCGCCACCCGGCGCACGCCCAGAATGCGCAGTCCAGCAAGGCACGCCGTATCGAGATTCGGGCGGCATGGAACGCCGTCTTCGACAACGGCGAGCCCGTGTCGTGGTACGACGAGCACATCCAGCGGAGCACAAACATTGCAACGGACTGGTTTGAGCTGCCACGGCGTCGCGATGGCCACCGGCTGCTGGACAATGCCGATGTGCTCGAAGTGTGCGGCGTGGCACTGTTCAGACCACAGGACGCGGAAAAGAACGCCAATGGCAGTGAACAGTCGGAAACGGAGGGAGATGAGGAGGGCGGTGCCAACGATCGACTAGAAGGCGTACCGCTATTGCTGGCAGTGGCCCCGCTCGAGGACGGGTCGGTCTGCCTCTGGGACGTCAACGGCACAATGAAGCGGCGTGGTGCCATTCTGAGCCAAAGCGTGCCGGGTCTTTTGTTTTCGGCGATCCCGAATCTGGAAAACGACAAGCCTATATTTAATGTGACAGAATGCGTGGCCGTGGACAGCCCGCGCTGCCTGGCATACTTTGCCGTGCGGAACCGTCTGTGGCCCGTCTCCGACCTCCTCCCTTGATAATGTGAAGACTAAAGACTAACTTGGGCGATAGGTCTTGTCGTGGTCGATTTGAAAGCACTAGTTGTTGTCAGTGTCAAGGTCTTCCCTCAGACCATCACTGCACTGTCATCGGCAGACACGTCTGTGCCGTTGAGCGTGGGGACACGGGCCGGAATCCACCTCTACGACGTTCGCGTCCACACACATGACGCTGCGGGCGAGTTCCGGCACGTAGACGATATCATCGACGAGTCAAATACCGGGCCCTTTCCACAACCCGGCCCCTTGTCCATTGTCCACGTCCCGGAACACGGCTCGGAAGGCACCATCTCGAACGACATTTTTGCAGCGGGCCGCATCTCCAGCATCCTGCACTATGACCGGCGAAACCTCTCCGTGGTCAAGAACGCGATCCACTCGGGCGCCAGCCTGTGTGGCCTGACCTCCCTTGCCTATCCATTTCCCTCCATCAGGGATTACAGCTATCTGAGGAATAGCAACGGCCAGACCGCAGGGTCTGGTTTCGGAAGCGGCGGGCGAACAGTCGTGGCCTGTGGCGAGTACAAGTCCAAGGGCTCTCTCGAACTGTATCCGGTCGACGAGGGCCAGTCGCAGTCTGACAAGCATATGGTCAATCGCCAGACGTCCTCCTCTGCTAAGATTTTTTCAGTCGCGAGCCACGGTACACGCCTGGCTGTGTCCGACGGTGCTGGCTTTATTCGGTGGTTCGAGCGAGACGGGTTTACGGAAGTCCGGCGGTATGCGCTTGGGTCAGACGACTACGAGGAAGACGGGGGTGAAGAGGTCGAGAAGAACGAGACAGAAGCACCTCGAATGCCGCCGCGCCGTGCTCACAATACGACGGAATCAGGCGATATTGCTCGCAAGCTGCTGCCCGTGTATAGGGTCGGCGGCTTCAGCAGCAAGCGCGACAATAGCTTTAGGAACAATGGGCTGCTGTTCTGGACGGGCGAAAAGCTCGGACTCATCAGCTTTACGCGTGAAAAGGGAACGCGGTCGGCGGACTTTGTCAAAGATACAATGACTGCGGCCGAGAGGGCGACCGAAGAAGCAGGGAAGGCGTACAGATCAAAGATGCGGCAGCTGTTCAAGTCTGCCCGCTACTTTGGTGAAGATAGCGACTCGGACGACTAATTCGCAAGTTACTGGTGCTAGGTGGCATGCACATTACCATCTCGCTCACCATCGACTCGGTTTCATGGCTGTGCCGCCTTCGCAATATAGCATCGTATAATAGTGTCTTGGCCAAAGGAAAATTTGATTTAACGCCCTGGGAAAGGAATCCAAACAACGGGCAGGACCAGGCGACATGCGGTCGGAAACCCTTGCACGCAGACTCGGCGCCAGGGCAAAGTCCAGGGCGCCCAATCGACGGGCGTTGGGTCTCTTGGGCGTCCGTTTGTGCCCAATCGTCGCGGTGCACGACAGCACTACCAGACGCGGCAAACACCAATGCATTCAGTAGGAAAGTCGAAACAGGTCTCCGAAATAGAAAGACAAGATTCGCGACGAGTACGACGTACTGTACTTCCTCTCAATCAGAGCGAGCAGCTCAGCCCCGGCGCATGACAAGCTCACCGCTTGTGCGTGCCGGCGCATGAGGCGCGTGGGTCGTCATTGTAAGCCAATACCACCAATGGCCTCGTCATCTCTCTTGTTTGCTTCGTCTTCATGTCTCGAAACTCGGGGGGATTTCTACCTATTTCTCTCGTTTCGGAAGACACGCAATCGATTCACCGCTTCGTCTGTTATTTTTATTTTCTTCTTCCTTTTTGCTGCCGGCATCGTGTCCGTGCAGGGCTGAGCGTGCTCCGCAATACGCAGGGGTGGCCTTGACCTGGGCACCATATGACATCCGCGTGTGGTAGCAAGAAAAGAAAGCAAATCGAAAGAAAACGATAGACGGATGAAGTGAGTAGATGCAGTGCTACCTCTTTTGGATAACAAAGACTCAAATAGCTTTAGCGCCATGTTCTGCAGGCCCCTGGCAAGTGCTTCATGTGTATTTAAAACGGAAAGCGCCATGCAACAGAAGATGAACACCACCACACCGCTTCCCCAGCATGTGGTATTTGCACCTTCCTGCGGTGGGCGAGAAATCACAGTCGGAAAGAGCAAACGATTTTGTTTACATATGTTCTTGCCCGCTTCACATTGCCAGCTGTTGTCAACAAGGGAAGTACCGGCCTCGAACACGTATAACAATCCTGCCACTTCAATTGGTCTATTACAGGCGCCTTCTCCGGCACCTCCTGCCACTGTAAAAGATGCGGAATCGATGAGGAAGGAAAGTATGGCTCTGTGAGATTCTCAAAATAGGCAGGCCCCACCCTCTGCCATTCGTCCTCCTGCGTCGGCGACCCCTCTGCTGTGTGATGTGGTCGAGCTTCTGTGGACTCACAAAACTCACGAAAATCCAAAGCGACTCACTTCCCGCCGCCGACCCGGCCGCAGCCCAATACACAAGAGCATTTGACACAAAGAGAGCCTCGGAGCCGACCAGGAACAGCTTGGGCCTTGCCACATCGACAGGCAAAGTCCGCCAGCGCCTCCATCCGCCAGCTGCATCTCCGATAAACCGGGTCTGCCTGTCTGGATGCAGCGTCAAAGTCTCCACCTCTGTTGTTGAGGCTGGCCATCAAACGCAGTGTCCTCCGTCCAGTCTTGCTTGACCGTCAAGTCTATTGGTGGCGGACGGCGTCCACCCATCTGCACCATGGGCTATTCTGGCTAGAGAGGTGTCCAATTTTGGGCTTTTGCTTGGTTCAGACGACAGCGTTCGAAGATCATAGAGCCCGTCGACCATACCGCCCTGGCTGCCAGGTGCTTACGTGTTGTACACTTTTGAGTGTGTATGATTTATATCGTTCTCATCTCTTACATTTTCAGCTCTTCTCATACGAGGCACGTCGATTTCTTCTCTGTCGATCCAAGCAACAGGCACAACTACCCCTTTATCACACGCCTCGCCTTCTGCTCCTCCTACCACACAATCCAAACTTGCCATAGTAAGCCCTCGTTCACTCGGGGCGCGCTGAGCCATGGCCTTTTGGGTTCGCGGCGGGAGAGAGCAGACTTTTGGTCCAAGCCATGGAGAGGGGCAGAAGCGGCCATATTACTATGTGGATGACGAGGCAATCGAAACAGTCAATCGGCCATTGCGGGCCTTTGACGACGACGACGACGACACTGACGACAGCCGTCATCAAATGCCGGCATCCTACCACCAGCACGTCCCAGAATGCGATATCCCCTACCAGTCGATTGAACCCCGAGACGACACACCAGCAGAGACACATGTCTTCTTCATTCTACACGAGGAAGGCCCCAACGAGGCGCGGTCGCTTTCGTCGCTGTCCCCGTTGCCCACTAGGGGTGGTTCATCGCCTGGCCTGGATAGATATTCTCCCCTGCCCCAGCCAACAACTATCTGGAAGAACGGTTCGGACCTGAAAGCGTTTGCCACTCATCAGTCATATTACGCCCAGGACTCTGTCCCGGTACCTGTCGCGAAGTTGCCACGGTATGAAGACTGGCGGGATAAAAACCACTTGCATGACACAGCAACCGGCCAAATAAATGTCGTGCGGTCTCCCTCGCCGTACGAGGTGCGGGTGCGGCGAGCAGCCAGTCGGAGACAGACACCAGATGATACGGCACCACATATTTATGCACACTCACACTCTGTGAGCGAAGGATGGGCGGCTCGATCAGATGCTCAAACCACCGGATCGCGTGACCACTATCAACTGGAACGACAACAACTCGATCCGCACATAGTCCAGTCTATTAGCTGCTCCAGTCAGGACCGCGGTGCCAGCAAGCCGTCGGAGCCACTTCTGACCGATGCAGAAGCAGCCGTCAGTGTCGCCGCACACCTCGCCAGCTTCAACCGCCGATTTCCGTCATCGCGACACGAGCGCATCTTGCTCGGCCTGATTCATCCCAAGTCGGTGGATGCAGAATTTGATCTCGACAACAGCGCCCTGGAGAGCATCTTCTCATCCGCCAACGAGATTTTCTTCAACGGCCGCCTAACCCAGCGCGTCCAGTGGGACTGGTCCGACGCCAGCTCCAACCCGCAATACGACAACAAGATCATTGGCCACACCTCCCTCCGCCGTGCCCATATTGGCGGTTTCGAGACGTTCGTTCTGCTGTCGACGCCAATCTTGAGGAGCCGCGAATACAGCCGCCGTCTGCTCATCTCAGCGTTTCTACACGAGCTGATCCACTGCTACTTGTTTATATGCTGCGGCTGGAGTGCACGCGAGTCTGGCGGCCATACGGACGGCTTCCGGCGCATTGCCGACACCATTGATCAGTGGGCTGGGCGCGAGAATTTGTTTCTCTGCCAGGTGGAAGCGGACCTTGAGCGGTTCCGGCAGCCGCCAGAGTGGAATGCAGCTCCAGACGAGACGCCCGTTGTGGACTATAGCGGCTACTCGCTGGCCTCTCCCATCCTTTACAATGCTCGTCTGTGTAACCCAACCAATTCCAACACGGACTGGGAGCGCTGCTTGCATGACCGGTGGGAGCATCGCCAGCACCACCACGGCGCGCCTTCCGGCCACACCTATTCATGGACTTAGGCAAAATTTCCCTTCTGTTAGAATCCTTTTCATATAAACTCATTTCATAACTTTTCACATTCCCTCACTTTCACTTCACATGTGGCAGTGACGACACCAAAGCATCTTCACTGGCGTCTCTTGATCCCTGCATTTATTTTTTCGTTTCCAAGCACTACCTTTTAGACATATTTGTTACTAGGCTTTTTTGTATCCATGACATATACCCCCCATATATCAAATTCAATTTTATGAAAACAGTGTCTTTGCGCATATCTTGTTCGTTTTCGAAAATGAAATCGTTGTAGAAAACATTAGTCATACAGGCGAAGAGCTGCGTCATAGCATCATTAAATTTGCTCTCTATGTGGTCGCTAAAATCACCAAAAAAGATACATGAATATTATAATGGATCACAGCCATTGCTGTCGACGCTATGCTGGTCTACTGGCTTTGACGAATTATGCTGCCGCATACACTACATGCCGTCAGCGTCTTCATCGTCAGGCGAGTAGACGGCTTCATTACAGAGCTGCGCCATCTTCTTGAAGAAACGGCGCCACTCCAGTGGATCGCCTTTCACCTTTACAAACCGGACGTCGAGCAGCCGCGCCGCGCCCGACTCGTCGTCTCCAGGACGCAAGCGGCACCGGTCAACCAGGATCTCACCGTGCAAGGTCTGTTTGCGCCCGTCAGCGGCCCGAACCTTCAACCGGGCGATACATTCGTTGTCTTGGTAGCTGCTGCTGGCCTGCATGACCGATGCTGCAGGTGGGCTGGGGACGTTGAGCTGGTGCAAAGCCGCGCACAGCATTTGCACCAAATGCAGCGGTGGCACGTGCGAGAAGAAGCGCGTGAGCGAGTATGACGGCACAATGTCCTCGAATCGTCGAGCGTGCTGCGTCAGAGTCACGGGTACACCGCGCAACTGTGAGAACTGGCTCATGGCAGGCTCCTCCGCCAGCGCCTCGCGCAGACCGTAGCCAAAACCGGCTGCGCCGCGAGGACCGCCGGCAGCATGGCCGTCGATCCGGTCGGTCCGTGAGATATCGGCGAGAGACGTGGGCTGCGTGGACGACGTGGCAAAGCGCCGCACCGCCCGCAGACCCGGCCGATCCCAGTCGTATGCAGTATCAAGGAGCGGCACGTCGGGCTGTGTGGAGGCAAGCGAGCCCACAGAACCCGTAGAGCCAGAATGTTGGTTGGACCCGTCGAGATCCATAGCGTCGCCGCCACCACGTCGCCTTGCCGTGGCCGGATTTTTCAAGTCGATTCTTAAATTGTCAAGCATTTGGGTGGCGAGCTCGAGAGGGTCGGACACACGATCGTCAGCCGTGAGTAGGCGGTTGGCCCGCGTGAACCATGGATGCTGGCGAATCTGAGCAAAACTGAAGCGCTGCTTTGTGTCGATGCTCATCATCCCGCGCAGCAGGGACAGGGCGGCCGGCGGCACTCGACCCCACAGCGGGTCGGTGCTGTGTCCGTTCTTGGTGGCGTATTCGTAAAACTCCCAACTCGTGAGCACGGGCTCATCCCATGGTGTGTTGCCGACAAGGAGCACAAAGAGGATGACGCCGCAAGACCAGATGTCTACTAAATCCGGACTGTAGCTGTTCTTCTTCGGAGTGGGTGCAGGCGCCGTACTTGGCGGTGGCCGGTTGCACGCAAGCACTTCTGGAGCAATGTAGGGAGGACTCCCACAGACCGTCGAGCTCAGCTTGCGGCTGCCCTTGTACTCGTACATTGTGGCCATGCCAAAATCGGCCAGCTTCAGGTTGCCCGAGGACGAAAGCAAGATGTTTTCGGGCTTCAGGTCCCGATGGGCCACGCCCTTGGAGTGCAGGAAGCTCGTGCCACTGACAAGCTGCTTGAAATAGACATGGGCAATGTCCTCCGGCACGCCCACGTCCGCCTCGATCTTGTCAAAGAGATCGCCACCCTCGGCAAACTCCATGGCGATCCACCGCCACACTTCATCCTCGCCCGTCGCAAACCACTCTATCACATTGGGATGCTGGCCGATATGTGAGTGAAGCGAGCATTCGGTGGCGATCTGTTTTGGCGATATGCGACCATGCTTAACGGCATACTGTTTGTGGATGAGCTTGACGGCAAAGACGGGGTGGTCGACATCCAGCGGGGCGGCTTTCTTTATGCTAGGAGACGTCAGCGCCATATACCAGAGCATCGTGCGGTCCTGTCGGACAGGAAAATGTCGAAGCAAACTCACGATGCAAACGCGCCCCTGCCGATGGTGTTCGAGACGAACCGGAAGGGCAGGTTGTCAGGAAGAGGGGCAAGCTGGGACTGTTGCATGATTAGCTTTGCGGAGCTAGGGAATACGCCGCAGGCCGTGAAGCTTCTGCTCCTATTCTTCCGTCTATGTTGCCGTCTTTTCTCTCAATCGGTTTCCCGTGATATTTTTTGGTGGGCTTTAACTGGCTCTGGATGGAAGTAAATAAAGAACGAATGCACGCCGATGCTTACCATGTTGGAACTGCAGCACGTCCTTCACCAGTTCTGTGTATGTTGGTCTGTCCACAATCCACTGGAGGTTGCTCGCGTGAGGCTCTTTTGAGACGCGACTTTAGACGTGGCGGTCGCGTCTTGGGGTCGCGTCTGGCCGCTTAAATCGTGGCGATGATTTTAACGACCAAGCGCTGACCTTGTCTGAAGAAGAGCGCTGTGAGTGGGGTTCCATAGGCGGAGAGGCGCTACCTCGTTGTTTCCCCTCTGAAATAGTTGCATTCCAGCACTGGGTCTTCATTATCGCTACCTAAAAGCGGGTCCTTATCGCTGGTTGCTGGGTGCAGGGAGGGGCCACTCTTGGGGTCAACTTCTGGCTGCTGGGTGAGGTCCTGCCATCAAGGGCACCAGAATGTAAACAACGACGAACAGCAAGAACCTCCGTGGACGCCGGCCAAAGTCTAAGAATAGGCCCTCTTGGGAAGCCGCTTCTGTCCTTCATTCCTCACCAACGTGGCAGGCACGACCCTTTACCTCATACACTCTCCCTGACAACCAGCGTAGGTATTTTTTCTCACCCTAGCCAGTGACACGCGCCATTGGCGTCTGAACAGCACCTTCCCTCCTGGCCAAACCATTCCTGGGACTCCGACAGTTTGTCTCAGAGTCTAACTTGGAAGTTGCCGCCTCTCTTGTCCATTGGATCTCACTTGCTTTTTCCTATCTCCTCATTTCCTTTTCCTACCTCTTGCTGCTTTGGACGCATATTGCGGAGCTGGTTAACGTTGAAACAAAAGAAGCTTATTCTTTCTTCATACCTTCGCTTTTCTCTCTTCTTTTTCTCTTCATCTTTCTCTTGTCTCGTCTCGTCTACCTCTTCCACCTCGCATGTCCCCCGTTGCCCGCCTCGCTGCCACGACTTTTATAACGACCACGTCCATCGCACACACGACCGTTTCCCGCAGAAAGCCCTCGGTTGCTTCTGTGACTCTTGTCGACAACATCTTCTTGTTTTGTTCTCACTGTCTTCACAACATCCATACATCATGGCCGACGCGCAGAGTGCATCAGACATGCAGGCGACTGCCCTTGGCGGTTTAAAAAAAGGTCCCGATTCACAGAGCGTGACGAAGAGGTGAGGGCTGCCTTTCTTGCTTCTTATTTTTCTGTATACCTCGTCTCGTCGACTGCTAACCTGCACTTCTCAGATTGCAAACCGAACTGATGATGCTCATGACTTCGCCAGCTCCCGGTGTTTCCGCGTTTCCATCGGCCGACGGCAACCTTATGTCGTGGCGGGCGACCATTGAGGGCCCCGACGATACTCCGTACGCGGGCCTCACGTTCAAGCTTTCCTTTGCCTTCCCTGCCAACTATCCTTACGCACCGCCGACAGTGCTTTTCAAGACGCCCATATACCACCCCAATGTTGATTTCTCGGGACGAATTTGCCTCGACATCCTGAAGGACAAGTGGACGCCTGCCTACAACACCCAAACTGTACTGCTAAGTCTGCAAAGCCTGCTCGGCGAGCCGAACAAGTACGTTTCATTTTTCACCATGCACATCATCCTTGTGGATATGCAAGCATCCTTAAGACATCTTGTACTAACTGTGTTGCAGCGCCTCTCCCCTCAATGGCGAAGCTGCCGAGCTGTGGGACACCGATGCCGAGGAGTTCAAGCGCAAGGTGTTGGGCCGTCACCGTGATGTCGACGACGAGTAGACGGACACGACTCTGGCCCCAACGAGCATTGGGCTTGCAGAGCATGGAATTGAAGTCGAAGAAAAAGGACGAATGACGGTGTGAGGGGACGATTAGGCGTGCAAAGGGGGCTATGGGCTGTAGCCATGCGAGCAGCTGTAAGTGGCGACGGGCGATATGTCAAAGGGCAACACCAAGATGCTGTTGGATATGGACGAGAGCCAGTGGCTGGCTGGTTGTGTATTATTTCCCCGTTTCATTTATTTCCCTTTATTTTCTAGCACAGCGACCGGGTACATCGGGGGTCCTGGTAACAAGGACCGAGCAAGCATCAATTTTACTCCATTGCATCACACCTCGAGAAATGGTATTGCGTAATATGCAAGAACACTCTTCTGCACCCATCAGGATGGATGCGTTTGTCGTAGACGTGTAAAATTCATAAAGTTGAAATGAGATGGACTACCTCAACACCAGGCAACGAGATGAACTTCGAGATAATAGTTTTCCACTTTTTTTGTTTAGCTTGTTTTGGTTCGATCGCCTCTGGCTGATGTGGCTGTTTGTTGTCGATTTTTTGATTTCCTTTTGTGTTTTGGTTGGTAAAAATCGAGTTGCCCAAAAATCAAAGACTACCCATGTCCGAGGTTTCCCTACCCATGCAAATCCTTTACATAGACAAACTCCAACAATCCAGCAACAACGTCGCCAGAACCTCCTTGTCGGTATTTTTCGCTTTTATATGTTATCCATCACGAGAACCGCCATTTTACTCCTCAACCACAACGGTGTGCAGGCCCTTGGGGTTCTTGACGTTGACGGCCTGGACGAAGCTGTACAGCTTCTCCTTGGCGTCTTCCTCGTCGTTTCTTCTCCGTGAGATGCGGACGCGGAGTCTGTAGGCAACGCCCTTGACACCGGCCTCCCACACCTTCTTGTTCAGCTGGGGGTCCAGGCGGACATCCGAGGTGCCCTAAAACATGTCATGTCAGCATTTCAGCTCCCAAAGGTCCCAGATTGGCGGTTTGAGTCGAGCGATGTGTCGTCGAGAGAGTCGGCGTGGGGGAAAGGAGGTTCCGTACCATTGCCTGTTGAGCGAACTTCTTGATCTCCTTGACGGCGCGGGGAGCCCGCTTCTTGAAGCTGACACCGTGCAGCTAGAATTGCCATCGACGTTAGTACATGTCCTTCACACGTTGGTATATATAGAGCGACCCAGACGCGGCCCAGCATCTAGTCTCCAGGACATCCAATCTCCAGGTTGCCCTCACAGCATCGACCGCTCGTACCATCGTACGCGAGAAAGACTAGCCGACCAACTCGTGCCTCCTCATCTCGCCTGGTCCGATGCTACAACCTCCATCCGTCCTTGATCCGCCTCTTTCCTGTATTTCTGCGTCTGGCCGTGTCCGGTGCGTTTGGGGACTTCAAAAACGTACTCTCTTGTGCATGTGGATGGTGTACTCGCGGGAAACGACGTCGGCAATGGCCGAGCGGCCGGTCTTGCCGGAGGCCTTGGTCTTCGACGACATTTTGGGATGGTTGCTGTTGACGAAAAGAAGAGATGTTAGAGGACTGTGTGCGTGACGTAGAAAAGAGGCGACAACGATTGTGCTTCGTGGAATAGAATGCGTCAAGGGAAAGATTCGTCGGCGGCGTGCATACCTCGAAAAAACGGTTTCGTTGGTCGTCGTAAGGAGTGGTGATGGCAAGTCGAGAATGGGAGGGGGGAGCAAAGAAAAAGGACAGCCAACGGAAAAAAAGCGAGAGGGCTAAAAGTAGGGCCTGGTAGAGGGAAAAAAAATTGTTGTGTGCACTTCAAAATTGGCATAAAAGAGGGTACTGTGACCAATCAGAGGTAGAAGCAAGCCAAACTAGTCCATACATTCTCTAGCGTGTCCTGACGCGGATAAGTCATCAAATCACGTGAGAAATATCGTGATTGAATACACGTGACTCGAAACATCCGCTAGCGGTTTGGCTTGTCCCCATTCTAACCTTTTTTCGTGTTTATTTTAGCATTTAATTTTTTATGCGCGCCCCTGGCATGAAGCATGGGAAGATACGAAACTGGCCTGGTAACACCCCCCTAAATTAAAGTACCGCGACACGCTAAACAGTATGCGTTAGTGACTTGAAGCCCTGGGCGCGAGCCGATCACAAAAGACGCCAGGAATGCAGTGTTATGTCCGTTGCTCCTTCCCACTTTGGTGGCCCTTGCTGCGTCGTGTTTCCAAGTGAATCCCCCTTCCAAGCACTTCGTTCCTCACCCTCGATTTTGAACCTCACAACGTCCTCCCTCACGACCTGCAGGATTTGAAGCAGTGTACTGAGCCACGGACCCAGGATTTTCGCAGTCGCCTGTTTCTGATCTTCTTTCGCAGCCACTGTTCCTCGCCTTCTCCACGCTCTCTCCCACCCACGATCGCCCTTCGCGTCCGGACCAGCTGTTCTCCGCGCCTCCTCGCAGCCCACAGATTGCGTATTTCTGGATCTCGTCGTCTCGTATTGTCTTTGACTCTCGAGCAGCACCAGACATTGTGCACGGCCAGTTGCGTACGGACTGTACTTCGTACGACGGACGCATCTGGCTCTCACTGGTCCTGCGCTTTAACAGCCCTTTGCCCTCTCTTCGTGTCGCCTACGTTTTTGTCGTCTGTTTCCCGTCACTTGTCAACAGTTAATTCTCGTCACGAACCTCGGCGACAATCTAATTGAGAACACAACAATCGACGACTCTTTCGGTGACTGGATTTGGTCTACTTGTCACTTTTCTTTCAATTTACGACCGAGAACACGACAGTCAAGGCTGCAGACGGAAGAAGGGACTTTGAGACGATCAGCCTTTACCCGTCCACCCGACGAGACTCGCATTTTGTTCAGCCTCATTCGGCGACACGAACCGATCGAAAACATCACTTTTCATCTCTTAAAACCCTACGTACTAGCCACAACCATGGCCGACGTTCCTGGAGGCCACACGCCGTCGCCGCAGCCGGATCTCAACCGGAACCGGCTTCCCTCGCTGTTCGAGGTGCTGAGCCGACGGACGCTCCCCCCAGTCGATCTTTACTCGTTTTACATCTACATGCGTGACCAACAGCGCTCAGTTGATTACCTTGACTTTTGGTATGTCCCTGTGGCCCATCCTTGTGGGTATCTGGTGTCCCATGGGCCCGTATAGCTAACGCAGGTTTTGCCAGGCTGGATGTTGCTCAGCACATGACGCTTTGCCGTCACTATGTCCGTGAACTGCGCCGGTCCGTCCTGGTCGTCACACCCGATGGCGAGAAGTCGGCATCCAAGCGCTCGTCCGCCATCCTGGAAAACCTGGGCGACATGACGCACCCTGTGGCAGGTCCGTCCAAATATCAGTCGGACAAGGAGAGGGACCAGGATGCACAGATGTCGGCGTTTCTGCGTGAAGATTTGCATCCTCAGGACTCGCCGGTCAGCGGGCCCGGCCAAAGCCCGAACCCGGCGAGCACGCCGCGCGACATTACAGACTCCAACTCGCCGGCACATGCCGTGGCACGCCAGGATATCCGCGCATCGGCCGAGAAGATTCTGTACACGTTCTTGTTGCCGGGCGCCGAGCGCGAGATTATTCTGCCGGGCAACATCACTACGGAGATCACGACCGCCATCGAGGAGTACGGCCGCGACGACCCCGAGGTCTTTGACGTTGCTAAGGACTACGTCTTCCAGGCCATGGAACGTGACGCCTTCCCAGGGTTCTTGCGGATGAAGGCCCTCGGCAACCTGATCCCGCCGACGCTCATTTTGCGGCTGATTATCGGCATGATCTCCATGTTCGGTGCTTTCTGGACGGCCTTTGTGCTCATTTTCCTCGACGAGTCTCGGAGGACACGCCTGTTCCTCATCCTGCCTTTCACCTTTGGCGTCTACTTTTTGGCCTCATTCCAGTACTCACTGGACCCGGTGCTGGCGTTGCTCGGGTTCAGCGAGTACACACCCTTCCACTTTTCGCGTGTGCGTGAACCGTTTGTGCGGCGTCTGCTGGCCAAGCGGGCGCTTGTAGTCCTCGCTGTGACGGTGCTGGTCGATGCAGCGCTGCTGGTGTTGTTCATCTTGGTGCCTGGCCGGCGTCTGTGAGACAATGCACCGCGACATGAATGGCGTGTCTTGTCTACGGGACGGGAAGGGTGGAAGCTTGGAAGCTTGAACTCTTGAGTTTTCGAATGCTCGACTCTCGGCGTTTTATCTTGGAATTTTGTTACGAATATCACGAAGGCGTTCTGCGGAGCAACTGACGAATTTTATCCCCTTTTGATTTTTATTTCCGCGACTTTCTGTTTTTATATTTTCTTTTCGAAGTGTTTGCGTCTAGGATACCAGTTGGTATTTTCACCTGCCATTTCACAGCGAACATCCCTCATGCTGGGCTGTTTTGTGTGGGAGGCGTCAGAAGGCAACACTAGCGAGCAGGTTTAATGGTTAAGGGCCATGCAGGAAGGGAGCATATGTCGCGTACCATGCGTTTTTGTAGCTTTTATGTAGTTTTATCCGATAGATATCAAGGACTCTTGTTCATTCATCACTTTTTGTCGTGTCAAGAAAATGTACATGGGGTCGATTGATATGTCATACATTTCCTACCAAATCATACTAGTAAACGTATTCATAACTACCGGGGGCTCCTCTGGCCAATAGTACAATCAATGCTCGTCGTTATCTGGATGCCTGGGGAATGATGCACTCCTCTCTACCTTCTACTGAGTCGTTTTTCTAGTGTTTCCCGGAAACCTCGAAGCATTCGCTAAGCATTCCGGTTCCGCTTGTTTCCATCGCCCTCGTCGTCATCCAAATCCATAGCCCCATCGTCGTCTTCGGCAGCAAGAGCCGAGCCGGGACCCGGCACAGCGTGCGAGCTTGGCGGAACAATGGAGCTGGCCATCAGGTTGCTGCCCCGCTTGTTGAATCGCGGGTTGCCAATCCCCTTTCCGCCACTCGAGACATTGAGCGTCATCGGCCGCTTGCCGTGGCCGCCGGCATTGCCGCCGGCATCATCCGCATCCCCAGAACCGCCATCTTTGTTGAGCATTGCCCGCTTCTCAGTTTCGACGGCCCGCTTAAACTGGCTGTCCGACTTTTGGCCTTCCTCTGCACGCGCCGCCGCTGTGCGCCGGATGCCGGCAATCTGCTCGTCGAGGGCGGCCAGCGTCGACTCGCAGCGCTGTGACCAACTGCTCAGGGCGGTGTGCAGTCTCGGGACGGCATCGGGGGCAGGGTCACGCATGGGTGCGACGGCGCTGATGCGCACAACCTGGTGGGCCGGGTCGAGCGTGCCGGTGACGAGGCCGGCGTAGACGGCGGCCATGACGAGCGTCTCAAGCTGGCGGGCATCGTCGAGGCGCAGTTCGCGGACGAGGTGGTCGTACCCCAGACTGGAGCGGTCGGTGGCAAGGGAAATGAGAGACAGTTCGCGGAGTTTTGTGGCCTGGGCGTCGGTGAGTGGTGGGAGCGGTGGTGTTGCTGCTGCAGCTGATGCGGCTTGTGATTGTGATATTGACTGCGGTTGTGAAGGTTGTGACGACGACGCGGAGGGCGCGGTTCCCCGCTCGTAGTCGGCGTAGGTGCCGTAGCTGAAGATCTGGAGGACGGCCAGGTAGGCGGCATACTCGGGATCGGCGGTCGCGAGGGCCTGGATCTGAGGAGTCTGCAGCAGCTCGGCAAAGAAGTAGGTGCTGGGGTGAGAGGTGGCTCGGACGACCAGGTCGGCGGCCTGGCGGGGGGAGCTGGCAGACTTGGAAAGGGCGACAAATGGCTGGAGAGAGGCAGTTAGAGAATGATCTTCAGGAAGCCGGCCATGGAATGGGGTAACCTAGGGTGAAGATGCCAACAAAACGCGGAGAGGGGGATAGCTTACCTCCAAGGCGTCCATCGCCTTGAGCTGCGCCATTGTGCTGGTCTAGCGGGTACGAATAATCTCGTGTGTTATCTGTGTGCACGGTTATCTAAATGATAAACCGTAGCGTGCTGTGACTTGGATTTGCAGCTTTCTTTGCAGGGCAATCCGTGGTCGCGATGTCTAGCTTGAGAGCTTCGTGATGTCGTGTGTTGGATGTCTGCGGGGTGGTGAGGCTTGAGGACTGTGGCTCATGATGACTAAGCATAACGTAGACGGCCCACAGAGAGTATGTTCAGTTACAAGGTCGAGTTGCTATGGGGCAACAATTCATGAAGCCGTTTCGTTTCTTAGTTTTCTTTTTCTTATTTTTTATCGTGTAACTCTGGGCCCTCAGGTTGAGGCTCCTGTTACCATATGCCTGTTTCCCGTTGATTTACTCTGTACCTGGAGATCTCTGGGTTTGACGATCTGTGTCAGGTTGGTTTGAGCGCCCTGAACGGATTCAGGGGCGCCCCTAGAAATGGCACCTAATGGTCCCTGTAGCGAGTTTGAGAGCGCTACGCAACGAGCGTCCCAGCGTCCCTCATAGGGACAGAAAAATGGGGCCGCAAATATTGTGTCAAGGAAGAGGGCCATAACGAGATCTGCTCGTATTTGACCGAATTATCAGATGCGACTTTGCTCCGACCGTCTCCATTTCCCCTTCAAGATGGATTCCAGAAGTGCAGGCTTTACGGCGAGAACATGACTAATTCTCGATGCCTCTGGACAAAACCGGTTCCAGTGTTGTCTCTTATGGCTCTTTCGTGTCTCATCCATCGCCTTGGATGGTGGAGGCAGGGTGTTTTGCCCTCGAAGACTATTGAAATGGCGCATACGAACGATATGTGCGACATTCACAGGTGCGAGTGTCTCAAGCCACTACAGCCATGCATTCGCCAACATTCGTAGCCCATCCATGTCTCGAAATTAGCCCTGCGTGTCCGTCACGTTTGTCCATCGTGTTACTTTCCATCCCGCTGCTCTTTCCCTTTTCGTCCCGAGTCCCATGGTTCGCAATGTACGGGGTACAGGTGGCTTTTTTGGCCTCTTCCAATTTGTGGTCGGGCCAGTCGAAGACCATGCATTCCGTGCGTCGAGCGGCAGGGAGGCAGACGGGCGGGGAACGAGGACAAAAAGAGGCAAGTTGGGGCGAAGGACAAGTCACTGCACGGCATGCGAACCTCAGCTGTGATGCTCTGCTTGTGTCTATCCCTCATGCTGAGATCGTCAACATGGCTTCACGTGGCTTCTCTCGCCTTGGCTTGCTTCTTTCAACCGTCCCGGCGTCCTTGGATCTTCGTTTAAGGTGGAGATGAGACTCTGCGGTGATCTCTGGCGGTTTGTCGGCTCGTTTTCCATGTTCTCGCACTTTTATTTTATTTTATTTTCTTCTTGCTAAGTGCGTGTGTCTACGCGCCGTTCTTTCCTCACGCGAAAAGATGTCAGGCTTCGCCCTCCGCTGCTCTTGTCCTGTCCGTTTACCTTCTGTCACTCCTACCCGGATACCACTGATCGTAGTGGATATATTACCATCGTTAGCGCCTTCTACTGATTATCTTTGCTATCCGCTGCAGTCTTTTGCCATGGCATCGCCTGTCACGGACAGTACGGAGTACAGAAAAGGAAGGCAAAACAAACTCCGAACAGTAAAGGAATCCCCCAGCGACAGAACAATACGCTGGAACAAAAGGTGGAACCTGGGAATTAGTGCTCCGTATATTCCGGAGTTTGGTAGGGAAATGGGAAGGCAAGAGGCCAAGGCTCGGCAAGTGCGGAAGCGACGACCGACACAAAAGTTGAGTGGCGCTTTCCAGATGCCGACGAGAAGAATGACTTGCAAATGGCAAGTGCTGTATGCTCTAAATTAATTTGCAATCAATATTGCCGTCCAGAATTTCCCGAATGGAGTCAAAGAAATCACAAACCAAAACAGGTCGACATTGAGAACGAACGCCTTCGTTCACTTCGGCAGCCAGACCGCCAACCATTCCAGCAAAGTAACACGTACAGACGCCTAGTGGATTAGAAAGCAGCGCCTGACGTATTTACGCCCAGCCTGCTGCAAATTTCCCAAAAACGATCATCGTCTTGTCATATCTTGACTTTATTTCCCTCCCTTTTGCCCGCTTATGATTCTCGTCGCTTTCAGCCGGTTTTCAGCATCGTTTGGCTTCGATTACGCCTCTCAGAGGCTCACACTATCCCCAGTACTCGATCTGTTGGCATCTGGCACCCGCCTCTGACCCCTGCTCCAAGTCCGCACAGGCCACACATCGCAAAAAAAAAAGGGACACAACTTAGCCCCCAGCAAATCCAGCCAAAACTCTCTCCCGCAGGGTTTCACAAGCGCTTCCCAGCGAACCGGAAATCAGGAGTCGACACTTTGTCGTCGTGGCCACAGTCGTCGGTGTCGCTGCGTGCATCGACTTTGGATCTCGTCGTCAGTCGGGATTTCCAGGCGCTAGCAGCGCCACATTTCTTGTGTCGTCTTCTGTCTTCTGCGCCTCCTTTGGCTCTCACGCTCTCAGTCCCCAACCCTTTGTCCTTCCCGAATTCTCACTACCACGGTCTGCACTCTTGCCGTCTGTAGCCTGCAGTCTGCGCCGAACAATAAGCTGACGCAGCGGTTGGCTGAAGAGTGTCCAAGAAAAGAACAGAACCAGCATCGAAGACGATTTGAAAGCATCCTGGAGTCCCCAGCGCTCCCGAACACCACGCAAAACACGCCCCTCCCAGCACCCCTACCTTTCTCTCAACGAAACGCTACGGCACGGGCTGCCACCTTGACGACACATCAAAGCAACCCCAGCCAGACCTGGCCCGTCCCAGACAGCCTAAGACGACCCACGTCGAACCAACCCTCGAAACACAGCAGGACCACAGGAAACGCAGCGCCAGCCTGAGCATTGTGTCTCCGGAAGTCCACTTGTGAAACACAGTTGTCTTTGTTTTTCCGACGCCCACAGACAACAGGACCTACACCGTAATACGGCGTACAGAGAATCAATTTTCGATAATCAATAATACCACACATTCCACCCGCACGCCGCCCTGCGGCACACTCTGCAACCTCACCCACTCGCGTGCAGGAGCTGGTCTTCCCGCAGCAATAAGAATAAGCTTCGTCGCCCGTCGTGCCGCTGCGCCCCTAGGCTTTCTCTTGTTCTGCTTCTTCTCGTCTTCCTGCTGCCCTCCTATTGCTGCTTTCGTCTCTTCATCTCTGTCGATATCCAAACGCCCCGATGTCTCTGGAACTGCCGGCCCGCTCCTAGTAGACGACGAAGACACATCGTTCCCTTCACCGGTGCGACCATCGCCAGCGCCCTTGTTTGCTCCGCACTACTTGTTTGTCGACGACATCACCGTCACACACAGTCACAATGGCGCCAACGTACATAAAGGTCCCGCCGAGGGATCCAGACGCCGGGCAAGCAACGCTGGGCGTCCCCACACCACACATGGCTACAACCACCCTCAAAGTCGGTGGCATGACGTGAGTTACAGCTCCAGCCGGCGGCTTTCTCCGCCGTTCCAGCTCTTCCTTACGCACCTTCGGCGCGGGGTACCTTTTATGATCCGAGACAGGACGAGACGCTAACTAGGACTTTTCTTTTTCCCATGCAGATGCGGCGCATGCACTTCGGCCGTTGAAGCGGGCTTCAAGGGCGTGGATGGCGTCGGTAATGTGTCTGTGAGTCTCGTCATGGAACGCGCCGTCGTTATGCACGACCCGGCGCGCATCACTGCAGAGAAAGTCCGCGAAATTATCGAAGACCGTGGTTTCGACGCAGAGATCCTTGCCACCGATCTTCCTTCTCCTCGCATCCGCGACTCCGACGACGACGACCTATTTGATGTGGAGGACGAGACCGCCGGTGCCAACACCCAGCAGACCACCGTAGCTGTCGAGGGCATGACATGTGGCGCCTGCACATCTGCCATTGAAGGTGGGTTCAAAGACGTCGAGGGCGTCAAGAACTTCAGCATCTCTCTCATGTCCGAGCGCGCCGTGATTGAACACGATCCCACTGTCCTCGCTGCCGACAAGATTATCGAGCTGATCGAGGACCGCGGCTTCGGCGCATCCTTGGTCGAAACCAAGGAGCTGAAACCCGAGCGGCAACGAGCCGGAAACAGCCGGTCCGGCCGTGGCCGCCAAGGCCCAGAGCACATGACCACGACGGTAGCGATCGAGGGCATGACCTGTGGCGCATGCACCTCGGCTGTCGAAGGCCTCTTCAAAAACGCCGACGGTGTCCTTCGCTTCAACATCAGCCTGCTGGCTGAACGCGCCGTCCTCACACACGACCCGACTAAGCTTTCCTCAGAAAAGATTGTGGAGAAGATTGAAGACGGTGGCTTTGGCGCCTCCATTGTCTCATCTGTAGCCGAGAGCTCAGACAACAGCCATGGCTACACTAGCTCGTCATTGAAGGTGTATGGTGACCCCAGCGCCGCCGAGGCTCGGGCTCTCGAGGAGAAACTGTCTGGGCTGCCCGGTGTGCAGTCGGTGCGTCTCAATGTTGCCACGTCCCAGCTCACTGTGTCCCACCAGTCAGCTGTCACCGGCCTTCGTGCAATCGTGGAGGCGGTGGAAGAGGCTGGCTACAATGCGCTTGTCGCAGACAATGACGACAACAACGCGCAGCTCGAGTCGCTCGCCAAGACCCGTGAGATCAACGAGTGGCGCCGCGCACTCAAGGTGTCCCTCACCTTTGCCATTCCCGTGTTTATTATTGGCATGATCCTCCCCATGTGTGCGCCCGCCATCGACTTTGGCGCCTTCCAGATTCTGCCCGGCCTCTTCCTCGGCGACATTGTCTGCCTGGCCTTGACCATCCCGGTGCAGTTTGGCATCGGCAAGCGCTTCTACACGTCGGCCTGGAAATCTGTGAAGCACCGTTCGCCCACCATGGACGTCCTCGTCGTGCTCGGCACCTCTTGTGCCTTCGCCTTCAGTATCGTGGCTATGCTTGTTTCTTTCTTGATCGAGCCCCACAGTCGTCCGAGCACCATCTTCGACACGAGCACGATGCTTATCACCTTTATCAGCTTGGGCCGTTTCCTCGAGAACCGCGCCAAGGGCCAGACCTCCAAAGCCCTCTCGCGCCTCATGTCCTTGGCCCCGTCTATGGCTACTATTTACGCCGATCCCATAGCCGCCGAGAAGGCCGCGGAGAGTTGGGACACGGTCGCCGGTTCGGGCGAGCCTAAGACGCCGCTCGTGGATGGTAACGCTGCCGAGGAGAAGGTTATCCCCACCGAGCTGATCCAGGTTGGCGACGTCGTCATCCTCCGCCCTGGCGACAAGATTCCTGCCGATGGTGTTATGGTCCGCGGCGAGACGTACATTGATGAGAGCATGATTACCGGCGAGGCGATGCCGGTGCAGAAGCGCAAGGGCAGTTTCTTAATTGGTGGCACTGTCAACGGCCACGGGCGGGTCGACTTCCGTGTCACGCGCGCCGGCCGCGACACTCAGCTCAGCCAAATTGTCAAGCTCGTGCAGGATGCGCAGACCACGCGCGCCCCCATTCAGCGCGTGGCCGACACGCTCGCCGGCTACTTCGTGCCAACTATTCTCGTTCTTGGTTTCTTGACCTTTGTGGTCTGGATGATCCTGAGCCACGTCCTGCCCAACCCGCCCAACATCTTCTTGAAGGAGGAGAGCGGCGGCAAGATTTTTGTGTGTGTCAAGCTTTGCATCTCGGTCATCGTGTTTGCCTGCCCGTGCGCGCTGGGTCTCGCGACACCGACAGCGGTCATGGTCGGCACCGGCGTTGGCGCGGAGAACGGCATTCTCGTCAAGGGCGGTGCAGCGCTCGAGACGGCCACGAAGATCACACAGGTCGTCCTTGACAAGACAGGCACCATTACCTACGGCAAGATGAGCGTCGCGAGCGTCACGCTGGCGTCCACGTGGAAGGACAATGAGTGGCGCCGGCGCCTCTGGTGGACAATTGTTGGTCTCTCGGAGATGGGCAGCGAGCACCCGATCGGCCGTGCGGTTCTGGGCGCCGCGCGCACCGAACTGGGCCTGGACTCTGAGGGGGCCATTGACGGCAGCGTCGGCGACTTTAAGGCGTTGGTCGGTCGCGGTATCAGCGCCACGATCGAGCCGGCCACGTCCGCCGAGCGCACACGCTACCGCATTCTTGTTGGCAATGTTAAGTTCTTGCAGGAGAACGACGTCACGGTGCCCCAGTCGGCCATCAACGCCTCGGAAGAGTTCAACACACAGGCTGCGTCGGCGACCAAGTCGTCGTCCAAGTCTGCGTCTGCCGGCACCACCAACATCTTTATCGCCATCGACGGCCAGTTCGCTGGCCACCTGTGCCTGGCGGACACGATCAAGGACGGCGCCGCGGCGGCCTTCTCGGTGCTGCACCGCATGGGCATCAAGACGGCCATGGTGACGGGCGACCAGCGGTCGACGGCCGTGGCGGTGGCCAAGGCGGTGGGTATCTCGGCCGACAATGTGTACGCCGGCGTGTCGCCCGACCAGAAGCAGGCCATTATTACACAGTTGCAGGCGGCCGGCGAGGTCGTGGCCATGGTCGGCGACGGCATCAACGATTCGCCCGCGCTTGCCACGGCCGATGTGGGCATTGCCATGTCCTCTGGCACAGACGTCGCCATGGAAGCCGCCGATGTCGTGCTGATGCGCCCCAACAACCTCATGGACATCCCTTCGTCGCTCCACCTGGCCCGCTACATCTTTGGGCGCATCAAGCTCAACCTGGCCTGGGCCTGTCTCTACAACGTGGTGGGTTTGCCGTTCGCCATGGGCATCTTCCTGCCGCTCGGCCTGCACCTGCACCCGCTCGCGGCTGGCGCAGCCATGGCGCTGTCGAGCGTCAGCGTCGTTGTCAGCAGTCTGCTGCTCAAGTTCTGGAAGCGACCTGCCTACATGGACGAGTCACTCTACGACGAGCGCGGCGTGCTCAAGCGCAGCATGGGCTGGCGCTGGCGCCTCGAGGGCATCACATCGCGCGCGCGCGACGGTCTCGAGGATGGCTACCACTTGGTCACTGGCAAGCGGTGGTCGAACGGCGAGTCCGCAGGCTACGTCCCGCTGGCAAACCTAGACCATGCGGAGGTGTAATGGCGTCGCCCTCCGCCTTGTTTTGTTCTTCGCTGTTTTTCGGTCTTATTTCTTATTTCGTTTGTTACTTTTGGCATAGTCCCTGGCGTCCTGTTTTTCCGTTTCGTACATAGCTAGCAGGAGACAGCGTGTTTGCACAAGCAAGTTCGATACCAATTTACGTATAAGTTGCCATTGAGTCAAAGTAAACACTGCACAAAAACGGACGATTTTGTATTCGCTTCGCCGTATTTAAAGTTCATGTTTTTTACATTGGAATTCTGCCGGCAAAACGACCTGCAGCTTTTGGCGGGGAAGCACCGCTCAAGCAAAGGATGACGTCGCCTAGTTCCAGCACGTGGGGACAGCTGCACAGTGGCGACTAGCTGCTATTGGACGGATCGACCGCCTCTTGTCCTTTCCGGAGAGAGACATTTTTTACTGGGTCGAACCTTCTGTTTTCTCTTGCCTTTGTTCTGCATACAGTCCTTGCATCGCACCTGCCAGCACTTTTTCCAACGCTAGCGACAACGTCTTAGCAGCACCAAGGAAGGAGCAGTCGAGGTTATTACTCTCGTAATGCAACTGCGCATCACCAGACTTCCTCGGCCTTTTCCCTTCTGTCATTCTTTTGCCTTTCTTTTTTTTCCACGCACAGCAACCAACTCCCGCGATTCGTCAACCCACGTGGGGAAGCATTGGTCGCAGTATTGATATCAAACTGTGTATGCAGCTTCCTTTGTCAGGTCACCTCAGCCTTTGCCATCTCATCGCCAGCATTGTCTATCGTCGCTGCCATCTCAGCTTCCGCTTCCACCTCGAACGCTCGAATCCTTCAGGTTCAACAAGGCTTATTCCACCCTGGCCGGATAGACTGCCGACACCATGTCGTCCAAACGTGGGCCATCGGTCCTAGTATGTCCATTTTCCATCAATCAAAACTGCTACTCAATTGGCCATCTTCTGACCACATCGGTTGTCTTAGGTTACCGACGCCCGCGAACGGCCACCAAATCGAGGCGCTCCCAACAACCGACGCACCAACACATCGTCCTCCCCTTCCTCCTCGTCTTCTTCACAAAGTTCCGCCTCTGGGTCAAATTCTGGTGGCGCGTCCAGCGCCTCCTCGTCCTCGCCTAGCCAGCGAAGCCGATTAGCTATGCGCCACATCTCAGTCGACAACGTCCTGCAGCACAATTCGGAAATCCCTTCCGGTCAGCCACGGGGCCCGCCTGGCGCCCTGCGCATGCTCCCGTCGTCCGCTCTCTCAGCCGCCGCCTCGGTCGCGCGGCGGCGTGGGCTCACAAGACGCAGCAGCAGTTCGTTTGGCATCAACACGGGCGGCGGTGCAGGCGGGAGTTCTGGTGCTGCAAGCTCAGGTATGAGCTCGGGTGTCTTGGTGCCGGGCAGCGCGAGCGGTGGTGTGGGTGGTGTTGGCAGTGGCCTTGGCCCGGCCGGCGGACCACCTTTGCCGCGAACTGGCCTGCCCGGTGTGCCTTCACGCACGACCAAGATTTCTGAGAAGCTGGTGCTGCTGCCGGAAACGGCAGACGAAAAGGCGAAGAGCGACGAAGACGACGAGGACGAGGACGGCAACGAGATCAGAGACGCGACATGGGCGGCAGCGGTCGCTGGCGACGAGAACGCCGAGGCGGCACGCCGGGCGCTGCAGCGGGCGCGCATTGCTCTCGAAGAGGCAGCCGAAACCGGCGAAGTTCCGCCGACGGGCAGCAGTTTGTACGACGGCGCCCGACCGCCACGCGATGAAGAGCTGGATGTGCTGCGCAAGCGTGGCGGCATCCGCGGCAAGAGCTACGCCGAGCGCCTGCCCAAGGGCCAGCGCACCGAGAAGGTGGCGCGGCTGACGGCGTACTGCACGGCGCAAGCCTTCAAGATGCGGGCCACGGCGGAGTTCTTGCGCACACACCACGCGGCTAAGACGAAACTCTACGACGACTGCCTCTATACGGTGTACCACTTGCCGCTGCTACCGGGTCACGACGGATATCGCGTGCGCAGCCGGCCGATGCTAAAGACGCCTGGCACGGGCAAAACGGTGCTGGACCTGGAAATAGAGCGCAGCGAGCGGCGGGACGAGCATATCGGATACTTTGATGACTATGTATCACAACATGCGGATCATAACAACGGGAACAACAACAACGACAACAGCCATGGTGACAGGGGCGACCACGATAACGGCCAGCAAATGAACGGGACTGGCGGCCACGATGACGTCCACTATGAGCGCCAGGCCCAGCAGCAATCGCCAAACGAACAATCCCCGTCTGAACAAGAGCAGCAGCAGCAGCAGCAAGCGCTCTACTCCATGTCGGCATCGGCCGGCGGGCCCGAGAGCCCCATGCCCACGATCGCATCGCCGGTCAACCGGCTAGCGCCCGAGGCCAAACATTTTGCAGAAATGTTTGTGTTCTCATACGGTGTAGTTGTGTTTTGGAACTTTACAGAACTCCAGGAGAAGGACATATTGGCGGACCTGGCCTTTGCGGAGGACGACGCGTCAACGTCAACGTCGCCGGGGGCGCGGTCGCTGGTGACACGGCCGCTGGACGAGGCGGACTTTGAGACGGAGGAGTTCCACTTTGAGTACAGCGCCAGCGTGCAGCGCCCACGGGTGTTCAACGACATGATCACACTGCTGCCACGGTCGGACCACATGGTCAAGCTGACCATTAGCCACGCGATTGCGCAGAGCACGAAGCTGTGCTTTTTTGAGGAGAAAATGTCCGAGACGATGCAGAACGCCCAGAACGTGCCCAAGACGCTGGCGTTGACGGGCGAGCTCAACATGTCGCGGACGGAGATTGTCAAGATCCTGGGGCGGCTATTTAAGAACCGCGTCGACATCAACCTGTCCTCCAACATTCTAGACGTGCCGAATTTCTTCTGGGACGCCGAGCCGACGCTGCACCCGCTGTACGTGGCGATCCGCGAGTACCTGGAGATCGACCCGCGTATCCAGGTGCTGAACGAGCGGTGCCGCGTGTTCCTGGACCTGGCGGAAATTCTGGCGGACAGTGTGGCGGACTCCAAGATGAGCTCGATTACGTGGATCATCATCATTCTCATTGTGATCAGCATCTTGGTGACGGTGACAGAGGTGACGCTGCGGTTCAGTATTTTGGAAAAAGAAAAGGGCAAGATCAACAACGGAACCGTTCTGGCGAGCGCACGATACCTGCTGTCCTCGTCAGCAACGGCACCGCCCGTGGCCCAGATCCACCAACCGGTCGCGGGTGACACGGACCTGACGCTCGACGAGCTGCGGGCGTGGGCGGCCCAGCTGGATGCACGGGAGCGGGCAGCTGTCTGTGGCAGCGATATTATCGGGCAGACATTTGCCGGCGTATGAGGGCGAGGGGTGCATTTTCGCTTTCCTTCTTTTTCTGCATAGCGACGTGGTATTTGACCGTTGGTTTTTTTTATATATTCTGTTTAAATTTCTTGGCATTGTTTACTTTGGGACGGCGGCGTCTTGGAAAAACCGCCACATACACAATGGCACGTTTTATTAGTTATCGTCGTATATTTTCTTGGATTTCTTGGATTACATTATTCACACATGATATCATTTTTATCATGTTTTCCGCTAATGTGCTTTATTCGTTGCATCGTGTCTATATGGTTCTTTACAGATCCTGGATTTATCCACCCCTTTTTTGCACCTCTTTTCTTACTTTTGTTTTCTTCTGTTTCCTTTTATTTTCTTGACTTCACGCCTCTTTTGGTGCCTCGTCCTTCGGTGTTTCCTTGGCGGCCTCATCGCCCTTTGGCCGCACGGGGTAGTGTGTGCCCTTGTTCTTGACCTTCTTCTCCTTCTTCGCGGGTGGCGGGTAGGCCAGGGTGGTAAGGTTCTGCCACTCGGGCGATGCGGCAAACGAGTCGCGGATGTGGGCGGTCAGATGGGCAATGGCGTCGGCCACGGCGGGCTTCAGCAGCTGCGGCGTGAGCACATCGTTCTGGTAGTCGGCGTGCATGGCCTTGACGTCGCTGTACACGAGGGGCTCGAGCGCGTCGCGCGTGCGTTCGACGGTGAAGGTACGGGCGCCGGTCTTGAGCTCGGCGGCCGGCAGCAGCACGTACTCGACAAAGGCCAGGAGGCCGTTGCCCTCGACGATCTTGGGCGCGGCCTCGGCCTTGCGGATCTTTTTGGTGATGGTCTCGGGGCTGTCGAGCAGGTCAATCTTGCTGTCCTCCTCGCTGGAGCTCATCTTGCCGCCGTGCAGACCGGGGATCATGGGGTTCATGATGTGGGCGCGCTGCTTGTAGCCGAGCTTGGGCAGCCACTCCTTGGCGGCCGTGAAGAGCTTGCGCTGGTCGACGCCGCCAAACTGGACATCGACGCCCAGGTGCTCCTCGTCGAGGATCTGCAGGATGGGGTACAGCAGGCCCGACAGCGGGGCATTGGTGGACTGCTTGACGATCTCGGCGCCGGCCTTTTTCGCGTCGTGTTCGGAGGTGACGGAGCACAGGCGGTAGACGTCCATGATGTAGTCGGGGGATTTCTGGTAGGAGGAGCCCTTGACGAACTTGAGCAGGGACGTGTCGACGCCGACGGCCTCGAGCATGGCGCGGATGGTCCACTGGTAGTAGTTGGAGCGGTACTCGACGAGCTCCAGCGGCGCCTTGAGGTTGTCGAGAAAGCCGTGGATGTCGGCGAGCAGGATGGTGACCTCGCAGCCGGCGTGCAGCAGCTGGGCAATCTTGATGGCGGGGACAAAGTAGCCCGTGTGGGGCTTGCCGGTGGTGGCCGTGCCCCAGTAGACTTTGACGGCGCGGCCCTCGTCAAGGATGCCCTCGATGATCTCCGGGTTGATGGTCTCGGCGAGGTTCTCGTAGATGAGGGCGAGCTTCTCCTCCTTGGTCTCGGGCGATTTGCGGGAGGCCATGTTGGCGGCAGCGGGGGCGGAAGGGGTGGAGGGGGGGGGAGGTAGGGAAAATGCGTCGAAGATCAAATGGTCGTCAAAAATGAGGCAATTCGCTTTGCTGAAAGAGTCGTGAGAATCGAAAAAAGAGGGCCGATGCACCGACAACGGGGCCGTGACAGTGAATGTGCCGAGGAAAAGAAAGGACAGGAGCGAGTGCAAGCGGTCGACAAGGCGAAAACAAAAGAAAGGGGTCGTTTCTCTAGTCTAGCAGACTTGGTAGGACGAGGCTGTTAAAACACGACTGTTGATTGTTGTGTCGTCCCTGAAGTGACTCAAAAAGGCCGGGGACGCTATTGAAAGGCACTGGAGCATGGCACAAAATCCTGTCGTTAGTGGGCCACCGGCGCTGCAACAGAGGGGTTGCAGATCGGATTAAACGAGCAGCGAATCCATCGATATCACTCTAAGCGAATAAGGGCGCTCTCTGAAGGAAGTCTCAAACTCCTAGCCGTATCTGGCTAGCGTCTTGCGCTGACGCGCAAGTGCAATTGTGTTGAGCGCACTTGCAGCTTTATCTGCGACGTAGTCAGCTCCTGCTCTAGCAGGGCGATCGCGGCTTCCAGGCCTCGCTCCAGGCCTTGATCCCAGTCTCGCCACTGTAAGTATATTTGGAAGCGACGACTGCCTGTCGTCTCGTTCTCTCCTTCCCCTCTGCCAAGACAGTCGTGCTCGCCAAAGTCGGGCAATTTGTGTTCAATTGAATTTCTACTTTTTGCATCTCTCAATTGTCTTCTTCTTCTTTGCCAACGCCAGTCGGAATAGTTATTCGACACATCTCCCAATACTCGCTTCGCACAACGGTCGCGCAAAACTAGCGACGTCATTGCATCTGCTCCAAATCCTACAAATCTCACTCATCGCGCGATCCACTGTAACCTTCGGTTCTCGGAAACTGTCGACCTCTGCCAGAGAGACTTGTCACCTCTTCTTTCTTATCTCGCCTACCCGCCACCATGTGTATCGTCTTCACGTGCGGCGAGCACACGTTCCGCAAGGAAATCGAGGGCTACGAGGGCGTCGTCTGCCGATGCCACAACTGCGGCAACTACAGCGGCCACCCCATCAAGACACATCCCTGGTTCACCCTTTGCTTTGTTGTATGTTCCAAGTCCCATGCGTCCTCGTCTTGCTCTATCATTCCTGCTGACAAAACAGCCCGTCATTCCATTCTCGTTCCACGGCTACGAAGACATCACCTGCCACGTCTGCAACTACTCGGAGCCGCTTGACCAACGTCCGGACGTGCTGGCCATGCGACACGGCGGCGGCGGCCAGGTACCAATGCAGCCTCAAGGCGGCTACAAACCACCGCCGCAAGGACAGTACCAAGGCCAACAGCAAGGACCACCGCAGCCGCAGCCGCAGCAACAGCCGGGGCAGAACGGCGCCATGCGGTACGGCTAGTACAGACACAACAAGATGGAGATTAGCCGGTTGTTGTTGGCACTGTATTTTTTGGGTTTTGTTTTGCAATTTTACGCTTCATTTGCTCTTGTTTCTATTGTTCTCTGCATCTTTTCCGTCACTCATTCTGCCTTATTTGTCCATCTTTTCTACATGTCACGGCGCAGGTTGACCATTGAATTATTTTGTTGTAGGGATTTTTTCGTCAGTATTGTTGGCATTCGCTGTATATTACTCCGGAAAAGGCTCTGGTTGAGTTAAGATCACAATTGCAAAGTTCTACGTGACTATACCAGACAGTTTCCGACCGACATGCGTCACAATGCTGGCAGGCCTCCCATATGCGGCTTGGTCGAACTATATGACGTCTTGGCTTCTCAGCTACTTACCAGCCAACGTAATACTTGGTGTGCTCCAGTGTATTTCGTACTCTCCCGGCGCATCCCAGTGGCTGCTGCTGTCCGGCAGCCGGCATTAGCGTGCATCTGACGCGTACGAATACCCCACAACTGGGCGTCGTGCGGCGTATCAAGCACCTAAAACATAGCGCGGTTTACTGTGACACGATAAGCTGTATCTTATCGCTAAATTTTGCAGTAGCATCTAGATCATCGCCCTGACCCATCACCAGCGTCAGAAGCAACACGTCACGACACGTCCGACACAGCCCACCATGCTGCACGACCTCAGCCTCGTGTGGACGTCCGACACGCCGGCCGCCGATGTGGCGAATACGCTCGCCATGAGCGCCGAGCTCGGCTACGACGTGGTCGCCCTCGATCACGTCTACAGTGGGCCTTTGCCGCCCATAATTACGAATTCTTTGGAAGCTGTTGTCCAGGTAGCAACTGGTGTGATGGTTTCCGCTGCCGCAACGACCTCGACGAGCTTAACGGCATCAACAGCCCCAACACCCCGGCCGCGCATCCTCCACCGTGCCACCATCGTCATCTCCGACTTCGCCGCCAACCACCGCCTCGGCGCCTTTGCCGCCGCCTATGACCTCGTCGCCGTCCGCCCGACCAATGAAAAGGCGTTTCAGTCTGCCTGCCTGAACATGACCGAGCCCGCCCTCATCAGCCTGGACCTGACCACCTACTTTCCCTTTTACTTTAAGCACCGCACCTGCATGGCCGCCGTGCGCCGCGGCCTGCACTTTGAAGTGTGCTATTCACAGGCCCTGCGAGGCGGCACCGGCGGCGGCGGTGGCGATCATGGATCCTCGGCGTCCTCGGCCGACAAGAGCGGGAGCGCCGCCCGCGCACGGGCCCTGTTCGTGGCCAACCTGACGGGCCTGATGCGGGCGACACGCGGCCGCGGTATTGTCGTGAGTTCCGGCGCCCACATCAAGGGTGGCGGCGCGTTTGAGCTGCGCGGGCCGGCCGACGTCGTGAACCTGCTGGCCGTATGGGGCCTGCCGCCGGACCGGGGAACGGAAGCGATGGCAGCGTTACCGCGGAGCATTGTAGCCAACGAAGGTCTGCGGCGGCGCGGGTTCCGGGGTGTTATCGATGTTGTTCAGGCAGCAGGTGGTGGCGAGGCGATAGAGACGGCCGGCAAGCACAAGCAAGGGAAGGAGAAGGAGAAGGAGAAGCAGCAACAAAAGCAGCAGCAACAAAAACAGCAAAAACAGAAACATCAGAAAGGCACCGACCAGAAGAAGCGGAAGGCCGACGATGGGCTGGCCAACGGTCCACCACAGGCACGGCAACAGCAGTCAAAAAAGCAGCGCAAAGGGCCATGATAGTTCTACAGACCAGAGTGTGCGATAGGAACAACAGTGCTACGCAAGACGTGGGCATGTACAGTTACAGACAGCAACGATACCCTAAGAAGCATGGCGAAGCATCAAATTTGAATCATCTTGTTTTTATTTTGATAAAGAGTCTTGCTCTTTCCCCCACTGTCCATTTATATTTTCAAAGTAATACATTTTGCTGGCCCGCAGGTACCGGGGCAGACGCTCTCTCGCCTTTCTTCGTTCCTTCTCTCGGTCCCTCGAAATGGTTGTCGGATTATATACAGCGGAAAAGTAGAAGGGACTTGAAACGAGAGAAAGATACAGAAAAGGAAAGACGCAAAACCCGAAGAAGAGTGACAAAAAAGAAGCCAATGTAAAGACAGAACGGGGTCCAGAGGACGTACGAAGCGAACCAGCAACATAAAAACCCTACCAACCCAACAGGCCCAGCATGGTCTAGGAACTTCCCACTTTAAGCAGGCACTAATGTCTGGGCCGCCAGGTTACCGAGGGTCAGCACACTGTTCAGAGACAGGCCGCTCAGGTTGATCGACAGCTCCTGCGGGTTGTTGGCTACAGCAGGTGCAGCAGCGACCGGCGCGGCCGTCGTCTGCACAGATCCCAGGTCCACGGTCGTCTGCAGCGAGTTGATTGAGGTCAGAGCAGTCAATGCAGGGAGACCAGCCGCAGCCGTGGTTCCACCAAGGGGGACAAGTGTGTTGGCAGAGGAGGCGGTGGTGGACACAGCGGCGGGCTGGACAGCAAGCGACGTGGCAGACGAAAGCGGCGGGAGACCAACAGCAGCGGCCGAGGTGGACGTCGACAGAGGCGGGAGCGCAGCGAGGGACGGAGACGTCGCGGCAGCAGCACCCGCGACATTGGAGGTGGCCGCGACGGCCGGAGGCGTCGCGGCAACAGCAGACGCCGCAGGTGGCACGACCTTGGTGGAGGTGCGCGCGGCGGCGGGCACGGCAATGACCGTGACACCGACACCGCCCGTGGGTGTACCATCAACGGCACCACCTGCCGCGGCGCCACCCGCCGCAGCTGCATCAGTCGCAGCCACGGGGGCAGCGGCAGGAGACGACGCGGCAGCCGCAGCACCGGCCACGGCAGCCGATGACACCGCCACAGGCGCGGGCGCAGCGGCCGCCGCACCAGCTGCAGCTGCTGTCACAGTCACACTGACAGTCTCTGTCACGGTCGTCGCATCGGCCGAGACCGTCACTGTCACCGTAGCAGGTGCAGCGGATACAGCTGCCGCACCGAGAGCGACGGCGGCTGTAGGCGACTCAGCGGCACCAGCGGCACCAGCGGCACCAACGGCACCAGCGGCACCAGTGGCACCAGCTGCAACAGGAGCAGCAGGAGCAGACGGCTCTGCGGGTGACCGAGACACAGCAATCACGGTCGCATTGCCGGTGTCGGCAGGCTGGGCACCAACAGTAATCGTTTGGCGTGCAGTCACGGTGCTGACGGCTGGGCAGTTGTTGTTGGCGCCGTTGTTGGCATTGGCGTCTCCTCCGTTTCTGCCGTTGCCATTGTTGTTGTTGTTGTTGCTGTCATTGTTGCCGTTGTTCCCTCTGCCATTTCCATTGTCGTTGCCATTCCCGTTGCCGTTTCCGCTGTCATTGTTGGCATCATTGTTGCCGCCAATGCCCAGACTGCTGAGCAGACTTGAGACAAAGTCCCGCCTCACAGCGTTTGGCCGGTCGACCGCCGCTGCCTGAATTTTATTAGTTTGCACTCAAGAACTGTTGCTTGTTGATGAATGATATGAACCCACCTGTGCCAACGTGAGCGATGCCACCACCAACAAGGCCGAGGGCTTCATGATGAAATGAATTTGCGTTGAATAAAAAATCGAAGAAGAAAATAAGACGGTATCGAACGAGTCGAAGCAAAAAAAGACTGGATACCCAACAGGACCGGCCTTGCGAGTGCGGGAAAGACGAGGAGACGCTAAACGATGTGACTGAAATTGCTACTTGTCGTCGACTGTCGTCAATGTCGAGATGTCGAGATGTCGAAATCGTAATGCTCCGATTCGAGGTAGGTTGTCGGTCCGAGATTGTCAAATTTCAAAAAGGAATGGCTCCAGAACGTCCATCTGCGTTCTGACAGAAAACATACAAAAAAGGTACAATACAAAAGTACACAAATAGAAGAAAAGAAGAAATTGCCGAAGAAAAGAAAGCCAGCTCGTTGTCGACGAAAAAGAACGATGGTCGACAAGACAGACTTCTGCTGTTGATTTGTTTCTTCAAACGGTAAGAGAAGTGAGAGGCGTGAGAACGAAAGAGAAAGGTAAGAGAGAGAAAGAGGGGGGACAAGAAGAAAAAAGCCAAGACCAGAGAAAAGAAGGAACAGAAAGATGACGAATACGGAGAGTCGGTAATGAGAAGGAAGCAGCAAGAAGAAAAGCTTGGCCTCTAGAAACAAAGAATGAAGAAGAATAAAACAGGAGAGCGATTGGAGGCTCAAACGACTTACACTGTTTGCACCAAATGTCGCCGAGGTCACCACCCCCGGTCATCCCCAAGAACAGGACGGGGACCCGTAGCGTACTGCTAAGTTCGACAGACAAAATACAAGCCCTGTGCTTTATTCAACAGAGCCTGTCGCACAGGGTTATTGGCTGGTGCCTTTGAGCAAAAGTCGATGCATGGAATGTCTTCATCGGGGTCTGTCGGAGGTGGGTGGGTCGAGGATCCCAGTCGACAGCATTGCCCGAAGGCCCTGTCGCGGTCTGGGCCTTTTTTATCTGGTGGGAACAGAAGACTAATACGACATGACAGCCCCTGGTGAGACTTCACAAGAGGGACACAAAGAGAAACCCATCTTGAACGGCAGGCCGACAAAACGAAACAGAGTCTATTCTTGGGGCTGACGCGGCCTTGCTAGGGGACGTCAAGAATGTGAAAAGGAGGCATCACGACAGGGCCACGACCGCCGAGGAGTTCTAGCATGAGCGGTTGCTTGCTGGGGCTGCCAATTTGTCGTATTCCGTATGATGTTGTGAATGATGCGGGCCACCTTTTAATTGTATTTCATGTCAAAAAGGGGTGTAAAGGTACCCTTTTGCCGTCAGCAAAACCAGACGGCAGCAACAATTCAGGAGATGTTGTCAACAAAGACAAGGCAATTGGCCTGAGGGCGTCGCCTGGACCTTGACCTGGTGGCCACTGCATGGCGTGAGTGAATTAGAAAGGCAAAATAAGCTTTCCGTCAGAACAGGGACAAGGAACGAGGATGCTGCCAATTGAGCAGACGGAGTAGGTCGAGGGTGTCGGAGGGTGTTCGAGAGTGGGCCCAGAAACGGATGTTTTGGGTTTCTGAGACGAGAACCGTGACGGCTTGTGTTTGAGGTTGGCGGCTTAGCATTGCTGGGACAGGAAGCCACGGGTGGGTCGGGGACACTGGAGCGGTCGAATGTGCCTGCCGTGGGCCTGACTGGCTGAATTTTCTAGGAAGGCACGATGAACATTGAGCTTTCTGCGAACAAAACTCGCTTTTTGGTTGGTCTTTCCTAAATCAGACCATGATGTGCCATGATGTGCCATGATGTGCCATGATGCGTTGGAAGAAAAGACCGGCAGCCACACAATTCGATGCTGGAGAAGGTGCGACGGGGCGCCAACGGAAGGTGCCATTGACAACAGCGCCAGCGCGTTGGCTGGCGATTGGCGTACACGTTAAGATGTGTGGATGTATTGGCTTTTGTTTTGAATAACAGGACAGAATGACGATTGCAACAAATTGTGTATCAAAACACAGCGCGGATAAGGAGAAGTATTTGGAAGCAAGACCTACAGTGAAAGGGTGCCAATAAAACAGTGTGATAGTGACCTCTGTTATTCACAACGGGCGATGGAGGAGGAAAGACATTGGATCGAACAAAATCGATGATTTTACCAAAAAAAAAAAAAAAAATCCCTTGCTGGAATAACCATGAAGCGCCCGAAAGCTGTTGCAATGCTGGCATAAATTTTGGGACCTGATATTGGAGGGGCTGTGCACGGTGATGGGGGTATCTTTCGGAGACCCTATCTAGGTCGTCACGACCTCCCTTTCAGTGAAGCTATTTGGGATGAGAACCAAGGAAGGATAGAATGTCCAAGGACAAAAGGGGTTTGCAAAATAAAATCGGGTTAATTCTTGCGTTTCCATTTCTCTGATTTTGTTGTGCGGGGAAAGCCAAACACAGCAAAGCATTCATATTTATTCGTTTCTTAGGAGAAGAAGCTATAAAAATAAGATCACGTTGAAACTGGACAAGCTAATCAGCCATGTCGAAGGTAAGTAAAAATGTATGATGCGCGCCCGGAATACCAGCAAATTAAGCACAGCAAAGCACAAAATGTGTTCGATAAGAGGCAACCTTACGAGCCAAAGTATGGTTGTCAGCCACGGCGCCATGTCTGTGCAACCGCCCGAGTCGGGTCTCGGATTCTTTTGTGGCTTGCAGATGGTAATTGCGCCTTTCGTGCTATCCAGCCCGTTCCCAAAGTCTCGTGAGCCAATGGTTTGACCCGTGCGAAAAGCGCTCCTCACAGCTGAGATCGTGACTCGTTATTTGACGTTGGGCGTGTCGGTGTTGGCGTCGACTTGCACCTACCGTTCTATTTACCCCAAAGCGCATCGTAGAGCGACAGCTCCATGACCGAGGGGACCAAAATCATCAACGCCTTCCATCACCATGGCGATCCACGTCTTCGACAAGTTCTACCTCGGCCTCACGGCTGTCATCACCGTAGGCTACCAACTGGCGTTTTTCGCCGTTGCCTTTTGCTTACATTCTGATAAACTGACAGGTGAGTATTTCGGGCATACGCTGACTGCTGCCACAGCGTGCGTGACTGACCTCGTACAGATTTTGCGGGCGGCAGCAACTTTGTGGTTCTCGCCGTCGTCACGCTCGTCCTCGGCAGCCGGGATCCCCCGTACAATGCTGTGGCAGCCGTCCCGCAAACGCGGCAGCTCGTCATTACCATTCTGATGTCCGTCTGGGCCGCCCGCCTGAGCAGCTTTTTGCTCGTCCGCATCCTGCGCACCGGCCACGACAGCCGTTTTGACAACTTGCGCGACCGCTTTTTCCCCCTTTTGCAGTTCTGGGTCGGCCAGATGGTTTGGGTCTGGACAGCATCGCTGCCCGTGACCGTGCTCAACTCGCAGACCGTGCAGGGCGCCGAGCAGGCGGGAAAGATGCCGCCATTCGGCACGGCGCGTGACATTGCCGGGACGATCATGTTCGGCATTGGCTTTTTGTGCGAGTCCGTGGCCGACGCCCAGCGGTTTCGGTTCAGGGTGAGAAAATCAGCCGACAATAGCAACAGCGGGCTTGCGTTCTGCCACACAGGCCTCTTTG
Source organism: Sporothrix schenckii 1099-18 (assembly GCF_000961545.1). NCBI lineage: Eukaryota > Fungi > Ascomycota > Sordariomycetes > Ophiostomatales > Ophiostomataceae > Sporothrix > Sporothrix schenckii. The sequence goes on from NW_015971148.1 coordinate 3,834,208, forward strand.
CGTGGTCGCGCCATCCAAATTATTTCGGCGAGATCTTGCTGCAATTTGGCCTCTTTACCATTGCCACGTCCGACACCCACTTTCGCGCCCCCTACGGTACGCATCCCGGCTTTGCGTCGGCCATCTATGCCACCGTTGTCGGTCCGGTCTTGCTCACGCTGGTGCTGTTGTTCGTAACGGGTCTGCCGTTGTCGGAGCGGTCGGGCGCCGCCAAGCGATGCGCAGCCGGCGGCGCCATCTGGGACGAGTACCGCCTGTACCTGCACCGCACCAGCATCTTCTTCCCGATGCCGCCGGCCCTGTATGCGCGACTGCCCGTCGTTGTCAAACGCACCCTGCTGCTTGAGTTTCCCATGTACGTCTTCGTCCCAGGACGGAACGACTCTCGCACCAAAGACCCACAGCCTGCTACCGGTCCTCCGCAGGCCATCAACCGGGAGGCCGAGCACGGCGACGATCCCGATGCGGTTCCCAATGACCATCATATGCCTCCTCAGTCAGCATCCACCCTGTCGTCGCCGGCCAAGTAAGCAGTGCGGCTGCGAGTGCGACGGGCCATATATAGTATATCGTCGGATGCCATGCCAGTCGCTGTTTTGTGGTTGGAATTCGGAGTTTAAATAGCCACGCTACTTTTACGAATGTTATTCTTTTCACGCTTTGTCTTTGTCTTAACAACGGGAGATGCAGTACATGAGAGTCAATGTTGTGGCAGTCAATGCACCTTTGCACTTGCCACTTTAGCACTCGAGAGCCTTGGCAAAATAAATGGGGCCAGCCCAACAACATGCGGCTGCAAGGAAGGTGCCCCGGAGTAAGTAGCCTTCGGAACTAAGATCTTCCTTCCGGCCAAATGTTCCCCAATTGGCGGCTTCCGTCTCGCGCCAAACAGCTCACTTTTTTTCTGGGGCGTGGAAGGCCATTGAGCATCACGAACGACGACGAAACGGTGCACACGACCGCACGGCGCAACGAGCAGCCGCACAACGACCGACGGTGCACCAACGAGTCCGCCTGTCTTTGCTTTCTTTTTGCGTGCCAATTGTACTTGCACGTACCCAATTGCTACAACCGGTGTCCCTCACGTGAGTATAGCTTCCAAACTTACTTCTGCCACTGTTTTTGCTGTTTGCTTTTTTTTTACGGGTTTCCAAATTGAAGCTCGACGAGGCACAGAGCACTAACAAAAACGGCCTCTACGCATTCTTTGTCGTCAACAGTACCACGCACAGAACGACAGGCATGAACTCCTTGCGAAGAATACGACCAGCGCCCCTCGGCCGCGTGGTCGCCGCCGCGCCGTCTCGGTTGGCTGCTTGCGCCGTCGACACCACATCTGCATCGACCGGCCAGCCGCGGCTCTTTGCACACCCCTTCTCCTCCGCTCCTTCTCTTTTCTTCGCCGCCTCTCCGCACGCGCCATTGCGCGCGTCTTCCCATCTCGAGTTCGCCTCCTCTTCGTCCTCTTCGTTCCCCTCCTCGTCGCCTTCCACAACCTCAAAACCAGCGTCCAAACATGTGCCGGACCCGATCCCGTTTGTCCCCGACGTCGCGAGCTTTTTGAAGATTATTGGTCGCAACATGAAGCAGCACACATCCAAGTTCCCGACCTGGGAGGCGCTCTTCACGCTGACGTCGAGGCAGCTGCGCTCGTTGGGCGTGGAGCCCGCACGCGATCGGCGGTACCTGCTGCGATGGCTCAATCTGTTCCGCGAGGGCCGGTTTGGCATCGGCGGCGATTTCCAGTTTGTGCGCAACGGCGTGGCGGAGCTGCGGGTGTACGAGCTGGTCGACCCGGAGAACCCCATCAATGTAAAAAAGATGGTGGCGAATGTACCGGTACCACCCGAGGCGCCAGCCGCCGCCGAGGCGACTGAGGGTGGGGGTGAGGGTGAGGGTGAGGGTGAGGGTCCAGCTGCGGCTGAGCCTGTAGCGGTGGATCCTGGCTACGATTTGAACGCTCGGCCGGTGCTCGTGCGCGGCTACAAGGTGGTGGGCGCCCGAGCCATCGCGGGCCCCTATGCGCTGCCACGGCCACAGCAAGAGGGTTCGGCCGTGAAGCTGACGGAAGGCATGTGGGAGCACAAGCGCGGCCGCAAGATTGACGGTGGTGAGCGCCGCCAGGCCGAGGTCCGCTTCAAGCGCCGCGTCGCCGAGCGCCGGGCGGCGCGCGAGGCTCTGCTGCATGCATCAGGCCTCTAAGCGGGCTCTGGCCCATCCGTTAGTGGCGTGTACGTTTTTCGAGCAAAACAAAAAAGCAAGTCGTATTATCCTGTACATTACAAAACTCATATAGTCAAAAGGTCATTCGGTGCAATAGAACCTCCAAAATACAACAAGCCTTCTATTTTTGTCACTGTGTTTTACGAGACAAATGACACAGACGGGCAACTAAGCCTGTGTGAGACAAGCGTGTCCTCCATCCAAGTGACCACGGAGGTTGTCCACGTTATTGGCGCATCTATCTTGGGAAAGGCAGATTTGGGGTCTATTGCCCGGGCCCGGAGAAGGTTCCGAAGAGGTGGAAAAGTCGCACGAGTACCGTCTGGATCCAGGGGTAAGACAAGACGGCGACAGCGACAGCTCCCTGTGCCAAGCGATACAGAGTAGTGATTCGTGCACAGCGAATGAAAGAGGGGTGACCTCCCGGATGCATACACGAAGGAAACAAGAACCGCCGTCTCGGAAACTCTCAATTCTTGGCCGGTTCTTTTTTGAGGAAGATGTAACGGCATTGCGTCAGATTGCCCGTTGCCTCACAACTGTTCCAAGCAGCCCAAGAAACCCCGGGAGTGAAAAGAACAGCCTTGCTGCCTGGCGTGACGCGGCTGCTTGAGGCTTTCGTAAGCTCCATCTCTACCTTGTCCAACAGAAGCACGTCCCATAGCCAAGGCTTCGGGATGGACCGTCCGAAGCACGACAAGGCCTTCCGTTTTGTTTTCTGCCTTGTTTTATGAGTACGATTTTCTTTCCGTATTTGTTTTTTTCTGAATTGGTTGCTCACAAAATGGTAGCGTAAGACACGCCAGCACGTCTTCCAGTTATTTTGTCGCCGTTCCGGCCTGGTCTGTGGCATTTGACCGTTGAAATCGTATGTCTGCCTGGCTCAGCCCTACACAACGATCCTCCGTCCGGCATAAACGTGAGACAGCATGCCACTTTTTTAAGCTCACTCCTTCCAGATGAGGCCTTGCTTTTTTCCATCTTGTCTTGCCACTCTCGCCTCTCTTGTGTCTGCAGATGCCGGGGGAGAGAAATGGAGGACTCTCATTCGTGGATACGCGCGATATTAGAAAGCATGGATCAATCATTAGTTGGCATGGACGTGGTCTGAGGAAGGAGGTGTGCACAATTACTACATAATACGTGGCAAGGCTGAGGCCATACTGGGGCCAGGGCTTAGGCACATGTCGGATACAGGTTGAAACTTGCCAACCCACAAAATAACGTCATCTTGGGAAGCTCATAGCGATGTATGGCGATGCCATGGCGATATACAGTCATGGCTGACTTGAGACAAAGATTCGTTGGCGATTTTCGGACTATGGACGACGTATGAAGACCAGGCCGGCAACATGGCGGCAGGCAGTGAGAATGCGTGATGCGTCCGATGACGACCGTCCCACGAAGCATCAAGGCACCAAAGGCTTTTTTTGAGATGCTCGGCCAACAATTCTGCAACACAGTGACGATGCCATCCATCGAGACGAGGCAACAATGGCCTCTTCCTCTGCAGTACACGCGGCGGGCAGTACTACCGTGGCTGCACTACAACCATGCGCTTGCATCGTGCATCGTGCGCAACATGTCTAGTCCATCATGAAGTGAGACGGAAGACGAAGAAGACAACCAAGTAAACGATACAAGCCACACCCCGTTGCATTGAGCAAGATAGCATCGACGCGGCGCCTTCGTCAGCACTTGCCCACCATAACGGCCACTCTAAATGGTCGCTGCCTTGCGCTTCCCACTTGGGCCGGACGTGCACATCATTTTTTTTTGTTATTTCCATGGATTCGATGGGAGCGTGTCGCGCCTGTGGAAACAAGCATCAAGCACGTGTCTGCGTGTCCATGCGTACGTCGACTCTGACGCACACAGGTGACGAGCAGAACAAAAAGAAAGGGGGGGAGCTTCCAACAAAAGTTGGGAAAACGGGCCAGATGTGTCGAGTAGTGAGGGGGGATGCTGGAAGCTAGAAACTGGAAAGAGTGTGTGTGAAAGAGAGAGAGAGAAAGTCGGTAGGCGCGTCCGTCGGACACGGGCAAGATGTAAGTACCGGCCGCCGCTGCTTATTTTTTAGAACGGCCGTGTCGTTATTTGGACGGGTGGCCCTATTGGTACGTTTTGCAATGGAGCTCGTTGCTCATTTTCCTATTCTCGCCATCTGCTGTGACTGGGTATATTCCGCGCGGTGTACTTTGCCCATTAGGGAAGCCCCAATTTGAAAATGGAGCTGGACTCCGCCAAACCAAAACGGTCCCGTTCTGGGGGCAGTTATGACTCCCAGAGCTCGTTAGCATAATCGTGTTGGCCCGCCATGCCCGTTTCTCGGGTGGATCTGTCGACCGGCGGTGTACTGTAAAGGTCCGTCTCGGGTGTTTTGTCGTAAATCGAATGTGAACGCCAGTGCGTGAAACTGTAAGAATCTTCACTGTGGTTTGCACGTTGTCTCTCGAGCCGTTTGTGTGGGCGTGTCGAACAACCCCTTGGGCGTGTCTGTTGTGGGGGATGTGATGTTGCGAGGATGAAAGGAACGGGGCCAAAGCCTCGCGTGTTAGGCAGCAACATTTTTGGTGTGCAGCGTTTCTGTCGACATCCCGCCTTTTCAACTGCTGGAAGGCACGACTCGTGCCCCAATTGAGCGGTGGGGGTGTCGGGGAACGAACTGGAGACACAGAAGGAACGAGGGACGCTAGGGTTCTTTCCTTTTTCTTCGCGTCTTCTTGTCGTCGTGCCTTCTTTCTCTGGCAAGGCTTGAGGGATTTGGCGACTGGTGCAGAAGGAACGATCGGTGAGCCTAAGACCTGATAGGGGGACTCGCGTTGAGGCAATGTGACTTCCCATGTTCTGGTGCTGGCCGGCAGGTCGCAATTACCAGTGACACAACTGACTAAACGACGTATGGGCATTTTGCGTTTCACGACCCCAATCGACTTGTGTAGCAAAACATCGTCATACTGGCAACGCCATCGTGCACATCAACTCCGCATTTCCGCCGGCACGACGATGTACGGACGGGGATGAATGCCAGAAAGAGTCCGCTCACACCCGCGGCAGGCATTGGCATGCATACATACGTCGAAACATCTCCGGCAGTGACTCATCTGGTGGGACTTCTTGTCTTTTAGTCTCCCACAATTAAATATGGTGCATATGGCATTCTGCATGGTGCCTTGTGCACGCTGAAGTGTCCCGAAGTCCAAAGCCTCACTCTACCGCATTCCACGTTTTCGACAGCGGTACCGCGACGCACCAGACGGACGCAGCGAGCAAGGTGGGTGGCATTTTGGGGTGCATCGGGTCGCCTGTCGCGTCTCTGTTGGCCCCGTCAAAGTCGACTTTCGGTAACGTTGGGGTGGCTTTTCCCATCCCTCTGTCAACAGCCTCGTGGACACACCCTCCGACGAGCAAACCCTTGTCAATGTTAAAGTTGGGGGTGTGGTCGACCGGTCCAGAGTCCAATTCCTGTCCGGCCGTCTCCTGTCCTTTGTCCTCCCGCGCAGTCGCCCGTCCTCTCCTGTCCCTTCCGCTGCCCGACTTCTCTTCGTCCTGACTGGTCTTGTGACAGCCCAAATTTTTATCAGCGACACCTCTCATGCAGCCTTGCCAGCCTCTTTCACCCCTTTGGGAAGTTCGCCGTGCCTGTTTGTCCCTGATTCTCCGTGATTCACCCTGATTCACCCTGATTCACCCTTCCCGTTGTTCCTTTGTAGTCCACCCGTCATTTCTTTTTCATTTCCTCTTTTTTTCTTGTTTTCGTCATCCATGTTCGAAGCAATGCCTTCCAACCTCCAAAGGTCCCGGCTCGTAACAGTCTCCCCCGACATACCCCCAAAACGACGTCACCTGGCAGTGGCCTGCGTTGGGTCTAACACGGTTAAGCGGCGACCTCGCCGGTTTGCGCCGTCGACAGGGGTTGAGGGTGGAACCCCCGTTTGGGAGTTTGGGGCATTTGGGGATGTGAACTTTCCCTTCTTTTGTTCTAGCTCCGATCTGGGTTCTTGCTCCGAGTCTGTCTGCTTTGTTTTCCTCATCCCGTCTCGTTTTCAAGCAAGCCATGCAAAAAGGGTGTCCTTGCCTTTAGTTCTGAATGCTGTCTCTCAAACTAAACTCCCAAGTATGTACAGGTCTTACCAACGGTGACCAAAGTGCACTGCCTCGTCTCATTTCGTTTTTCGTTTTTGTCACCTTTCGTTTCCCTCGTTTCGGCCAACTTGACTTGTGTCTTGTCTCGAGCGTCATTGTTGGCACGGAATTGGGGAAAACTCATTTTATGTAGGTCGCATGTTGTTGCCAAGAGGCACGTTCTGGCCAGAACCGTTCGCGTCCCAGATGTTCAACTTTGTTTCGACTTGTGTCGTATTTCGTATCCTGACAAGCCCACATCGCACTAAAAGAGTAAACGTCCGATTAAGGTTTGGCCCTTTCAAGTCGCCCAGTGTGTTTCGCAACTGCTCGTGCCGCTTGTACCTTTGTATCTTTCGTTTCTGTTTTTAATCAGCCACAGGCTCGAGCGCCCAAGGCATTCAGAGCGCGTTCGTCATCAAGTTGCATGTCGGAACTTTTAAAGGAGCTGCCTGGAGGTCGTTGTACGGGGTATGGAGTACTATATCGAACATCTACCATACTCAGTGACCGTCGTATGTGTTTCTATGGAACCCCTTGTGTTGATGCTCATTTTAATCCTCGAGGCTGTGCTGGAGATGGCGTCTAATCTCAGCACAACGAATCCAACGTCACTCGGAAACGAACCGTATTGGACGCCCAACGCAGGAGCCTATGAAACAAGTTTTATTTATATATTTTTATTTATTTCGTGCATTGCACGCAACAGAACTTGTTGTGATTCAGAGAAACGCTCCTTCATGACCTGCTTGAAAGGTAAACGCTTACATCGTGGACCAATGTGGCTATCCGTTAAGCGAGGGCCCAAGACTAGAGAGGTTACAGCGCCAAGGGGACAAGCAAGGACAAGACGAAAATAAAACGATTTAAAAATAAGCGTTTAAAATTGGAGGGGAGTGCTTTGTAAGAAACATACTTTGTACTTTGTTCTTTGTGACTTTTTGCAGTTTTAAACTCTGCGTCCACAGCCTGACCAACACAGTCCAGTACTGAGGTATTCAGAAAAAGAGCGCGACGCAAGCTTTCTTCACGAGCCTGAGCTGCACAAGGTGCTAACCACGGCACCTCTTCTCGTCTCTGGTTATCCTGTCTCTTTCCCCACGTTCTTTGAATGGTTCTTTGCACGAGTCTGTACACTCTGTGTAATTCTCGGTGTAAATGCGACGTATAACGATGATTATTACTGCCGGGGGAATTTCACGCATACGCATATATTTTCATATTTTTTTCCGGCGACGTCCTTTACTTTTTCTTGCCCCATCGCGATTTCTTCCTAACGCACCCACCACACTCTCCACACCATCCCACTTTCTATGAGGCTGGCCAGCCTTGGGACGCAACTTGCACGACCACGGGACATAGGGAACGCCCCCTTTCTTTCCTGGAAAAAGCCGAGCATTCGCGTACCGGAACCAACCAGAAGCCTTCTAATATGCCGTAGGGATCCTCCATTCTCTGCAGAAAATCTAATGTCGGGGGTATTATCAGCACGACTAAGCCCTTAGAACAGTATGTAACGTGAGAGCATGGCGAAGAAAACTTTGATGTTTCTGCACGTATTATTTGCTGACATTTTGTGGCTGATGAAATGTTCACAGAATCTCGACTTTATGGCAAAGATTGTCATCTGCGGCCCGCCGTTTGTTGTCTGTCGTGTGCTGCCTGTCATCCGTAACGTAACCGTATCCTGTTCTTGGATCGACGTCGCTCTCACCGTGGAGCCTTTTTGGTTTCCTGGCTTTAGCCACCTTCTATTCCGGGTTGGGTTTTTTAGTTCTGCCCGTGTTCGATTGTCATTTTGCGACTGCTCACCGATTCTCGGTGTTTTCGTTTCCATATTTGCCATCATGAATTCTCCCAAATCCCCGAATCCTATAATCGTTTCCTGACCATCTCTCACCTAAGGTCATATTTTAGCCTTTCAGTGGCTTCCAAGTGTCTTTCAAGGGGCTTTTAAGCTTCGTGTATGTCAGGCCGATCTCGCCAATGACTGCTGCCCACTGCTGCCCATTGCGCCCCAGATAAGACACCGGACTGTACATTAATATTGATTGTGTGCTGTGGCTCGGCCCCTTCCAACATGAATCGTATTTGCGCATTTCGCATTTCGCACCTCGCATCTTCGCCATTTTGTTCGTTTGCGATCGCTCGGCGCCCGGAACGAATCTTCCCCGCGAGTCGTAGAGGACGGCAGACTCGGTAAGGCGTTTGGAGTTCTGTGTTAAGTAATTATGAGGTTTGGTACGCCATGGCAGCCACGCACACATACACAAGAAACTTTGACAAAGTGACACGGAACGAAAGGTCGGCGGCTCCAACAAACCTTATTTGCCTGCCCAGAAAAAAAGGCTGCTCCCTTTGTCCCAAGCACGTCCTGTGTAAAAAGTCTGCTCACACGATGATACGCTTCCTGTGAATCATCCTACGCGGTAATTACGCCCTACGACATTACCAAAATCTGTCTTTCTACTTTCTCACCCAGCGCCAGTGGTTGTCTACATCCCTCGCTTGTTTTGGCCCATGGGCCCCTGACCCTGGCTGAGGCTCGGCAGTCCAACCACCCAGAAGAAGATGGATGCCTAATCGACGTCGATGCGTTCTCAAACAGGCCAGGCTTCTGCGACGCATTTCTGGATGTTAAGGAGGGGGAGCAGTTCTCAGCACGGGACTTCGACGGGGTGGCAACGGTTATGGAATTTACCATTTTCTTTCCTCCGAACGGTTTCATGTTATGTTTGTCCAAACTCGGTGTTAAATACTTTGCCCATGGTTGTCAACAGGACATAGAGAATCCTTTGGGGCTGGCAGCGAGGTCTGGCTAGCCTGGCCCACTGGCCAGCCCACAGACACAGAGACACTCAAAATCCTAAACGGCACCCACCACAAAACCGGTCTATCAACACGACGGCGTGCTTATGTTCGCGCGCCCCGAACAAATGAGAATGCGAATATGCAGTTCCCGTACGAATTACAGTGTCATGCAAATGAGAGTTCATCGGCCTACACCAAACTCCATTGAGTAACCCGTACTCCTTACAGGGCAAGATGGTTCATGGTAGAGGATGTACAAAAGTTCTCAGAGACTGCCCTGTCGTACTCAGTATGTCGTAGAAAACACGCTGCTTTGCCGTTACAATTCAAACGGGCTCATCAAAACTCAGTTCTTGTCGAGGCTTGTCAGGTGGTCGTCTCCATCTTTCGTGCCCATTTTTCTTCTTCTTCTGGAATCCGCCTGTCTGAACCCGCGACAATCCATGACTAGCCTTCACTGGTGAGCTTTTTCGAGAAGAGTCCAGGTGCGACCTCCCCGTGCTCCATTGCTCCAATGGACTTGAGCATGGAAATGAAACGGACGTGGTGAATGTCTTTTGTAGCCTTCCAAGTCTTGGAAAGGTTTTGCTCGGTTCGATTCGGGTGTTGCAGCGAAGAATCAATCATATTTATGACGGGAATGTCGCTGGGCGTGGCAGGGCGCGGGCTGTGTCTGTTGCAGCTCGGTGCCGATTTGGTAATATTTCTTGCCCGTCTATCTTTCATGTAAGTCGTATTGCCGTCTTTCGTCTTTCACAGTATAATGAATGGTGCTTCTTTGTCCATAAGTGTAGCAAGCAGCCATAGCCGCACTTGGAAACATTGCTGCCTGCGCATTATGATGCAGAACGAGTAGTCACTGGTCGAAAAGGCAATGCAATTACTGCTGCACTGCCAGTGCGTACTTCGTATTGAAACTTACCTCTTCTGTTTTCCCGTACGACTCTCGCCGATTCCACCATTCCGACGTCTCCACGTCCCGGTGCTTTTGCGGCGGCAGTATGTTGCACACCTACCCTAGCATCCATCTATGGCCCTGGTCCGTCGCTCTTGTGGGCTACTCCAAACGTCGTATGGTGTTACACCCTTGTCCGATGTGACTAACACGGTGCCCCCCTTTCTGTCCACCAGCCCATTTCGGCTGGCAAAAGTCTTCCTTGGTGTGCACCATGGACGAACCAATACCGTGATTTCGGACGGTACTCTTTGACTGGGCATGTGGTCTTTTGGGCTTTTCAGTCCCTTTTCCTTTTTGTCCCTTTCGCTTGTCTTAGTTCTGTTTAACGTCGTATGGGAATGCCAGCTTCAGCGGAGTTCTCTTTTCTTGGCTTTTGACTTTCCTAAACGCGTGTTTAAAACCGGTTCCCTGTTCCTCGTCCGCCGTCCGGTGCTTCGGGTTTCCGATTTCCTTGTCAATGGCCGCATCTTCAATTCGCGTGAGAGGCAGTCAATAGGCCCAAGGTTCGTAGACAACCCTACACGCATGCAGGCCACCGCTACCGCGGCTGCGTTCCGTTCCTGTTCAACAGTCTTTCCTTTGTTCCTCGTGCCGTTCGTTCTCTTGTCTTCCCATGCGTTTGAGTGTTTTGAGTGTTTGTTCTATTTTGCATTGTCAAGCAGCCTTTCAAACTTGAAATCCTTCCTCCTCCTGCGCCTGCCCTATTCCTCCGCTCGATTGCTCCTTCCGTTCGGGATCAACTCCGGGAAGGAACGAAGGTCGTACATACTTAAAGCAAGAAAAAGATCTAGAGCCGTCAACGTGCCCTTCATCGTTCCTGCCGGCATCTGATAAGTCTTCACTCGGCTCTTTCCTACTTACACTTTTCTGGCCCCATTGGTTCCCCCTTTTCTACTTCCACCTTAATCATCGTCAGATCTGCTCTCTCTTCCTACAATTTTCTTTTTCCAAATTCATCTTCTTCGCATTTCCTACCGGTATGTAATTACAATCTTTGGGCATGCCTACGTGCTTGTTTTGATACTTTGATTCTCTGCCTTTTCTGTCCACACAACGAGTCCCACTGCCCTCACCCCCTGGTCAGTTCACATAGCGATGTGGCTGTGGCATCCGCCAGCCTTTGCATCTCATCTCCGCTTGCGCTCACTCCAAAGCGAACCTCTGCTTTCTCCAAAATAGCTGGGCTCCTTTCTTACCAGCAAAGCTTGCGCGCCGGCCCACCCCTTGTTTGTCTTGTTTATTTCGCTGCCTTCGCTGCACACGCAATACATTCTCCCGCCTCTACATACGGCCCATGTCCTCTATGTTTGCCTTTAATTTACCGTGTTTTCTTTTTACCTTCTATGCTTGTTCTCCTTCTGTTTTGAGGGATGGAGATTGTTAGAGATTCATTTGCTCTTTTTGGTTTGTTTTGTTCGAAACTTTCACGTCTCACTCCATCGGGAATTTCGTCCCTGCTTGTCGTCTCGCGTGGAATGTTTTCGCTCGCAACTTCATGGTCAGCGCTCAGCATTCGCTTCGTTCTTCCTGACCGTTTGTTCGATAATTTGTTTGTTCGGTTCACGGCGCCAAACTCCCCATTTTACTCCTAACTCCGTCCTATTGTATGTTGTATGTAACGGGTGCATGACCGTGTCCTCCATTGCATCCTACTCGGGCTCCGGTTGACATTGCACCTTTTGCAGTTTCGACACCTTTGATAATATCCTTAGGCAGACTTTTTGGTGCCATCGTGTCGTCATCATCGAAATCACTACTTCTGCAGCTCAAATTTCCTCTGCTTCTTCTGCTTCTTCTCCCTTTCCTCCGACACTGCTATCGACACCGCGGCTTTTCATCTCAAGTCTCATGTGATGTTCTGGTATTCTCGAAAGAAACTGCCACACTCCATTGCCATTTGTGGGTTCTGTCTTTGCGAGGTCCTTTTCCAGTTCTCAAACACGAGTGTGCTAGTACACGAGATGCAAAGAAGCTTGTACGTTGTACGGCTGCTTTCATAAGCACACCCCCCTCGTGGCCAGGCTCCATCGCCTTACCACCCCCCCCCCTCCTCAGCTCGTCTTTCTTTTATTCTTTTATTCTTTTTCTCCCCTGGTCCCTTTCCCCTGACGACATTTCAACTTAGCTTAGCCTCCCTCATATTTCTAACTTCTTTCCTCGTCCCTTCCATGTTTCATTTACTTTCTGCTTCTGTTCTATTCGATCTGTGATATTTACAGCCACCTAGCAGAACACGTATCCTACTTCTTACCGTCCTTCGCTGTCGGCCTTCACCTCAACTCTCGGGTCTGATATAATTGCAACGCTTATTTTGTCGGCCCAGCCTACCTCTCTGCTAGTTCAACGCTTGAACACATCAACCGCATCACTCGCCCACAACAAAGCATTGCCTCTCGTTAAACTGGTAAGCATCATCGACAACACACTGGTTCGAACTTCTGTCTCTCATTTCTTCACTACGTGAATTTGGTCTCTGCGTCTTCTCTTGTCTTTAACCTTAGTCGAACATCCCTGTCGTCACACCTCTCCACACCCTCCTTCCCCCCTTCCCTCCCGCCTTACCCGTAGCCGCTTTGTCGGAGCGGCCAAAATGAGAGGTCCAGGTACGATGCCGAGTGTCGATTGCTTGCTGCCTTCTCGATCTGTCGTCGTCATCCCCATAGCCTTGCCTGTTGTCGTCGTCGACCTCCAACCAGCCGCACACCCCCTCCACTTCGTCCTTTCTTCTTTAAACTAAGCTTCAAGCTATCATTGGACATTTGGGTCCTCATTTCTCTCCACTCTCATCACCATTGTCTTGTCTAGGCCTCGTCATAGTCAGGGGAAACAAGACGGGTCGAGATGGTGGTGCGTCACGAGTCAAGCTTTGTTGTACATCGACTTTGATCATCTTGCTCTTTTGAGAACGTGCTCCACGCAATGACAGGTGCCTCAGCCTTTCTCGACCCTTCTGCTGCATCTAATCTTGTCTCTATGGCTATTTATCGATTTCTCTTGTTCTCTTTTTATTACAAACAAAAAGGATGGATAAAAGAACAACAGAAAATGAGCCATACCACGGTCGTGGGGGGACGGAGACGAATGACGACAACTCTGGAATCCTCGACGGTAGTTGAGGGGCCACTTTTGGACGCAGTGGACAAGACCGACGAACAACGGTTGCCGAGAGACATATAAAAGAGTCAAGATGCTCTCGAAGAGTCAAATCGAGAGGCTCAGACCAAAGAAGAAGAAAAAACTCAAGACTAAATCGAAAGAGTCAGAACGTGCCCACACCCCAGCCCAAGCAGAAAAGAAGAAGAAGAAACTCTATTTATTCACTTTACTCGCCCATTCTCTCTTCCACTTTCTACCCAGTTCAGTCCTACACAAGAGCAACCTAGTCCAGACCCATATCCACGAGCCTTGCCTATGTTTTACTGTTATTATTTTGGAGGTTTTTCATATAGAAAATACTTGCACGCAAACGATTTGTTCCCCTCAGATTTGCCTATTCTTCACCTGCGTCACACACCCACCCCCATTTGCGACGCAGATACACGCCAGTGCACTTGCATGGATCCCACTAACCTAAATTCTAAGCCGCGTACATATATATCACTTTCCTCTACCCTACCTCAAGATCTATCTACCTCAATTTTTGTTCTCTATTTGTGCGTTTCTATTTCTTTACACACACTCTCTCTCTCTACACACTGGCCTTCACACCTTCCAACGCCTTACTGGCTTTGTCTATTTTTGTTTTGTCACTCTCACCTTCTTTTCTCTAAATATATTTATATTTTGCTCTTCCTTCCTTCGTTTCTTTCTTGTTTTCTTTCCTTGCCTCGTCGTCCTCCGTTACCTCCCACTTTCTTCTATTTCTTCATCCACTCTCTTAAATGTCCTCTGGTCAAATACCACACCACAACGCAAAGGCATCTCGCCATCCAAGCAATACAAGCTCCCAACAACGATCTAACACAACACCAGAATACGACCAAGACGCAGACGAGCCCACGACGCCCCGCGCCATATTCCAGTCTCAGCAACAACAGCTTGAATACTCTGGCTCCGACACCGAACGGGAGTCATTTCAAGCAAAAGGCAAGAGAAAAAAGAGCAAAGGCAAAGAGCGAGCCAAAGGACGTAGTACAGCGTCTTCGTCGGCTTCATCTGCACGAGACGATTCCACCACCAGCACCGCAAACATGTTCGCTACACGATCCTCAAAACCGACTTCGTCCAGCAGTCGACGAGCGTCATCCGGCAAGAGCAAGAAGAGCGACGACTGGAGCGAAGTTACTGACCCGGAAGAGCGCCGCCGCATCCAAAACCGCATTGCTCAGCGAAAATTTCGTAAGTTTGGCCGTCTGTCGTTGCGCTCGCTTAGCATGAGGCATCAAGCACTAACATCCTCAGGCGAAAAGGCACGCGAGCAGAAGGAGCGCTCTGAGCGTGAGTCCCGCAACCAAGAACACGCCGCCAGCAGCTACCAGGTCCCGGGCCCTGATGACTTGAGTGTCGACGACCAGCTCTCGGGTGTGCCCTGGGGCGGCCCCAGCATGCGCTTCATGGTCGCCAAAGGCCACGAGTCTCTCGGCGGCGGTAGCGGCAGCCGTCACAGCAGCGGCAGCCGGCATGGCGGTGGCTCCATGTCCGAGTACTATTTTGACGACACCGCGACGGTCTATGCCCACGGCAGCAGTGGCGGCAGCAGCAGTGCCGGTTCCACTGTGCCCTCGAGCGTGGCTGTCTCTTCCGCCGCCGCCATGGCTGGTCTCGCAGGTACAACGGCACCTACGGGGGCCTACTATTACATGGCTGATGACGGTAGCCAGGCCTACTCCTACAGCAGCAGCGGTGCGAGTGACAGCCGCGGGAGCAGTCGCAGCAGCAGCGACTTCACACAGGCAACCGCCTCCCAAGGCGACCAGTACTACGACGACGGTTCCTTCTACTACGACTACGAGGCTTAAGCAGTACACCGCCTGACCGTCAACGTTCGTCCCGAATTCTTCTTGTTCACCGTTTCCACTAATACATTACCTCCCCTTCCACACGACTCACACTCTCTCCTCTTGTCTGATATCCACTTCGATCACATCCCTACTACGCATAAGACATTCTTCTTCGAGAAACTACTACCAAAAAAAAGGTACACGGAAACGACGATTACGACTAAACTATGGGGCATGCGACTATTTTTGATTTTTATCATTTTGTCATTTTATTTTATTTGGAAGGGGGGGAAATACTTATTTTCCCTTCACGCTTGCATTGTTCATGGCAGGGCTGGCAAGGGATGTTCGTTTTTTTTTGGGGGTTGACATAATAACAGGGGACATTTTTATCGGCGTTTCATTTTACATTTTGTTTGGTTGCTTTATTTAGCTGTTCCTCGGGGCTTTCTCATGGGCTTTTTTCGGTCTCCCTCCCTCCTCTGACACACCATTGGTGTATTTGGTTTTGTTATTCGAGTCTATTCTTTTCCTTTTCGTTGTCCTGGGACGACTACCACGCCAGGCATACCACTGCCGAGTGCTGTCCAAGGGACAAAAGCAGCAAAAAAAGAGATATCCTCCTTTCTAGCTTTGATTGGCAAGCTCTATACCCCCATATCATGTTACCTTGGAGTGTCTCCCCCGATTTGTCTCCATCGATTACTTACCTCTCTCTCTCTCTCTCTTCTCTCTCTTCTCTCTCTTTGGCTCTCTGATGTGATTTATTTTTGGCTACATGTTCTACGTAGGTTTTTGCTGTCGGTTCGAACCCTCCTGAGAAATCCTCTCTTTCACATTCCCCGCGATCCACATTAGAAAAAGAGGACGTTGTACTTTTACGCGCACTTGTGTCGCCCTCTCCATTGCTGTGTTCTTCTTTGCGTACCTCTATTCTATATTCTCATATCTTAGAATCTCCATATCGAAAATCTGCTTGCTTCCCCATAGGCTTGCAGTCGTTCCATCCTTCCATCTTGCTTGCACTTCGCTTCGACCACGGGGGTCACATAACGGGGAGCTTTACTCGTCCCTTTGTTCACCACCCATTGTAACTTGGTCCTGTTATTGTCATCACAAGACGACAAAAGGCATTGTTCTGCAAAAAACGTCGTGCTTCAGTTTCGCTGGGTCTCGCGTTCGCGTCAGTGGATGCAATGGTTCTAACCAACTCTGGAATAAGTAGTCCATCTTCTGTGCTTTTTTTTAATTGACCCAGGTTGCGTTCCTCTTTTTCACAACTTGCATCTCTTGGTAGGAAGTGTACCGCTCGGTCTGTGCATCCGAATTGAGGACTTAACTTCACTGGCAGGATGTTCACTAAGGCGGAATAAGAGCTCGATAAATGTCCGGAAGAGGAAAAGTTAACGACACAAAGCTCCATTCTGATAATCAAAAGAATTAAATAGATTCAGAAGGTAATTGTCAGGGCGGCCTGCTGCCTTGGGCCTTGTGGGGTCTTCCCCATAAGTCAGGGGTTCAAAAAAAATGGGCCAAAAGAAACGATATCTCCTTAGGCAGCAACCATGTGCAACCATCCACAGTCGTCATGACACTCTGTCATAAAGAACGAAGACGAAAGAAATTAATAAAAAAATCAAAGGAGAGAGGTACGTTTCCTACTTCCGCGGCAAACCTTGGGTAAAGTCATGGGGCCGTGCAGATAGGATTCCTAC
Source organism: Sporothrix schenckii 1099-18 (assembly GCF_000961545.1). Taxonomy (NCBI): domain Eukaryota; kingdom Fungi; phylum Ascomycota; class Sordariomycetes; order Ophiostomatales; family Ophiostomataceae; genus Sporothrix; species Sporothrix schenckii. The sequence continues at coordinate 3,850,980 of NW_015971148.1, forward strand.
CCATTGAAACTAAGTACATACGACGTGCACATACGACATGCCTGCATCGTATGTTGTACATCCAGGACTTTCTCAACAGGATTCGGAAAAGCAGACTAACCTATTTCGTGTGCACGCATAATAAAAAAATGAAATGAAAAAAGAACCACCCGCTCTATCTATTGTCCTATTTGCAAACATTTTCAAACAGTCAAGAAATCAATAGACATCAAGACATCAACCATAGGCGGCTCGCCAAGGGGTTGTATTCGGCAGACGGGAGGCACGCGCCAAAAGCCGAAAAAGTAAGCAGGGACAAATCATCTCCGAATATTGTGTATTGTCCTGCCACTCACGCGTCCCAACACGGTATGTGTCCGATTGTCCTAGTTGTCCTATTTGTCCTGCATATCCCGCCATCCCACGGGCGCATCGCCTTTGCTTCACCCCTCAATGTAGCCTGGCCGTTTGTCTTTTACCGCCTTGGACTCTTGACTCATTCTGTCTCTCCTCGGCCAAATGTCGGACTGCTGTGGTTCTACTCGGTACAGACCATGTGCTCACAAGTAAAAGAGATCACACTCCGTGTTTCTATGCTCAGTATTGGACAAAGCAGTATATCATCGATCGTCCCACATCTCGCCCTCGCCGTTCAACCTTGTGTTCAGCCTTTTCCATTTTTAATTCTCAAGCTCATGTCACCTCCACCCCGAGTCCCACCTTTACCCGGTTGCTTCTTCGTCTTTCGGGTCTTGGGGGATGTTTTGGGGTTTGACAGGCCGGTCGTTTGTTTGTTGGAAGTCATACCCCTGAATCAGCCTTTCAGTCTGCCTTCTGAATCGCAACTTGCTCAACGCTGAGACGAATAACCTTTCTCCTTTTTGCAAGTGGCCGATATGACAGACTGTGGCCACTTTCTAAGGAGTAGGGCGTACGTTACGTCCCATGACTCTGGTTTCTTCTGAACTGTTCCGTACTCTCCCCATGGTGGCCGAATTGGGATCAAGTAAGAGGCGGACAAAAAAAGATAAGACAAAGGCGACTGATCTCTTTGACCATGAGTTTGTGGTTATCGACCTCTTTGCGTCCTTCCCAGAGATGAAGGAAGAAATGCCAACAGCTTCCTCTCTTGGTTGCCCTGCTCAAGTACTCCGTATAGAGTACATGGTAACACGATGCCAAGGAATATGGCTCCATGGTGCATTGGGACTGTCAACCCAGGCTTCACTGACAAAACGTGGGGTGCCAAAAGGCTGAGATCTCTCGAGTAGATGAGATGAAAATGAACATTGATATTGACGCTGAAAATAAATCCAAGATACAGAGGAAAAAAAAAAGAGAAAAAAAAAAGAGATAAAATAGCCCAACAATATAAAAGGAAAACGGAGAGGGAAAATCGAGGGAAAAGAACAAAGAGCCACCCACAGCTATTGTTCTTTGGTCGTGATCTCTACCTCTTGCCGTCGTCTCATTGTTTTCTGCCACCGCCACTGTTCGTACAGAGCAAGGAGTCGACAAGCGTCGACTGCTCGCGTCGTCTCTCGCCCCGTTATTTGTGTGTTTGTCTTTCTTTTCGTTTTGGTCTCGGGCCAACGCTTCCGTGAGCCGACTTTTGTTCGAGGTTGTGTCGGTCGCGACCTTGGGCATACGTGAGCCTGTGCAAGGAGGGGCATTGTACGCGGTCGGTCTCAGGAATGAGTGTGAGGGGTGACAAGTTCGAAGGGTGTCGTGGAGCCGGCGTGTGCTTTCGTGTGTCGTTTGTTGCTCGCGAATGGGGTCCATGCGCAAAGGGAGACGGCTGGCGTTCCGAGAGACGAGGTGTATTCGCAGCGCAGTCTCTACACGAAGAAACGCGAGAAGACCTCAAAGACCAGCCCTCCAAAGACGACGAAACCGAGGAGACCTAGAGGGGAGGGTGGGATGTTAGCATCGGCTCAGACAGAACGAGGGCGTTCCTCATTGAGGAAGGGGGCGAAGGGCTGCCCACGTACCCAAAATCACCGGCGACACGGGCGACTTGTGCACCTCCTTGTTGCGGCGCTTCAGCTCGGCCTCGGACTTGCCACGACGAGCATCTTGCTCCTTGGCAAACTTGGCGTTGCGGCGCCGCTGCTCGGGTGTTTGAGCCTGGGGAGAAATGTGTTAGCACGATGTGGCGACAGGATACGGTCGCTGCTTCTCGTTGTCTATCGGCCGCGAGACCACCCGACCTGCAGAAATGGGGACCTACCATTATGACGATTGTGTGAAATTGTTTGTGTGTGAGAGAGAGAAAGACTGGTTGACGGCAAGTGTCGCGTGGGAGAAGGATCGCGAGAATGCGAATCGCAGTGGAAACTGGATGTCGGAAAGGCGCGTCGATGATGGAAGACGTTGGGAGGGCTGTCGAAAAGAAACGAAATGGAAAAGTAAAGGGTCAATTCGTGGAATGTGTCAACGTCCCAAAAGATACTCGAATTGCCCCTTTGGTGCTTTTGGTTGGATGCGGTTGGGGACCAATATAAAAAGGAAGCTACAGTCGTCGATTGGGGACAGATCGACACCTTCTGTGTTCTGCCCCCTTTGCGGCCACATTGCGCTTCGTTCCTTCCTTCCAGTTGGTTCGCCGTGCTGGGGCCAAGCCCATTAAGGCGTTAGCTCGGTCATTGTTAGGGGGGAATGTGGTGGGAAAGAGCATAGGCAGCGAGTGGGCCCCCCGGCATTTAGTGGGTCGCGGCTCAAATTCCAGTAGAGGTGGAAAGCAATACTGTGGGGGGCAATGTCCCCCAACGCACCTTCTTTGACTACATACAGTTGCGCACGTGCAATGATTGGTTAAATCGATCGACATCTGTAAAAATCCGACGTCAGTCAACGTCTGCTTTTCCGATGACATCGCATCAGACGACGCAACCTCCCCATTCCCGCCATCCTCTCACAACATGCTTCCGAGGCGCCTTCTTGCGACCGCCGCACCGGCCCTGCGTTTAGCAACCCGCCAAGGCCCGGCTTTCAGGCACCATTCTGCAGCCGTCGGCCGTCGCTGGAACTCTTCCTCCTCTGAACCGTCCGCATATGTATGATGCTCTCAATAGCTTGATGACAAGCTGCCCTTGTACTTCTTGTATTTAGTACTTTGCGTGCTTGGCCACGCTAACAGCCTGCAGTCCTCCTTCTTCAAGACGTTTGGCCGTCCCATCTTCAAGGTGTGCCTGATGGCCATCTTCACCTACCAGCTGGTCTTTTTCGGCTGGTCCAAGCTGGAACAAGACGAGATCCGCAGTGATAAGCAAGGTATGTCACACGACGACGGCTTTCTCTGTTAACCCCGTGGCTAACTCCCGGTAGCAGAGATCACTGCTTTGGAAGCAAAAGTGAAGGAGCTGCAGGAAGGTAAGAAGGCGTAAACTGTGTTTTTTGATGGGGTGCTTTATAAGGTGGTCTCATGAGATGCATTGACGGTTGTCACGAGGCGTTTTGGTTGGTAATTATTTTCATATACATATATTTCTGGTGTAAACTCAGCATCCCGTTTTTTGTCCATTTATTTGTACAGTCTCAAATATATATGCATGTGTATATTGTCCAAGTATACTGTATAAACGAAGGCTCACGTTATAATTTCTATCCAGGCACATTGACATAACTGCTCATTCAAAGCAAACATGTATAACATAAATAACGCCAACCGCTTGTCCCCCTTTAGCAGCAAGTCATTCCAAAACACCATTCTAAATAAATACACATAATTACAAATAAAACAAAAGATCCGAAATCGCCTGAACCGTAAAGACATCTCTACGCCACAACCACAGCAAACGTTACAGCCATCACGGCGAGCCACGAGAGCTGTGGACCTGCCGGCGCGGCAGAGAAGTAATGGGCCGAGCCGGGGTAGTTGCACGTCACGAAGCCGTCCTGGTCAGCCTCCGACCGTCGGCCGTAGCTAGTGTTGAAGCCAATGTAGCCCGGCAGCGGGCACGAGAAGCCAATGTTCGACGGACAGCTCTGCACCAAATTATAGCACAGGTCATCGCAAGGCATCACCTCCTTGTACGGGCCGGGCGCGATCGTGTCGTCGATAAAAGGGTTGCGCGACGAGTTGAACGCTGTCGTGTTGGGATACTGCGCCGCCAGGTCCGGTGCCAGGAACTCGCCCGTGATCGGGTTCGGCTGGCTGATAGCGCGCGGCTGCAGCCACGTCGAGTTGTCCGAGATGTCGGAGCACCGCGGGATCGCCACCGAGCACAGCCAGTTCTTGTACGCGGCCTCGCAGTCGGCGCACGTGCGCGCCAGCGAGTAGCGCTGCGTGTCCGGCGCTTCGCAGGGAATCTGCGCCAGCACGTTCTTGAAAATGGCAAACATGTCGGACGCGTACTTGTCGTAGACGGCGGCGAGCTGCGACGAGTTGGTGAAGCGCGTCGGGTTGCTCGGCACGGCGTAGGCCGTCTCGTTGCAGAACGGCAGGTCAAAGATGACCTCGCAGTTGGCATTGGGCGCCTTCGTCTGGAAGCTCGTGGCTCGCGCCACCTTGCCGCCGCCGCCCACCACGTTGGACCCCACCTGGCCGGTACCGTTTTGCGGCAGCGCCGCAAGGATGCCGACGTAGTTGCTGCTGGCATTGAGCCCGCTAAAGTAGAACTGCTGCTTCGGCAGGTTGCCGAGCCCGCGCAGCGTCATGCCCGTCGTGACCATGCTCGTGAACTTGCCGTTGTTCGTTGCAGCAATCTGCGCGTACGTCTGCAGGCCGCAGTACGAGAAGCGCACGCCGTCGGCGGAGCGGTCGTCGACGTTTTGCGCAAACATGACGTACGGCTCGGCACCCATCACATTGGCGTCCGTCGCGGCCGCCGTGCTGTCCGTCAGGTTGTGCGTGATGAGCAGCGACGCGCTCGAGTCGCTGTCGACCCAAATCAGGTTCGCGTCCGTCTCGTTGTCGTAGCTGTGGTAATAGTCGTCGACCGACGCGCCCAGCTGGAAGTTGTACGTTCCCGAGAGCATCGTGCTGGAAATGTTGGGCGCAGAGATGCCAATGTACACGTCGTCCGTCACGTTGAGGCTGGCCATGACGGCGCCCTCCTCGAACACGTAGTACGTTTGGTGCGCCGGGTTGCTGGCCGGGCCCGGCGAGATGTTGGACGGCGTCGTCGACACGTACATGGTCAGCTGTGGCGCGGAACCGCTGACGGTGGGCGACAGCAGCTGCGGCTGAATGCACGTGTTGGCCGAGAAGTAGACAGTGCGCGACGTGGCGTCGCTCTGCCGCCGCAACAGCCCCTCCGAATCGTCACCGCCGTCCTCGAGGTCGAGTCTGCCCTTGTCCCGCTCGTCGTCGCCGTCGCCCTCCTCATATCCGGCCTCGCGTCTCCGCAGCTCGACGTCTCGCTGCTTCTCCCTCTCTTCCGCTTCTCGGCCGAAGATGAGCGCCTTCTCAAACACAAACACCTGTGTCGTGCCCGGCACGACATTCAGCGTCACAGGCACGTTGCTTGTCAGCGACGAGACGCCTGGTGGGGCCCGGCCCAGAATCCCCCGGTCAAAGATGCCAAAGTCGGGCTCATACAGACTGGTCTGTGAGCTGCCCTCCGCGGCACTGCCCGCGTCTTCGCCAGTGCTGCCCCCATTTTGCAGCAGTGACCGAAAGACGCCCTGTATGAATCCGCCATCGCCGTCGTCACCGTTGGGTCGTAATGGGGATGGGGCCTCGAGGACGCCGGCGTCGGCGTCTGCATCAGTTGTCGCGGCCACGGCCGAGTTGTGTGGGAAGGAGAGGAGGAGCAGGAGAGGGAGGAAGAGCGTCAGGGCCGACGCCATGCCGGCCGGTGCCAGCAGACTCCTTTGATGTCGTGGAGCATGTGAACCCATGGCGAAAGGGCTGTCTATTTGTGTATAGGTTGTTTTCTTTGTTCGTGATGGCAAAACGTCGTAGATTCGTCAACAGGTTCTACCTCCCCCCGACGGGAGCCGTCGTATTCGTTGTCCCGTTTGTCTATTCCGTGCCGTCCGGTGCCGTCAATACGTACACGGGCGTAGGTTGGTGTCGTATTGTTGGAGTTGTTCGTTTTGTGCTGTTTGCTTCGTCTGTGGAGAACGAGTCGAATGGCGTCCCGTTTCGTTGCTCAGGCCTTTGGTATTCACAGGATCAAGACATTATCGACGACACTTGCGCTGTTTATTCCAGAGACAAAAGGACGGATTGGAAACATCCCGGGACGTCTGCGCCGCAAACGTGGGACTCGGGGGCCAACACAAGTGAGAGGGAGGGAGTCGAAAAAAGGAGTCGTTGAAGGCTGACATTTGGAGTTTCAGACGCGGATCCTGGCCTCTTGGGTCCAGAGCCTCAGACACTGGCAGGGGATGTTTAGGCCTACCAAGGAACTACGGAGCAGTCTGTAGGGCGTAACGGCCCAGGCACCTAGACAGCACCCTGTCACTATCCGCGCCTCATTAGCTGACTAGCGGGAGACCCCTAGTGGCACAGCGCCATTGCAGCCACAAAATGTGTTGTTCTAGTGAACGCAAGCCACACTTGACTGATGCCATCACCCACCAGCACAAACACAGCACATACAACATAGCAACACCACATGCAAGGCTACGGATATGCACGCAGCTGAGCTATTTCACGGAATACCCGACGTTGGCTTTGCCTATCACTTGTTTCCTGTCAGAAACAATAAATATACATGCTTGGCGGGCCTGCGATGAATGTTTTAAGATTGGGTTACTAAAATCCAAAGATTTAATTTTTGTCAAATTGAAAAGGATCTGAAAATGAAATATAAAAATAAAAGAAAGCATCACAAATGAAGAATAAGAACAGCACGTGGGCAAAGGGCCGAGAAGCGCCGCTCCTTATTTGCTCCTGAGCCGCCCAGCTACGTGGAATGTGTCGAAATGAAGCTGGCTGGTGATATATAGTTGTTCATATTCCAAGAGTCTACAAGTACAAGGACATAAACAAGACACACAAACACAGGCATATGACCCAAGAAAGAAAATCAAGAAGAATAGAACCAGAGCATAATACCCATCCAAGAGGGATGTTTCCAGTATAAAACCAGGTCATGAGCATACAAATCCCAGTGTGCCTCACCATCCATCGTCAAAAAGTACCGTGAAAGGAAAGATATGAAAAGTAAGAAGCGAGACGAGCAAAACATGGAAGAGAAAAAAAGCAAATATGACAAAAAGAACTGTCTATGTGGTGAACCCCCATCCTGGCCGCCGGTTCGGCTTGTCATTACTCATGCCCAGCGCGTCAAGAGGAAGAAAACATAATAGTATAAAACCATTCAAGTCAATAGATTCGAGAGGGAAGGAAAGGCCAGGTGGTTGCTTTCCAATTGCCAAGTGTCAAAAATGTAAATAGCGTGACATCACAGACCGGCGTTCCTCTCGGTCTTCGAATGTGTCGAATGCTGTGGTGGATTGGGAGTGCCGCCTTTGGCTGGAGCTTCGTCCTTTCCTATCCTTCATGGTATCAGAAGGGCATCGCAGCGGCAGCTGTTGGCTGAGACGACAGGAGCTGAATTCGCAGGAAAGGACAAGAGTGTCCATGAGAGAGAGGTAGAGGCTGTTTAGGCGTGGGTGTCCCAAACAGGCCGTGCACTGGCTCGAGAGGAGAGCACGCAATTGCGCTGCCTGTACGAGTTCGAGCTGCTGTGTTTACTCGGTCTTGGCAGCAGTGTCCGCCTTGGCACGCAGGCCAGCGGAGCCCGACTGGGTGAAGTAGCGGCCGAGAGTGGGGACGAGGAACGAGCGGAAAACGACCTCAGCACCGCTAGAGGAAAGGGAGTGAGACACACAATATTAGCAGGAGATTCCTGGCAGACTCAAACTGACAAAGTACTGCCAAAAGTGCCCAAAAATGCCCATAAGCGCCGCATCGCCTGCCGAGCATTGCAGAGATGCAGCAGCTGGGCAGGCCAGCAGCAGCAGTAAAATTGAGGAGAAACAAAAAATGGTACACGACCACGAGGAGAAAATGAAGGAAAAGCTTACTTGAAGTAGGGCAGAGACAGCCACAGCAGGAAGATAAACTTGAAGGTGTAGTAGAAGGGGAACCAGTACACCACGTTAACGAAGCTCTCCGCGACACTGTTGCAAGTGTTCGTTAGCATTGCAGACCCCGCTTATATTCCGGAACCATCTCCGTCCCGACTGGGCATGGGAGTGAAGAAAGGCAATAAATGCTCACGTGAAGAAGGCAAAAACGACCCAGTAGGTCAGCCATTGCGTGTCGTCGGTCTTGGACGATGTGAACAGCGCCTGAAGAGAGAAGTAGCCGGGAATGACGAAGCCAGCGAAGTTGGTCAGGAGCTGACCGCCAAGGTTGAAGATGATGAAGAACAGATACAGAGCGCCGAGACCCAGAGCGGCGTACGACTTGGGGACGGCGGTGTTCTTCTCGAGGTTGTTGAGCACAGGGTACTTGGACAGCTGGAGACCGAGATGGAGAGGTTAGCATCGAGGCTTTGTCACAAACCCAAGAAACTGGCCGTATGCCACCCGATAGTTGCGTCATTGGCAATAGTAATCTCGCGACCCAATAAGAGCTCGCAGAAAGAACAAAGGAAGCACCGAGTGCGACCCCCAGGGAGATCCAGTACGAAACAACACAACCAGACAACGGGGTGAGGTGTAGCCAGCTCAAGTGTTTCCGCTCGGAAGCAAGAATGAGAACGAAGAAGATGGAGAAATGCAGAAATGAGAACTGACCTCAGAGTCAAGCTGCTTCAGGTAGCCCTGGACACGGTCTTGGGGAGACGACATTTTGGCGGATGGTTTGGAAGCGGTTGCGTAGTGACGTTATCGGTGTGGATGTTTGCGGGAAGCAAAAAGATGCGATTTCGATTAAACAAAAGGATCTGTGGGAGGGAGCAAAAAAAGGAGCAAGTCAGAAACGAGGCGATTCGTCAGATAAAGCCCCAGAAAGGGCACGCAAAAAAAAGAGGACACCGTAGTTTGGGGCATCCTCGGAGGGTCTCAGATGGCAGGGGTCTTATGCCCCTGTCTACTCCGTATCGTAGCGGCCATAGACAGCTTGTGGGAAGGGGGGTCATCACGAACCTGCGAGGCGTTGAGGCTGCACTTTCGGGTTTGACGATGGAAATGAGATGGATGAGGTTTGAAAGGATGACGATGGAAAGTACGATCGGTCCGGGGCAGGAAACAAGAAAAATTGACTCGGCTGTAGGAGGGCAGCAAGAGAAGCAGGAAGTGGGCAGCTCAAGATAAGTGGGTGTGCTTTGTGGCGCCGGCAAGAGGCCTGGCCAAGCTGTTCCAGGAAGGATCGAAGGGCGCCCTGGAGCAAGCTGAGACGGGTCGAGAGGTCGTCAGAGGGCAGGAGCAACCGAGAGGCACATAAAGTGGACTCGTTCCGGGTCCTCTGGGCCTTACTGGGCGCTATCATTGCTTGCCAGCTTGCTTTGGCTACTCAGCTCGTCCGCTAACAAGGTGACTAGCGCACTGTAGCTTGCTTGCTAGCAATGCGAAGATGGGTTTTAGCAGGGGGGCATACAAAGCGGACGGAGGATGTCGGTGGAAGGCAGGTGGTGACGTATTCTTACACTGTGTGCCAGACGGCATGTGCTTCACTTGTTTCAGCAGCGACGGATGGTCGATCGGATAGCGATGTACGAATAATTACGGCGTACAGGGCGGTGACTGTGCGATACAGTGCATGATTGACGGTACGCACGGCTGTATTGCGCCACAACAGGCTGGTTATTGTTGCCTTGTATATAAGGCTCGAGGGTCTTCGGACTATGCTTAATTTGGGAAGGTACACATACGAGACTTGAGACCGGAAATATTACATAAGGAAGGTATTCATACCTGACCACTCTAGTACGAAATAGGCAATGGCGGGACGTCAACAAACGCTTTAGCCAATCACATCACCAAGACCCCGTGACTCGGCTCCTCGGATTGTGGAGTCACCTGGTTTGTTGTCGAAATTTGGCAGTGTGTTGTGGCTGGCAGGAGCAATGCGCCCGCAATGTTTTGGTTCCCCTTGGAGACAGGACCGGATATTTTGTTAGCCCACCCAAATCAAAACAAATCGACCAAACAATCCCTTCTTTTTCCTCTCAACCGCCTCAACAGCCCTGCGTATCGTGGCACTTTTTCAACGACCACCACCCGCCAGCCGCCTCAACACGCATCGCCATCGTCTGCAATCACTCCCTGTGTGTTGCTTTTGCGTTGTTCATTCGTTTTACTTCCCGTTGGATAATTTGGATGCCGGCACCGAGGCGCGGCTGCGAGCTGTTTTCTTCTGTTTTCTTGTTATTTGCCGCTTCGTTTTTGTTGTTTTGACCGGCTTGGAGTCTGTATTCCTCATTTTGTTTTGATAACTGCGGGGCGAGACAAAACATTATCGAAAACATCAACAAGCTCCCTCGTCGCAGCAAGCCACATAAGGTAAGGCTCGTCACAGCAGTCCTTTTCTTTTGTCCTTTTCCTCTCCTCGAGTTTTCGATTCGTTTTTTTTTTGGCCCCTTGTCTCGTCCCAACCCCGTCCCCCCCGTCCATCGCCATCCTCCTCGCCTTTATGCAACGATTCTCGTCATCGTCGCCTTGGTATTCCCTCTAACGACTCGTACGGCAGCTTCCTCTCCCCGTCACTTCGTATCCCCACACATGGCCGCCACGATGGCCACTGAACTAGTAGATGCGCGGCGTCGCTCGCAGTCGCGGGCTTCGACCAGCTCCATGCACAGCGGCAGCACGCAGCCCAACCTCGAACACAGCTTCCCCGAACTGTACTCTGCGACGCCATGGCTAGATGATGGCCACGATCACAGCCAGCACAACAACGGTCATGCTCACCATCCGCATGCCGGTGCCGGCCAGATGATGAAGGCTGGCCTCGCCGGCGTCCACCCCCTTACGCCTGAGGATATCATCCTGCAAGCCGCGTCGCAACTCGAGGCCAACGGCGACTTCTCCGGCCTCGACGCTTCCATGGCCACGTCGGTTGGTCCCGCGCAGTCCTTCCACCACCACGCCAACGGCCTTGGTCATCAACACTCTCTGCCCGGAGACACCAGTTTTGGCGCGGACGCCAGCTTTGGTGACCTCGACAGCCAGATGGAACTGACCCGTGATGGCAATGAGGATGGCGATTCGTCTTTGGCAGCAGGCATGGCCGCGAACGCTCCCAAGCCCTCTCGTTCTAGTGCGAACAACGAGCTGGAGATGCGCCAGTTGTTCAATGCCAACAAGGCGCGTAGCCTTCAGGATGTTGCTGAAGAGCTGCACGGTAACGAGCGTGGGCCCAACTCGGAGCGCACTCGTCAGGTGTTTGCGATGCTTTGGTAAGTCGCGGCCGGCCCTTTCCGTTCAAGGAGCTGCGTTGCATTGTTTCATGACAGAACGAGTTCTAATTTGCGCAGGATCAACCAGGTGTGCTCCAAAGGCAAGGGTTCCGTCCCACGTGGCCGCGTTTACGCCAACTACGCATCGCGGTGTGCTAATGAGCGCATCACGGTGCTGAACCCTGCCAGCTTCGGCAAGTTGGTGCGCGTCCTCTTTCCCGGCCTGAGGACCCGTCGGTTGGGCGTTCGCGGCGAGTCGAAGTACCACTATGTCAACTTCACTCTGGCCGAAGACGGCCCTGATGTTCCAGACTCCCCAAGGCTGCAGGTCCCTTTGTTGGACAGCGTCAGTTTCTCACATAGCTTTTCCAACGAGAGGTACGGTGTTTCTAAGCTGGGACGCGGCGGACTGTTCGTGATGTGCTTGCTAACATGGCGAACAGCAACAATAAAAACGCGACGGGAACTGGGCTGCCACCCAAGGCTGTGTTTACCCCTGCCGGTGCATTAAACCCAGCACACACTGCGTCAACTGACCAACAACAAAAACAATCGCGCCAGCAAGAACAACAACCGTTCCATCAACAACGCCTTCACCAGCAGCTGAAGCAGCATCAAGAGGCTCAGTCGTCCGGCTCGGGCGAATATGTGCAGTGCCTTTACAACCAGCCCGACGCGATGGGCATCGATCAGCTGAACGCTACTGCCACAAGCAAAACCATCCAGAACCTCTTCTTGGCGTCTAGTGCCGACACGGAGCCGTTCTCGCAATCCGACCCCCTTGTCTTGCCTCGCATCGAACCTTTCCTCCCGAGTGGAACAGATCCCGATGCGGCCAAGTCTCTCGCCGCCCTCTATCGCTCACACTGCACATCCCTGGTCGAGTGCATTCGATACTGCAAAGAGAAGACGTTCTTCCACCTCTTCACCTCGTTCCATGGCACACTTACCATGCCCGTTCAAAAGCTGTTTGCCAACCCGGCGGTGGCCCCGTGGATCGAAGAGTGCGATTTTGCATTGTATCAGCGCATGATGCGCATCATCTCCGGCCTGACGCTTCAGGTCGTGCCTAAGCCCGTCTTGGACACGCTGAGGAACATCTCAGAACGGCTCGTGTCTCACATCCGCGAGTCCTTCCAGGGTCAGCCGTCACATGTTGTTCGGGCCAAGGAAGCTCCCGCCACGATCTTCGCTGGCTTGCTGGACCGCGCCCTCCGTGTCAACCTTACCGCACATGCTGCCGCCAATATGCTCTCCAACCCCGCCAATCGCGATCAAATGTATCTGGACTGGATTACTCTTGTTCGCGTGCGTAAGGTTGCCGAGTCTGTCCCCGCACGTGGTATGGACGACGTTGTAAACCTGCTCATCTCACAGTTGCGTGATCTTCTCGACCCTGTCGAAGTTCCTTGGGAACTGGAGTCGGCTACTCTATACGGCGAGTACGCTGCACGCAGCGGCCGCCGGTTAGATAATGAGAACACCGTCGATGGCGGCGCGTCCAATGTCCTTGACCGCTGGGTCAGCCTTCTGCAGTCACTTCCCGGCCGCTTCCCGTACGCATCTCACAGAGACATTGTGTGGTGCGTGCAGCGCATCGGCACTGCGGTGATGCGCGACTTGACTATCCAGCAGGGCAAGAGCTTTGGATCCTGGTGGGTCACCAAGTGCTGGATTGACGAGATGGTTGCCTTCCTGGCGGAACAGGGCGGCTTCCTGCGGCAGACCTCTTCACACCAAGATCTGCTGGGCAATGTCCAGGGCAGTGGTGTGTCCCAGAAAAACACTTCTGCCGGTCGGGATGCAAGCCGGTCTGGCGCTCGGTATAGCGGTGCCACGGACGACGCAAACTCTCCGCATATCCCGCAATCACAGCCTGACCGTGCTCCCTTCCCATCAGCCCCTAGCCACAGCTCAACAACCAACCAAGAGTCTATGAACATGGCAAACGGAAACCATGATGACAGCGGGATTGGCATCCGCACCCCCGACGAAGACTTTCCGATGGACAAGTTCAGCTTTTCAAACGCCGACAGCCAAGAACTGATGGTCAGCGCTGGCCTGCATTAATATTTACGTACATACTATCAGGAAGGATTCGGGCCACCCTGTTTTCATAACCCCCTATCTTTCCCCAGGCTTTGCTTTCTTTTGCAACCTTTTGCACTTCGTACTCATGTGATTATCCCATGCATATCTTCTGGGGCGCCCTTACTTATCGTTTGCTGGGGCTGGTTGTTTTATTCCATCTTGGTTCAGTTCTTGTATTTGGCTTGCTTCTTGTGTCTTGGCTTTTCTCCGTTTTGTTTTATTAGCTTCTGGAGTTCGAGGGGACGGTTCTATTTTCTGGTTTCCTCTAAGCATCGCTTCTGGTGCATGATTGGATGAAGAAATGATGGGGTTTGGCTTGACCCGGCACAGGCGGTTCTATCGTTTTCCAGAGTGAATTTGGTCGAAAGGGCGACTGGAGTGGACACGGATCCAAAACTGAGTTGTTGAAAGTAATATACCGTTACTGGATGAGATTGTCTTTCTCGTCTTTTATGTCTCTTGCCTTTTTGCTTTTCCACTCCTATGACATGCTGTCGGTCGGTAACGTGTCACCACCACTTCTCACATAAAACCTGGCGCGGCGATAGGCCGGGACCGTCCTCCCCCGTCAAGTACTTCACGAAGACATCTGTCATTGTGGGCACACCACAGATATAGACATAGATATTGTCAAGGCCATGGTTACTGGCACGATCGCTCTTCCCCAATATCGCCTTGTCTAGGTCAGCCGTCGTGATACGTCGCCGGAGACAAGGTACTTTTTCTTCGTTGCATGACAGCACGTCGTTAGCCGAATCTGCGTCAACCTTGTTGCTGGCACGATTGTCCGTCAAAAATACTCTCAGCTCGCCTCGGATTGCCTCTCGGCTGAAGAGTGAGGCCAGCCGTTGGAGAAAGGGAATGCGATCTGCTTCGTTGTCGCCATCTTTGTTTCCCTTGGGAACCACCTCTGGGTCTACTTGGACAGAGTAGAGAAATACTACGTCTGGCCCACCCGTCCCTCCTTGGGACAGATTCGCGCCGTTGAGTTCGCCCAGGTGACTCGCCATGCTAATCAATGGGTTGATGCCTACACCACCAGCCACAAAAACGACACGCGCAGACCGGTCCGTGGCAAACGAGGAAGGGGCGCCGGGCGGTGGGAAAACGAAGCTGCCGCCGACGCGAATCTGCAGCCTCTGACCGAGGATCGTCGCCGAATCCTGCCACAGCCATGCGGCCACAGGGTTCTCCGGCGATTTCTTGATGGCCAGTTCAATGTACCGGTCGGCTGTGCTGGCTCCTGGTCCTGCCTTGGACGGCAGTGATGTGATTGTGAAGCCACCAGCTTTCACGATGCCAGGACAGAACAAATCGACCCATTGGCCAGGAAGGAACTTTTTTTGGATCAGTTAGCGGGGCGGTAGTGGAGTCGTGCTAAAACGCAATAAAATAGGAAAACGTACGGGGATGTCTGGTGAACCTTCGGGGATTTGGAGACGCAGCAAGCGGACAAGGCTGCCGACGGGTGTAATCTTGACCAAGACGACGGAATGCAGTGTCTAGAGTTTCGTTTGTGTTAGAACTGAGGGCTACGAGTGGGCTGCAGGCGCGACACGAGTGTCCACCTACCGCTTCGCGTGGCTCGTGGGCCGTTCGCTCTTCATGGCTCTCTTTTGTTTCGCCCATGACTGGTCATTGGATTGGACGGTGTACATGGAGGTGAGTGTGGTCGGATTGAAGAAAGACCTGTGTCAAGTCAAAGCGGGGGCGATACCGCATCTCTAGCTCATAATGTAGGAGCTTTAAACTCCAGGTCTGTTTCTGGTGAGGCATCAGCCACTAACAATCAGCACCGACAACTCATCTCGTGGACAGTTGTGTGCCCCCAAAAAGCATTACACCAAACAAAACCGTCACTTATTCGAGGAAGACTTTGTCGTTGCAATTCGATATTATCTGGTTGTTCAATATCATTCCAAATTTACCAAAACGTGA
Organism: Sporothrix schenckii 1099-18; assembly: GCF_000961545.1. Classification (NCBI taxonomy): domain Eukaryota; kingdom Fungi; phylum Ascomycota; class Sordariomycetes; order Ophiostomatales; family Ophiostomataceae; genus Sporothrix; species Sporothrix schenckii. The sequence continues at coordinate 3,866,291 of NW_015971148.1, forward strand.
TCATCTAGCCCCCAAGTGTTCCTCATCAAAAAGTGGCTGACATCTCGAGTCAAGGCTTCCTCCATGCACCCGCTTCTGCTTTGAACCCGAACCTCTAGGACTTATCAGAGAGGGATCGTGTGAGACTCGGCGGCTACGGTGGCGTGTCGGCGATTCTGGAAGCGGTGCCATCTCGCGCTTGCGGAGACTGTCTGTGAACGGAGCCACGAATATGGTCTTTGGCAGGGGCTTCAAAGGCGAGAAAGCCAGGCGCTCCAAAGCAGGCACAGTGATCTCTTGGAGAGCCTTGTTTTCCTTGTCGTCCCTGTCTTCCTTACTCTTTTCGAACGCGGGTCCGCCATACTCGTCGGCACGGAGGCCCTTTTTTCGGACAATATTGAGCGAGTCCCTCTCCGTAGCCTTATTGATCGCCGAGCCAAAGTCCATTGCGTCAACCAGGAGACCGCCTTCGCTTTCATTGTGCGTCTCGAGGGACCCCGCAATGGGTATGTTGGACGTGTCAGAGCTCTTGGGCGCCCCGGAAGCTTTTCTCACTCGTTGAGCACGGTGTTCTTCTGCTTGGTGCGTGTCCTCGCTCGATGAACCAAATGATTTTCCATCGTCCTCGGCTTCAGTTTTTGTCTTCGGTTCTTGCAAAGTACCTGTACCGGTTGCATGATTGCTAGCGGTCGGTAGTTCCGGAAGAGGGCGTTCCTTTCGTTGACCGGCAGGTTTTCCCACCTCGAAATTACTCGGACTGGGCGTGGAGACGTAGTCTCGGTCGCTCGAAGCACCAAGTCTATTTCCGGCCCGGCCTCTTGCATTGTTTGAGAAGTCAAAGCCAACACTGTCGAGCTCCTCGTCTATTGTCTTTGCTGGGCTTGCGCAGAGAAGCTCGGGTGGCTTCTCGGACGGTGCAAGTTGAAGCAGCCTGAGATTCTCCCACGACCGGTAGTGGAATTGAAAGGTGGCATACGGTGCGTCAATTGCGTCGATCAAGTGGTAGTCGTAGAAGTTTGCCATCTGCGGATTCTCGAGGAGGCCGTTGCTGATGAGTCTGGTCCTGTTAGAAAAAGACGAGTCGGACCAACGCACGGAACGGAAGGAAAATGGGTTCGGGACATAAGGACGCACGCGACTCCGTATTTATAGTTGCCGCGGTACGGATCCGGTTGTGGTGCCCGCCTGTGTCTCGACCGGGCCCGGAACACTTGCACTTGAATGAGTCCACCGTCATTTGCAATGGAAGCCGCCGCCGAGCCGCACGTCACAAAGCGGAAGCAGCGCGACTCGATGCCGTACTCTGTCATAATGACCCCGTTATCGTTGTGCTGGTAGTACGTCGAGGGCTGAAAGAGTGCCTGGTGTGCTGCACCCACCATCGTCTCAGCAAGGTCAAGGCCCCACGACACCACGTGGCGGCCACTGATGGTGATCTGAAAGAAGAGATACTTGTGGCCAACTGGAGCCTGGTTGACAACGTAGCGGAAGTAAAAGTTTGTGTCTGCCATCACGCACTGTCAGCTAGCTCCATGGTTGCTTTTGTCTTGCAACGACAACTGAGTTCCCATTTACCTGGAGCGGAAGGGATATAGACAGATATCTTGGGATCCGCGTGTACCTGGCCCTCGTCGGAGAGATGTCCGTCTGTCGGTTTGCAGCGCCGAGGACTGAGAAACACAGCACTGCTGCATCTCGATGACTGCAACCCGCCGAACCTGACGGAAGAACCGTCGGGGTGTGGGAACTCGGGAAAGACACTATTGTCCGACGCAGCGACGAGCGATATCTCGATTCCACGGAAGCAGGGCATTGTGAGTGGATGTTGGACGAATACTTGTAGTTGAAGCATGGCCAGAACAAAGCAAAACGGAGCAGAAAATTGCGCTCTCCGTATGTAAACACGGACGGAAAGGAGGTGTTGTGATTTCGGCTATGGAAGGTGCAACCGCCGGCCGCTCCTTCTCAAAACGGCTGGCATCCCAACAACCGGTTCTACCTCACATATGGCATCGCATCGTATACAGTGTCGAGAGCCGACTGCGAGCTGCCAAACGTCCAATATCACACGGCTAGCACTGCGGCAGCTAGACTTTCGTCGGAAACGGTCTTCAGTATGCTTCAATGTGCCTTTTAATTTTGCATGAAACCCCTCAGGGTCAAATGTACAGTACAGGGTTTGTCGTTCCCGCTTCCTCATCGACTGTATGTGTTCCAAATGCCCAGTATTCGTAGTGTGTTTATGATGAGCTCAACAGCTTTTGTGTGTCATCCTCTTTGCCCAACAAACCCAGGTTCCGTATCTGGCCCGCGTTCGGTGCGGCGTCTCGTGGGGTGGCCGCCTGGGCTTTGCGGAGCGCCGCCTGGAGCGTTCTTACGCGCGCAGCCTGTGTTGCGTTAGCGGGGACTGGTGATTGACTGAGAGGAATTGAAGTGGAAAGCAGCAATAGTCAATGCGCATCTTGACTCACCTCCTTCTTGTGGTGCAGGCACTCATAGTAGTCCTCGAGGAGGGGGGCGCACTTCTTCTTGCCGGCCTCGTCCTCGCCCGCCGAGTTGACGACGTAGCATGCGAGCATCTCCTGCCAGAAAGGGAAGCACCGGCCGGGGCCTAGACGGATTCTCTGTCAGCATCCTTATATGGTTTATCGTCGCATCGTCGCGTTGTCGTCGTCGTTTGCGGCATTCGTTGGTTCAGTGTTCCCTAGCCGCTCGTTTCTTGCACCTACCTCCGTTCAAGCCGAAACCGGAAGCCATCGTGTGTGTGTTTGGAAGGGGTGAGATCAATTGGCGTGCGCGACAGAGCAGCTGGGTAGCGGTCGTCCGTGGGTCGCCGTTTTATCGTCGGATTCGTCGTGGTGCAGAGCGCTGGCCCGAAGAACAAGCAGTGGTCGGTAGTCTGGCGATGCTCTTTCACTGGGGTCGGGATGGAGCCAATGGCATTTTCCCGCACCGAAATTCACTAGCCACAGCACCAGCCACATTAAGCAGAATTACGTCTTCTGCAAATGGACAGGAGCGACCGGTGCACACCACAGCTTGACTCCACAGTGGCAGCCACCTGCGTTAGTCGCAGCTTCCCGGGGAACAGATGTTAACTAAGAACCGATCATTACGTAGTGAATAATTGTCAGTGTCACCAACGTCAACTACGCCAAACGCTCACGACACTCGACTTGACAAATCCAGATTGCGACGGCGAGACCGGCGATTGACCCCTGCAGCTTGACGACACGACCGCAGGAACACTAGAAACACCGGTAACGAACGCGTCGGGCGTGCCGCAGCCGACATGTCGGCCGCCCTGTCGCCCTCGAAAGTCGTCCTCCTCGCGGCGCAATTCACAGCTACGGGCGACATCGCCAGCCTCGCCTCGCTGGCGGCTGGCCATGGCGATGCGCTGCGAAAGAAGCTGGTCCTCCGCCTGCTACTCACTTACCTCCCATCCCACCTCACGACCGAGGAGTACCTGCCCCTGCTGCAGAGCCTCGAATCGGCCGACTACTCGTGCTTCTTCCCCCTCCAAGAAATCGATACGTCGAGCGTTCAGTCGTTGTCCGACGAGCAGGCCGCCAAGAAGGTGCGCAAACTCCGCCTCCAGCCGCTGTCCCTACCCGGCGCCGCGTCGTCACTTGCCTCGAGCTCCGAGGCGAGAGGGGAAACGGAGGAGGCGGAGGAACCAGAAGATCCCCTGGCCGTCTTCTTGATCCAACGCGCGTACGCCGTCGACGATGGCTCTGGTGCGCTGCCCGAGCTTCCGGCCTTGCTCGCACCCTTCCTCAGCCGCTCCTACTTCCTCCGCACCTGGACCATCTCCGTCCTTTTGCCCCTCCTGCGGCGAAATTGCGAATACTACCCCGACGCGCCTCTGCAGCAAACACTGGCCAACTTTGAGCACCTACCCGACCGCCTGGCTGTGGCTCGGCTGCTCTCCAATACGGGATCACACGAAGACACTCTACACTTTGTGGGCCGCGACCTGCGTGGCTTGATCGGTCCGTGGCTGTACAGCGACCGGCGATGGACGAAAAGGCGACGTGGAAGTGAGAGCAGCAGCAGCGGGGCGGTGTCTTCTGCAGAAACCGGGGGCGAGGACAAGGGCAAGAGTGCAAGTGAGGCAAACGGCCTGCAGTCGAGCTTATGTCCAGGTTGGGAGGAGGTGCTGCAGTGGCTGACGGCGCACGCGGCCAAGTCGTGGCGCGTGGCTGCCCGGGCCATTGAGCAGTGGGACGGGCCGAGCGATGCCGACCTGGGCGGCTTCGGAACCATGTGGCTAGACGACCGCGAGCAAGAATACTTGGAGTACCGGTACGCGCGCGCCGCACTGGCATGCGTCTACCTCCTGCCCGAGTCGTCCGAAGAAGCCATGGCTGCCGCGCACGCCATCGTCGGCAAAATTATTGGCCTTCTGGACCAGGACCCGCTCCCTGCCCTACCGACCGACCTGTCTCTCCTCTCCCCCGTCTCGACCGACACCGACGTTGGCACCCTCCTCACACCGAAAAATGCCGTCTACCTCCGCAATGACCTTCTCAGCGAAGCCAACGTCCTGACCAAACCGTCGCGCACGGCGACCAAACTGCTGCACGCACTTGTTCTCAGTGCGTCGCTTCTCAACAAAATGGGCGCCTCGTGCACCATCCGCCGGGCCGGCGAGCTGGCCGTGCTGCAGAACGAGCGCGAGCAAAAGACCGAGGCCGCCAATGCCATCCACTGGGTCGCCACCAACGGCACACGCAACGACGACCGGTACTGGATCAAGGCACGCAACGAGATCCTGTGGCTGCGCGACTGGGGCGCCGACGACGAGGGGGGCGGAACAGACGACCATGCACAATCGACTGGCAGCGGCGTGTTTGGCCAAGTGAAGCGGGAGTTTATCGAAGTAGAGTTCCTCAAGGCACTGCTCACAAATACGAGTACGTCGACATGTTTGGCCTGGTGGTCTTTGTGTGGATTAAATGAGTCGAATGCTCCTGCTAATTTCTTAGGATATTTTCTTGCTCGGTCGCTCTATGAGGACTCGCCCGACCATCCTCTTTCCAACGACCTCGTCCAGGACACCGTTCTGGCAGCTGCTCTGAATGCCTACGATAATGCCTCCAACCCAAACCGGACCCGGGGTGGCCTCAAGAAATGCGACGAAATGTGAGCAAGAACCGTCTTTTCATTTTGGCGTTTTGTGCCTATTAACCGACTTGTAGTATCCATACCTTCCCCCTGACAGTCGAGAAATCACTGCCAGCAACACGGCGTGCAGAGGCGCTGATGGCGGCCACACACGGTTTATGTGATTACCGCCTTGTCCTCAAGCAGGGCGAGCCCTTTACGCCGGTTGTGCTTCGCGTCCATACAGACCCTCTTTCGATTTTGGGAAAAGTGCTGGAACAGAACCCCAGAAGCTACACCAATATCCAGGCACTGCTAAAGATTGCCAGCGACATTGTCGATGCTGGCCTGACGGTCCGCGACAAGGCGGGCCAGCCCGCGCTCACACCCGAACAGGCACCCCTGCAGCGTGCCTTGGCTGAGCGGCGCGTCACCGCCATGTGCATTGATGCAGCCTTGACCGAGGACGACTTTGAGACGGCCTACTCGTACGTCATGAGCCGGCTGGCCAACGATGACGAGCTGCCCAAGGCACAAGGCGTCAACGCATCCTCTTCGTACGGCGGCGCGCCGTCGGCCGACACGTGGTCCTGGCGTGCGGCTTTGGAAGCTGGCAAATACCGCCGCACCGAGCGAACGGTGCGTCCGACACACCTCGGCACAGCGAGTGCCAATCTCCAGATTCGGCACCTCGAGCAGCGCATCGAGTGCTTGGCCACCGCCTTGCGTGTCGCGCCGCCTGACACGCTCCAGGAGATCCTCAACGCCTACCGCCGCTGCGAGGAAGAGCTTGAGGCCGCGGTGAAGGCGGAGGACGAGCAGGAAACTGCCTGGGACGACGCAGCGGACCAGTCGTGGCAGCATGAAGCCACCGCAGCCGATACCGATGCCAAGCGCCGCCGTCAACTGCAACACAACCGCCATAGTAGCGGCATGCCGGGTGGCTTTGGCGCTGACGACGGAAGCGGGCGCTCGTCGCCGTCGTTGTCCTCGGGCCGCAGCAACCGACCACTGGCCTCGCGCGTCGCGGCGGCAGCTTCTGCTGCCGCCACATCGACCTACGGCGGACAGGCATCCACACGCTCTGGCCCTCGAACCACAGGGCCTGGCCACGGCAGCGGTGGCCTTGCCCGGCCACCCCGGCGCCAGCAGTCTGCCTCGTCGGCCGCCACTGCCGGCGCCGCCTCGGACGACGCGCCACTGTCTCTCTTCGACCTATCGCGGGCTACGGCGCGTGTAGCATCGCGCAACTTTTCTGCGCTGTCGAGCCTTCGACAGACACGTGAGCTTGTCGGCCTTAGTGGCGGCGACGGCGGCGGCACCAACAGCGACGGCCACGACATGTCCGGTGCCGACGGTCCCAGTGGTCCCCACGTGCGCAAACGGGATCAGTTGCGCGACGCGGCCATGGGCACTTTGACGTCAGGCGTGGGGTGGCTGATTGGTGCGCAGCCCGTCAACCGTGAGCAACCATCCGAGCGGAATTGACAGTCAGGACAATGATATTGTTCTTATTATTTTCCATGGAACCTTCTTTTCTGTATACTACACATATCCGAGGCGGGTTCATGATATCTTTGGTTTTGTTTTGTTTACTTTACATAGCGGGTGCAAGTGATAGTGTTCATCTTTCTCCGTGAAACGGACGTCGATTGTTCAGCTCGAAGAGCATCTTCGAACCTTTATCAGTCTTTCGTCTCTTCATCTCTCACCGACAGCATCCAGGGCACTCAAAGTCTGCAAGACAGGTCTTTTGGACCTTATAAACTGCTCAATAGTGTACAGAGAGAATGCTTTCTTCTCCCAGTCTGTTTTCATGGCACCACACGTCCTTTGTCTTTTTCTTTCCTCCTTTCGGTTACATTCGCCTATTCCCCTTTATTTTCTCGATGTTGCATACAGTACTGCTTCGCCGATGTATTGTTTTCCACACCCCCATCCACGAAATCGGGCAGTGGACTTTTGTCGTACGACGGCCTACAATCTTCTGTTCTCTCGTTCCTCTCTCTAATTTTCTTATTCGGTTTTTAATGATTTTCTTTCTCAATGTCCGATGGGAGACAAGGACATGGTCGCTTGCATTCTGACCTTCCGTTCTCGTAACCACCATCACAACTGCCACCGCCATCCTGACAACAGCTTTTGGGGGGTTAGCGCAACGCTCCCGTCTTGCTGTGCTAATTGCATTTTATTATTTACACACCCTCTCCGAACCCCTTCCTGCTTCCCCTCGACGAGGCAGACGGGGCGGCAGGTATGCCCGACGGATGCATGTGGCACATAATTGTTGTTGTCCTTTTTTCTCATGCTTTCATGGCTGTCTCCCAGTCAGGGGGGTGTGGGAATCAACAATAAAACAACGGAAATGCAAGGGAGAGCGTCTGCATCGTACAAATAAGAAGCCCACCGTTTTCACCGGGTGGACGAAGAAGGATTGCACGGTCGGGGTATGCCAGGAAGATCAGCTACTTCACAACAGTAACCTTAACACCTCCTCTACCAGAGCATACCAGTGTTACTCTTCGTAGGAAAGGAAGGAGGGAACCAGGGATGACAGAAGAATGACGTGAAGTGGTGAAAGCAAAAGGCCCACGTATCGGAGGAAACGCGGGATGAAGCAATGAAGCAATGAAACAACCCGGGACATGCGGTATGCATCTTCGATGGGTGGTGTAGTAAGAGTTTTCTTGCCATACCTCCCTCTTGCAGTCATATCCCTTTCCCATTTTCCGTCCACCTCGTTTCCCGCTGCATCTCGCAAATCCAGGTCGCAGTTCAAACCCTGATCCGTGTTCTTTGGAGCATGCAAGACGCAGAATGTCCGGACAACGCGCTCAAGCCATCGTCTCGTACAGGGCGCAAGTCTGGATACCTCGTAGCTCGTCCTTTCCCAGGGTCTCCCCACCGTCGTCTCCTCTGAAATTCAAAATGCCCACCAAAGGCCCATTGTGACGGCGCCACCAATTGAGTTGAGACGATAGACGAGAAAACAAATAGGGGGAAAAAGCATCGAGGTAGGCAGGCGGTGATCCTAGGAACGGCCTTTTGAGTGATCGCCGATATCACGAAAAGCTCGCTCAGATAGGCTGCGTGGTGCATGTTTCGGTCCCCGAAAGAGAGACCTTTCAGAGGCCCATGCCCTTATGTTAGGGGACAGGTTTAGTTTGGTGCTGGCAGACGTACTGTGCAGCCTCTGGAGGGTGAGAAACCGTTTCCTAGAGCGAGGAGATCTGGCATTCTCATAGAGCTGCCTTGCTTAGGCTTGCGGAATGTGATTTCCCAGTACGCTAGGCGGTGCTTTGTTTTCAAGGCGCTAGACACTCTTTTGCCGCCGGACCTGTCTGTCCTCAGCTCTTGTTATCCTTTTCCTTTGTCTCGTTTTCTCCTTTTCCGTTTCCATTTCCATCGTTGGCTGTGGAGTCGATGGGCAGTCCATCAAGCAGTGTCCCTGCAAGTAAAAAGGCTATGATCCTCTTCTTCGGCGAAGCTCGAATTTTCACGCCCATCCAGCAACTCGGGTGCGCAGAGAAAGCCTGTCGATGTGCCAACAGTCCCGCTGTAGTTGCTTTTCTACTTGTCTTCTGCTCTTGTGTTTGTCAGTTCTGGTCCAGTACCGTCGAGGCAAGATTAGTGCAGGAGACGGTGTCTATTCTGGTACGGAAACCTAATTGCTCACCGGACGGTTCCAAAGCCAGGACGTGTAATCCATATTTCCGTTGGTATTCCTGCAAGTTGGGCCACCACTTTCAGCCTCGAATATGCACTGTCCTGATGCGCAGGAAACTCACATCCAGCCGCACCCTATCCTCCACTGGGAAACCGACCGGTAGCTCGGCGAGCTCGAGCTGGAGGTGGCTTCAGCCCAAAGAAGCACGCCGGGGATTGTAGTCAACAAACAGACAGGCATGGCAAACAATGCCGGTAAGGTACGTTTAAATTTGCCTTTTCTAGTTTCCCATGCACAGGGTGCTGTGTCGGAAGACCGATCTCGACTCTCGACTGGGGAAGCCTGTCTTGCTCATGTTAATTTGCATTCTCGCGCTTTCGCCTTCTCTCCCCCTTTCCTCCGCTCTCACTATCCTATGAGACGGCGGAGCCGCACCGCCATATGTGCAATGAGACGGCGGAGCCGCACCGTCATATGTGCAGGGAGGTCGTGTTTCTGAAGACCTGGGCCAGCAGAGTCAGAAGCCAAAGGGACCGGGTTCGATATATTGTATTCATTTCGATCAGTCAATTGCAAAATGACTTTGCTGTGGGAATTAGGGCCTCCCCAGGTTGGAGTAGACCGGAGTACAGGTTACGACGAGAGAGTGTAAAACGGTTGATGGGAGTCGGAAATCGGGCCGGAGCAGACACTGAAAGTACGAGCAGGAAACGGTGCGATGGAGTTCGACAGGTAAACGGTCGTCCAAGTCGAGTCCGTTAACGCAAGCAACAGTTACCGGGTGCAAGGGACTCGACTGCCACACCAGACTCACATGCTGCTACTGTCAACGGAGCGTTCGTAATGAAGGAACAGCAGGCCACGAAGCGAGAGTGCGACCTGCACACTGACGAAAGAGAGTGGGTGTGGGTGTGTGAGACACGTAACAGTTTCTGAAGGACAGCGAGTCGTGAAGAAGCAATTTGAGGAATAGAAGGAATAGAGGCCGCAGAGATAGACAGTCGGGGGCCAACCTGCGGGCCCAGTATCAATATTTGGCAAGTGCAAAGAGCCGGCGGGACTGGTGTGTTTGGCGTGCCTGGTCGTGCCTGCCTGTGATACGGCAATGTACATCAATGTGTGCTCGCAGATGCCAACAGGTGTCAACAGAGATCTCATGTAGGAAGGAACGACAGGGCATTTGGACGGCCACACTGTGGGGATCGCGCCTTCCTGGTTCTTTGAATTCTTAGACTCGAAGTAAGAGGGAAGGAGCAAATGGCACCAAAGGTGAGACCTTTCGAGGTAGGTACGGATTACGCAGAGGGAGAAAGAACCAGCATGCGGAAGGAACAGAAATGATGAGCAAAAGTGACGGATAAGCAAAGGTGGACATAAAGCAGAGCACATGTGAACTACAACACGAAGATGAAGAAAAAGCAAATATAGCTCGGCTCCAGATCCGAAAGCAAGGGGCCCGCAATGGCAGCTACAGGATACAATATGGGACCCAGTCGCCGTAGAGTCGACTGCGATACACTTAAAGATCGATATAACAGAAACATATCACAACAGAAACATTGCTAACTTTCGTGGGCAACGCAGGGAGCGACTGGTTTCTCTCCGCATTGCTCAGTCGCGTCTTCATCACTGCGGGCCTTCATCTTCCAGTTCGAGTTGCCGCAACGCGTTGATAGTGTTGCTGTTGCTCATTGCTGTCGTCGATCTGTTCCGTCCTCCTTTTTTCGGGGTATCACAGACTATTTAGGGTCCCAGGAATGGTGGACTACGAACATATCCATCCGGCAGATTCGGTTGTGTCGTTCTATTTACTCCTGGGCTCGACCATTGCTCTCTTGTTTTTGCCCATTCTGTTTGCATCGTTGCCTCTGTTTGCAGAGTCTGGACTCTCGACGGCGGTCTAGGAACTGTGAACCAAGTCAATGCAGCAAGGGATGATGTCTTCCTAGGCCGCATTCCGGCAACCGAGACGTACGCGCTCGCTTAGCAGATTACGCCGTTTGACCCAGCGCCACATACTCCCTACCCTCAATACACATTCGCTGCACATGTTGCCTTCCCTTTGCTGGGTATGAGTTGCTGGCCTGGTGAGGTAGACATGACGAAACCACCAAGCAAGGAGACTTTTCGTGTATCTACTGACTACAAAGGAAAAGAAAAGAAAAAGAAAAGAAAAAGAAAAGAAAAAGAAAAGAAAAAGAAAAGAAAACAGTGGCTAGCTCGGCTAAGGCCAACCGATGCAAGCTGGGCGAAGGAAGCCTTCAACGAAAACAATCAAAAGAAAGCACATATTGTGCACTATGCGCCTTGCTACGACCTACGTGTTCGAGTCGCTGGCACAATACACAACACACTCATGGAAAAACGGCGAACGGCCAAACCGTGCAGTCCGATCGTCTCGGCCTTTTTGCAGTTTTGGTTTTGGGGTCTTTTGTCGCTGACAACACCCCGAATCCCTCGAGGCATGGTTAGCGTGCGTGCAACACAGGCCAAGAGCGAGAATGTCTGCAGATTTTATGTGGGAGCTTGGAGCTTGGCGTTCAGCTGGTCTTGTCACACTTCTGGCCACTTGGAGTGTATCAGCGTTGCATTTTCTGCCGGCCGACTGAACCCTGATGTCGACGGTTGGCCAACCACCAGCGAGAGTTGGTGGTTCCTGGGCCGTTTTTGGAACGACTTCAGCCGTTCCCACTTACACGAAAGCAGCTAATACAGCCAATACTAATGACAAAAATGGACAAAGTGTGTCTCTGACGATATGGCAAAAAGAAAACAACAACGTCACATTGAGGTCATGGGCAAGAAAAACAGCAACGAGCTGACGGCGGCAAATGTCCATAGACCGGACACAACCCGATACGGAGTATCTGCGATGAATTGAACAGAGGGAGGTCGTCCCGAAATTGCGTGCCACCAAAGACCAGATGGGGCCAGTAAATATGCCGGTAATTGTTTTCAGTTCATCAGAGAGGCTCCATCACAGGGCCATCAAAAAAGTAAACCACGCCTCGGCTCGCAAAGCCCCGTAAGGCTCAGGGCCCAATCCTAAAAATTCGAGAGAAAATCATCTGATTATCTGGACTTCCAAGCTTGTCAGCGAAATCAGCAAAATCGGAGAGGAGCAAACCCGACTCATAACAAAGTGGCGGCGAGAAAGAAAACGGAACGCGAGCTTGCATCAAACCGAACAGCGAACCCGTACGATATACAATACTCGTTCGGATAGTTGCTCGCGCGGGGTTTTCGGAGACACTGGGGTTGTTTGTCGAGGCGTCACCCTCCAACGGTCTTTTTTGTCATCACAATCCCGTGTTTATTATTTATGACGGAAGGGACAGAAGGAGACGAAAGGACTACTTCACTGTCCATCACCGCCCTTTCAGCTGCAGGGTGAGGTGTTCATGCAGGCGGCCGTTTCTGCAAGCCCCATCTTCTCTATTTTCTTCACGTCACCCGTGCCACCTCACCCGGTTAATGGAACGATGGAACCAATGAGCGATGAAGCAATGGGGCAGTTGGGAGATACCCAATCCGTTCCGTCCCAGATTGTCATGGGACCGTCATGAGCGTCATTCATCAAACAGGCCAACCATTTTGCTTTCTGGCCGTTTCTGGGTTTGGTTTCGAAACGAGACGTGCAGCCCTTCTTTTCAGTTGGGCTCTTGCACTTCAGCGAAGTACTTCACACCCTCGCGTCACCGAAACAGCGACTCCCCATGTAGCATTTCCAACTCATATCTGTCGGCCACCGTCGTAACCAGCTTTCTCTCTGCGGTGTATGTCGTACTCCTAGCCTGGGATTGTTGCCGCTTTTTGAGCTTTCATGTGTGTCGCGAGCCTGCTGAAATACCCCGATTGGGAAACAATCCGCCGACCCCTGCGCCGGCAATGTGCATGCTCGGGTCTCTTAGCTCGCTTGGGTATGTCGCGGTTTCTGCCATGTCCTTTCCAGCTTTCCGTTTGGCTGCATGTCGAGATCCTTTCCATTTCGTTTCAAAATTAGTGCCAGACATAATATAAAAAATAATAAATAAGTAAATGATGCATGTGGCTCAGTGAAGAACTGAATATTGCAAAGGGTACGGCCGAAAGGTTACCGCAAGCCCCCCACGAGGAGCTACCAGGCATTTTTAGGGGCTGATATGAAATTATAAAATCCCGCGATCGTTTCGAGAGGTGTAACATACAAGCAGCAGGCAAGGAGCGGCGGGATAGGGGAAGTTGACTAGGCAACAAGGAACGACAACAACGCCCGTTTGATTTCGCTATTTTGTCCGACGCAGTGTGCTTGTGTTCCGTAAAGTTTACTATGGGAATACACCGCACCCAGCACGATCGCCGCATCGTGCCTTTTTTGGTGTTGCCTGGGACTTGAATTATATGGAAACAATGTAAGCATGTGAACTTGCCCGTCTACTTCCATGGCCTTCCCAGGTTCTGTGTCTCGGCTCTGTACGACAGGTTCATTTGCCTCTCTCGTATCTCAGTGCCTGCATGCATCCGGTGGAGATTACCGACCAGGGACCAATATTCTACCAGGAGAACGTCTTGACCCGGGGCGTAACCCAGGTGAAGGGGATCAGGCATAGATATCCAGTACTCTTCACTCGGAAAGAAAAGCACAAAATTGACGTGTTTGCGAATCGGCACCGTTTACACCGTTTACAGCTCCGATGTACTTACGCATTGCGCTCGTGTCACAGTACGATATTGGGCATGAGATACATGACACAAGCTTGGTAGAAGATGTCTCAACTACTTTTCTTTTCATCTCCCGACGGCATGAAATGTTCCCTCGAGTAGCCACATGCGAATAGGTGGCGCTGCGACCTCGGCAAGATATTTTATGCCATATCATATCTATTCAGATAGCTAGTAAGGCCTTAGGGGCCACAAGGCCAAATAAACTCGCGATGCTACAACTATTTTGATTACTGTGAGTTCCTCCTGGGAGCTCCTCCTCTTGCATCATTGTCTACCTGCAAGTTGCAAAGGCAGATCACACATAAAGGTTCAATATGCTCATGTGGGCGTTGGTGAAATCATTGATATGAGCAAACAATAAAACAGACACAGAGGCAAAAGGCAAAACAAGGCGGACGAGCAAAAGAGCAGTTGGCTGAAAAGAAACGTCACGGAATAGCTGGCTGTCACGGCCGGCGTCTTGGCCGGAACAGCCTGGCGCCAAATGTTTCCCAATGCTTCTTCGCGCCTCCAAGTCTATCCTTGTTGGACGACATATCGACAGCAGTAAACAAAGAAGAAAGGCCGCAGGCTATTCGGCGGTGCTCGGGTGGCTGTGGGGATGGGGTGGCCAGCCAGCATTAAACGAGGGTTTGTTTTCTTTTTCTTTTCTTCTTTTCTTCTTTTTTTTTTTTTTTTTTAAAAAAAAAATAAAAAATAAAAGAAAATAAAACTTAAATCAAGCTTACTTTGCTTTACCTTTTTTTTTTTCTTTAATAACCATTATCATGTCCCTCCCACAGGAAAGAGCAAGCCACAAAGAATCAAACATAATAACATTTATTTGGTTTTCCTAGAAGTGGGAAGCAATGAGAACTTGGATTGTAAATTGCTACACCGAAATTTTTGGCCTATTTTCTACAGGTGGGTTGGCGCATTTTTGGCACATTTAGCGCATTTTTGGTTTATTTTAGGGAGCGATGTCGTACGATTTTCTGCCGTTACGTCGTTGTGACAAGTTGGAGAACGTTGCAAGTCGACGAGACCCAGCATTCTGGCAGGCGAGCAGCCCCCGGTCGATCTGCCGTCGCAGCGGGACAGGGGGGAGGGGTGTCAGTTGCTGTATCGTCCAACGGCGGGAAATGTGAGTGGAGAAGAACGACAGAAACGAAAAAGACAATGGACAAGAACAGAATGGCGCCAAAGGAGCGGGAAAAGCTCACAGCGGCTCACAAGCCCAAGCCAAGGCCGGAACGGGAGCACGCTAGTGGCGTGCGTGTTGTTAGCGCCGTTATTTCTCCTTCCACAGAGCCTCGACGGGCCTGACGACTGACAAACGAAATATGCAGCAAACCGTGCTGGAATGTGTGCCGCAGCTGCCTGCCCTGTTCGATGGAGACAGACTGAATCATCCCTTTCCGTGTCAAACCGACTGCTCTGTTTGTACTGGAGACTGAAACGGTTCGTAAAATGTCGTAAACCGTCCAATCGATCTCCTTTCCGCAACGACGCCGGGCATTTTATCTAGACAGCCTTGTTTTGCCACCACCGAGGCGCGATCCGTACTCCGTCCGTCCGATGTGCTGACTGGCTTCGTCCTCACAGCTTACGATTCAATGACAAAGTGCCTGGACGCCGTCGAAAAAAAGAAACATCCACGAAACGAGATGGTCCCGTCTCGATGCAAGACAAAAACACCTCCCGAACTACCTCCAGCCACTGGCAATCTGCGACGTACTCCGACTCCTCGCCAATCGAGACACGCAGTTGTATTGCTCCTCGACATGTGTGTGGTCTCGACCCCCCTGCGTAAATCTTCAACGCTCGCCCCAGCCGCGATGCGATGCGGAGGAATATTAAGTGCAGGGGCTGTCTGGGCTGGTCTGTCCCCTGTGGATATGACCATCTGGGCCATCTTGGCCGGCGAAGCGGTTTATTATTATTATTATTATTATTATTATTTTATTTTTCATTTCTGTCTCAGATGCATTTCTTGGAAGGTGGAGCCTCATCTTTCACCTGCTCTTTGTTCACGGTTATCCCTTGCTGGCTTCCAATTTCATACAAATCCTTTCAACGTCAATTACCTCGATCACTCGATCGATTTTCTTTTTCGTCTTCTTTCTACCCTTCCTTATGATCCGGATGCAATGTGGACCTCGTCATTTTGCACTCCCTTTTCTCTCCATTCTCACATCGTTCATCTGCCTCGCGGCTGTCTGCTGTCAGTTTGTTTTCCACATCTGTGCGGGACCTGTAATGTCGACTGCTTTCGGTCGTTTTCTTTGTGTATTTTGCGGATCTTGCTCATATCGCTCCCTGGATGGCGCTTCCCCGTCATCGCGACGGTGTCTCGATACATCGCCGCTAGTCCGCTTTTAGACACGCTTCGTTCGTTCATCCCATTGTCACAGGAACAAGTTGATTGCTCATCATGTCCTGTGTTCGAATACGTTGAACAAGACCAGCTTCAACAAAGTAGCTGCACGTTGAGTGCCTAGCAATCTGCATCGGCTGCGAGGAACCGAAAAGAAAGACGGAACACCAACCCAACGGCGGCTTTCTGTTGGAAGCATGTGCATCCAGAATACTGTACGACGTATCCCTCGTACTCGTACTCCGCGTCTCACTCGATTTGATGATCAGAATGCTTTCTTTTTCGATGACAGTGTCGCTTTCACGCACGTCTTGAACATCTTTCCGAACTATCCAGTTTCGTTGTGGTAAAATTACGCTGAACTGCATGCCAGCCTGTAAGATTACTCCGCGAGGGGGGCAGTGGTTGCGATACTGCATGGTTTTTCGGCGTAGCTGGGGCGTGGTGATAAGAAATACGGAGGACAGAACCAAAACAGCGTCGGTGTTGTGTGTCCACCATCCTCTTCGTCGCACCGTTTTATGGCGCTAAGAGTTAGTTGACAGCCCCCCTCTTTCAGTTACAGGGCCTGGATGGTTTCTGGGACTTGCATCACCATGTCGGGACCTCCTTTTGGCCTGCCGCTGTCCTTGTCCGTTTGTCTGTTGGTTCCATTCATCTCCCTACCTCTGGCACCGGCGCAACTCCTTCAGTTTGTTGGCAGGTGTTTCGACATTGGTTCGCAATGTCATACAGACTCGGTACGACAGGAACTGTCTGTTTTCCAGCAGACACTCTGATGGGTCGCTTCTCGACCCAACGGGTAAACCGGCGAAAGTCCTTGTTAAACAACGGACAAGAATATCTTGATTGCAAGCATATGCCGAGAGGCTGACGGCAAGGCAACAGATACGATTCGTGCTGCCGGCCATATTCCAAGAAACGAATAACGCCGCAATCTGGTTGTGCCTGTCGAGCATCGTTTCTCCACAACCCATTATTTGTCATTCTCTCATTCTCTGGGGCTTCGACGTGGGCTAGAAGGCAGAATCTCTGCGCTCAGGTGCCTTCTGCGAGGGTCTGAGCCTTCCCAAGGGCCGTGGATGCGCGCGGAGCGCTGATTGCGATCTTCGAATTACCAACCCGCAAAGTAATCCCCGAGACCACCCAGGCTGAGGGGTTCATCGAAGGATCGGAGAAATAAAAGAAAAGTGAAAATCGCCCCTTGGCTTCAGCACTTGCAACGAGTGCCGTTACCGGGGGGGGGGGGGGGGGGGGCAGATAAAGGAAGATGTGCAGCAAAGGGAAGAAATAGGGCAATAGACCGTCGCTGGAAAAAAGAAACGTGATCTCCGTCAGCGAGAGAGACGGGAGACAAAATGGGATGGGCTGGGGCGGAGGGGGGGGGGGTTTGGGATCAACGGGCAACGCTGATCTACTCTTGCGCTTGCGTTCCGAATGGGTGTCAGCGGAGCGATTCCGATGGTGAGTGAGATCGTACGGCGCCCGTTCTCACCGAGTCAATGATAGTACAACACTGGAATAGGAGGTGATCGTCTGCGCTTCTTTGGGCGATCTCTTCTCTCAGTTGTTCCTTTTGGCGTTCTTCTTTGTTCTCACCTTCGCTCTCACCTCCGCCATAAGACGCCAGGCCTTTTCCGATTTTTTGATTTGTCGTCGAGAGCCGCCTGGTCTTCAACGTGCCGAGGTAGATATGTCTTTTATTTTGTGCGTGTTATTTTCGCCTGTGCGTTCCTTAAACTAAATCTCCGATTGCGACGAAAGAACGGAGCACGTCGTACGACGCTGCCACGAAAGAGTGCGGGCTGTAAATCGTACCTTCCGCGCTTCTCGCAGTTTTGGGGAGAGGACAAGACAAGTCTTGGCATCTGGAGGGAAAGAGGAAACGGGTTGAGGCACCATCTAGGATTGGAAGGCGCGGTTTGGCGCACTTTGGCCGGTTCATAACTCGTGACTCTGCACACATGCATTCGTGAATACGTTACCGGCAGCGAGTCCTTTGGCACTCGCTACCAGCAACGAGCTACACCGTGAAAATGGCCCCAAAACTCAGCCTGCAGGATCTGGGCGCTCTATCCCGCGCCGGCGGTGGTAACAGTCTGTGAAGGACTGTTGTACTGTGTCGTTGGATGGCAAGAGCAGCTGAACAGAAACGAGAAAAGTGGAGACTCAACGAAAACAATAAAAGGACGTTGCAAAAAGAGGTGGTTTCCGAAAAAGGAAAACGGGCTTTGGCGCGGTTTGCTCAAGGGGTGGGTGGTACGTGCGCAACTGGGCTTCGGATGGCGGGTGGTCCGGCGGCAAGAGCGTTGACCAGCAAATGTTATTGGCATCGGCCCTGTGCCTGCCAGCCTGCCCTTGGCTACTTTGGTCGGTGGCACTTGCTAGTTCAGCGTCCTCCGAACAGATGGCAATCGCCGTTCTCTCTTTCCCCTGGCCCAGATGTCCACGTCAATTCGCACCCATGTCCCACCACCTGTTAACCCTCTTCAACCCCTGTTCCGTCCTTCCTTGTCAAGAAATCGTCCAGGGGTGGCCTCGATGATGGCGCCTCACTCCATCGCCCCTGCCTCTTTATCGTAACAATTCCTGGTTGTTTCCAGGCTCACCTTTGGACGTTGACGTCTTATGATTGTGTAAAATTTCGCCCTTGTAAACAAAAGCTTCATTTCCCCATTTCTACCCACTTACCTTGCACATCGCAGTTCGTTGCCAAAGGCTCCCACCTATCCTTTTAGGTCCTTTTGTTTCCGCAGCATTTTCCTCCAGTCGCCTTTCGCAGCTCCTGTATACATGTATCTTACATACGAAGTACGAAGTCGACCTGACGAACAATCCCAGAGTTCACAAGGATGTGGTCCCAAACAAGCAAACGAACGAAAACGATCGACAACGCCAACAAGAAAACCGTTAAGCATTTTCTTCCTTCTCCTCGAACCCTGTGTCTGCTCCAATCCCAGACGTCCACCATCCCCTGCAACCCATTCCAAATAAAACAGCACACCAACCCACGCCGACAGCACCAGACCCTTGTTGCCCCCATCTTTTGTATCCACAGGTGTTCGTCTGTGAGATGCGAGAGGTTGAAAGATCACCGGCACACGGCCCCTCTTTCTCCAGGACCAGGGACGTCAGCCTTTTGGACCATGCTTTTCACAGAATGAAAGTAACTTTCCACGACGGTGGGCAGACTCAAACGGTCTCGAAGAGCGAGCGATCGTACGACCTTTTACACCAACACACCTCACGCCCCCCTGCAAACATCTGGGCTTTATTGACCGTTAAGTTTTTCTGCATCGTAGTCCCCTCTCCGACAAGCTGTTATGTCACTTATCATGTGAGTGTCTGTTGGCCCCTATTTTGGTATGGCTCACCTGTGGTCTCGTGGGCGATTGCAACGAAATGACGGTATTCACCTCTGTCTTTTTTGCCCTTGCGTCTCTCCACGCTATCTCTTTCGAAAAGGGACAAAAGGCCACGCCCATCCCAATTCGGTTCTCCAGCAACGGTGTCATCCTTTGTATTCTCTGTGTCATCCAATTTGTGCACCTCCTCTGACGGCGTCTAAAGGGCACAGGTAGAAAACAAATGTCGAACGGAGAATTCCGCGTCTCGCACTCTCCACAGAACTCGTCGATTCTCGAGAGTGCTCACAAAGCTCAATGGCCAGCGTCACAGAACCAGAACCGCCTCCCCGCCTAATACTACGTTGTGCCGTAAGATGGTCGTATTCCGCACACTCTCCTCGTCTTGGGACCAACGAACAACAAGGTTGTTCGTTGTCCCTTGCTCCCCAGGACATCGTTGGGACAAAAAAGGCCTGGCCCGCCGGCCATCCTTCGTCTGCCCGGTTCAAGACACCATGTAGGGAGAGATACTGCGACGTTCCAAGTAAGAAGGGAAAACAAGCAGAACCAAAATTGGGAGACGCTAGTAAAGAAACCAACCCCCTGGACACACTCACACAAACGCACACTAGTCCCCCCCAGCTTTTGCGTCTTCGAAGATGTCCCAGGGTATGAGCGTCGCGGGGGATTAAACACTTGGCGCTGCAGACAATGGCCCTTATGACCGAGGTTTCTGGTTCCCTTGTCGGCCATGGAAACGACACAAAACAAGGGAAAACTGTGCACTGCAACAATGTGCGTTGCACTGCAACAATGTGCGTTGCACTGCAACATCGATACCTGTGAATTTGCATTCCGATGCGACATCATTCGTAACGGCCGACACGCCCCAGGGGTTTGTTTGACCATATGAACTACTTTGACCTCCGTTTAATTCCATCCTCGTGGTGGCGACATGCTAATGGTATTTTCCCTCCTTTCTGCGCAGGTTTCGAAAACCATGTGGGCATGCAGAAGGAAAGACGACAGGCTATGTTGCGACTACGACTCTGCATCGTCAGCATCGTCAACGGCCGGTGTGCATATGTATTCCGATATGTGCCACTTTCTGCCTTGCCTGGACTCGGTTCTTGCCTTACCCCCCCCCTCTTTTTCATTCTATATTTTATTTCCATTGTTTTCAACTCCATGTTTCGCACAGAGCCTCTGGTGAAAATGAGACGGACTCCGTATTAACGACCCAGACTGCAACAACAGAGTATCATTTTGTTTGTGTGATGTCTTCCTCTTATTGTCATGCAAGCATTGCAGATGGAACAGGCATTCCACCTTTTCTTTCCTGTCTTTTGTCGCTCCTCTTGTTGCTTGTCATGTCATCCTCGCATTCTCGCTTTCGCATCCTCAGATCACATCTTTCATCACACGCTCACCCTAGATCCCTGTGTTAAACGAACACATACGAAATATCGACACGAATAGCGGAGTCGGCACGGACGAGAAGCACTCGACAACGAGGTTTGTGTTCACCGCGAGCCTTGTTGCCACTTGAAGCATTCGCCTTGCGCTCGAGGCACGTCCCATTCTTCAGCAGCACGTAACGCCCCGAAAAACCAACCCCCTATCTGATTCGCAGCACAACTCATTTTCCAGTCCCCGAGACATATACCCACGACGCGCCATAGCCAGACTTTCATGCTATTGTATAGCTCGGAGTAACATGACTTTATTGCTCCGTACAGACAACTGTCAGGACCGCCAAACAACAAGAAATAAAACAAAAGCCCTCTTGTTTTGTTTCTGTGGTCTTGTCGGACCCGGCAGCTGTCGAGGCTGTTTACCTTTTCCAGCCGAGTTGCTTGCTCGGTCCCTCTCTCTCTGAAGTTTGTCGATCGCGCACGCGCCTTTGACGGGGTTTAGGTCTTGGCAAGTTTTGTCCCATATTTTGCGTTCTTTTGACTCTGACAGGGAAAATAGCATCCCACAATCATCCAGTACGGAACAGGGTAGGACTTCTGAAAATACCACACAATACGAACGACCCCAAGACCAGGGCGAAACAGGATGGCACAGTGGTACAGACCAGAAGCACCGAGTGGCAAACAAAGCGACCATTGGAAGAAATACGCTTTTTGGAGTCAAATAAGGAAATGACACAGTCGTATTTGCTTCTGAAAGTTTCCATCCCCAAGGAGCAAAACAAACTGCGACAGTCCTGCAAGACCTCTTTTAGTTTCGCTGCATGACTTTTCTTTTTTTTTTTTTTTCACGTCTCGCCCTCGCGTCCGTACGAAGTGTGCCGTTGCAACGACCCAAGACCTCAACTCCCCATTTTGTCGTATCTGCGTCTTGTCTTGTTACGTGATACACCCAAGCACCGTCAAGACTTTCCTATTGTGCCATGAGACCCGTTTTCCTCTCCCAGGGCCATGGTTCGTGCTGCAAACTGCTTATTAGCGTATGACCTTTTTAAACGCTGGGCAGTGCAGAGTAATTGCATCGTGCATCGTACACAGAATCAATATCAGCCACCCGGACTGGAGGACTCTCCTCTTACAAAGATCGGTGTTTGCTAAAGAGGGCCGCGTTAAGCTCTATTCTGCGGTACACGAGTTCAAAAAGCTGTTCCTTTTCACCGAAGGGTGATTCATTAAGTCCGGCTTCGACCCAATTTACGTGGAAGGATAAACGGCTCTGGGCTTGACTCTCATTGCACCAGCGTGGACTGTGCGAGGCACCCAGCAAACAAAAAGGGCAACGGTGGCACCAAGCCAGATGCAGTCTAGACTCTTGGACGAAAGCAACACAGACCCTGGTGCAGCTGAAGAGCAACGGTGGGCAAGTGGAGAAGGGCGGAAAACAAAACTTGGACGAACGGAATACGGAGGATTGACTGATGGGGTTTAGAAAGGGGCGACAAGTTTTCGTTCTAGTAGAAACTTACTTCAAAGAGGGCCCAATCTTTGGTTCTGTGGTTCCAGTGGGTTGCTCTGTACCCGCCAGCTCGCATTTTGGGACGTTTCGGAGGTGATTTCTTTTTCTTTTTCTTTTTTTTTCTGGGCCAGTTTTTCCAGTTTTTCTTGGGGATTGCCACTTCTGGGCCTGTCACTGGCGATCTTCAGCTACGGTTGCCTGTCAGCTCGCCGACCACAACGATGGAGCCAGGATGCGGCTGTTCTCTTTGTTCCATGCAAGATGATGCACGTGCCCCTTTTTGGCACAATCGCTGACCGTGTTCACGTTTTGTTGGGTCACCTCTCCAACGGTGGTGGTCTCGTTTTGGCCTAGGCCGCAACGAAACAGTTGATGATATCGCGTCTATCAGATATCATATTTTTGTGCCCTGCAAGAACGTCGTATTTTCTTTTGCAAGGTGGTTTTTTTCTATTTGTCTGGAGTTTAGAGTATTATGTGTACGAAGTATGTCTTTGACAAAAATCGGCCTGGTCATCAAGCTGCTCTCACTGTTTGTTTGCCGAGCCCTTCAGTATTATGTCGTATGAGGATCTGTTGCCCATTTTGCCTTTTTGCCTTTTAACTTTTTTTTTGTCTCGATATTTTGCTCAGCATCAACTTCAGCCCGGTGCCCGGCATGCCAATCGAGATTTAATCGATGGGCCATCTTTCACCCCTGGTATGGTATCCTCACCTTTGTGTGCCCCTGACGAGTTCAGTGACCGAGACAAGAGTTCGGCTGTCTCTTATTGGCCACAGAGATACTCTGCAGGTATGTTGTACTTGGGAAGCAATACAAATCCTGTTCCTGGAGGACGTCTATTCATTATTTTCCTACTCTGCCTTCGTTTGCCGTTTCCGTACGACAGTACAAACATTACAACGTTAGACACAGGGGTCCGCCATAGTCACTTTGGAATGGGAGGACGATGTTCGCAGTATGAGGTGGCAGTGGAATGAAGGCACCTTGCGACCGACTCTCACCGTTTTGCCCCCCCCCCCCTCTGTCTTTACGACGTATTCCGCATCCATGCAACACGACTGTTTGGTCGATTGGGATCCTGGAAAATCCTGGCCATCAGAATCCTGGGCACTCCTTGACAGGCGGGTGGTTAATTTTGCCACAAAAAAGTGACATGTTCTTATTGGAAGACCTGCTCTTGTCGTTTGCCGTCTTCTCACGACAGAAACAGATTGAGTGACTGTTTACTTTCTGCATATCTGGGCGTGTCCTGTCGCGGAGAATTACTTGGCACTCAAAAAAAATATATTTTTGTGTATAGTGTCCCCAGCCAAGGCTTGTCAGGGAACCGTGCGTAGCTCTTCTGTCTCTCTCTCTCTCTCTCTCTCTCTTGTGATTGTTTGAACAGTGGTAGAAACCAACCATGCCAGCCGCTGCAGAAAGGACTACCGATGGTGAGACATGCAACCCGTCTTGTCCAAGCTTGGCCAGGAACTCAGTAATACAATAAAACAATATTTTGAGAAGAAAAAGAAAGAAATGCCCACAAACTTGAGCTGATGTGAAGATGGGCCAATGTACTCCGTATATCGTGACACAACTGCCTGGAAGGAAAGGGGTGGGAAAAGGGAAATCGCTATCAACAAAACGTATCTAGGCGGGCAGATTCACTAGTGGATTGATGATGCTGGACCTCGCCGTCGGGCCTCCTAGGGAGACGTCACAAATGTCAAGGAGACTTGAAAAAGACACCACGGATGCTCTCGGTCTCGCCAGCCGGGGAACGCGGGATTAGCCAGTTTCCTTGACAGAAAGTACATGTGTTCCGACCTGTCGGGTTTGTGGTCTCAAAGGTTCTTTAGTCGGTTGAACCACTCGTTGGTCAAACTTGGTAAACTGTTGGTAGCTTTTTTGTTGAAGGCCTATTTCTCTCAAATTTTGGAAGGGCGGTTCTTTCAGGTGTCTTTTGTCTTTTTTGATTGTCCATGTCCGTCTCACTTCCTCACTTGTCGCCTCATTTTTCATTGTTCATCAGTTCTTTGTGGCGGGCCCAACATTGAGGGGAGTTTCCTAAACAGGAAGAAAAGCCGGGTTTCGGTGTTTTCAGTTGACGATGCATCGCTCCTATTGTCCCTCCTTGTGCTTTTGGCGGTCTCCCCGGTTATATGCCGTCCTCTTACTACGGAGTAATTAACAACCCCCCCCCCCCTTTTCCTTTTTTTAGCTGTCTTTTGGCTTTGCCGTTGGTGGATGCCACTTTCCTTGACCAGTATGGAGTTATGCGCTTTTATCTCTTTTTATAACACCAATCGTAATTTGACAATACAACTTTCGGCAAAGCCCCTAGTCGATTTCGGTACAGTCATTCCTCGCCAGCTGAACCTGACATGTAATTACCGTAAACCGTCTCCGTGTGCCTCATGGGGCTGGTAATTACTTGTGCTCCCGTTCCGTCTCCTTGGCACGCCGACCCGGTTTTCACAGTTCTCTATTTACTTTCATATGGTAGCTGCGCACATTGTACTTTGTACTTTGCACTTTGAGCTTTTGCAATTGTATTTCGTAGTTTGCAATGTAGTACTTTTCCTCTTAAACGATATGGGCATTCTCAAAGCCGTTATTTTTCAACTTGCCTTTCAACCGGTTACTGGACCCTTCCTGCGTCCTCAGCTCCCGTGCTGGATCTTACATTTGTAACCGCCGAAGCCCCTCAACGACCCTCTTATAAATGGATCAACTAAATGTAAGTGCGAATGCCGACGCAAGAGGAACCTTGCAGACCAGGTGTGGGGTGCGATAGTAAAATCAAAAGGTGTATCGTAGTCAAAACACATGGATGTCACTGGCGCATCGCAAACCGACACCAACTGGCGTTCTTTGTGTGAACGGAGTATTCCGTTTCTCTTGACAAGGACCATTGCTCTGTCAGGGGCACAGGCCTCCTACGTGTCTGGACCCCAAGCGCCTGGCCCCACCCCCATGCCAACCCATGTCCAGCATGTCCTGTCCCATATGTATGGTGCACTAAACTCGCCGTCATTCGCAAGCTGCGTTTGAAAGGGGCAATGACTTGCAGAGGGAGTCGGTGTATTGTACACAAGAGTGAGTGAAAGAGAGATGGGAAGAGTGAAAACAAGAAACAAATACGCCACATAAAACAAAGAACGGCTCAAACTTGTGACGCAACAAACTTCCAAACAACAAAGACCCCAAGCAGAACGGCATCATCCCGCACCACCAAGCCAGAATCGCGGGTTATTCCACCAGAACCCAACACGCAAGACCCAAGGCACTGGTCACTAGGCTGTGGTGGCTGGGTGTTGGTGGCAAAGTTGGCCCAACTTTCCCTTAGCTGTCAAGTGTACTACTCCATTCAAAACCGTCCAGTCAAAAATCAAAGACAGACGTCTGTGAGGAGTTGATCTCACGGGTCCAGGGTCCAAAGTGACACTCGTTCTTGTGAAATGCAGTCGGATGCATTGGTGGTGCGGTTGACACATGAGGGGAAAGTAGAAAAAAGTAAAAAGAGCAAAAATGAAGTGATAAAGAGGCGACTGGAGAAATCAAGAAAACAGGGAACAAAGGGGGGAGAGAAAATCACGACGAGATGCTTTCCTTTTTGGTAACATACATGTCACGGTCGTTTCTTCTGTATTGTATATTTCCATATTTGTACATTTTGCGTATTGTTTCTTGTAGACTTCGGCGTGGCAGAAAAGGGGGGAAATGAAACTAAAAAAAGCATATAAAACATAAAAAACATATAAATATATAAATAATAAAATAAAAACAGAACCCAAGATCTAGCTTGACTGACAACTGTTGGTAAAGAGCCTCCTACCTTTTTAGCTTTGACCAAGCCAGCCTTATCAGAGCCTCCTACAAACCCCAAAATGGTTCCCGCGTCCGTCCCTTTGGTATTCCACCCTGAGAGCCATAGAGCCATCGTCTGACGCCGCCGTCGCCGTCGTTTCGGATGTAGCGTCAACAAGACTTTTGGAACCATTGCTCGCTGTAATTACCACATTCGTGTAGGCGCCATCAACGCTTCAGAAGGCTTCAGGGGCTGCAGCACACTACGAACCGACGACAGTGCGCTACACGGCGCTACAAGGCGCTACAAGGAGCTACGTGGCGCTACATGGGGCGCTAAACCTGGATCGAAGATTGCGCTTTTCAGGTGCCGGCCGCGGTAGGTCTAACGGCAGCCTTTTCATTCTGGGGCTCTAGCATTCTTTTTAGCGGCAACAGGGCGGCCGCACTTGTTTTACCCACTCAGCCACTGCCTGTTGCTCTGCCCTGACGCAGTCCGGGGACGCCGTTTTTTGCCTCCGGCCTTGTGCCTTCAAGTTTCTTGTTTTCTTGTATCGCAGCCCCGACAGTTCAGCCCAGCCGAGGCCACACCCACACACGTCGTGGTATTATGTCGTAATTGCTGGCTGTTGGGACGCCCGTCGTTGGTGGCAGCTCGTTGTATCTTATGGCTGGGGCAAAAGGACAACCCGGCTTGCATGTTTGGAGCTGATTGGTGAAGATGCGACATCACAACGATATTCTAAGAGTAAAGGGGTGAAGAAAGCGGAGAAACAAGAAAAAATGGAGAAACGACAACGTAGTTACAACGGACGGAGTATGTCGTACATCTGATGGAAACGTGGCGTTCGGTCCGGGAGCCAATCAGAAATGGGGAAATACAGACTCCTTTGGTTGAGGGCAGCAAACCATGGGACAGAGAGGGCCGCATCTGGTCCTTCGTGCGACATCCTCCGTGATAATTTTGTTGGTTTCTCCGTCGTATTGTCGTGTTGACTGTGCCGATTGTGAGACTGGATCCCATACTCCGACGTTTCAAGACTTTTTTATATTTTTAGAATGGAGGGAGTCCTAGTTTCTGAATGCTGAATGGCTGCAATTGCAATGTGCCCAAAGGTCAAAAGTACTTGCGTTGCACCGAGAAGAGATCGCAGGCCGTCTATGCTGTACGAAATACGGATGCCGTACTTTTGCCGGCCGCGACTTACGTGGACCCTCTGCCGCTGGCCTGTCTTGATTCGTTATGTCAAGAAGGTAAGTTGGCAGACAAAGCTCAGACAGTCAATAACACGTGAAGCCGACAGTAGTTCGGAGACTTTTTCTCAGAAAGACATTTTCGGAGCCATGATGAAAGTGGCAAGAAACATTAAAAAAAGAAAAGAAAGTAAGAAAGAAAGAAAGAAAACGAGGCTGTTTGATACAGCGTTCGGAAAACGGCCGCGGAATAATGGCGTCGACGGAATGTGGCCGAAACAACGAAACAAGGCAAGCATCTTGAAGGGCAACTATTTTGGCGTCCCAGCAAACAACTGTGGCCATGTGCTTTTGTGTTGACGAGAAACGACGTGCAGCTAGGCTGTAGTGGTGTGCAGAAAATACCCGGCGCTGTCTGCCTTTTGACTTGATCAAGAGGTGAAAAGCTCAAGAGGTAAAGAGCTCGAGAGGTGAAAAGCGCCGGCACGTTCTTTCTAGCGTGAGCTTGAAAAGAACAAAACGCCAAAGAACAACAGAAATCGGCTAAGATCTGCTAAGAGTGCTCTCACCAACGCCCTCCTCTCGATTTGAATGAGCTTTTCCTTCCTCGGAGATCAGACAACCGGACTGTCCGTCGTGCGGACCTGCCAGGTTTTTTAATTAAAACTCTTTAACTCTTCCACCAAACAAAGTGGAAAATCCCCGACGGACGCCTTTTGCAGGTATTTTTACAGCTGCGATGCGAAACGGCAACCCGAGTCGGCAAGCAAAATTACAACAGAAAATCAAACGGTATGCATCTAGTACTCCAGAAGCATGCCTGCCGGCGCAACTATGGAGACATGATGTCGGGGATTCCGTTGCTCACGTCGACGGGATATATGCAAAACGGTGAGCTGTGGTTAAAAAGAAAAACAAAAGAATACCAAAGAATACCAGGAAAATACATGACAACAAGAGGGTCTCTCAAGCATTGGTGGCATCTGATATTCCCACATCCCGTTCCACACGAACGGTTCAGCCACTACATTGTGCGACGTAGGACCCCGTACCTGAGAGATGGTCAACCTAACTGTACCGAGACATACAACATACAGTCGTATTCCTTGTGGAGAAGATGGTTGACTGGCCGGTCGACCGCTGAAAAGCGATTCGCTCATCAGAGTCTGTCACGGCCGGCCTGTAACAAACGGCCGTGCGTCCGTCTGTTGTTTCTTGTTGGCCCCGGCGCGAAATAACAATAACTAAACGGTGCCAGGGCTCTGCTGTAAAATGCCGCGGCACCATTGTGTCACAGGCAAATGGGTAATATGGAGGTTCAAAAAGGACAAAGAGAGAGGGTTGTCCGCATGGACACCGACGACGAATGTGACAGAAACTTTGTGCGCACCCGTCGGCATGGCGATGTCGTGTGGTCTCTGCTGTTTTACCTGCGTTCTGTGTCGCCTTTTCGAAACTATGTCGCTGACAGAAAAGAAACAAGACGACTTATTTACATCCGGCTGACTTGCGCGCTGACCTCTTTTTTTGGTCAATTTGTCACCATAGTCTATCATACCAGTCGCCATTCTCAAACGCCTTTTTATCTGCTTCTCCGTACGCAGCACAGACGACGTTGAGCATATCGGCGGCTATTTGCGTTGGCATATTAGCTCATGGGCGGAGATGTCTGCAAGGTGCCTTTTAAAACGGACAATAGACGCCCTGGACGTGGAAAAACACGTTCTGTCTTCTGGTGTTGGCCTTTTGCATTTCCTTTTTTCTTTACTTATTTCTTTCTTTCTTTTTTTTCTCTTTTTTACATTGTCGGGTATTACTTTTTCCTCTGTCTCGTATGATATATGATCAATCGCAGCAACCAGCAACGGACAACGGCGACGGGATGTGTCGATGGAGATCGGAGACATGGCTCAGAAAAAGAAATAAAATGCAAGACCCGACGGAGCGCGACATGCATCCTTTGTCAGAGGAACACCCCTAATCGGACGTATCTTACTGTGCTTGGCAGCAGTGCAATCTCACTTTTCACAAATTTGCAGTTCACTGTTTTTTGTGACTGCTCAGTTTTTGTCGCCTCGCCTTCGTATTTGCTTCCTTCTGTGACTTGATCATGTCCCGTCAGCTCCCAAGCAGGTAGTTTGTCACGCGTTCTTGTTCTCTTTCATCTCGGTCGCTCGCCACTTATTTTCTTTCTTTTCGTTTATTTTCCTCACTTCCTCGGCGGGTCTGAACACTGTATGTGCATTTGTGGTTTTTATGTTCTCGATGTATTTATTTTCTTATTTCTCATTTCCCATTCCCATTTTCTATTTTCTCATATATTGGCTCATGTTCCATTTTCGCGTTTCTCATTGTCCCTTCAATCACCCAAACGACAATTTCTTGAATTCCCTTTCTGCTCTCCTTTGTCGTCTTGTGCGCTAATGGGCAACGAGGTTTGCTCTCGCACTTCCACTTGGCACTGCCTTTTTCTAGCTGGGCCACCATGCAAGCAGTCATGGGCACTAAACGGCTGTAACGGATTCGACACCATTGTCTGTCGGGTTCACTCTAGTTCCAGGACTGGGACAATGAACGGTAGATCGTCGAGTATTGCCGCTGTTTCCTGACTGTGTACGACATTCTCTGGAATGACTTTGTATGGCGCGCTGAGTTGTTCGTGCTTTTACACAATAATCGGTTCTCACCTTTTGTTATCGACCCACGCCCGTTCTCTCTGACAAGCAATGACATTTGTGAAACATTTGTCTTCCCCGGAACAACGGCCGATCGGAATCGTGATCTGCTTAATTCTGTTTGCGGAAGCGCGCGAGATGAGAGACGAGCAGGGTACGGCGTAATTGCGCAGCATTTAAAGAGTACTTTTTTGCCGTCTACATTAATTTGGTGGGCACTGGCTAGACTGAGACGGGGCCTGCCCACTGCGTCGAACGGGCCTGGCGTTGGTAGAGCGGCGTAGATCAATGACGATCGGAGCAAAGGCAAAAACAGATCGAGAAAGCCAGACCAAGACAGACACGGGACGGCGGGACGATTTGATATTACGCCGAAACTCTCCCTTTTCTTGGGCTGGGTCTTGTCCGGCGGTATTTTGGTACGTTGGTTAGGCATTTGTTCAATTTCGTTGTTTACTATTTCGTTGTTTGCTTTTTCTCCTCTCTGCCCCCGCCGTTTTGCAATGTCCACTGGCGATGATGCATGGTCCTTTGTTTTTACGCGCCCATCTTCCTCCATTTTCCTTCCGCTGGACCGCCGAGAAACCCAGCCGGCATTAAACGAACAGGAGAAAAAAACTTGATGTATGAGATAAGAATAAAGAAATAACAAATAACAAATAAGAAAACCAAACAAGGGCAGTACAAAATACGACGTAAAACTCCTTTCGCCTCTCTTTTCCTAGTTGAGGTGTTATACGGTTTCTGCAAGCTGGACAAGCTGGACAACCGGAAACGAATGCAACAAGGCCGAACCCCAACCCTGGCCGCTGTCTTGCTGCACAAATGTCCGATCGATAGAGTTTATCTTTGTCTCAAAGGCCTAAAAACATGCGCGCAGTATGGCGCCGTTTTTGGAGATGAACTTGCCTTTTTGATTTTTTTTTCTTCTTTAGGTTATTCCCATTTTACTTTCTTTTCTTTACCAGGTGTCGCCGTCCTCTTCATTTACCTTCAGCCGCTCCAACGCGAGAAATGCAACCTTGTGAACTGCAGCTCAGGTCGATGCCATGGAAGACGCAAGACTGTGTGGATGGCTTCAGTGCTCGTGTTTTCGTGTTTTCTCATTCCTTTGCATTTTTTTTTGCTTCTTATTTCTCGGCAGTAATTCGTACATGCACATAGGCCTTTCCAACAGGTCTAGCGAACGGAGTACCTTTGCAGGATACACTAAGGAGTTAAAAAGAGGCAGCCCGTTGGCGCACTAACATGACGGATGGGACGGCCATGCCGTGCAGCAACGATGAAGGCCCTAGCCTTTTGCATATGTCTGGAGCAATACCACATGAAATCCTACCACCCGCATCTTGCGGCCCGGAAACCAGAGAGACGAAAGGCAAGCCTGCAAGGTAACATGTGCAAGATACAAAATTGAATAGCCACATATAAGGCCCGAGATGACGAGACAAAACCCGCCTTCGTGCGACTTCGGGAGAGGTTTTAAGTTTGTCCTTCAAAGCTGGCACTCGGTCATGATTTAGTAAGTTCAGAACCTGTTATGTTGGCCTTTTTCTCACAGTTTATTTTCTGGGCTACGAACGCTGTAAGTTCATTGGCCACTTGGCCAATTTGGCCTGTCAAGTTGGTTTACTTTCTGCTCCTTCTGGCGTCTCCGTTTTCCTCCGTTTCCATCGATGTACTCTGTAATTTGCTCTGTAAGACAGTACTCTGTATTTTTTACTCCGTTTTTTAATCTCCATTCGTCCCTCACAAGGACAGGGCTGCGGCGGACGGCCGATGGCAGCACGGAGATGCATCCAGCCCTTGCTTACCGACAATGAAGAAGATGCAGAAATTCATATTGCATGTGCCCGGTATTTCATGAAATGAACAAAAAAAATAACGTCAAATCAAATGAATAAAATAAAAAAACCTTCGGCCATGGCCTCGGGACTACAGCCTCCAAACGGCCTGTTCCCTGCCGACACAACAACCAGTCAACCAGTCCAGCCACTGAGTACATCGTCTTCCACCTCGTAAAGGCATCGCCCGTTTGGCAGACCGACAGGATGGACATGGAAGAGAAGGCCGAGACGGACGACACGTGCACAGTGTATGACTGTTGGACGTACGAAATCCGTACACTACTACGAAGTAGTCGTACTCTGAACTCTGTGTCTGACACATAGATATGTTGGCGGTTGCCATTGATGGCGCCGTTATGCAGACGTTGCCTGAACTGACCACAAGACATGCTGAGTAGATGGATCGGTTTGACCAGAACGGCTTGCCCTTCTGCCTTGCGTTCGTAGGGCAGCCCCCTCCTTGGGATCTTGCGTGCTGCATCATCTGCCGTTTGATATCCGTTGACTTCTTTGCCTACGATGTACTTCGATTTGCTGGCCCATCCACCCGGATCAGAAATGAACGTCGCATCCCAGAATACCAAGAACACCAAGCATACACAAGTACTCCGTATTCAGACCTCACAAGGTCGTCCCGCTACGCCTGCCGGGGGCAGAATGCCTTGCTATCAATTTGGGCTGCAGAGGACAGCTGAATGATGGACGTTTTCTCGGTTGTTCTCGCTGCCATGGCGCTACGCTAGGCACTACAGGGGGAACAGCCCGCTGGGACTGCTGGGACCTAGCGCTCGTTCTTCGTTGTTTCTACGCCAATCCGCCGAAAACCCCATCTTGCTCATCCCTAGCCCCTAGCTCCTGCCTGCTTGTTCACTCCCCTCCGCTGATCGCATACCCACCCTAGTTCCGTCCATGACTCTTGTCCACGCCCCCCCCCCCCTTCCCCCGTGTCTCTTCCGCTTTGCGCCTGCTGTCTCTGGAATTCTTTTCTTCTTTCCTTTTTGGCCCTGTTCATACCCGCCCCAAGGCCTGGGCCCTGTCCACTATTCACGTTCACTGGCCCACACCTCTTCCCACACACACTGGGAGTTACGTCGTACTTTATTTACTTTACACCCCCCCCCCCCAACGAACGGTCTGGGTTGATACGCACCACTAGCTGCCCTGTGCATTTTGGCCCAAAGCTTCTTTATTCCGTAGCCAGCCCGCCCTCTCGCAGTCACTAATCCACTGCTGTGCACACACATTACGACAAACTACATCACTCACTCCCTGGTTCCTTCCTTGTGTTTGGATCTGAAAACGACCAAAGTCCATCTCGCTCTGTCGTGCCTTCCCCATAAAAACCTTAATAACATCTGCCCCCTCCCACCTGCCTGTCGTTCTTACTCGCTCCTTCCTTATTCCCTCTTCTCATTTCTCACCTTTTACCATACCCACCAACATCTTTCTTTATATTCCGTATTTATCTCCTCCCCCTCCTCACAATTTCTGTCAACTTCCTCTTTTCTCTCTCTCTTGTTATTTTGTATCTGTTTACAACACATTACAACATACAACCTCGACAACATATCAAGTTATCCATCGTCGACAACAACGGTCAGCAACTCCCCCGTTGTAGCTATTTCTTATTTTTGTCACCGCCTCCCTCTCTCTCTCTCTCTCCCACTCCTCTCTCCTCACACGACCGCCAACATGTCGAGACTCGCAAGAAGAGGGCAGGACGTCATAAAGGGCTCGTGGTCCGAGGCCGAGGACAACCAGCTCCGCCACCTCGTCGAAGCCTGCACATGCAACTGGTCCGCCATTTCTCAAATCATGCACGGCCGCTCCGCCAAGCAGTGCCGCGAACGCTGGGTTCAGAATTTGCGTCCCGACATCGACCACGGCCCCATGACTCCACCCGAGTGCGCCTTCATCACCGCCTGGGTCGACAAGATCGGCCAGAAATGGGCTGAAATCGCCCGACGCCTCCACGACGAGGGCATCGGCAACCGCAGCGACAACGCGGTCAAGAACTGGTACAACGGTACCCGCAACCGTCAGGTTAGTGAAGACGACGATGACGACCGATGACGGCTGTGACAACAATTTGCAGTGTTTCTCGAACGACTGTAACAGTGTAACTAACCCGTCCAGAAGCGCACCGCTGCTCGCCAGCAACGGCAGTCCTCGACACGAGGCCGCGCGGTGCCTCCGGCACCACTGAACTTGAGCCAGCCGCAGCGTGAGCTGCCTCCGCCCGTAAACGGCCAGGCTACGCCCACGACACCCGTCAACGGCGACTACGGCTACGCCGCTCACGCCTCTCACGCCTCCCACACTTCTCACCACTACTCGGCGTACCCCCGCCATGCCGCCCATGACCGCAGCCCCTCCGCCGGTCCCCAGCTACCGCCACTGCAGGACGCCCTTGCCCGTGACCGCAGCCACGACTGCTCCTGGCCGAACCCGTACTATCAGCAGCCGCCAATGGCCTTGCACAGCAGCACCAACGCCCCGTTCTCGCACTCGCACTTTCAGCAGCAGCAGCAGCAGCAGCAGCGTTTCTCGGACCGCCGCAACTCCGCCTACACCACCGTTGGCTCGCCCCGCAGCGACGCCACCGAGCACCACTACGTCCCGTCGCTGATTTCGGATGCTGGGTCGCCCCCGTCCGCCCGCGAGTCGCCCACGCACGCACCCGCTTCGCCCAACTCGGCCATCCCGCCCATGTCGACTCTGCCCGCACCCAACGCCATAGCCGAGAAGGAAATGGCCGCCCACAATCTCCACAGCCTCCGCTACCGCCGGTCTTCGTCATCCATGGTTCGCTCCTGGAGCAGCCGCTCGGACGAGCAGTACCAGTACCTGCCGCTCCCGCAGCCGCAGATCCAGAAGCCGCGCTTGCCGCCGCCTGTCCCCATGGAGCCGTCCGTCTTGCCTGGTCGGCCCAGCAGCAGCGGACGTGCCATGGACCTGAACAGCATGCTCAACCTCTAGGCGAGGCACAGCAGACGACAGGAAAAAACGGAAACTTGAAACGATGAAAACAGTCGTGCGCCTTGTTATCCAACGTCTATGGTACCTGGACGTCCTTTGCCAGGCCTTTCTACCTTGTCTTTTTTATTTCCACCCGTTTTTACTTTTCTTGTACACTTTTACTACTTATACCTTTATATTTTCCCCTCGATCCTATTTTTGGTTTTTCTCATGGATTCCCGGGGGTGGACGGACCCATTCACATATACCCGTGGTCAAGGTCATGACCACTATACACTTTTTGGTTTTGGGGTCTTGGGGTGATTTTTGGTGGTCTTTCCTTTTCACGAGAGCTTCATGGCGTTTTGGTTTTGCTTTTTGTCGTGCCTTTCAATCGAGTTTGTCAACCGAGTTGAGCTGCTTTGCGGGAAAACCAGAATTGGGAAGCACATACAACAGGATGGTTTTCGGGGGTCAAAACGGGGGGGTACGAGAGGCATGTACAGCATTCGGATGGGATGGACACCACCCACACACAGCCGGCGTTTGTCAAGGGAAAATTCGTTTTACGTTTCCCTCTTTTTTGGAAATATACTCTTGGAATATATTTTGCTTGCCGCTTTTGAACATTTTGACATCCCTTTGAAGTCTTGTGAGCTTTTTGAATTTAATCTTTGGCTCCTTTGTGAATGTTCCTCCTGTTCCGTTGGTAACGGTTTAGTAATTTAACAGTTTAGACGAAATCGATGACTATCGTTCGAACTTGTCTCTCCCTCGACAAAAAGCAATCGAGATTGCTTTTCATTCCTTCCCGCACTACCGTTTCCTCCTTTTTAACAATGCGGAGACGATGATCGCCCTGGACTGATCTGACTTGTACCTGTCGCTCATCTGGTTGCGGTAGTGAGTAGCCTTTCTTTATTGAACCGATCTACAACGGACACACGAACACCGTCAGTCAGCTAACAGTGTCTGTTTCCCAATGGCAGTAGGCCGGTCCGTGTTTTTTTTTACTTTTCTTTTTCTCCCTACGCCTACATTCTCCATGCTTTTACAGCCGTACTTTTCTTTTCGAACATGTCTCAAATCTCTCGCCTGTCTTGGCCCCTCTTGCAATTCCCTTCGGCGAAGAGATAGATGAATTCAAAACAAAACCAAGGGCAAGACAGCGCCATTGCATGTGTGCAATACTCCGTTTTTCGTACACATACGCAGTAACATGTCGTACTACGCACTACATTGACGGGCGCGGATCTCTGGATTCTTGGTGGCCGCATCGGGTTCGTTTGTCTGTCTCTCCGACCCCACAGATGATGGTTCAATGATGGCAATCCTGTTGTTCAGCTGTTTTTGCCGTTTTTGTTGTTCTGTCTGTTGTCCTCTTGTTTCTTCGTTTCTTATTTTTCATTCCTATTACCTTTATTTCCTTTTTCTTTTCTTTTTCGTACAGCAAAGGCTGAATCATCTCAAGTCACCTTGCACTTTCTCCCTTGCCGTTTCATTGTTTTGCAAGCGGGCCTTTTTCGCGTCGAATCTTCATTTCGCTCCCTTCAAGTGAGCTGTATGTTGTCCTTCGTATGTCGTACTGCGAGTTGTTTGGCGCTCCCGACGACGGCGATTCTCCGTATCGAGTAAAGCGCGCTAGAGATCCCATCCCAAAGGATGCTCTTTCCCTCCCGTGAAAGCCCATTCGCCCATTTGCCCATAACTGCCCCATTTGGCACAGGATATTTTGGGTGTGGAAGGAGTGCACATAATTCCGGTTCTTGGATAGTATGTACGCCATACATACCGCTAAGTTCTGGGTGGTCCCCTCTGGCTGTTAGCGGGTGATGCTCGTCCCGATGGCAAGGATGCGCTGTAGGTGGGTCCCCCGGCTGCCAGCATCACTGTTTTTGTTTCTCGTAGGGACACCCCTCGCGCCGTTTCTCGTGATCACTTGTCACTTGTGTAAATGCATAAGGCAGCCGCGAAGCCCCGAATGATGCATACACTGCATATCGTCATTTGTCGCACATTGCTTCTTCTTTTTTTTCTCTGTTTTTTTTTCTTGGTCTCACTCGAATTCTCTGCACTGCTGCTATTGTTGCCGTGACCATCAACCCGTCCACTCCCACCCGGTTCCCAATATGTTTTCGACTTTCTGGTTTTGTTTTCCCGTTACTTTGGTTTTGACGTTGTTCATCTTCTTTCTCCCGCCCCTACATGTACGTTGCTCCCGTTCACCTCGCATCTCTCCTACTTTCAGACTCTTCGACTTCAAAAAGTTCATGACCACACCACCTCTCTCACACACCCCGGTTGATTCCCCGCTAGACAAGGATGTTTCGAACGGCCAGTGCTTGCTGCCCCACACTGTTCGCCGACCTCGCGAACGGGCGCAATAACTGAGAAAAGCTGAAAGGTGGAGTGGGGTCCCTAAGGGTTCAGGACAAGGATGGCCGAGGAGGACAAGGATGGCCTTGAAGAGTTTCTCGGCGTTGGGCTGTTCGACAGGGGTCGATCTGTGCTGATGTGCCCAGCCGTTTCACGCCCCCCTCCCCCCCTCCCCTCCACCCCCCCAAACCCCCCTGTCGCTCGTTTGCCTCTTGTTTAGCCTTCTTTTTCGTTTCTTGGGAACCAGTGAGAGCAGAGGACCGTATGCAGCAATCGGGGTCGCAATGTGCGGAGGACGGCTGAGGAGTGAAAAAAGTATTGAAGCACCAGTGCGATTCACCGCCAGCTTTGGGGCATGCTTTGGGGCACCAAAAACAAAGGAACAACAGACGAAACGTGAAAAAGCAGAAAGCCGAGGAGCATTGCACAACAGGCTGAACGCGGGCTATCCATTTCTTCGGGACTGGACGCTCGGGAACTCTGACTTGTGGCTGTCGGTGTGCGAATAAAGTATACGACCAAAAACCGGTCAGCGTCCCCAGTCGCACAACATGATCACACAACAGCACCAAACAGCACGGGTTACTCCCGGCTTGCTTTGAGGTTGTGCAAGGCTCCGACCATTTGGCTGCGTGTCTTTGTGTTGTCCCACCTTTGTTTCTTTCTTTCTACGCTGCCCGACGTGGCACTACATATCGGGGCCGCAAGTGTCTTTTCTCCTGCTCTTTCCTTTGTGATTGTGTCTCCGGTATTGTGTGGTTGTATCTTACTTGGCCTGTGGCCTGTGCTCTGTGGTGACCGTTTTCCATTGTACCAAGTGCTTACGGGGGGGGCACAGAGTATTCTGTAGGTGGTGTGCCATGGATTGTTGGCGACTTGGAGAGGCTGTTTTTATACATGCTGTCCTTGTCTCTTTGACAATCGTCCACAACACGTACTCACAGCATTGTCCGTAGTATACGGAAATGGAGCACATGTACATGTACAACAAGGCCTTGGAAGACAATGCACGACGGCACATGCACACGGTGAACGGAATTTTCCGTTGATGCCTTGTTAAGGTGCAGGCAAAAAGGCAAAAGGCGTCGTCTGGCGCATGTTCGAACATGGCGACGCAATTACGCCGTCCAGACAACTCCTATGCATCCGGCTCGTACCCAGAGCCAATGCCTTTCTCGGCTCTCTTGCACTCGGCTGTTTCTTCCTTGTCTTTGCCAGTGCCTCGTCGATTGTCTTGACTGTACAAAATATCCCGCACACACGTCCAAGTCCAAAACATCTCCTTAATCTATTCTCGCCACTCGGTCTGTCTCTGGCCCCAATTGACGTATCCCACGGACATGGCAACTGGCCCTGTCCTGTCGGTATAGGACGTAGGACAAGGAATGTAGGACACGGGAGACCGTGTGATTTGTGTGACGGCGGGAAGAGAAAGCGAAGCCATACGGACCACTGGGGCGACTATGAACGACGCACGCTGTATGGACATACGTCAATTGCCCGTGGTGGCCGTACGGCGTGCATGTTTTGTACCCGTCCACATATACCGTATAGTCATCACGATCCTACCCGTGGGCAACACCCGAGATCGAGAACACGACGTATGTGCGCCAATTGCCGACAAGGCGGGGGCCGGAGCCGCACGTACATTGTATTGGTTTGGTAGATTCCAGACTGTTAGACTTGCTTTGTGTGATTGGCACCGGTTGGGTCAAGGATTGTCTCTTCAATTTTGTTTCTCCGGAACCAGTTACTGTTTTGTGGACTGGCGCGATCAGTTCCCCTCTTTGTAAGGCAGCCAATTCCCATTTTCCGTTTTCCGTATCGTCTTTTTCTTCTTTTTCTTCTTTTCGTGTTCCAGGAGACACAATGGAAAAAGAACCGCCGAGCAAAGCCAGCTGAAGACAGGGAACGGGGATTCTTGGAGACTGGGCCTAAGAGACCAAAAACGACGGTGATCTTTGGGGCGATCCGCTACTTCTACGATGTATGTACGCCTGCAAACCACCTTACTTGTTTGCCTTCTCATTGAAATGTCATCCGTCAACATTCAAACGGCGGATCGACAAAGTGGACAAAACCGAGCTGGGTGCCGTTTGATTTACATTCCATTTACACACGGTGTGTCGTTTCTACACGTACACCCGTTGACCCGTTGCGATCTTGTGATCTTCAGAGACATTTACTACTTAGTTCCTCCATATGCCAACTTTATTCCAGAGGACCTCTCAGCACCGGGGATTCCGAAAAGAGAAACAAAAGGTAGATCGTGTCCTGACGATCGACGACATCTTTGCTAGACAAGTCTCAGTCCGCTTTTTCCTTTGCTGGTAGGACGAATGCTGACAAACAGACTACTGAGCAGACTGACTGCAGTACGGAGTACACCACAGCCTCAAACCTACACAAAACCCAGCGGCAAAGCAACGCCCGTTGAATACTGCGACGTGCTACTGCACGACAGTGAATGGCGCTTGTCGACGGAGAAGAATGCCGTCAAATTTCTCCTGCCTATGACATTTGGCCCTGATAAGCGAGATGACCTGACCTGCGATCGTGAGATAGTAGCCGCAAAAAGGGGGGAGAGGGGGCGAGAAAAGAGGACAAAGAGGTAAAGACGAGAGGAGGCGGATGAACGAGAGGGAGAGGATTGTCGATATCAATAGCTAGACTCCTCTTCTTCGGCGAAAGGCTGGACTGGCTTATTCGACACTGCGACGCATGCGAACGGGGTCCAGAACGGGGCAATATGGCATACACCGAAGTGCACCTGCACATCATAACTTTGTCATCCAAGACAAACCAGTTCTTTTAACTTTTCCGGGAACACAATTACGATGGTCCAAGAGCCGGCCCCCTATCCCATCTCCATTTCAAAAGTCGTTGAACCAACACCCTCCCGGCGTGTTCGAAGTATCAAGGGCGAATTCGTTGTTCTGAGAAAGCCGTTTTTCTCTTTTACAACGACGAGGTCAGCCGTAGATATAGTCACGCTGCCCGTTGGCTCCAGCTCCAAGGGCTGCCGAAGGCGAGACAGAACATAATGTCTCCTGATCTCTTGATCTGAACTTCATGGCCTCGTACTAACTAATACAAGAAGTATTGGGCGCGAACGATGTTAACGATGCTGGCCTGCCTCGGGGCTGTGAATGGACCAAACGGGTGAAACGCGACGAAGCACAAACATGTTGCTCACTAAGTAGGGATGCCTAGGTCGGGGATGCTCTGTTGGATTTGCGGAGGAGAGCCGGGAAACAGCCGGGCCTAACGAAGCTTGCTGGCTTCATACCCATCTAAGCTGATTTTTGCCTTCGGCCGGTGCTATCCGTGCTCCCAACGGTCACCAAGCGCCCGGATGGCGGCCTTCCGAACTTCTTGCAGTCTTCGATAATATGGGCACATGGCCAAATAATTCTCCATGGGCATTCATTCGAGGCAAAAGCTAAAATGCTACTGCGGAGAAGAAGGCGTTGTTTCCCCATTCGTGCCACGGCCTGTCTGTTGGTACTTAAGTCATGGAAATGCGAGCTAGAAAGAACTCGCTCGCTCAACAGGCTGTTGCACAAATTTACCGCCAGAATCAAACGCGCTATTGTCGGTTGCAACAATAGTCTCAGTGAAGCTGGTAGAGTCTCCTGCTACCAGTTGTGTCGTGAGTTCAATTCCCTGGGCGTTCGTAATGTGCTGCTGAAGGCCCTGTCCAGCAGCGGCGTGCTCTGGTGGTTCTGCGTGCCCTGCCTGTCCTCTTGATCCTGCCTGCTCGGATTGGTCCAGAAATGCTGGTCCTTCGTTGCCTCCGTTTTGAGCTTCATCCTCACCGTTCGCACTGTGTGATGAAGACCGAGCCTTGTTGTACTCATACATGACCAGGTCCTCGTCCGAGCTTGAGGTCGAGGACGACGAGCCGCTCGACACTGGGAGCGCATTGGAGGCTGCCACAGTATATGCTTCGACCCTTTGCCTTTGATCGCTTACGGAGGTTGCTCTTTCGATGGGCACAGCGCCATCTCCTGTTCTGTTCGGCTTCGTAGCCATCCTTTTCTTCTTCTTGCTTGTCTCGTGGCTGCGAACATCCGCAGTTCTCCGACCTGACTCGTTCCGATGGGATTTTTTTGTGATCGTGTCGATTGCTTTTTGGTTGAATCCCGGTAGATCATTCTGCGCAGCCAGCATGCCTCCTGCGCCTGGCCTATGCCGGCGAGACTGTCGGCTGCAATGATTGAGCCTTTCTTTCGCCACGGCACGTAAAACCTCGTCACTTATGAGTTTATCGTGGTCATTGTCGATGAGCGCTGGAAGTGACCGACCCTTGCCTGTTGTTACGCCGCTGGTTAGAATAAAAAAGCGAAGCTCGCAGACGCAGTGATGTGAAATACGCACCAAATACATCAATCTTTTCCACTGGAGACGGAGACAAAGTCAAGGGTTTTGCTCTGGATGACGAGACCGCAATTGATTCTTTGACACGGTCATGAAAAGAGGCTGATATCGAGTCATCCGGAGCCGGGACATCGAGCGTACTTTGCTCGGCCCCATGCGATGTATCGCGTCTTCCGTCCGCGCCTCGTGCTTGTTCCGCCACACCTGCCACTGCGAGGGAGTATCGTAGGCGTCGTATCTCAGCTGTAAAATGCTCTTCACGAGCGGCCCACTCCTTGCTGAGATCTGCGAACAGGTCCAGATCCCGCTCCTGAGCCTCGCGGGCTTCATCCAGTCGAGTTTTGGTCATGTCTAGGGTGTATTGCATATCTTGAAAGCCTTCAATGGCCTGTGTAATGTGGCTCCGGTAGCGTCCCGGGATTGGGTGGTCCAGGTTGACCATTTTCGGGGAAGGAAGAGGAGGCAAATCTGGCCGTCGTTTGGATGACAGTGCCTGAGCTGATTGCCAATCCATCTTTGGGATTGTGGGCACAGTCTCGTTCGACATGGAGGCCAGATGCAGAGACTCAATAATCTGCTTAAACGAGGGCCGATGCCAGGTGAGATCGGACTCGTTTACGAGACGAGAGAGCTTGGCATCGGCCTCACGATCCCATTGTTTCCAGTCATGCTGCTTGGCTGCGTGGGCTGCTCTTGGAGGCGCTTTTGGACTGGACTCTGCTGCCGATGTGTTGTGTTGGCCGCCAGCCTCGGTGACCCGATCTCGGTCGGGTTCATGACCGTCACTCTTGTTGCTGGCTGCTCTTGAGCTGACGCGTCTGCCAAGGACACCAAACTCAAACCATGGCTTCCCCGACGGTGCTGTTTCACGGGGACTCTGTGGATTCGGCGTCCACGATTGATCATCTCCATCCTCTCGTTTCCTTGCCTGTGATGCACAAGTACCGCTTGTGCTGGAGCCAAAGCTGCTGTTGCTTCGCAGATTGAGAAAGCTGGACGCCCTAAAGAGTGCACGGGGCCGGCTGGCTCGATGGGCACCGATGGCCTCCGCAGCGATGGGCGATCTCGGCGACAGCGAGGCCTGTCTGCTGCTTACTATCGCCCGGGCCTTGGCTTGTACGGTTGCTTGTTTTGCGTCTCCTATGTAGGGCTGATCCGTTCCATCATAAATGGGCGAGGTCGGTGGACGGGAGAGCAGCGATGGAAGAAGAGCCGAGCGCTCACCTGGATGGCCCTCGAACGAGTGCAAGTGTTCTCTCGGTTCTGCCACCCGCCTCGTCGCAAAGGACCGTCTCTCCAATCGTGTCTCCTGCGTAGACGATGATACATCTGATGGACTATTTATCCCGGGTGCTGTGTTCTCGTTACGGTTAGCACTCGATCCTCCGAAGCTTAAACGACGTCCTAGATCCGACATCATGAAGGCAGATGGGCTGATTGGGTTTGCTTGTAAAATTATTCGGTCGTGAGCTCAGTTGTTTGAAAACCATCGCGAGCAATCGCGATACAACACGAAAAGGATGAAACACGATACTGGTTACGAAAAAGAAAGCTGCAAGATCAACAACAAATGCGGCGGACAATAGGCAAGATAGGAAATCGCGATGGTCGCGCCTTCCCCTTTCATCATCAAAGTGTCTACAGCAACGGAATGCGGTCGGGAAGGAGCTACCATGAAATCTGTTTGGCAGTTCCTGCGTTACAAAAGAGTGCACGATAATATTGATCAAAGTACGTCAATAATAAGACATCAGATACCCGTTCATTGTCGAGAGTTGTCCTGTTGTTTTGAAGGTTATGTTGAAAATACAATCGCTGTTTTTTATTATTCTGTTTGCTGTTGTCCTCCATTTGCCCAAAAGTAACTTGATCCGAATATCCCTACGCAACGCCTCACCCACTTTTTTTGTTGCAAGAAAAAAAAAAACCGATAGAAGCCATTAGCAAAGTAATGGCCATATTGGCTTCAATGGAACATGTCCTCGGCCCTCTGCCGTGGCCGCTGGATACGGCTGGCCAGGCTGTTGTCAAAGACCTCCTTGCCAGCATTGCGACCCCGAACACCACCGCCGTTGCCGTCGCCGCTGCTCAATTTGTTTGGAAACAGCTCGCGAGCCGAGGCGACACCTTTTATACTGATGCCCTGCTGGTTGTTGCTGCCGGCGAGACCACGGATGTTGAACGTGCTGCTGGACGACGCGTCGGAGGGCCGCGTGATGCGATCTGTGAAAGGGTTAGCCGGATTGTCAGACTACTTTCTCACACGGGGGTGCAGACACTGGTGCTGCTACCCTTGTCGGCCTCGTTTGGCCTTGTGGAATGCAGAACTACCAGGGCAGCAATACTGTCGCTGTCACGGTCGCCGTCACTGTCGCCATTGGGCCGACTTCTTTCGTCGCCATGGCATGCACCATCATAAGAGAATACCGACATACCGCTTAGCCGATTCGTCACTGCGCTTGTGTCGTCAAACCGGTCCATATGCGCTGAGCTGCGTGATTCGCCCGGGAACAGCACGCGCGAGCTGTTGCCATTGCCGTTGCTGTTGTCGCCTTTGGATGTTGACAGGCGGTCCTTGATCGAGCGTGCCTT
Source organism: Sporothrix schenckii 1099-18 (assembly GCF_000961545.1). Classification (NCBI taxonomy): domain Eukaryota; kingdom Fungi; phylum Ascomycota; class Sordariomycetes; order Ophiostomatales; family Ophiostomataceae; genus Sporothrix; species Sporothrix schenckii. The sequence continues at coordinate 3,910,199 of NW_015971148.1, forward strand.
GTCGCGGTTGCGTGCAGCGGCAGCCGAGTCTGCCTCGGCCCGCTCGTCGGCCAACCGGCCATCGTAGTCGTCGTCGTCCGCGCCGGCCTCGTCGTAGTAAAATCCGCCGCCGTCGTCCCGCCGCGGCGATGCCGACCGGTCGCGCAGCCGGCCCCGCTCCCGCTCCCGCTCCCGCCCACGATCACGATCTCTACCACGGCCATCCGACTCCACACCCAGCTTCTCCGGGAAGAGCTCCTTGCCGCGGGCGGTACCGCCCACTGGGAACAATTCCTTATCCTTGTTGTTGCTGCGACGCGACCGGGACCGAGAGCGCGACCACGACCGCGGCGTCCTCCGCCGCGTGCGCGAGTCGTAGGACCGTGACCGCCGGCGGGCACGACGCGAGGGTTCGTCGTCATCGTACAGGTTCACGTCAAATGAGTTGTTGCGGATGTCGTTTTCGCGGTCGTCTTGGCGGTCGGAGCGGTAGGAGCGGTGCGACCGGTCGGAGCGGCCGCCGTCGCGCCGCCGGTTGGATTGCTGGTTCCGCCGGCGCTCTTCGGGGTCGTATTCGGGATGCAGGAGGTAGAAGCGGCTGCGCAGCGCGGCGCCGCTCTGCTTCTTGTCGGAGGCGAGCGCGAAGCGGACCGACAGACCGCCCGAGACGTCGTCGGGCTTTGCAGAGTAGGTCTTGGCCGGCAGCAGCTCGCCCAGCGGCAGCTGGCTCACGTCGTCAATCTGGACACTGGAGAGGGCGGCGAGGGCCGTGGCCGCGGCAGCCTCCGAGGAAAACAAGAGGTTGGCAGACGTATCGTCGATCCACTCGATGCGCTCAAAAGGGCCCTTGCTACCGCCATTGCCGGTGTAGTGTTCGGCGACATAGGCCTTGATGTCGTCGGGATTCAGGGCGTCCAGTCCGCGGATGTGGACTTTTGTGGGGACGAGTGTTGTGGCGTCGGCTGCTGCTGCTGCTGCGTCGGCGGCTGTTGTCGCAGAGGCCTCGTTGATCTCGCCAGGCTCCTGGTTGTATGCGTCGTCCGCGTCGATTGCGAGGATGTCTTCCTGCGGTAGGACTTCCGGTGGCGCATCATTCTGGAACTGCCCCGCGGCATCTTCCATCTCAATGTCCAAGTCGTCCATGGCGACAAGTTTGTGTGTGATGCCCAGCTGTGTCGGCGCGGAGAGGTTGGAAGGGAGAAAGGGTGAAAGAATGGAAGAGATGGAAAGCTGGTCAGTTGCGCACGACTCCGGGGAAGAATACTGTGACGGGGGCGACCAAAGGTTAGCTGGCGCTGAGAAGAGACTGGCAAGACAGCAGGCAGAAATGTGCACAGGGCGTGATCGGGGGGAGCTGACGCTTCCCATGCGCGCTTGTCGAATACTCACTGGTAAGCGATGTCGAAGGTGACAAGAAGGGAGAGCGAAACAGACGACTCAATTCGGCTGGGGGGGGGGGGGGCGTGGGGGTGCGTGTCGATTGTCTGTCGCGATGCCCGCCGCGAAAAGCCGCGAAAAGCTACGCAATGTGAGAAGGCGAAAGAAACAAGGCGGAAAACAGCTGCAGTGTCATAAAGGGAGTTAGTTACAAGGCTGTGGCGCGCGGGGCCGGTCTTTTGCCTGGTGTTGTGTTCTGCTTGGATAGCTTTTTGCCTTTTTCTAGCTGTGCGTGTCGTTTGTGCCAATGGGAGCTGCGTATAAAAAGCGGGTCCACGGTGAGCCGCATCGCATCAACAGCGTTTGCGGGACGACATCGCAAAACTTTCGACCAACAGAACAGGTCACATGCAACTCTCGTAGGCTGCTCTAAGAGTGGTCAGACGTAGTAGCAATGGCACTCGTATCGTGTTGCTTGTAAACATGTTCGTACTGCCGAGTGTGCATTATTCTCAATCACTTGAATTAATGCTCCGAGCGAAGCAAACGGTATAGGAGAAAAAGGTAAATGTTGTCCAAATGGGGACCCGAGAAAGAAAAAAAGAGGTGTGTCCGCTTGGTCTCTTTCTGTTGCCAGAATTTGATTATGCTATGTCGGAGGGTAAACTGGACCGTTGCCACTTTTTGTCTTCCCAAATGAGACAAAACAACCCATAGATAACACCAAGTAAATAAACGCAGAAATATGAACGGGGGAAAATAGAAAGAAATAGAGAAGACCCAAAACCCCAAACACTAAGAGTATCAATAAAAAGAAAAGAGAAAGACATGAATTCGTGGCCGTTTTGCTCCGGGCAATGTTGCAGGAAAGCCGTATACATGATAATGACGCCTGTGGTCTCTCTATTCCACCGTGGAAAAGAGGCAAAGTGGACAAAGGAAATAGAAAAAGAAAAAGAAAGCAGTACATGATGAGCCTGATCTCCCAGGTCTAAAATCCAAAACGCTCTCAAGAGCCAATAAAAGAAACGCTTTCGTCAATTCCGGTCCAATGAATCGCGCCGCATGAGTGGAGGAGAACTCCGGTTTGCACCAAAAATAGAGATTTCCCATGGTAACAAGTCAAAAAAAGAAAGCATCGCAAAAACATCGCAGAAGCACAAGTTTTGTCGCTGGAAGGTGGAGCTAAAAGGCAACGTGAACGGCCTCAGAGGTAGATGTCCCCGCGCTCGCCGTTCGCCCACTTGCGCCACGCCTCGGTATAGGCATCTTCGAGGTCTCTCACCCATCGGCGAGTATCGAAGAGGCCGCACTCCCACTTGTGGTCCCAGAGCATCTTGCGGAGGTCGGCAAGACGACCCTCGCCTTCGCCATAGGTCCCAACACCGTTGGCGCAAGCGACTTGGCGGTAGGCCATGCCGCTGGCCAGTTTGATGGCCATCTTTTCGTACTGGTCGTCGTCCTCGGCAATCAACTCGGCTGCTGCTTGCTGTCCAGCGGCATCTTTGGGCAGCGCGCCCTTGAGGACTGATGCGCCAATGCGCGAGCACATCTTGTAATCATAGCGCGGCGAGGTCAAGAGAGGCGTGCTGGACCATAGCGCGTCGGCGGCTGTCGTGTGGGCATTGCACTCCGGCGTGTCAAGGAAGACATCACAGATACGGGCCCGGTTGATGTGCAGTGCCTTTGGCGCAACGTCGGTGAAGATGATGCGGTCTGCGACACTCTTGCCTGCCCATTTGAGCGCCGTCTTTCGGATGTTCGGCTCGCCCAGATCAGGGAACCTGAGCAGCCAAAGGACAGCGTTGGGCACGCCAGCGAGAATGCGCAGCCAGCTGCGGAACGTGGTCGGATCGATCTGGGGACATATTTGTTAGTACGACCCGTCGTCATTCTGCGTTAGATCCAGGGGTGAAAGGATAGAAAAGGGTAGAGCAGCAGAGAAAGTTGGAAGACATCACGTACCTTGTAGAGCTGGTTGAAGTTCCCGAGAATGATCGCATCGTCCGACAGACTGGGGAACATCTCCTTTCGCATCTTCCAACGCCGCTGCTTCTCGTCTTGCCACGTCACGGTACGCTCGCTGGCATCGGCAAATTGCTTGTGGTCACAACAGAAGAACGTGTCGCGGCAGTAGATAATGTTCTCGGCATAGATCCACTTCTCCGTATCGACGTCGGCCTCGTCACGGAACACATCGCCAACGCTAACATTGCCACGCCAGGGCCGCAGTGTGGACGGTGGGACTGCCGTGGTATCGGCAAGGAGGTAGTCGCACCATTCAGCGCCTAGCGTGCCGGCGAACCCCATAAAGGCCATCTGAATTGGCGCCGGCCGGGCCGCAAAAATCTCGTTCTTGGCACCACGGGTGTATCCGTTCAGATTGACCAGGATGTGGATGCCATCCTGGATGATCTGCTGGATCACGCGCTCTGGGGGCCAGTTGGTCACATCCCGGAAGACCGGCGAGTCGCGCTCAATCTTTTCCCGGTAGGGAGACTTGTCGCTCGGCGTAGTTGCGTAGCAAAACGCTTTGGCCCGAGTGGGATTATGAAACCCAAAGACGGACTGCATCAAGTGAGCCAGAGGATGGTTATTAAAGTCGGACGAGATGTAGCCGACGTTGAGCTGGGGCCGCGGAGGAGCTGGCGGTGGGTAGACCGTGCCGGAGAGCCACGGAGACCGCAGCGTGTTGCATGAGATTCGGAGGGCATTCCGCTGCGAGATAAGGCGAACTTCTTTGGCTGGTAGCGGGCAGGTGAAGGTGTGGAAGGGAAGCACGGTCGGAGCGCCCGGCACGGCAAGGCTCGCGGGTGGCCGAGGCCTCGAGTATCCATTGGGTGATTCTTTGCCGCGAATGTAACGATCGCAGTACCAGCGGTACATGACGACTCGCGTGGCTCGCTCGATTAGACGAAGCACACGCGAGCCCTCCCAGGGCTGGCCGGCCCACTTTTGCAGCTCAGCTGTGACATCAACGGCGTCACCCTTGACCGTTGTGTTTCGGTCCGCTGTGCCCATGGCCTCCTTCATTTGGCAGGCGAGCATGGCGACAGAGCTCTCGTGAAGGACACCGCGACCCCACAAGGAAGCCTCGTTGAGCTGGCGAGCCACAATGTCCACGACGCGTTTCATGAGACCACTGCCGCGGCCATATTGGCGGACATCTTGCAGCATCCCTTCATCGTCGACATGCCAGCGGTCGTAACGGCCACCGTAGAGCACCACACCGCCACGACCGGCCCAATCACAGACCGAATTGAGTGCTGTGGACAGACCACAGACGGCCTCGGTGAACTCTGGGTTGGCTGCGACAGCACGGCGATAGTACGCTATGGCTTCGCCGGAGCGACCTCGGTCCTTCACAGCATTGGCCAAGTTCGTGAGAGCAATATCGAATTTGCCGTCGCATGCCACAGCTTGCTCGTACATCTTGATAGCAAGATCCAACTGCCCGACATCCTTCAACAGGCTACCTAGGTTCGTGTGGAGATGCACGTGCTTTGGATCGAGCTGCAAGCCGTAGCTGTAGTAAGTGAAGGCCAGCGCTAGACTGCTATCCGGGGGAATGCCGGACGGGATGGCGTTGGGCGTAGTCGGTGTCGTACTGGCAGCAGTCGGTTGGTGTGAGTGTCTGCGTGCAATTTGAACTTGCTGTTGCTGCTGCTGCTGCTGTGGCTGTTGGGGTACATTCTGTATCTGTTTGATTTGTTTTTGCACATGTGCGGGCTTTGCGGCGGTCGTTTGCTGAATGCTGGCAAGAAGAATGCCGACATTGTTTGCTGTAGACGGGCTTTCCTGGATGGACATTGACAAATAGTATAGCGACAAGATGTCGCCGACTGCTGTTGACTGACCGTTTGAGCCCTGAGCTAGGCAGCCGTTACTTGCCATGCCGTCCTGTAGAATTTTGGCCATGGACAGTAGGGCATTGCTCGTGGCCGTCAAGGCAGCCTTTTTGTGCTGATAGCCCAAAACGTAACGCAATCCTGGTAACTGGCCGTTGGTGTATGGAAATGTTCGCCGAGCCGTGAGTTTGGCCACTTCGGGAGCCAGAAGGGGAGGGCCGGATGATGGTCGGGAGAAGTACGACCGAGGGCTAGATTGAGGTGCTTCGGGCGAGAGGGCGGTGCGAATTCGCTGGATCAGGTTCTGGATACTGCGGAAATGGCGGCCGACGCCAACCAGCACACACTCTTCGTAGGCTTCCGACGCAGCAACCATCTCCTTCATTAAGTAGAGGCTGTTAGCCTTGGCGTGGAGAAGACCCAGCATACGACCAGTGTCATGGCCAGGGATGGCGTAGCCGCAGGAGCCAAAGCCAGCCTGCGATGTGTCAGGACTCGACGTATCCTTGGACACCATCGGAATGTCTTCAGATGCTGTTTCGGACGAGTCGCCCGGTCGAGCAGCAGACGGTGCCGCGTCAGGAGCGACGTCGTTTTCCAGGTCGGCCCGCTTTGCGGTTCCGCCCCCGGTCGAGGAATTATCGGCCGGGGTAGCAGCGCTGTGGTTTGGAAGACGTAGGGTGTTTTGTACATAGTTGACAATCTCCACGATCTCGCGGTGCCGGTGCTCCGTGGAGAGGATGCCGATGAGATGCTCAGAGGAGTCAAAATAGCTGGGCTTGGAGTGGATAGCACGCAGCCAGTATTTGATGGCCTCGTCGCGACGACCCATGCAGAAGAGGGTCGCGGCAATGTTGGACAACACTTCGACATGGGTCGGCTGCAGAGCGAAGACTCTCTTGAACCACTCAAAAGCTTGCTCGAAGTGCTCCAGAGCATAGTGGAGGCAAGCGCCGAGATTCATCCCTTCGACCCATTTCCAGCCACTTCCTTCACAAATTGTGGACAGGAGTGTGAGCACGTCCCTGGCTTGCAGAACCAGCGGCGCATGCATGTCAAACGCGTCCCTGCGATTTTGGGCGTTCCGGTCACCGTACGGTGTACGCATAGGGGACCGGAAGTTCTGCATCTGGTTCCCGCCCATCGCTGCTCTGGCCGCGGCAAACTGGTCTTGGCCGGCATTGTCGGATGCCAGACCTTGCGATTCGACTTGCTGTGCCTGTCTGTGCTTGAGCTGCAACTGCTTGAGCTGCTCTAGTCTGGAAACAGCTGCTGGCTTGGGTCGTGCATGGAGATTGGGAAGTGGCCGTCCATTGAATGACTTCTTTGTCTGTGAAAGATGCAAGACAAGATTGGCGTATGTGGCCTCGGCAAATTTCAAGGTCGCATCCTTAATGTGTGCCGGCATATCCGCCCCCATCGGCGGAGCCGAGCCCGGAGTCAACCCCACAGCATGCATCAAGTGGGGCAGGACGCCAGGTGGCCGAGTGTCGAGGTTTTCGAGGCTGATATGTTCCTGTCCGTGCATGCTGAGAGGGTGCATGTTCATGCCCGAGTGCCGTTGTGGGACGGACGAAGAAAGCTGGAACGCAGCTTGCTGTCCGGGCATGGCCGTTTGCTGCATACCATCATTGTTGAGGCCTGGTGGAGAAAACATGGGTTGGGCAGCAGATATAAACGCGCTGTCGCATGCAATGTTTTGCGGAACAAAGCCGTAGTTGCCGACGAGACCATTGTTATTGGTGGCGATGTTACCGTTCAGGCTGCCAGCACCCGTGTTGAGGTTACTCATGTTGGCGAACGGGAACATGTGTGCTTGCAGTTGCTGCTGTTGCAGCAGCTGCTGAAGATGCGGCTGATAACCCTGCAGCAGCACGCTGTCAGGCCAAAGGGATTGCCGGTCGAAGCTGGATGTGTTAAACGACGTCGGTCCGGGTGTTGGCTGATATGCCGGTGCAAAGACAGGCTGCATGGTGGGGTTGTTGATTGGGTTGAAGCCGCCATTGTTTGGAAGCTGCTGAGCGAACGACAGTCCTGGTTGTATCTGGGCGGCCTGATTGACCATTGCATTGTCGAAATTTGCTGACGCGGCGGTCGCAACGGCGGTGGCGAGTGGTGTTGTATTGTTCCCTACCAGAAACTGCCGACCAGCGACAGGCGCAGAAAGTTGTTGGATTTCCCCAGTCTGACCCAGGAAGGCTGCTGCTGCTGCTGGCGTCCGTGAGAAGCCCTGCTGCGATTGTACGTCCGGAGCCGATCCTGACTGTTGGACGAACGGTGTTGGGAATATGGCAGGCGTCGCGGGAAGAGCCAATTGCTTGGAAGGCGGAGGGCCGGTTGCGAGACCAACTGGAGAGCCGTCGTAGCCGGCATCGATCGTTCCGTTGGGCGTTTTTCGACGTAAATGGTGTTCCGGATCATGGTTGACGGTCAATGACGACGCAAACGGATGCCGATTCTGTCCGTGAAGCTGTGCATTCAGCAGCTGGCCTGGCTGTGCGTTGGTCGAGGGACTGGCGGGGTGCGAGCTTCGAATGGGAAAGGTCTGGGCAGGACCGGAGGGCCCTGCTTGCTGTCCTTGTTGTGACCGTACGGCGCGGCTCTGGGATAGGTACTGGTTGTGGGTTGGGAAAGGATGTTGCTGGTGTGTTTGCGGATGATGTTGGTGTTGGTGTTGCTGCTGGAGGTCGAGTTGCTGTTGGAGGGCGGCAAACTGTCCGGGTCGGAGGTGGGCGTGGAATGGCATCAGAGGTTCGAACCGTCGTCGAGACGGCACCGGCTGCTGGTGCATCTGAATAACCGGTTGCTCCATGGCGGCCGGGGGCAAAGACGACGTCGGGACGGGGAGAGGAAGAAGACGGCGGGAATGACTGAAGCCGGCGAGGGGTGCGGTAAATTTGCAACGCCTGCTGCCACTTTGGTGATAGCTGCGGCTGCCGTGGTCGTTATGGTCGTCAGTATGGTCGTCAGTATGGTCGTCAATATGGTCGTCAGTACAACAAATGTCTGTTCGTTTCGGCTCCGTGTCGTTTGCCGTTGATCGGCGCTGCCGCTTCCTGCGGCGCCGCGATCGCTATCGAGAGCCGAGCTCGACGTCGGTATCGGTCTCTCGAGACCCTAGCCGTAGAGGCTGGGATGGAGAAGTGAAAAAGGCAGAGACATAAGAAGTATGGACGTAATAGCAACGAAGCGTGGCGATGGATGGAGAAAAGAATGGAGGGGATGCGAGAGAGGATCCCTCGCGATCAACGGGAACCGAAACTCCGAGTCGACGAAACGATCAAAAACAAACGATGCGATGGGCGAGACAATTGAAGGGAAAGGGGCGAAAACGCAAATTGCGAAATCGACAGGACACAAAACAATGCGATGCGAGTTGAAGGAAAAGAACAATACGACCGAAGATGGACAAGGTGTGGTTGACGTGCCTTCCCCAAAAGTGCAAGTTTTGACCACCGTCATGCTCAGTCCACTAGTGTGTCCACCTAACAAAGCATTGAGCGGACCTTTTAGTTACACTGGGGCTGCCGCTAAAAAAAAAACAGCAGGTTTGGAGGGAAAGAGGGGGGGGGAGGGCAGCTGGTGAACGAGGAAGGCGCTTTGCTTGATGCAGAAACGCTAGAGCCCGCTTGGAAGCCCTGAATTAACAAAGGACAGCAGGCCAATTGCGGACAGGGCAGGGCTGGGCTGGTCGAGGGAGGGAGTGACAGGTAGGCCCAACAAGGAAGGATCAAGGGATGAAAAATGTTGGCGAGAGCCTGAATGAGAGACGAGGCATGGATGATCCGGGAAGGAGCAAATGCAGACTACGTCGAGGTGCTTGGCTCCAGGACAAACGGGAAAGGGCGACTTTCGCCGCAAGAAAAAAGAAGAAAACGCCGCAGGTGCCTGCCGAGCCAAGAATAGATCCCTTCAGACTGTTTCCATCCCCAGACAGGCGTGCTTCTCTTAATCCGTAGATTTCGAGCTCGCTCGAGCAATTTGTTTGCTTGTCGGCTTGTCCCTACTGTTTCGAGAATAGGTCCCGAATGGTGTTCCTTCCTTCCTCGTCGCCTATCAAGTGGTGGTCTGTCACAGTTTACTTTCATTTGGGCAGTGGCGATTTCCACACGAGAGCAAGCACTGACAGAAGGAGCGACTATGAATTCCTTGTACGCCGTACACCTTCTGTCCGCCCTTTCATGAAGATAGTTAACGGTCGTATTCAAAGAGAGAAACCTCACATTTAGAAAAGGAAGGGGGGGTGCGGTAAAATAGAAAGCACGACCTGTGCTGGATGGCTGGTGGGGGAGTGGACCAGGGTAGTGGAGGATTTGCATGGATGGGCGAATGAAGGAGAGCAGGAATGAGAGACAGACAACGGGGCTCCGTATGTGAAGCTGGGGCAGAGGTATTTGATACGTCGGATTACGACTGACAATGTGTGTGTTTATGGGTGTTGGGCACAACGTCAGTCACTTGAGCGCTGTGACGAGTGTGCTGGATTGGCGCTCATCCATACGGTGGTGGTGCGTTGAGTGAAAGTTTCCATGGTTCCTTGGCGCTCTGATTTCCTGCTTCGGTGGGCAGACTGCCAGGCAACCCCTTGCTCTGCGTGCCCATCCAAGTGCAAGTCCATGCCCCATTGAGCCTGCCCAATCCACTTCTCGCCATGGATATATGATCTGTGGATCGCAAGAGGTCGGTGCAGACGATGCAAACAGTCTTTGGTTGAGCTGGTAAGATACAGATGGGCCTGACGGTGAGCCAGAGAAGGAGGTCGGTTTTGACAAGGCAGGGCTCCGAATGAGATTGACGACGAAGAAAGCGGACAGATGCGTGCATATGAGCGAGCGAGCTCGAATCAAGTTGAGACATTGAATTGACATGTCGTACTACAGGCACTAAAATACCGTCCACGACAACGTGCGCTTGCGCTTGTTAGCGACGGTTGCGGTCGCTGGAAACCAACCGGTGGGCTGCGCTTGGAAGCGCGATGGAAATACGCTACGTAATTACTCCGTACTTCGTAGTGGATATCTGTATTTCGTACGGCAGCTGTAAAACGTACTCTGTACTGTACTTTGTGGCAAGACTCGCCCCAAAACATACCCGGATCAAAGCTCGGCATCTTTAAATGCATAGCCAGTTTCTTCAGGCCGTGTCAATATGGAAAACCTGCTGATGTGTGGTGGTTGACAACCGGTGTGAGGAATGGAAGCTTGAAAAGTAGATACTGCGCCCTTTGTGTCTGATATACGCAACGCCTGCGGAGTAGTCATAGTCGGTGAGAGCAGCGACGTCATGAGCAAACCCTTATTTCATGCCCCCCACCACACCGCTAAGAAGCTAAGAATGCACCTGCAGTGCACGTTTGACCCACGCAAAGCTGTCCTAAGATCGCCCTGCTGACGGCAAAATATAGCGCGAGGCCATTTGTTCCACAGCGGTTCTTAGCGGGGTCTGGTGCCGCCCAGCGCCACCCAAACCGCCTGAGTCAACCGTCGTTCGGTACGCTGCCGTATGTTGGCGTTTCTTGTTTTCTGGTCCCCTTGTGCAGTGCCTGCGACGAATGCTGGTTTGCAGGGGTTTTGCGCAACGCCGGACCAGGGCTTGCAGTCTGCGGTGTGCCACACTGCATGAGAGGGTGGCAGCAGTCGTGCTTTAGCGCTGTTCTGTGCTCCGGTCTCCGTGCCAAACGCTGCCCCATATTCTGTACATTGCAACCCTGCTATGGAAAGAATCGTCAGGGAACAAGTGTGGAGAAGCTTATTGACAGTGTTTTTTGTGCTTTGGAGAATCGTTGTTGACAGCAAGAGGTACACATACGAGGAATACTGATTGAAAAGATGTGCGAGGGGAGAGCAAATTAAAAAGGTACCTCGTACTTCGAGAGACAACCACGAGAAGTAATACTGCATACTTCCCATCCGTGGCACGGAGGCGAGTGGTCCAAGGACGAAAGGAGCAAAGGCTCACATACAAAAAGGTACACGACACCAGGAAAGCGAGTGGCGGATGCAGGGACTGTCGAGTGTCTTGTCGAAAAGGATATGGAAATAAACAAAAAGACGAGATACGACGACGAAGAAATAACACAACCCCACAGAATCGAAACGACGCCCGGCGCGCCTGAGCCTTCCAGGACGCGATGCCGAGAGACGACGCAGAAGACACAATTGGCTCTGGGGACTCGTCAGTTTGAGAGGCACCTCGCCATGAGAGGCACACTTTTTCTCCCAAAATGGAACAAGTGTGCCGGTCTGCCCAGGAGTGCGCTTCGCTGTGTGGGGCTCGCCGAGGAGGATGGTCGCCGCTGAATAGTCGCAGAACCGCCACAACTATATTTTGTTGTCTTTTCTCTCGGCGTATTCTGGTCTCTGTCTTTCTTTGTGTCTCGCGTTGTTGTTTCCAAGATACACTTTGTGTGACGCGTACGGCCTTGCCTCCTCTTGCCTCATCGCTCCTTCTCGCTTCCAACTGCCTACTTTCCCTCGCGTACGTCGTAATATCCTGCAGTTCCTTCCCTCATTGTGGCGGAAGGGCTTCTGTAAATCGGGCGCAGGGCAGCAAGAGCGACAAACCCGTACATTGTTCCGTGGCGGTAACGGAAGGAAAGGTTGGATCCCAGGACAATGTACATGCTTTGTACGCTCCCAAAGTGCGCAACCCAGCATTGTTCTCAGCGGTCGTCTGTCTCTCCATACATTGTGCATCTCGATCTGACAGAAAAATATGCACGTATTCGCTGTTTATGAGGCAAACACAGCACGACGTGAATGGTGCAGATCATTGCGCAAGTCGGGGCGCGCATCTGACATCTCGTACAACCGAGGGAGAAAAAGACCTAACAAATAAAATAAAATAAAATAAAAATAAAAATAGGAAAGCTGAGGGAATAAGTAAGTATTCTCAGCTCCGCCTTCTCGTGCTGCAAGTGAGAGACGACAAAGCCTGAGCTTGTCTTTTCGTCACATACTGGGGGCAGTGGTAAAGTGAAGATCCGCGGCATGTATGTACATGGGGTCTCAGCAGCCTGTCTCAGCAGCCGGCAAGCGGCTGATCTGGTTGACTTGAAGAACGGAGCAAGGGATTTCTGTACGACACTGGCGACACCGCCATTCTGCCATCCTCACCCCCGTTTTTGCTACCATGGATCTCTCTTTCATCATCTTTTGATACGCTTTACGACTTTCGACGGACGCTTCCGTCCTTTCTTCAAGATGTTTTGGCAATACGGCGTACTACCTTCGTCTTCATCACCAGAGATGTTGTTTTACTTTGGCGAGCGACTCTATTCTGGACCGACGACCATACACTTGACAAAGTCGAGGATCCAAATAAGCAAATCTTTTCGGTGGAAAAGGAGACCAATCCAAATCGAGTCAAATCGAGAAATATACATAAAAAAGCGAGACATGTAGAAAACAGAGAGAGATAGGACCTTTTGAAGTGGGGGAGCTGAACTGCCATGTCCTCACCGCATACGAGGCGAAATCATACCTGCAGATTGAAGGCGTGTCTTCTTTGCTTCGTATCATGGGCCCGTTTCGTGCTACAGTTTTTGTAAATAAGGCACGAGGGCAACATGTGCGTGTCGAATCCCCCCCACCCATAAAGGAGCGAGTAAAGGAAGAGGGAAGATATAAAGAGGCAAGCCGACAAAGCGGAAACGCATAATATCGTGGAGCAAGCCTGATCGCCAACACGGGTAGATAAAACAGCACGGGCTGCTCGCCAAAGGTGCGGCCGCCCGTGGCCCCCTCCAACCCTCCACTTCCCGTGCCGTTTCCTTGTGCCTCTTTCGTGTGTCCCTGATATCTTCTTTTCATGGCTGCCTCTGCAGCTCAACCGGCGGTCCCATTGTCCACTGTCGGCTACTGTTTCCAACTCGGTCTTGGCTCCCCCCAGACCAACGGCTTCGGTCGATCTATCTTGTCTTTCCAGCTAGCATCGATGCATCAACACGACCCCTCTGCCAGTCCCTTGCTCACAGAACATAGTTTGCTGTCGCTGTCTGATAATGACACCCACTTACCTACATCTGACCCCATGGGCTGCCGTCTGCTTGAAATGCGATGGAGGCGGGACGGTTAATTTGGGCCAAGGGGGGTGTGGGATGCGGCGAATTGGGAGTGGGAGCGTGTTTGTGTGGTGCGACTGCATATGAGTAGAGCATCTTATTTATTTGCTCCGAAGGAACTGGTTGGGCAGAGAGGCCTAGTGTGAGATGGGATGTGCTATCGGGAACACCACTACGTTCTCTTCCCATGTCATCGTAAACAAGACGCCGCCACTGCCAGGCTTTTGCGTCCCGAGCGTTGTTGAGGCACAGCTGCATATTTACGTGTTTGGACGAGAGTGTGTGGGAGGATGTGTAAATTATAAATAAGGTGTGAACGAAACAGTGGTGAAGGCGCAAAGAGCATAACTATGTGACTGGGTGACAGGTCTTGAAAAACAACGCGTCTCTGCATATAAGATGCCGGAGAGCGAATGGCAGCCATGTCGGGCACCAGTCATTGACAAGACCATGAGCCGTCTGGCAGCAATGACGACGATGTAATTCAAAACAGCCGGGGAGCTCGGTGCAACGCTGAGTGAACAACACTCGCCTTTTACGGCCAAGCCTACGTCTGATAGAAAAGGACAAGACATGACGAGGCGGTGCGACTGATGCGCGGGAAGACAATCAAAAGGCACCCACTTTGCCACCAGCTACCAACCTGTTGATACACGCAAGGTTGTGTGGTACGCTACGTCTGAGTTGGCCTTGTCAAACCATACTTGCAGAAGCATACAGTCAAATCCCTACGAGACGGCCTTTTTACGACGTAATTAACAACGACAGGCGCACAAGGCTGACGGCCCAAGAGCTACGTGGGTGAGAAAGGCGGCAAACAATTTGAGACAAGAAGGGTGCCTCCGAAAAAAGAAATGTTGTCCTGGATGATGGACCTCAACTTTCACTTCTTTACACAGAAAGCCGCGGTGAGTAATAGGACGCTTCAATCTTCCTAAGTACCAAAATTGAAAAACACCATGGGAGCGCGGCGTAATTCAGAGTGTAGACCAGGAGTAACGCAGATGGGCGCAGAAAAGGGGCACCATGGGGGGTGTTGGTTTTGAGACGGAGAGAAGCAATGGCATGAGCGGATGCCGTCAGGAAAAAGACAAGGACATGTCGAGACAAGAGAGCTTGAAATAACAGCATCAAAGTGCAGTCGCCAATGCCCGTTTTCAACTCCTGTCTCGATGATCGTATCCCACCTTCCATCGCTTTGCTTTGTCCGGTCCGTCCCACTTTAAACCTAAAGGGAATGCGTTTGTCGAAGAAACATCGGATATCGCAGAATCACCGAGAGAACCTGTATTAGAAAAAGCTGTTTTTGCACTTTTTTTGTTTGTATCTTGTCTCGTTTTTCGTAGTTGCTCCTTTCCTTTCCTTTTAACTTCCTTTTCTGTTTGCTGGTATGGTAAAATAACATTGAAATCCGGTATAAAAATTTCCTACTGCCGAAAAGCGAAGCTGATGTCTCCTGTTTGTCGTCGTTTCGTCGTTTCTGTTTTGGTGGGCGGATGAATCGAAGAGGTTCGGGAGAAGTGCCTGCCTTTCGGCGAGAGAGTGGAAAGAGGAGCGGGATAAGTAGGCCGAGGGAGAATGGCGGAGAGTGAGTGAGAGAGAGAGAGTAAAGAAAGAGGGAAGAAAATTGGTCGGGGATGAAGAGCAAACCCAGAAAAACACAACGAGAAGAGTCAAGGTAAAGGAGAAAATCCTGAACTCCTTTCCATTTGTTTCGGAATGCCAAGAAACCCGTTACACAACGTTTCCGTCCCCACCTGCGTCAAAAGTCAAAGTCGTCGACCACCTTTTTTATCTTGAAAATTTGTCGTATTGTCATTTTCTTCTTTACTCCTCGGGAATGTCAATCTCGCCAGCATCGATGGCCTCGATCACGTCCTGTGGCGGCTTGCCGTCGACTTGGCAGCCGACGGAGAAGGCAGTGCCGAGAATCTCCTTGACAGTGCCCTTGAGCTCCTTGGCAAAAGACTTGTAGCGCATTGTCCGGGCAATGTCGATGACCTCGTCCAGAGGAATCGACTTGTTGTGCTTGATGTCCTTCTGCTTCTTGCGGTCCCGTGGGGGCTCCTTCAGCGCGCGGATGATCAGAGAAGACGCAGTCGGGACAACCGACACAGCGGCTTGCCGGTTCTGGATCGTGAGCTTGACGGTCACGCGCAGACCCTTCTGTAGTGTGTGTTAGCCACTGTATCTTTTGGAGTCTTTGAACCGTTGATTTCGTTGTGGTTCTCCTCCTTCACATCTTCAATCTCGATCCCTGCGCTTGTCTCCAAGTGTCGAAAACTCGGACCGCAACCATGCCGCGTTCTCGTGCAGCCTCCTTCCTCTCCATCGCGTCGTCAACGTACCCAGTCACCAGTGGCCTTGGCGATATCTTCGCCGACCTTCTTGGGGGACAGACCCAGAGGACCGATCTTGGGAGCCAGCGCCGAGGAGGCGCCGACCTCACCACCCGTCGCTCTCAGGTGGCTAATTCGCAAACGTTAGTATTCCCAGTCTTTGTTTTCTCTTTCTCGCTCTCTCTTTTCAATATCGTCGCGGATAGTCGTGGGGAAATCGTCGACAAGACGGCTTGTCGCTGGAAGGAGGTGGGAGGCAGGGAGCGGTGCATACATGATCTTGATCTCGTTGGGGTCGACCTTCGGCGCTGCATATTGTTAGAAGACGCTCGCAATTGGATGACAACATCGACTGTCGTCGACGATTAAAGGTCGACATGGATCGACGACAGGACCGAAATCGGGAGAGGAAGCAAGGATTGGGCTGGACGTACGCATTTTGACGGTTTGTTGTAACGAAAAAAATGCACTCTGGCAGGTGTGATGATTATCGTGGGAAGGTGAAGAAGAGCCGTTTTGCGGGATGGTCGACAACGAAAAAGAACGAGGAGACTGTAAAATCCTCAAATCGAAACGGGGGTGGTGAGGACCAGGGGGAAAAAAATTACTGCCAAAAAGGCTGCTGCCCTCCCAAAAAATCCGTCCGGTGCTTGCGATTTGAGGAAAACAGTGGGGCCCTGGCTGTTGCGTCGCCCAGTAGGCAAATCTGGCACAGAGAACAAGGGCGCAGGAAAAAAATTCTGTGCGGTCTTCAGGGCTGAGTGGGGTACAATAATTTTTGACCTTTGCCAAACCAGCCAATGAGGAACAATACTGCTTCTTGTAGCCACATGTGGCGTTGCTTATGAAATGACACGCTAACATGAACGTATCAGATCCGAAGCGGATGTAACACTTCTGTGCGGCCATACTCCCTCTACAAGAGCTTCATTTTTAAAAGGCTTGAAATACGAAGGCAACTCGTATGATGAATGAAACAAAATTAATCCTCCCGCTTATTTTTTTTTCCCGACTTCTACAAAGGAGGCTACAGGACGAAAAAATGAAAACGAAAACACAAGCAACACTTCTCTATACAAACCGCCAAGTGTCATCAGTTCGTGCCGCTCACAGCCAGCTTCATCAAATGGTCCATAAAGGTCTGCAGCGACACGTCGTCGGTGAAGATGGTCTGCGCTGTCTGGGCGCCGACGCCACCATAAGCACCCGTAGTGTGTGTCGTCGACGGGTTCAGCTTGGACAACAGGAAACGGGCCTGCGAGCCACCAGCGTCACAAACAATGAACCGAGGCAGAGGGAAACGATCCGTAATGAGGTCCTGTGGGGAGTTAGAAGACATGGCACAGCGGAATTAAAAACAACGTTACAAATCAAGGGCAGGGCAACATACTCTTGCGTCTTCCTTTGGCTGCTCCAGTAATGCGGCAAAGTTCTCGTAGCCCTCCTGGTTCTGGTACCCGGCTTTCCGCCACTGGGCGACGGTCTCGCCGTGGAAGATGAGGATGTGGAAGAAGGTGTCGAGGAGGAGGATGTGGGTGGGTTGGATGGAGGCCGAGTCCAGGAGCACGGGCAGGCCGCCGTCCTGATCAAAGGTGTACGAATCCAGGGTGGGCTGGATCATGACCAGTGAATTGCTGACGTCCTCATGGTTCAGCACGTGCCGATAGAACGCGGTCTCATCGGGCGAGTTGTTAAACACCTGCAGGAACTGGCTTCGCCGCAGATGGAACATGAATTGTGGGTAGAGAGTGAAGTTTTTCTCCAGGCGGAAGGAGGACGGGTCGTCTTTCCGGTAGTCGGCGAAGCGCGAGCACAGGCGGATCAGCATGCGGTCGACCCAGCGCAGGACATCCGGGCCGTCGTCGACCTCGGCCTTGAAGACGGCAATACGCGACATGAGCACGGCGGCCGCTTCCTGGTCGAACGAGTGGGCGAGGGTGGGGTCGCCGGCCGGCCCGCTGAGATTCCGGGCAATGGTGGTGACTCGGAGGTGGAACTGGCCGGACGAGTGCTGGTAGTAGGTCAGGAACTGCATCATGCCCTTCTGCGGGCCCTGCTGGATCTGGGACGGGCCGCCCTGGGCAATCTCAAAGTAGATGCCGTAGCTGGCGCTGGGGTCGATGCCGCACATCTTCCATGCGCACGTGTTGCCCATGCCGATCTCCGTCTCGCCCACCGACGTCGACTTCTTGTTGAGGGACACACCGTGGCCGATGAGGCCAGTGACCTTGAGCTCCTTTGTGGTCAGCACCTCGAGGACCGCGTTGAAGCCCATGAGCAGGTTGTCGTCGCCGTCCTTTTCAAATACGCGCACAAACGACTGCTTGAACATGGCGGACGTGAAGCTGTCCGTCAGGATCATGTGGCCACCCGTGGAGTTGCTCAGCCCCTTCATTTCGAGCAGACCGACCTGGTCCAGACAGCCGGCGAAGACGTCGATGATGTGGCCGTTGTGGGCGGTGCGCTTGGCCAGGTTGTCGTAGAACTTGAGGGCCTTCTTGTAGTTCTTGGCGCTGTCGCGGTCGATGTCGTGGTGCGAGCGGATGGGCTCACGCAGCTCGGGGCCGACGACCATGCCGGGGCCCTCGGTGGCCGGGCCACCGGTAAAGACCATGACGCGGGCGCCCGAGTTCTGGAAGGAGGACTCGAGCAGGCTGACGGCGACGCTGATGGCCACACCGGAGCAGCGCAGGCTGCGGCGGTCGTTGGCGACGGGCCAAGGGTCCTTCTGGAGCTGCTCGAGGGCCTTGGTGAGCTGGAACTCGCCCTGCTGGACGGGGAGCAGGAAGCGGGCGGCGGGGCCCAGGGGCATGTTGGGGCGGCCAGGCTGCATGCCTGGGCGCATGATGGGCTGGCCGAGGCCAAGCATTTCCTGGACCTGCTTCGGGGTGTACTCCTTGCTGCCACGGAACACGTAGGACTTGGCGCACTCGGCGTAACCGATCTCGTGGACTTGGGTCTGGGGTGGAGGGTGGTGTTAGCATAAGGGCGGCCCCCCTCCCAAATAAAAAGCACTCGTTATTGACTCAAAACAACGTACCATGGTGCCAAAGGTGATGAGGCCGACAAGGGCGTTCTCAGGCAGCAGGCTCAGGCTCATGACCAGCGACTCCTTGAGGGCCGCCAAGCTGTCCTCCTCCTGGCACATGTCAACAACATAGAGGAAGATGGGCGGGTTCTGGGCTGGGCGCGACAGCCGGTACTCGATGGTAGTGTTGGACGGGTGCAGCTCGGGCGGGATGGCGTTGGCAGTGATGTCCTTGTAGTGCGGCGGCAGCGGGTTGCGCGACAGACAAAAGGGACAGACCCAGAGGCGGGCACGCACGTCGACTTGGCTGTTGAGATTGGGTTTGGGGTTAGCATCATTCCTCCATGCCCACTCGTTGCGTTGCCAATCGCACTCACCAGAAGGGGTTGAGCACGGAGCGGCAGGGCTGCTTGCAGGTGACGGGCTCAAACTGCAGCAGCGGCGTGTCGGGCTTTTCCTTGAGCGGCGTGTAGAGGGCGCCAATGGGAACGACGAGACGCGATGCTTCCTGTACGCGAGACGATACGAAAGCACGAGCCGGTTAGCCAACGGCACATAAAATATCAAAGGGGCGGCGGTGCTGCGGATCAAAACAGCACCATGGCTGTAGCAAACTCACCATGCGCGTGCTAGGGAACACGTTCCAGCTCAGGCGGACACCATCGCGATCCTCGACCTCGCTCCACTGCTCCTTCAGAGCTTCGTAGTCCATCTTCAGCGAAGGGGCGGTGCGAGTCTTGCTTTATTTCACGCTCCGGTAGGCAAAGGGAGGGATGAATCCGGTCGCGGCGTGTGGCTTTGTGTGTCGAGCAACCGGACAGAGGGATATCGGCAGGCGATAGGCGAAGGACGAGACAGGTAGGAGAGCCGCGGTATCTTGAATCGGGCGACAATGTCAGGCGATGATGCGTCCACAGTTTCGTTTGAATCGCAAAGGGAGACAGAAGTCGAGCAGAGAAAAAGACGAGATGCAGCTGCAACGAGCGAGCAAACAGGAAAAGTGCAAATGGTAGGCAGCAATGGACGACGGACACTGCACCGGGAACAGGCTGCTGGGAAGCAATGGGACAAGTGTCTAGTAGGGTCGTGGGGAGCAGGAAAGGGGAGGAGGAGAGGCGGCGACGACAGCGGCGGTGATGGTTGGATGGCGATATTGTGTGTGGAGTGGGTTCCTTCCCTTGTTGGGCGGTCGAGGCCAATTTGGTCTTCTGGGCTGGACTCTGCTGGACTGTGCCATAAAGCTCTGTGTTGGTGTCTCTTGCCCCTCTTGGTGCAGCTCTTCAGGGGTGGCGGGGGCTGTCAACAGGGACTGTCAACAGAAGGCGCCAGCAACGTGGTATGCAGTCGTAGTTTGTAGGGGGGTAGTAATTACACAACAACCGTCGCTACAGGGGATCCAAGAGCTGTAGCAGAGTGGCGTCTGCCTGTGGCTCAGCAAATTCGGGCAGACAGCAAGGTGAGCTAAAAGTGGGTCTACAAACAAGCCAGCTGTTATCATTTTAGTGGGAAAGACACAGGGGAGGAAACGGGGAGGAAGGAGCGAAAGTCACATGTCCTGCTCTCCGAAGGGCTCCGCCAATCCCAATGGCGGGGGCAGCCCAGCCTCGCCTTGTCGTCGGACGGAATTTGGCTCGTCTTACAGGATGACTGCCAACATGCTTACGTGCTCTCACTTACACGACGACATCTGCCAAAGTAGTGCATGTTGTGTTTATAATTGCTCTTTTTTTGTTGTTTTTATACTCCGAATTGAAAATTTCCGATTGCATTACCAAAAGAGAACCACATGCTGCTCTCTCTGTAGGAGAGCACCGCCTCGACTAGAAATCCCACCAGCCGAACATACAGCAAGCTACAGCGTGCGGCTTACAGCAAGGGCTGGATGAAGGTGAAGGCCGTGTAGGCAGACGCCAGCTTCAAGGCCACATCGATGACATAGTGAGCGGTACCACTTGTTGTATTAGCAAAATGTTCTCGACAAGTCCGGCTACTGCTCGATCTTTGGACAAAGGCAGGCGCGCAGGGTAAATACGGCACAGGAGGCACAGAAGAACTTACATGTGACGGCCCTTGGGACCGTTCTTGACGTAGCCGCGAGCGTACAGGACACGGGCAATGGCCCAGGCGACGCCGGCGCTGGCGCTCAGGATGGGGAACCGGAGGCCACTGATGAAGAGGGCGCCCAGGAAGGTCGGCAGGTTCTCACTGAAGTTGGCATGGGCTCTTTGGGCTGTTTGGGGACCTAAGTTAGCTACTGACGCAACGCAACGCAGCCCTAGCCTACCTTTTGGGAGCAATAAAGGTGGCAGGGTAGCAGACTGGCGGAGGGCAGAAGGACAAAAACGGAGAGACATACCGCAGTTAAACTGGAAGGCGGCGTTGTCCTTCTGGGCGAGCTCCGCGCTGGCGTAGCAGTTGGGGTACGGGATCTTGGCGGCCTTGCGGTAGCTGCCGGTCAATATGGAGTGGTAGGCGTTGACGAAGAAGATGGTCGTGGCGGCGCCGAAGACGTAGCTATTTGGAGATGTGTGAGCTGGTGCAGTGCAACGTAACGATAATCGCAGTTGCAGGGAAACGGGAAACAGGGACGACAAGAATGAGGCCAAACAGACAAAGCAAGAGCGAGTAAACAAATGCGAGAAAGGACCTACCCATATTCGGCCGGGACTTGGATGGTAAGAGACATGATGCAGCTTTTGGAACGTATGTACAATGCTTGCTGGGTTGCAGAACAAAACGAGATGCTAGTTGAATACTGAAGATGGGCAAAAGGTAAAGAAGTCCAAGAACCAGATAAAAAGAAAGAGTAGCAAACAAGAAGCAGAAGTCAACCTCGGCCTAGAGGGAGTGGAGGGCTGGCCGGCTGTTTAATACAGAAGATCAATTCGACGACATGGAGGCCACAAGGGGCGTCTATCCGCTCTCTTGCCCCATGTGCCGAATGAAGAGAAGGAGCCCCGAAATATGAAAACAAGTCTTGTCTGTGCGGCCATCGATTTCGCAAACCCCTAAAGGGACGGGTCGAGCTACTGGCTCGCCCTGGTCGCGTCGGGGCATTCGCTGGTTGAGATTTAGCGAGCCGCCAATGGCCCGTAGCGCGTAGTACGGGTTCAGGCATAGGCTTCAGGGTGGCGTAAGTGCCTCTTAGAAAGTTGCGCCGCCGAGTGTACGACGAGGCTGTCTCATGCCTTGCTGTATAATATAAGAATGACAGCTTGCTCTTATTAGAGACCCGAATGCCCTCTCCTCTGCCCGTTATGTTCAGACGGCTTCATATTGTGTTTGTTCCTCGTCGCTGATCGCTTGGTGCTTTGTTTTGCAGTCGTTTACAGCAGGGACATATATTCGCCCGAATCGCCGACGGGGCGGACAGTTTTTGCTCTTGCCTAATCTGGCGTTGGCAACTGAGACGGACGTGCTCTGGGATTGCCCTGAAAGCCGCCAGACTTGCAGTGTGCTCCTGCCGCTGTCTCCTCACGGCACGCGGTTCCAGAGCAAAATGGAACACCGTAACAGGGGTCTGTCCCGGATGCGGAGACAAGCCAAAAGCCTTCTTTATACTTCCGTGTTTCCGCCGCTCCAGTTTAAATTGGCATTGATTTTTCAGCAAGGCAGGAAAAGTCTCCGGGTGAGAGATGTGTGGTTCGGCAGATGTGTGCGATGTTTGCCAAGTGTATCGTCTCACAAGCTGTACGTGAAAAAAATGAGCGAAAAAGGGGCAATGCGATCGAATGAAAAATATCAATGCTAAATACAGCATCTCGCGATAGCCAGGGACAAGGCTGTGATGGCAAGCTAGATAATGACCAGGCTACGGCAACGTGTCACTCGAAAACCTTAAATCGACAGTGCTTATTCGCTCCGTCTGGAGCCTCGTTGGCTGGCATTGCCGCATAAGCACAACGGGCGCAAATGGCAACTCCAATGGCGTGCTTACGGACACGCCTGGCGCCATCGCAGCGCACCCGTACTGCCCGTCCAATGCCTGGTCAGGTTAGGCAATGTTTTCCAGCACCAGGCTCATCCCGCTCAGTCATCATCTGATCATCCAGTGCACCGCTCGTTCGGCGGACGAAATTCCAGCCCCAGCGCGTCAAACACACGCCGCTCCGCTGTCAGCATATCCGGCGCAGGGTCGCCCCCATAGTACCCTTCCAAATCCACCACCGATCCGTCCGTTCTGCTGCGCGCGCCGCTGCTGTCGAAGCGCAGGCCCTTTTCGTACTTGCAATACCGCCGCAGGTCACGTTGAAACGTCGTTCCACTGGACCAGCCGAGCACGGCGCACCCGACTGTCTTCCACGGCGAGACGATAATGTCCACCCGGCGGTGTGGGTTGGTGTTTTTTCTCTTCGCTGGTTCCGCGTTTGTTTTGGGGTCCCTGTCCCCGTCTTCCGTTTCCATCGGCTCCTGCCAGACCACCAGTGCTTTGTCGAGTGTGTCGAACCCAACGCCACCGCCGCCGCCGCCGCCGCCTTGCGAGTTGAGGTTGTGCTTGGGCGCATTCCCTTTCCAGCTCACCGCCTCTTGGCCGCGCTCCGAGTTGGCTGTGCTGAGCGTCAGGGTATGCGTTACCAGGCCGGCCTGCTCAAGCGACAGAACAAGCCGTCCAATGAAAAGATGTGTCGCCGCCTCGTCTGGGTGGCTGATGAGAATGTCGACGTCGCCGCTGAGCTCCTTACCCCGGCGGTAGCCGCCCACAATCACCATCTGGAACCCCTCCTGCAGGTTGGTGGCGTGCTGCAACACCCGATCGGCAATGGCTTCGACTTGCACGCGCGTCAGCGGGTCCTGCAGTTCGTCGTAGTACTTGACGCCAATCTGCTGCACCCGCGTCAGCTCCGCCCAGCCGTACTCGACCACGTCGTCGAGGTCCCGCCAGCCCTTGTTGTAGAATGCGCGTGCCGTGGTATCGGCCACGCCCCAAATGTTGTAGAAGAGACGTAGGACCGCTAGCCGCGCGTCGGTCTCGTCGGTCTCGGCTTCACGCACGTGTCCACCATTGGCCTGGAACTCGCGGAACAGCTCGGCCGTCTTGGGCCCGCACCCCGGCAGGCGGCTGACTTCGCGGGGCGTGGACAGCTTGTACGGGTAGGCGGCGATCGTGGCAATGGCTGTCGAGTACGCCCGGATGCCAATCTTGTCGCCCGTGAGCTGCCTCGCCACGCGGATGGTCTTGAGCGTCTCGACAAATTTGTCGTTTGGGCAGTGCACGGGCGTTGACCGCTGGCACGAGTAGGTGGTGTGCAAAAAGTCGGGGATGGGTGGCAGCGTTTGCATCTCGTCCACGTCCGACGTCGACTGCCGGATCAATGACGGCCGCGGCGGTGGTGCTGTGGTGCCGAGCTTGGTCCTGCGTGGCGACCGGAAAGGCGCGCTGCTGTGGCCGCCAGCAGCCACAGCGTCGGCCTGTGCGCGCAGCAGGATGTCGTCCGACCTTGGCACTGGGGATGAGAATGTGGACGGCTCTACCGTCGGCTCTGGCTGCACCCTACGGCCTTCGTAGGCCATGTATCCGTCGTCCAAAGGGAGGACCTCGCCACGAGCGACCGAGTCGGTAAACCAAGAAAGCTTGACTACTTTCAGAATGGGCTCTGGTGGTGCTACAACCTGGACGCCGTCGTCGTCCGACGAGCTCGATATGACGATCGGTACCGGAGATCGGCCGCCGAGCTTCCTCCGTTTTGAAGCCGGAGGGGCAGCAGCCGGCGTTGGCGCAGTCCTGGCCCTCTTTCCGGGCTTTCGCAGTTCAATCGTCGCAATGCCGAGGCGCCTCAGCTCAAACTGAGCTCTCTCTTTGTTCGACAGCGTGCCCAAAAAGATGTCCGCTTTGCTTGTGTCGGCCGTTAATGATGGGATCTGTTTCTGCAGCTTTTCAAGCTCGTCTTTCGGGAGGCGGCCTGGTAGCAAATATATGCTAGGGAAGGAGAGATTGCCTGCCATTGTGTCTTGATGCATGGCGTCGCACACGCGGTAGGTCTCTCAGCGGTATCCCTTGTCTCGAGACAGGTGGGATGCCTTCACCGTCGT
Source organism: Sporothrix schenckii 1099-18 (assembly GCF_000961545.1). NCBI lineage: Eukaryota > Fungi > Ascomycota > Sordariomycetes > Ophiostomatales > Ophiostomataceae > Sporothrix > Sporothrix schenckii. The sequence goes on from NW_015971148.1 coordinate 3,934,862, forward strand.
CATTTTCAAGTGCCTTTGTCTGGGTCCAACCAAAATACGGCAACGAGGCAGATGGCGGGAAGTGCGTTATGTAGGGGTGCAGAAGTTGAAAGGATGGTTATTCTCGACCAAACACGGGTTGGAACAACATCTAGAGCAATCACGAAGCGTGCAGGTTGTGGTGTCCTACGTCAAGGATATAACGACTGAAAGACATTGGTGACGCAGATGTGTCATTCGTGGGTCCGACTACGACTAGTGAAGGGGAGAAATGCCCTCCAAATTAATGCTTCCAGGAGGACATGTTAGGTCAGTCCAGGTACATTCGTGCATTTTAGCGGTTTATAGTGGACTGCTAGGCCCACGCCAACAATTATCCGCTAAACCGGCAGAAGCTAGATAGTGGTGCTTTCCCCCAGACCAACTTGTATCTTGTGTTATTCCGACGATAGTAGTTCCTGTTTGGCAGTTGCAAACCGGCTGTTTTACGCAGTCGCGCCTTCCCCGCGAGTATTTCTTGCCTCAGTCGCAGCTTCTGTAAATGCCCCCACCCCTCAAAACGTACAAGGCAAGAGCAAACGCGCGTTTTGTAGAGAGGCAGGCCCCCAACTCTTTCGTAGGGAAGGAGAAAGCAACTCACTCTCGCCTCAGCCGTTGTAGCCACCAAATACGACACAGCGCGTCAACAGTGCAGTCATCCGGAATATTCGCTGTGGCGCCCTCTTGCCGTGTGCTGTTGGTCTGTTTTTGGCTAACCCAATCCACTCTTTTGGGGTCTCCACTTTTCCTGCGCAGTATTTTGCCTCCCTTCTTTTCTCACTCTTCGCTCTTCCTCCTCAACCTTTGGCGTTTGTTTCTGCTGTCATACTCTCCTCCATCGCCATCATCGTCGAAGGAAGAACAGGACAACTCACACGATCAATCGCACCAAGAGCAACATGGCGAGCACAGCAATGGACTACGAGCCCACCAACGGTGAGCGCTTCGAAGGTGCGTTTTGTGGCCTTTTTGGGGCTTGTTTTGCAGGCTGTTTTTTCTTGTTTTGGGACGTTTTTCGCGATCCTTGCGTGGCACATCGCCACTGCAAATCGAAACGACGACGCATCACGTCTTCTATCACACTCATCTTATTATGTCTCTCACGCTTCAAATGCTAACTGCCATCCAGATGACGGTGCTCGGTACGAGCGCGACGAGCAGCGCAGTGCTTCGCCGCGTCGCGACGAGGGCCAGGAGAGTGCCCCCCGGCGTTCTGCTTCCCCTGGCACTGCCGGCGACAGGTACGATACGTTTCCCGCATCTTTCCATTCCATGGCATTCGGCGGCACTCAGTCTAACGATATCTTCGTCGCAGACCCAAAGACAATGGCGGCTCGCGTTCCGGCGATGCCGATGATGACGGTGCTGTCAACCCCGGCTCCAACCTTTTCGTGACCGGTATCCACCCGCGCCTGTCAGAGGCTGAGGTGTCGCGCATGTTCGAGAAGTACGGCGAGGTTGAAAAGTGCCAGATCATGCGCGATCCCCACAGCAAGGAGTCGCGTGGTTTCGGCTTCGTCAAGATGGTCACGTCGGAGCAGGCCGATGCCGCTAAGGACGGCCTTCAGGGCGAGGTCATCGATGGCCGCTCGCTCAGCATTGAGAAGGCCCGCCGGGCCCGCCCCCGCACCCCCACCCCTGGCAAATACTTCGGTCCCCCGAAGAGAGGTATGTGACCGGCACTCTCTGAATTGATTTCCGTGTCTTGTTTTGTTGTCTTGTCACGCGACACTTGACTAACATTCTCGTCATCATAGACCCCCGTGGTGGCGGCCGCTACGATAGAGGTGATGACCGCCGCCGTGGTGGTGGTGGCGGCGGTGGTGGCGGTGGCTACGGTGGTGGCTACGGCGGTGGCCGTGACGACCCTTACCGGTACCGTGGCTACGACCGTCGCTACGAAGAGCGCGGCGGTGGATACGACCGCGGCTACCGTGACGACCGCGGCTACGATCGTGGTGGTGGCTACGACCGTGGCTACGACCGTGGTGACCGCGGTGGCGACCGTGGTTTCCGTGATGACCGTGGCGGTTACGACCGTCGTGACCGTGACGACCCTTACGGTGGCAGCAACGGTGGTGGCCGCGGCGGTGACCGCGGCGGTGACCGCTACGGCCCTCGTGAGGACCGTGACCGTGGCTACGGTGGCGGTCGCGAAGACCGTCGTGGTGGTGGATACGACCGCGGTGGTGACCGCGATGGTCCCCGCTCTCGCGACCCTGCTCCCGGCGGCCCGGGCGGCTACGGCGACAGTGCTCCCCGCGACCGCGATTACGGCCAGCGGTACGACACCACCGACCAGAACGCTTAAACGTTATACGTGTCAAACATCTGCGCTAACGCATCTCTTGCGCTCTCCAACAGGGCTTAAGTGTTCCGTTTCCGATCAACTGCTGTGTCGCTTTCGAATAAAATAATCCAAAAAAAAACTTAATTGCACGAATGTAAGCCCTGATTTGGCTCACGCAACCCAACTCCCAGCCCTGTCCAACAAACATCACCTGTCTGGACAACGCAATTGCACTACGCGCTTTATCATATTCTCGTCTCTTGTTTATTTGCACACTGTACTATTTTCTATTTCCTTTTTCTACCCGACACTCGGTTTCCGATCAATTTGTCATCAAAATTTTCGAAGACGGGGATGCGTTTACGAGTTTCTTATTTGCGGTACTTGTCTCTGAATACGGAACTGAGTAATAGGCACGAGACGGCCAGGCATAACATGTCCTCGACTTGCAAACGGCAGATTCACGGCTTCGCTTATAACTTCGGTTTCTCACGTGGTCCTGGTTTATTTTCGACGCATTTGGTTTCCTTTCTTGATTTGTTATCAGTTCTGTTTTTTTTCTTTCTGTTCTCTGTTTTCTGGTTTTCTTTTTCTTTTTTTTCGCCACTTACTCTGTTCTTTCGATTTCAAAGTCACGATCAGCGGACCATGGCATCCGCAATAAAAGGGGCGATATTTCTTTTCGACATGAAAGCAGATAGTACGGCGGACAAAGAAAGCAGCAGCAGTAATTCAAGAAGCAAACGTCAGAGCAGCAAAATCAACAAACGCAGCACCGATCAGAGCAGCACACAGAAAGACAGAAACGCAGAACCGCAAAACCGCAGCGGCAAGGATCAGCAAATGTCAGCAAGGCAGCTTTTGTTCTTTTTTTATATCCTAGTCGTCGTTCCATCAATTTTCAACCTCGTCCCATGGAATGCCAGTACCTCGCCCCAGTTCAACCACGCGTTCGGCGAATATTCTTTAAGAGCTTCTTCCCGCGCATCCCAGCCCAACCACCTTCCTGGCCTCTCGTTGCTTGCCGCCTTCCCCCAGTTTTGGTTTTCGCTCGCTGTCCTTTGACATTCTAACCCCCTCCCCTATCCCGCCTCGTCGCACTTTTCCGGCCCCATGTCACTGGTCGCGTCTTTTATGGCCCTTGACTGTACGAATATGTGTACGAATATCCGAATATGTGTACAGTTTCTCGCCTAATGGCTCGCCGCATTGAGCTTCTCTATTTCCAATTGCCATTCGATATGCCCTCCGTCCGTCAAGACTGTTTGCACAGTGCACAGTCGTCGTTTTCGTTCTCGTCGCCAAGGCACTTTTGCCTGTCACCTGTGGCTCACTTAATCTTTCAAAATCAAACGCACCTGTGCCACCCAATCCGCCCTGCACGTAGCCGCCAAACAATAAATTGCGGAAAACCAACTCTTTTCATCGCCCACAATAACACGCCATAAACGTCATTTTTTTGGTTCATTTTTTTCTGGTTCTCCTTCTCACCGCCAGTTTCTAGAATCCCAAACAAACGCCCGTTGTCGTGATTCAGAAACCTCCGCATCGTGAAGATCAATACAGCCGGCTCTGGGCCACCCTTTCACCCCATCGTCTTATCCTCATTCTCTCTTCTTTCGCCCGGTGTCACCCATAGGCGTGGCCAGCAAGCCTCGTTTTGTCTCTGCCGCTCCTGTTGGTTCTCTCCCGTTTGTCACAATTGGTCGCACTTTTAACCAACATTGCCCCTCATGCCGACGAGCTGTCATACAGCCGCAACACACACAGCCAACATGCCCCGCGCCTGTGAAAATGGATGCATGACAGACGGCACATAGTAGACGGCAAACGGCAAACGGCAGACGCCAAAAAAGCGAAGCAAATAAGTACCTTTTGTCGCTCCTGCACAGCAGCAATCCATGCCGTGAGGATCGGCCAATAAACTTCCGAACGTACGCGGCCGCGCGGATGCACGTCACTACTTTTATATATTTTTTGTTTATCACCACGGGCGAAACATGTGAATTTGTTGTCGATTATACGCCGACGTTTGGCAGACACCTCTCAAGCTTGCAGCCTACAGCACACAATCACGGGTACTCGTTGCGATCGCCTCTGACAAAGAATAGTCACACAAACCGGCAGAGACCCGCTGTGACACTAATGCACACCTCCCTTTTCTTTTTTTTGCCATTTTCCGTATATTATTGGTTACACTAACAAGACAGGTTGATATGCATCCTCGCCTCTTCGGGGAGGACCAGGTAAGACAAACGCTTTGGGGCGTGTTCGTCTCCCAACAGCACGAACGCAATTTACCACGTCTCATCCCATACCCAAACGAAACCCACTGTCAAGTTGACATGAGACTGAAAAAGCTGTCTCTTCCTTTTTTTGCGTAGCAAATACTGTAGCAAGTGGCTATGGTCTACTTTGTGCTCTTGTCTGTTTCCAAAATCACCCAAAAGGTAGGTTCTTAGTCTGCCTTTAGCGACTTGGCAGTATTAGAAATGAACTTTTTGTGGTAATCAATCTACTATCATCTATTTCTACCATGCAATGCTATATGCTGTATTACGTGTGTATGTACGTGAGTAACGAATATGGGGCAACATTAGGAGGAAGCGGTATATCACGACGCGAGAGGGCTGTAGCATTAGCCGTTTTTACAACTCCACCGGCCACCGCCGCCGGGTGGTGGCACCGTACTTGTAGAAAACAACGGGCAAGGGCGTCATCACCAGTGCAATGACGGCCAGCACAGTGTTGCCGACGCCGTAGTCGAGGGCGGCATAGAGGGGCGCGCCGGCGAGAGGCAGAAACGCGCCCATAATAGACATTGCGGTCCGGTTGGCGGCGACGGCCGAGGCGGCAAAGGGCGTGAAGGCGTCGACCAAATAGGTGACGACGGGGATAAAGATGCCAATGATACCAATACCAAAGAACAAGAGGCTGATGACGGGACAGGACCAGTGGACTCGTTCCTGGATGGACCAGCCGTACCAGAACAAGGAAATGGGGACGCAGGCGGCGTAGTAGACGCAATGGGGCAGGCGCATTTCGGGTTCGTAGACGCCATTGTTTTGTTTTGTGAGCTTGGCAATGGTGCGGTCGTTTGTGGCCATGATGAGAGCGAGGCCAAGCTAAGCTGTTAGTTGGGGGTGGAGGGGGTGGGAAGGGGTGACAGGGCAATATGCCGAAACGACGAGGTACTTACAATCATGCCGATGCCGACTGTTGGGGTTCTGTCAGCACTCTTATGATTGTAATATGGTTATTCTGCTGGGTCTTTGGAGAACGTACACGGAGCATAGGCGAGACCGGCGATGGAGACGTTCCAGCCGTACAAATCGCCAAAGACGGCCGGGATGGTGGTAAACATGAGGTACAACATGCCGTACATGGTGGCAATGTAAAAGGACAGCAGTGATGCAATGGCCGAGCGCGTCAGCAACTTGATAGGGCGGATGATGCTGCGCAGCAGGACGTCACGCGTACTCGTCTTGCGGTTGAGCAGAGGGTAGAGGTCGGCCCGGCCCGAGGACTTGCGCATGCGGGCCGCCTTTTTCTGAAGGACGCGGGGCGCGTACGTCTCGGGCATATACAGAGTAAGGCCGGCATTGGTGGCGCCGGTGACAATCAACAGCAGCCAGTAGGTCCAGCGCCAGTTGAGGTACTCGACGATAAAGCCGCCGCAGATGGGGCCGATGGCAGGGCCGACGCTCTGGGCCATGGTGATGAGGGACATGGTGAAGGCGCGCTTCTCGACGGGGAACAGGTCCGCCACCATGGCCGGCGCAATGGTCATGACGGCCGAGCCGCCGATGCCGGCAAACAGTCGCATGACAATGAGGGCGGGCATCGAGGGCGCGAGGGCGCCACCGAGCAGCCAGGCGTTGAAGAACCAGGTGGCTAGAATGACGACAGGGTAGCGGCCGTACACTTCGCTCAGAGGACCCAAGAACAGCGGGCCAATGGCGTAGCCAAGGACATAGATGGTGACCATGAAGGAGCCGACAATCTCCGAGGACTCGTGCAGCTCGGCCATGGTTGCAGCGATGCCGGGGGCGACCATGGAAGAGGCCAGCGGGCTGAGGGTCGAGATGATGCCCATCATGGTCATGATGTAGTATTTTTTCCAAGCGGAGAAGTTGCGCGGGTTGGCCGGGTCGTCGAGCGAGTCCCAGCCGACGAGGCCGTGGTCGGGGTCCATCAGCGCCAGGGGTTCGGCGGTGATGCCTTCCGTGGCCGTGACGGTGCCGTCCGAGCCGTCCGAGCCGCTGCGGTTCCGGTTGTAGTCCTCGAGGGCGGCCATAGCCATAGCGTCGTCATTGTCGAGCTGGCGCCCATCGTTTTCGGCAGACGCCAGGACGGACAACGCACGTTTTTCGGCGCGAGCGAGGGAGTGGCGGGGCATTGCTTCGTTTTGTTTTTCAAGGTCGATGTCCGGGTCGATGTCGCTAGCATGTTTTGTGCATTGGAGCATACTTCTTGCGTCTGGTCGTGTTTCCCTTTTTGTGTTTGCTGGTAATGGTGACGAGTCTGCCTCTGTTTTCTTCCGTAAGAACCACATGGCGACAACGTGCACCCCTGTGTGCGGTCGTCTTGATGTTTATTTCGAGATATCAGGCGTCCACTCTGTCGAACCTGAGAGTCTGAGACGACAATGTAAGTGAAGTGAATGGATCTAGAGAATATCCAGTTTGAACTTAACTGACCGGGTCGATGTGGTTCGAAGGTGATAAACGAAATAAAACAAGAAAGAAAGACAAAAGAAAGACAAAAGACGGTAAAAGACTGAAGGAAAGAAACGGAACAGTCACCGTCACTCACAGTCCCACTGCTCAGCTGCTCTGCCAGCACCAACAATCTTCATATCGACGTAGTAGAGTATTTTTTCCGTTCCTTTCTTTTCTTCTTTTCTTGGTCGTCTTGCCTCCACTCCCACTCCCTCCACTCCCTCTGCCGTGCCGAGTAGCCACGCATAGTATATAAGCGGTCGTCGTGGCCGCCCATTGACCGAGTCGGGTCTAGTGGCAGACGCCCCGGATGATGAGAAGCGTAGCGCGGCATACTCTTGGTCTTCGAGTGTGGGGCCGCCCGGGCCATAAATACCCCAGCCCCGTACCACCGCTACGGCAAGTGGTCAGTAGTTACACCCCAGATGTGGAGGCAGGGACGGAAATGCAACCCATGTCGTGGTTAAGTATCCGTTTGTTCTCATGACTGTGTTTTGTACAGGTCCCATTGGTTTTGCTCTGGCGGCGCTTCTGGCATAACCGTGCTTGCTCGACGACACTGTCGTAATGGCTTCGACTCTCCCTCAAACCACTGACTCGCTTTTCATATGCGTGCTTCTGGTGTCCTTGCGCCGTCGGTTTGACTTGTCCCATTGCATATTGCATCTAAGATCGCCTTGACAGAGGATGCACATCTCCGGTAGAGCTCGGCCGAACACTGGACACATGGCCTAGAAGTGTGCCAGGAGACTGCACCTTCTGAGGGCCAGAGAAGCGTCCCCGTGTCTTTGTCCAGCATATCTGATGGACAGAAGTGAGGACCTAACGTCGAGAGTTGTCAAGAATGAGACGCGACTCTGCGAATCTTCGCAGCATGATTGCGAAAAATATGTGCTCCAAGGATTTCGACTGTAGCCACCGGTCGACTGCTCGGCAGCCGAGGAAAGACAAGGTGACTATGCTGTCACCATGCCGCGACGGACAGCGGCACTTCCGCCTTGCAGTTGTGAATACGTTGTGTATAAAACGTTTTGTTTGTATTCAAAACAAGACGCAAGGCTGTTTCGATGCCTCCTTCCCCAATGGCCAGGCTCAGTAAGCTCGACCTTCAGATGTCACTGGGTCACGCGTTGCGCCCCGCTTTTAACAGCGCCTGTTTAATGGTTTTCTGGTGCCTAGGGCGCGTCGCAGAAAGGCAAGTGCGACACGCTGTCCGACATCGATAGCAAAAAGCGAACGAAAAGAAATAGAAAAGACAGAAAAAAACAACATCCAATCACGACGGCGATGGCCAACCAGCTTCTGCCTGCTCGATGACTTATGACTAACGACTATAAATGCTCGAAACGGCCTCGACAAAAGGGCCCGCGTCTCCTCCGCTCCCCAAGTAAATGCTACATTGCGGCATCCGACGAGCCGCTCGCATCGTTTTCTCTTCTCCGCAACGGCTGCTCCTCTCCACCGTCCATTCTCAATCACACATCTCCAAGATGCCCTCGCCCGCCGCGGCGCCCGCCAAGCGCAAGATTGCCGACCGTGGCAGTTTGGTGGCCACCGGCGCCAACAGCAACGCCCACGACCCAGCCATCTCTCCACCCCCCACAAAGCGCAAGACCCAGGCCTCCGTCTCCAAGACTGTCGTCGCCAACTTCTTCACGCCCGCCTCCCAGAAACCGAAGCCGCCGAAACCCCCGCCGAGCCAGGTGACGTGGGAGGAGCGGGCTCCGGCCGAGGGCCAGCCCACCAGTCTGCTGGTGGCCACGTTCGGGGGCGGGGCACGACGACAGCCTATCATCGCGCCGATCAAAGTCGCTGCATTCGACCTCGACTCCACCCTGATCACGACCGCCTCGGGCAAGAAGCACGCCGAGGGCGCGGGCGACTGGACCTGGTGGGACCGGCGGGTGCCGGAGCGGCTGCGGGCGCTGCACGACGACGGGTTCCAGGTCATCATCTTTACCAACCAGGGCGGCCTGGCCTTGCACCCGGATCCCAAAAAGGATGCGAAGAAGAAGAAGAACGATACACAAGACAGGGTGGCCGACTTCAAGAAAAAGTGTGCGCTGGTGCTGACGGACCTGGGTCTGCCGGTGACGCTGTTTGCGGCGACGGGGAAAGACCGGTTCCGCAAGCCGAGAACAGGCATGTGGGAGGAGATGGTACAAGACTTGGGGAGTCGCATGGCGCGCCACGAAAGCGACAAGTCCGCGAGCGCCACCGAGGACAAACAGGACAAGGTGGGCGCCGGCGCGGACCAGACGCAGGACGCAAAGACGATCGACATTGACAACAGCTTCTTTGTGGGCGACGCCGCCGGCCGTCCGGCCACCGTGCGCAATGGCAAAAGTGTCCCCAAAGACTTCAGCTGCAGCGACCGCAACCTGGCCGCCAACGTGGGCGTGCGCTTCGAGACGCCCGAAGAGTACTTTTTGGGCGAGGCGCCGCGGCCGTTTACGCGGACGTTTGACCTGGACGACCACCCATTCGAGGATCCGAGTCCAACAACGGCCACGACCACAACAGCGGCAGGCCCCTTTGTCAAGGGCACCGCCCCAGAACTGGTCGTCTTCTGCGGCCCACCCGGAGCCGGCAAGAGCACCTTTTTCCGCACACACCTGGCGCCGCTCGGCTACGAGCGCGTCAACCAGGATACCCTCAAAACGTAGGTCCGCTTCCGCCCGCACCCGGGACCATGTTGTCTCCTTGGTAAACCGTCTTGTCTAACACACAACACCCTCTGCCCCAGAAAAGAAAAGTGCCTCAAGGCTGCGGCGGCTCATCTTCAGGGCGGCGCCTCTGTCGTCGTCGACAACACCAACCCGGATCCGGCGACACGTGCGCTCTGGGTCGACCTCGCCAAGAAGGCCGGCGTGGCCGTTCGGTGCGTGTGGTTCACGACCAGCCCGGCCACGTGCGAGCACAACGACGCGGTGCGCGCGCTCAACAAGGCGCTGAACCCAGACAACCGGGAGGCGCTGCCTCGCATCGCGTTCAACGGCTTCTTCTCGCGCTTCCGGGAGCCCAAACCGGCAGAAGGGTTTGCCGACATTACCCAAGTGGCCTTTGCCTTCCGCGGGACCGCGGCTGAGTATGCCATGTGGGGGAAATATTGGTTGTAGACAGATCCAGGGCATACGAAGTATTGTGCTGAGAGTGGCAAATGACACGAGAAAAAAAAAAATATGTTTAAAATAATTTTGATATTTTTTTTTGAGAAAAGTGGCATAAGATCTTTTTTCTAAGAAGACACACTGCCTGCGCCGGCTTTATATGTGATGGGTATGGTGTATGAATATATACAAAGGAAAAACTGAAACAAAAAAAAATCTATCTACTCATAAAGGAATGTCGGGGGGATACTATATAAAAATGGGTATCTTGGGCAGAAAAAACAACAACCTTTTTTCTGTTCAGAAGAAAGGTCTGCCGCGAGGCGTGGTCTCATGACAACAGAGCCGGGCCTGGGCCATTTGCATATCCAAAATGCAGGCCAGTCAACGACTCCGTACTACTGTCTCCTTCTCTCTTTCTCGTTCGTTTTTGTCCTCCAATCGCGTGACAAATTCATTACCTCCGCTGCGTCACCGTTTAGTCGTGTGTTTTCATGATTTTTTTTTCCTTCGCGTCTGTGTCGTGTTGGATTTTGTGGTATAAGTTTCGGGTTTGTCGTCATTATTAAACATTCTCGCCGAAAACGACGATATCGAGTAAGGGTCATAGTGTCATTATTTGCGGTGACGGACACGGTCAGCCAGACCGCGCAAAAACCGCGACATAGCGTGCTTCTCGCCGTGCGTGCCTGAGGGACCCGGAAAGCCGGGCACACCGTCGCTGCGCTCCATGTACTCCACGCGATCCATGGGGCCAACAATGTCCTCGTCGCCGAGTCCGGGGAACTTGCCCTCCGCGTTGTCCAGGATCTGTGGGATCACGCACGACACGTCGTGGTGCTGAACAGGCGGTAGCATGCCGGGCGTCGCTGCGCACTCGCGGGCATCGCTGCCAGCGCGTGTCAGGACATTGGTAATATGCACTGTCGCAGCCTGGTGGGCGCGCTGCCACTCACGCTCCGTCTCCGCCCACTTGGCCTCGGTCAGCATGTATGTGTTGGACGTCGTGCCGTAGTGCTCGCCCGTGCGCACAAGGTGCTTGGCGTAGTTGATGCGCGCCTGCGCCCAGTCCTCGCACAGCGCATGCAAGGCCTGGGTGTCGGTCGTGTCGTCCTCAGCCAAGTGGTACGGCTTGGGTAGGATCGTGTAGTTAGCGTGACCCAGACGATCGCACCACTTGTCGTGTGGCTCCTGCGCAACAGACACCGGGACTGAGATCGGCGCAGACGTCGCTGGTGTAACCGCCGAGGCTGACGCATTATGTACGTTGCTCGCACCAAAGGGTACGTAGAACGAGGCCGTGGAGAATTGGCGGCGCAGAGGCGGAGGCTGCATTACTTCGGCCGGAGACGTGGGGGCTGTGGCTGCAACACTGATCCCGAGGCCTGTAGGCGCTGTTGGCGATAGCGGCGACAAGGACATGGCCGGGATGCCTGCGTCCGCAACAGGGCTGGTAATGGGAAAACTGGAAAGACCATCGACGCCGGCAGGCGAGGTCACGGAAGACGCGACGGCGGGCGACTGAAGTGGCGAGGTCTGCAGCGACGGAGGCGGCAGGGGCGAAACAGGTTGCTGGCGCTGTATGGCACTGCTCTCGGTCATTAACGGTGGCAGCAAAGGCGTGGCGGCCTTGGTGCGGTCGCGCTCGAGGCTCGACAGAGAATCGTCCTCCGGCTCCTCGTGTGCTCCGCTGGAGGTCGGAAAGTGCTCGATGCTCTCTGTGCTACCGTAGTAGGAAGAAAGAGCAGGAGTTAGGATTGGCGCTGGGTCGAGGACCGGGGCCGGCTGGCCGGCCGACAGAGAAGACGACCGACTAGAGGGTTGGCGAGACAGCGACGGTTCAGAAGCCGGAGCGGCCATGAGATTCGCGTAGTTGTGCCGGGCAGTATGCGACTTGCTGCGCCACCGGGACAGTGCGTGGATGTGCGAGCCGAAGCGGAGGGTGAGACCGGAAAAGGCCGAGTCGTGTGTTGCATTGGATGCACGCGACATGACCGAAGCGGTGCTGCTGGCACGGTGGCGGTGTCGCTGAACAGAGGGCTCGTTGGCGGCGGCCTCTGAGTCACTGACAAAGCCGAGGTCGTAGATGAAGTCTTGCTGGTCATAGGAAATGTCGTCACGGCCATGTGAACAGGGCTCGTCACACAAGCAGCGGTAGAGATGCGAAGTGCGGTGAGATAATGTGAAGCTATCGCCATACTCGTGCTCCTCGGCAACACGCTCCAACAGATGCTCCTCTTTCACGCCCGGCAGCGGCCGCTTCACGGGGGGGCTCCCAGCCAGAGTCGCCGCACTAGCCGCAGCGACAACAGCAGCAAGGCCCGTGGCAGGGTTCGGTGACGCGGGACATTCAGAGACGGAGGGTGACGGAATCGATAGTGGCAGATCGAGCGACGAAGTCGAGCTTGAGTAGCGCAGGTGGCCGAGGCCACCGCTGCGGTGTGAGAAGGTGGGCGTGGCAGGCGAGGTGATGTCCGACATGGACGCGTTGTCGACAAGGAACAGGCCACCGTTGGCGTTGTTGGTGTTGTTGGCGCTGGCTTTGGCAGTTATACCGCCGTCGACCATCTCCGCGGTTGCATACTGTCCATCTTCCAGACGTTTGCGCCCCTCCACCAGCTGGGGGAGAACCAGGGGTTTGAGCTTGGCCGGCATGATAGAGCAGCAACAAGCAGCGTCGGCTGCTGCGTGTGCGCGTTGTGTGAGTAAAGAGGTCGCGTGTGTTTGTTGACTATTTTCTGCAGTTGGTGTGATGGGTCGTGAGGGTGGTGGTGTTTTATTTGTATTGCCTCGTAGCAGGCAAGTAGCTGCGCCCGAGGCGTTGGATGAACAACCACGGCAGGGGAAACGTCAATGAGTCGTAGACCGAACAATAACGGGCTTGGCCCCCAAACCCAACAAGACCAATATACCACCCGTCAATACAGCGGTCAAATAAGAGTCAATATAAAGAGGCGGTTCATAAAGCAATAGAAAATTGCCCGAGACGCGGGGTTTGGTCTTTCAGTGTTAAGCTGGTTTGTTGATTGTTGGTTGTTTGGTGGTTGTTGATGGTGCAGCCGGCAAAATAGCCAAGGTCGTCTTGAACGAGAAATGGAAACCAAAGGAACAAGTGGAAAGCAGTCTAAGGCAGCAAAGAAAGACGTGCGCGCAAAGCAACGAAGAAAAGACACTACCAACCCCAGAGTTCGTACGGTGCCTGCGTCTTATAGAAAGTTGCGATGGCAGCGGGCCGTTTGCGGGGGGGTGGTTCAAGACAGCCACAAACATCAAACCGTTGAAAGAGGCGTTCCGTTGTCGTCGAGCGATGAGTCGTCGAGGGCGGCAGCGTAAAGGGAATGCAAAGCGGATACGTCGCAACGGGATATGGGATTGGGTTCGTTCGTTTGATGAGGCGGTCTCCTCCAGCGTTTGATACGTTTTGATACGTGGTTCGCCAGAAACGTCCAGGGTAGGAAAGCGAGCCAAAAAAGTGACTTGGAGTCTTTGGAATGATGCCAGACCACGTGTAAGTCGTCGGGCAGCCGCTATACTTGCTTGCCCTCTATGTACGTTGCTGCTCTGTTTTTCTTTCTTTTTTTTTTCTTCGTCTGTCTTTTGCTCTTCTCCTTTTATTGAGTCGTCGATTGCTTGGCTACTCGCTTCAGGCCCATTTGAATTCGAAGCGCGCGTGACGAACTGAGGGTCGTATGCATTTGCTGCGTTGGCCAGGGCGAGAGACCGGAATGATGGGCGGATGCAGGTCAGACCTTCTCTGACGACCCGTTGAAGCGCACAAGCCACAAAAAGCAGCCAGGTGTTGCAGCGGGTTTCGGTTGGTGTTCTGGCTCGAGTCGTCTCTTGTTTGTCGGCGGCGACCGGTAGCAATGCGTGGGGGTTGTTGGCAGTGTTTGCTGTAAAGACTCTGTGGGCGACTGCCAGGAGCTGTGTTGCTTGTTTGTGCTTTTTGCGCCCCACGTGAGCCACAAAAGGCGGGCAAGCGAGTCGAGATTGGGTGCCCACGATGACTGGCCAGCGGTTGTCCTGCAGGATGCTGATGGGAGGATGGGGGGATGCGGGTGATGAGGTGTGACAGCAACGACTGGCTGTGGACGATGATGTTGGAGAGAAAAAAAAGTACAAAGTAAAAGAGAAGAGAGAGGAAGAGGAGGGGGAGAGAAAATGGGTGGATTTGGAAAGAAGTAAAAGCTAAGCGCAATTGGTCAGAGTCAACAAAAGAGGAAAGAGGTATACAAAACACACATGGCAAACAGATAGACACGGAAAGAGCTTTCCAGTCCAATGGCCACACATAACCAAATATGGCGACAGGGCCAGTCCAGACCTTCCTTTGACCGTTCTGGTGCCGGCGACTGTTTGTCTCCGGTGTATTTTTATGGGGACCTTGTGCTGGAGATCGTCAACCAAAACAAACCGGCGTGGGACCGGAGCTGGCGGAAGAAGGGGAACAAGGAGGGTAAAATAGAGAAACGAGAGAACAGCAGTGGCCACAAGAAGAGAAAACGAGAGGGAAGGTACAAAGTACAAGCCAGCTACGTGATGCATGGACAGGCGAAATAGGCAGGAAAGAAACCGAGGGAGGCTGTGAGGAAAGAGCCACCGCGGGAAGACAAGAAAACATGCCCAAAGAGGCAAGGGCCACGACGACGCACGCAAAAGACAATACAACGTACGCGCAAAAACGACGGTAGGCAAAAAGCAGAAGGCGGCAAAGAAGAAGAAAACCTCTCACTGCTGCTGACCGCAAGGGCATGGGGCGCTCCATCGGGGAAGAATAGCCACACGCCGCCCAGGTGGGAATCAACGGGGTCCAGAGGCTTGGGATGAGCGCCATGGGAAGGAAGATGACGAGAGGCAGACCGACTGTCGAGAAGTGGCGGACGGCAGACGGCCGGCTGTGGGCCGTATTACAAACAAAAAACATGGCCCTTGGAACCTGACTGGCGGGTGGCATCCTTCAGTTGTCGGCGGACCAGGGTCAGGGCCGGGATGACGGCTCATGTTCAGAAAAAACGCCCTAAAAAAACCCTGCTAGCGGGTAAACAGTCGACTGTGGGAGGTGGCTTTCTACGTGTTATGCTTCTTTGAGGTTCTCTTGCAGTCGTTCCCTCTTTTTCTTTTGTATCTGGCCAAGTCACGCGCTATACCGCAAATGGACGTGGTTTACCTCACAACAGTTAGACGCCCGCCGCTTGTTCACCTTTTAGCACACTTTTCACTGTCTTTGCACATGCCTGTAGCTTTCGCCTTTGCACTTGCCTGCGCTTGCGGTCACTGGTTTCCTCTTATGGTTCTTTACTACGGACAGCGCTCACCCGCCCGCGCCTCGTGGTCGCCCCACCTTTGCATTGGTTGTAGTTGCCCGGAAGAGAATAAAAACTGGAGCACCCTTTTTTTTGTCAGGTTCCGCCTTTGACAACCGGGTCTGGCTCGACACGGGCGGCCTGGCCAGCCGTGTGCACAGAAGTACACAGCGTCATACGACGAAATGCCTTTTTAGGTGCAAGGGAAGTATGTTTGTACTGCATACTTCGTACTTTGGTTGCTACCCCTCTCCCTTTGCTTTTAGGGGTGGTCCTTCCGTACGATGTATTACTCGCTGTTGAACCTCCTTCCCAGACGGGAATTGTGGACGCGGGGACGGAAGGAGCAAGGAACGATGAAGGAACCAGGATGCAAGGAAAGAAGGATGGCGCACGGAGCATTGTGGCTGGGAAGGAGACGCCAAAAAAAGCCTCTCTAAAAACAACGCACCTTGCACAGTACAGTCAGAAATCCTCCCATGAGAGTAAAATACAAATTGTAAATGACGTTTGGGAGAGTCGCGGTGTGTGAAGACCCATGGGCCTGCATGCTTGTGGCTGCAGTGCCGATGAAGAGCATGCCCGTACCTTACATGAAGAGGAGCGAACGCGCCCACGGACCTTCAAAGAAACATTGGGGCCTACCCTCCATCTCAGGATGCTTTTCAGGATTGTCAGGATTTTCAGGTCGTTCAGTGTGCTTTTTTTGTGTGTGTACCTGGTGACCATGGACTAGGCCCTTCTGCAACCCCTGCGTACCTGTGCTGCTGTGTCCTGGCCCTGTCGGAAGCCGTTGCCGACGTAAGTGGCTGCCTGCAAGGACCTGATCAGGGCATGGCTCCGATCTAGGCCTGCATGGGCGAGTTCCAACAAGGTGGCAGCGAAGCTGGCCGGTCGTTGAAGAGGAACAATGGACAGGGACAAGCCATTTTTTTTACAGTTGGGCATCAATAGGCGGTAGACTTATATTAGCTGTTTAAGAGAAGAACAATTGAGCGCGGAGCAAGAGCGAAAGATCCCAAAACTCAAGAACTCGACTGCAGAAAGAACAACAAGGCGCAAAATGTGGCTTGTGGCTTGGACATCCCTTGCGGGCGGGGAGGGCCGCACAAGGCAGAGGTGTGCCTCAGACACGAGGAGGGAGACACACACGCTCGTAAGCCCTAGCGCACGCAGTTGCAAACAACGAAGTAACCAGTAGTAGAATCACCAGTCGTAAAAAATAGCCGCCTTTCTAGGGAAGTAGGAGCCCGTGGAATTTAGTGTCCAGAATACGACAGACAGCTCATACGGAGTACTCCGTCTCTTGAAATACGTACTCGTTAATGAATACAGAGTCATCTACAGTTGTACTAGGCAAAGATGTAAACGGGAAAGACAATGTTTTATTGGTGCATGTTAAACAAATGGACCCGTTTTTAACTGGTGGAGACGCGGGACTGGGGAGAAAAAAAGAAGAAATAAACGGGATAAAAAAAATCGAAGCAAAAAGGCAACCAGAGGAGGCGAAAACTCTTAACAGTGACTTTGTCGTGCACCAATATCACGCATGACATAAAGTACCTTTGGTTTTACAAATACGATATTTTGCCATTCCTTTTGGCCCTATTTTCGTCTTTTTTTCGTTGTTTTTTTCGTCCGTGGCAACACAATAGACCAGAAGCTGTTTTTACACTGACGAATACCAGCAAAATATATCCATCATATTACCACTACGAACTGAACAACATCATTCCGCAGCTCCCTGACACAGTCAATAACAACCTTTGAAGCCGAAGAAGAAAATTACAGGCAATTAAGCCCATCTAAAGAAAGAAAACAACCGAGTCTAGTGGCGGGAGGCACCCAAAATTTGTTTTGTCCGACCCACAAGAGTGCAAAGAACACCTACAGAAGATAACCGTCCATCGTCACAGAATACTAGACTGTCCGTACAAATTATATCTTACTATTGTCTGGTGAAGACAGACACTCATCGTTCTCCTGCCAGAGGTACATGACATGTGCTACTTCCTTTCGCAGCAGTATGCCCATGTATCCATACGGTCTCTGCGCACAACTGAAAATTTTGAGTTGAAGAGACGAGATGTAAGGCCACAGCAATGATCGCAATATATCACCAGCCCCAGATAATGGAATTTAACCGACAAAATTAATATGAGAATGGCGTGCCGCTCATATATTATCCACGTGAATGCACTCGACCCAGAAGCACAGCGTAAATTGGATTTCGGCTGGTGACACGTTTTTTTTCTGAGAATCGTCCTCTCGGCTCGTGCGATCCTTGCTTCCGAGTCGATAAATGAGGGCAATATAGACAATGAACAAGTACGTCGTAGAACGGACCAGCTGTGGAAAAGAATTGACGTACTCTGGAATCCTTGGAGCCCTTCCAAGGTCACATGCCAACGGAGACTTTGATTGCCAACTGTTTCTTGTCGCACTTTATACGAATGCATGTCATATAAAAAGACGATGGGAGTGAAAAACAGTCGTTGGTTTCCTTTCAAGGTCCATTCCTCAACGGCAGCGGCCGGTGAGCTGTCTGGACAATCCCAGTATTTGACGGCTAGAAAAAGTAAGGACGCATGCCAGACTGTGTAATTCTTTTCGTTTTCTTACCCTTGCATTCATCTGCGCATTCCCCGAGCAGGATACATCGCGCGGGGTATGAATGGCACAACGCATACTTGGCAGAAGTCTTGTGATGCGTGATTTTATGCTATTGCCAACGGTCGTTTTTTGTCATTGTCCAGTAAGCCGTGAGTACACGATGCGAGTGGCCGAGGTCATTATTTTATTTTATTTTTTGATACGACGAGAACGTGCCAGCTGTCTCGGGCTGTCTGTTTGTACCTTGCATTAGCTTCGTCGTAGCTAGCTTATGTGGGCATGCCCCTGTGTTCGTCCCTTTTGTGTTGCTGGCCATTATGATGCATGGTACGTTCTTCGTTCTTGTCGCATTCCATGGAAAATTAACCAACCACATCTAGATGTCAAGTAATCTTGCGACATAAGCTCGAATAGAAGAGCCGGCAGACAAGCACAAAAAAACGTGTATGGTAATACAGGAAGGCCGTGCTGCATAAAAATGAGGGGGTCAACGGAATAGTAGAAGTTTACTCGCCCGCAAACGTGGGGGTTGTCTACCGATGTACTATTGACGCATCCTACAGTCATGTGCCAGGCACTGTGCTTGGAAGACTGTTTACTGGCAGTATTGGGCAACATGCAAGAGGAAATTTGTAGTGTGATACAGGTCGAATAAAAGCCCCGCGTCGCTCATGTTGCAATACAAAAGCGGACGGAGGGAAAGAACACAGATGACTTCACGTTTTCGTGTGCACGTTGGTAACAATATCAATGTAAATTAAATAACCGGAAGAGAGGACACTGCAAAGTGTTGTAGGTCGACGTTGCCGTTGATAGATTCACGAAGACCACGAACTGGTGTCCTTTAACCAACTGCGCGTCATGACTATCCTGTACCAGCTCTTGCAGTGTGTTTTCGTAGATTCTCTGCCTGAAAAAAATAATAAGAATAAGAATAAGAGTTTGACATCCGAAATGAGAGGAGATGTAAGTGAAGATGTAAGTGAAGATGTAAGTGAAGATGTAAGTGTCAAATATATATCTACATAAGCATATGCTATAAAAGAATGAAACCAAGGGAGATACAACCAAAGAAAATCAAACGAGGACAATTATAGCATGTAAAATGAGTGTACAGGAGTCAAAAGAGTAAATAAAAGACACCCATCGGGTACTTGCTGTATAACCAGGTCGTTATTCTGTGTGATGCTAATCCTACTACTTACAAAACAGAGACGAGGCACCAAGTCAGAGGACAATTGCATCACCAGGTGGAGAGCTTATATGAGTTACATAGTCTGTATTTGTATCCTCACCCATCCCTGATGGATCATACGGCCACCGCAAATGTGATGCCGTGACACATGCTACGCAACAGTACGGCACATGCGCTTTTCTGTTTGCAAGAGACAGCCGATGTCCAAGAGCACAGTTACAAACGAATTACCTCGAACGACTGAGACATGGCGTGGATGGTACAGTAATATCAATTACTTGCGCGTGTGTTGCTGGAGGAACACTTCCGCGACATGAGAGGTTGAGATGGCGATGACATTTGGTCAAGAGACGGACTATGACGAAGCGCAAAGACCTATGGATGGAATATTTCAACGAGCTCGTCGACGTCCATAGGCATGTATTCCTCGTTGGTTAATGTAATGCGACGTAGACGGGACGTGAAAGAGATACGGTTGAATGTCTTACAAGTACGACACGTGTCGCAGGCCGCACGTCGTAGAGAAGCGCGTTGCGCGAGAGTCCTAGAGACGATCATCTACGGATTTGGACCAGGAGCTCAACTGTTGGGAATGCTTCTTTGCTATTCCCAATTGCATTTGTCACTGCACGGTCATGGCCAAGGCACTGACAGCCGAAAAGTTGCGGTGAACTCGGATTGAGAGACAAATTTGTGGCCTTCCAATTGCCACGTTGGAACTGCCTCACACCGACACACCGACTGTATGCGGCGCTGTTTGTTGGGAAGACTGTACAAGCGAAAAACAAAACAGGACCGGGGTAATGCGATACCACGGACAAGACAGATGAGCTGGTCAAAGGTGAGCCCTGGCACCTCCCCGGATTCGCGATACCTTGTAGCTTCATTCGCTCCACTCGTTGCTAAGCTGCATTGGGACGCGATCGACGCCTCTGTGGGCGGGCAACGTTTGCAACGTTCGTCAGGCTCCGTCTCAACTGACATTGTACGGGGTAATTACAACATAGTACCTTTGTCAACTTGTCTTTAGAAAAGCTTTGGGCACTCTTGACCCTCACCGTCTAGTACCTGCGCTTCGCCTTGTCTCTGGAGGAGCCGCGATGCTCCCTTATTTTGCCCTCATTTTGCCCTCATTTTGCCCAAGGCCCGGCCAGTTCAGCCTCCGGCCTGAAACCAGTGAAGTGGTGGCTTCAAGTATGGCATGATGTTAAGATGGCCTGCCCATTTGTTGCACGTGCAGGATGCTTCAAGAACCGCCGGACAAAACCAATTCTCCAAGGTCGGGAAGCGCAGTTCAGGGTTATGGTCAGATCAGAGTAGTGATGATGCCATTTCAAGATAAGGGATCTATTGGGACGTCGTACAATGATCGATTTAGGGCTGCAATCTTTCGTGTCTGGGGAAGCACAATGGCCCCTGCTCAAAGCCCTACATGGTAGTACGACGAAGAGGGGCATGCATATCGGCATTGTGGAGAAACGTTCAAGTCTGTTGAAGTGCATCGACAGAATCGAGCGAGGTGAAGCGAGTCTCCAAGATGGAGGAGCGGTACAACAACTGACGGGGAAGTGGAAAGAACGACTGGTCATGAAGAACATCGGCGATAAATTCAAAATGGCTGGAGAGTGCGGGGAGCGCCGACTAGCGTGGAGGGAAGGAACAGTCTGAGGACCGACGCTGCTCTGCTTTCCTTACGTCTTGGCTGTGGTCCTTCCTGCAAGCTTATCTCTATCGACAAAATGCGTGCATCTGTGATTTTTATTGGCTGCAGGAGCTACTGGTCATTGCGATTGATAATAAAAAGTTGGCGGCAGGTGCGAATGAAATTGTGTAAAGACGGGGTTCCTGCCTGGAACGCGCGGCGCTGTCGGACGGCGGACGCCGTTTATTTTGGCCTATTGGAACTTTTGGCGTGCGCCATTGCTGGACCGGATGGCCTCACAGCCTAATGAGTAATTTGTGGGTTGCGACTTCCTCATGCAAGTTCAGAAGGAGCTTTCAGGCCATGTCGTCGGTAGGCCGGAGTTTTATGGTTGTTGACTTGGGAGGGTACGGGCACACATGCTTTTAAGCATATGGCGCAATGGCGTATTTTCTGCGTCCTATTTAGTGTCCTCAAAGTAGGCACCTAGTCCACGTATTAAGACTGAAAATCACCGAAACACGCGCCAAAAGCTCACACACGCTGAGCGAACGTCGGAGCAGCTTTCGGTTCGGAGGTGGGATCGCGCGATCTGATGCCACTAAAGAGGGGGCGGGGGAAGCCCTTGTAGCCTACTGTAACTCCCCTAACTCCTCTAACTCCTGCAACTTTCTTTGTCGGCCGCAGAAGCGACCGGGCGATTGGAAATACAGTCGGCGTCCAAGAGAGCACTCCGAGACACAAAGAGAAAAAAAAAGAGCGACAGAGCGTCCCAAACCCCGGCTGTCCGGCCCACTCCAACTTTCTTAGGCTCTGCAGAGTCCATACGTCTCTCCTCTGTTTCTGCCTCTGCCTCTGCAAATCTTCTGTAAAATAGTAGCTGAGTAGGCAGATGGCACCCCCATGGTTCCTGCCTCCTCCCGCGGTTCCTACCGGTTGCTGTTTCCCTCCTTCTCTCAACACCACCTCATAATTGACTATATCTTTACTCTCTGACTCCTCTCCAGACCCAAACGCATCTTCCTCTTCACTTTCACTGCCAAAATTCCAGTTCTCAGCCTCACAATCGCCAACTGTGTCGAACCGCACTCCAAAATATTAAAAAAGGGACGTGCCCACATTAAGCCGTTAAGCCCCAGCCAACCAGACACGACACAACCCGAAAAAAAAGGCTATCGCCGATAATTCGCGAACCATTCTTTCCCGAAGCATTGCGGCAAGCTTGCACACAGCTTTCAACCTTACACAACTTCACGACATAACGCGCCCGGCCGCCGTTGTCGCTCTCCACGTCTGTTCACTCCAACTGACGTGCTTGACAGGCGGCTTCTCGACGAGAATCGCCGTACCCTGAAGCCCCCACCACACGCACACGCAAACCCACGCCAAACTCGCTCTCTTCCTCCGTCACAAACACAAAGACGCCATGTTTGCTACACGGGTCCTTCGCCAGGTTGCTGCGCACGCCGAGCGCGCTCCGCTGATCAAGTTCATTGGCAAGAGATCAGTACCTGGTATGTATTGTTTTGTTTCTTTGCTTTCTTTTGACTCCTGTCCGGATGCCGCTTCGTCCTGCTAACTAACATGTCGTAAAGCCTCCATCGACCATACTCCCCAGCCGCACCCAGCGAGCCCCAGCGACTCTCTGCCCGCCGACTTCACCTCGGGCACCCACACCTCGTTCAGCTCCTACCGCGACCATGCCCAGCAGTTCGGCCCGCTGCGAAAGACCGTTCGGAATGCCGGCGAGCGCGGCATCGGCGGCACCTCGGGCCGCGAGCTCGGTGCTGTCCAACCCGGCAAGGGCGAGTTTTTTGACCGCAACGACCTGCCTGCCCGCTTCCGGAGGACCCCAATCTCTGTGGCCGAGATCGAGGCTGTGGAGACCGGCGGAGCTGCGTTCTTTGCTTGAGGCTGCCTGAGGTCCCCGAAGCTACATTAATAAAACTGTACAGGCTACAGCAGAAAAAAAAGCGACAAAAGACCTTGGACATGGGCCTGGTGACGACCATATTGGGCGGCTTCTATTCTTCTCGTTTGGCATGATTTTCGCATTTGTTTTTGTTCCGTTTCTTTTTCTTTTGTCATTGCTTGCAAGCACATTTGTTGCCTCAGTTTTGCATTGCACCCCCTTTTTGCAAATACACCCTTTTGCGGACACGACACGGGCACCAGCCGGGCAGGGCGGACATGGCAAGACGTTGAGACGTCGATTTGGATACTGGCAGGAGACATCTGAAAAAAGCATGTGCATTGACGTTAGGGCGGACAATGCCCAATCATTGGTGGAGCGGGTCCCGTGCAGATGCAAGGTGTAGGAAGAAACCGGGCGCGAAGACTAAGAGGTCATGACACGCGAAGCATGCGCAGCCGCATGTGAAACCGAGTTTTCACGGTCGCAATGTACTCTTGCGCATTTCGCTCATGTCGTCCGCCGCTGTTTCCTTTCTATTGCTTTTGCGCACTGCTCCGCATCGACACCTCAGTCGTTGATGCTCGTCCTATTGCTGGCTTTTGGTCATTCTCAGGCAGTTCATAGGCGTGTTGCCTTTTTGCCAAATGTACTTATATTACGTACTCCTCTCGTACAGCAAAACTTAGTTCATTCCAATTTTGCTATTCAGTGCTCGTGCTTTGTCGTAGCCTCCTCGATATAGCCTCCTCGATATGGTTCGCACCTGCCGTCTACACCTTTTCTAGTCGGGTGTTGTCATTTACGACAGATGAGTGAGCTCTTTCCTGTCCACATGTATACTACGAGTGCCTCGACAACACATCGTACCTGCCCTGCGTCGTAGCTTCACGTGCCGTGCGTCTTGCCAGCTATCTACGTTATGTGCATCCAGATGACAATACTGTTTGTTTGCCATTGTCGCTGTCAACCAATACGTTGTCACGCCACCATTTGGAGATTATTCCTATAATTGCTTTATTCTTCACGCATCATACTTTACAACACGCATGCAGGCATCGACTTTTTATACAACAAATCTTTCCACGGGTTACTGGAAGCCCGCGAACACTCCATTCAGCCCATAAGATACTCGGTCGCCGCACTTTTGTCGATTGTATCCTTCGGCCGTCCCGAAGCTCCTCTGATACCCGATCTGCCCGTTTCATCCAAATCACCGCCGTTCGGCCATCTCGAGCAGCGCCCGTCATGAACTCTGCAATGGACCTAGACGTGGCCGAGCGAGATCAATATCAGGTTTCCGCGAACCAGGACCAAACCGTACAATATGCAAACCATAATGATCCTCCGCAGGACGATGACGCCAGACGCCCTCGCTTCATACCGGCTCCAGCTCCAGCTTTGGACTGGGATGGTCTCCCATACCTTGTCCGGAGAAAAATTTAGGGTTCTCTGTTGCTGGCCGCGGACGAGGCGCGCCGTGAGTTCCAATGGAATAGAGCCAGCTCGGACCGCCCTACGCCACACATCCTGTCGACATATGCCGCTGTGAATCGCCAATGGCAGCGAATGTTTGAGCCTGTGACATTCAGCACGCTCATGGTCTACGGCGACGAGTTGGACGACTTTGCCAACTGCGTGGTCGGCGAGCCTGGTTCACCAAAACACGCTCGCCTTAACTACTTGATGCACTTGCACTTCCACTGCCGGCTCCTGCCATACCGCATCGACGAGTTCAACAAGGAAGAACCCAGCAATACCATCCGGATCGACAACCTCCGGTTCGAGGACCAAATTATGGGGCTGTTTGCGGTACTGGCAAAATGGGATGGACCCGAGGAGAATGCGAAGCTGCTTTTGGAGTTGAGTGCTGCCAGCTCCGGTGACACTTTTCATAGGGTTTCAAATTTTCGCTTGAACGAATACTACCGCTATGGAAGAGGAGAAGAGACTCATCATCGACCCAATTGCGACATTCCATTACTGCCACACAGTGGAGTGCCACAGGACGTCTCTTACAGTGTCAATGATCCTCTGCCCACCCGCCGCATGGCAGGCATCTCCAAGGATGGCTTCGGTCGACTTGGGCGGGAGTGGCAGTGGCACGCCTTTCATACAACACATACGCCCTCGATCCCCATTGTGCGTGGCCTCACAGTCAGCCTCCGGTTCCACCGTGTCATCAGCCACACGTTCTTGACGGCCATGATTCTCACGAAGCTGCCGAACCTCAAAGACATTCGCATCGAGCAGTGGAGATGCCTCGATTTGAAAGGTTGGGTGCAGAGCATGCTACAAATGACAGAGTACAAGGCAGAAGCTGACTAGTGCGTGTCTAGGGATCATGGCCGGTATCAGCCTGGACGAGTCGCCGATGATCAAGTCACTCCGGTCGCTTCGCATTTACTACGAGCCGACCATATTGCGAGGACGGCCCGAGGACGACATAGTCACCGCTAGACAGGAGGTGCTTCGGGGCAACCATTTTCTTGGCAAATTTGTGCGGGCGACGCGGCATCTCAAAGTCTTGGCCCTGACAAGACCCGTCACCGCGACGGAAATGTTCTTGACGGCAAAAAATCAATGCCCCGAGCAATGCTGGGCGGATCTCTACAAGGGGCCGTATTTCTACCCGGCCCTAGTCAAGGTTGCCTTGTGGGAGCCGGGCCTCTCCGAGGAGCACAAAGAGACCACCGTCGCCCTGATGGCGGCTGGGCGCATGGCAGTCCAGATGCCCCGGCTGCGGATCATGGAATTGTGGAACATGGAGGAACCATACATCTTCCGCTACGAAGCGACGCCCTGCACATCCAGCATCACCATGCTGGCATCCTACAATCCGAGACCGGCCATCAACACAGCGTGCTTTGATTTGTGGGAAGCCGCAGCAAATAACCACTACCGATCAAGAACGAGGAAACTGGAAATCAATGCTTGCGAGGTCGATTCGCAATTGGATGCTGGTAACCAAGCGTGCGTGGTATCCTTTTTGCGGCGCCTGAAGCTCTGCAACGAGATCATCGATCCCAGGTCTCTCTGTCAGCTCGAAGTCCTCGAACGAAACGCTTTCAATATGCAAAGGCTCGGCGATCCTTTGGAGCAGGCGGAGGAGGATGACCAAGAGTCGATGGGGACTGAAGAAGAACTGAGCGATACAGCTGCCAACATAGAAGGTGCTGCCGACTCGGCGGTATTCGACGATGCGGATTCATCGTAGATTGTTTGGCGGCGGTCCTGTGACTGAGTGGCTGTTGATGTTGAGGGCAAAAGGAAAATTACAACAATGGTTTTGCACGGGAATACTAAAGTGTGCTAATAGAAAATAATACGAGAAAGAATAACAAGAAAGCAGCCGAAAGTTAGGATACCGAAGAAGTACTAAAAGTAATGATGAATAAAAGAGATTGACATCAAGGACAATTTATATTTTTTTGAAAAAAAAAAAAAAACCCGATCCAGGCAGGGATCGAACCTGCAATCTCTTGGTTCGTAGCCAAGCGCCTTGCCATTTGGCCACTGGACCTGCTATGAACAATTCGATCCGAAGAAGTTGCTTTTGAATGCAAGTCCCGTGCTGCGAAAAAAGGTATCTAAAATCCCTCCACAATAACTAACCGTTCTACCTCACTTGGCTGTATACCATTTCCTTGTCCAATACCCATACAAAGTAATGTTGACTTGTTGTCCAAAAGGCAAATATAAAACGCCCGTCATGATATAATGTACAATGCCACTCCATTCTGGCTCTTCTTTAGTAAATCCTTGCAGCGTCTCCTCCCAAATTGTCTGACAGCCCCCGGCCTTTTAATATCGCACATGTCCACATGTCCCAACATCGAATGCACAGCGGAGAAAGTCGTCTGTGCGATCCGAAGTGTAAAGACGTCTCGCGGCCTCGATATGCGGGTCGAGGCAAAAGAAAGGTTGCGGGCCACTGCCGTCCTTCTCCCGTTGTTCCCTTCGTCCCATTGTCGACGCCGAAGCCGCTTAATCCTTCGACCCCTTGTGGTAGATCCGACCTTCCAGTCTCCGTTGGAACCGACCCAGGTGGAAGTTGATGCTGGATTTCCTTTCCTTCTGTGGCACCCGAGAGTCGACGCATTGCCGTAGTGTTGCCTCGACGGCTGCGCAGCCCGCTGCGTTGTATCCGACCGACGCCCAGCATGCTTTTTATCCTTTAGTTAGTGAGTCACTCGACGAGAGAGAGAAAGGAGAGGAAGGAGAGGAACCAACCCAGAACAGAGGACATGGCCACAATGCACGGGTCAGTGCCCTTGTTAACCACCGGGTCCTTGACGCGCAGCACCTCCATTGGTGGCAACTTGGGGGGTTTGGGGACCATGTTTGAGACGAGTTGTGGAGCGAGAGGGAGAGGAGGGTGTTTGTGTGGTGGGGAGGACGACGCGGTGCTGTATTGTCTTGTCGCCGTGTCACCGTGTCGTCGTGTCTTCGTGTCGTCGTCGTTGGCGTCGTCACTTTCGTCGCAGAATCGCAAACTGGTGATCCAATGGGCACGAGTGCGAAAATTGCGCTCTGGTTTCCCGCCAGTCCAGAAGAGCTACTATCAACACGTGACGATAAGAACAGCAGCGCCTCGGAAAATGGACTACAAAATTTGGTGGGTCCAACGCGTTAGTCCCCTAAACGTCCGGCAACTGCATACCCCGCCTCTGATTGGCTGGTGGTCGATATGTAAACAA
Source organism: Sporothrix schenckii 1099-18 (assembly GCF_000961545.1). Classification (NCBI taxonomy): domain Eukaryota; kingdom Fungi; phylum Ascomycota; class Sordariomycetes; order Ophiostomatales; family Ophiostomataceae; genus Sporothrix; species Sporothrix schenckii. The sequence goes on from NW_015971148.1 coordinate 3,962,366, forward strand.
ACGAGAAATCCTGGCCCCAATCGTCAGTTGCCCAATATCAGCGCATGCCTGAATAGCCCTTCTTCGCTGCAATTCTGCTGGCCAACATTCGCAACCGAGGATCGCTCGAGATAGAGGCGGCGCGCGTTTTCTACGCTCCCACAATACGGAATACCCATCTTCGTCTCTTCTTCTTTATACTTCATTTTGCCTCTACTTTGCACAGCGATTTTCATTATTGCAAACAAAACTTCATATTTCCAACCAGCAGTAGCATCAGCACCACGTTCATATACGCCAACGCGGCACGCGATACTCTTTTTCTTTAGTTTCATGCGTTTCACGAACACCCAGTTGACCTTCGAGCGCAAAACGGAACCGCGATGGCCAGCAGCTATCCAAGCACACGGGGCTTGGACGGCGAAGCGGTCCTCGAACGTCCAACCGACTCAACTCCTGTCGCGACAAGCTTGTCTAGGTACATTGCAATAGGCCAGCGCTTTGTCTCTGCGATCATGTGTCTTACTGACTAAACTCGCAGGAATAGCTTCGCGGACACTGCGAGACCGACAATTACTGCCGCCGACTTCGCACCGATACAGCTCCCCCATCCTCGGCCGTGGAAACGCATCGCAGTCCCCGGTGCGGGCAACAAGCTAGGCCTACGCACCGTGTGGAAGCGGGTTGGCGGTGTGCCGCGATCGAGCGCGGACACGCGATACTTTCGGGGCGTCTTCGAGCTGCGTGCCAACGGCAGCGGGCCGCGAAAGCACAGACGAACCGAGCGCTATGTACCCGTCTGGGGCGACGCTCGATGGCAGGCCAGAGAGACGGAGATGCCGCTCGAGGACGATCTCGCTAAAGCTAGAGGTAAGGTGTACAATCGTGGCCCTCGCGCACTGAGGTGGAGGAGACGAGGGCTGACATGGTGGCATATTGGTGCAGACGCCGTCATGGCCGTCAGGACAGTCGCGGAAGTAATCGACACCAACATTCTGGGGCGCAGCCTCGCCGTTGTGCCTCGAAAGCGAAACAGCCACCGCCAGCCTCTCGCCGTTTCACTCCCAACGCCGATCGAACCTAGGGCGGCCGAAAGCCCCGTACGTGCTGCGTCCGTTGATGACTCGCTGGAGGCAATTGAGCAAAGCACAGAGCACATCACGAAACGCGCCAAGAGACGCATGAGCCGACGCATCAGCATCCTGGCGAAGCCGGAGGGCAGCAGCCTGCTGTCGCCAGAAAAGAAAGCCGCGCAACAGCACGTCTTTTCGTCTCCAGTCAAGAGACGGGCCTCCATGGTCACCATCCACGAGCCACCAGCAACACCAGCAACGTCCGCCACTGATGCCGCACCGGTGACACCGGGCACGGCAAGATCTGCCAAGTCAGTCGCCACCATTGCACCACCGATTGCTTTCGAGCCGACCTTTTCCAGCCCGATCAAAACGCTGGCTCCAATGTCTGAGAATCTGTCGCCGGCCAAGGCTGCCTGCGCGAGCGGAAAGTTGGTGCCGTCTATGTCGCCTGTGGTTGTCTTTGACCGGCCAGCCGCAGAGGAGATGGAGGCCGAGTCGCCCCATGAGGTGCAGCGGCGGATCTCCTTCCATAACGCGCGTCGCCGTGAGACTTCGTTCTCGACCATGGAGCGCCGATCACCAGCCAAGGCCACAAGCGCAGCACGAACCAGCCGCCGCCATAGCTTCATGCCACAACATGTGCCTCTGGTGTTTGCACAGACAAGCGCCAGGAAGAACCTCAACCGGAGGCATACTTTCCAGCCTGGTGGCCTTGGTATTTTCCTCGCGTCCGCCGATATGTCCTTCGAGGAGAACATATCCAAGGCGGACGACGTCCCAAGCGTCTCCGTTTCCGAACCGGAAAATTCCACCTCGACCATTGAAATCAGTGGCCTGGATGAGTCCACCGTCAACGACCCGCCATCGGCCCCAAAACAAGACGAGACCGTCGTTGTGGATTTACGCACAAACCTCGACATCTTCGGATCTGGTCCGCCAGTTCAGACGCACCACTCGCCATCGTCGGAGCACAATGTGTCTTTCGACTTGAAGCCTTATGTTGGGAAGCCTACGGCGTCGACCCCGACAAAGGCTACGATAGACGGCAAGGCCATTGCACAGATTTCATCTCCTGCTCCCAAGGCGAATGGTCTTTTGGATGTGCCCGCAGCAGAGTCAGAAAGTATCAACGACCCTACGGACAACCCCAGCGACGAGTCGCTCGATACTATCAACGATGAGGATACGGCGGATGTGTCCAATGAGAGTACACCCCGTAGCCTGAGCCCGGAGATGGACATCGATGTCTCGGAGGAGGATAGCCGCGAGGTCACCGACGAGATGGGCATTGTGTCTAGGCGACGTGCTACACAGCTAGACGAGTCGCTCCTGCTGCCACTTCCCGAGACAACCGAAACCGAAACCGAAACCGTAATTGACATGGACGCCGAGACAAAAATTATCAAGGCCGAAACAAAAGGCGATGACTACGGCTGGCAAAGCCCAACATCCGCCGAACTGGGCCACCTTCGGGATGCCATGCACACACCGCAACAGGACAACACCGCAGAAATTGCCATCTCACCGGCAGCTCCTCTCATGGACGTCGACATGGAGCTCCTAGTGGACGAGAATGATGTTGCGGACCATGAAGAGATGGTTAAAGAGGACGAGCTCGTCGATGAGGAGGAGGAAGTGGAAGACGTGGAGGACGTGGGGGATCTGGGGGTTCTGGAGGATCTGGAAGGCCAAGCCATTGAAGACATGGGAGAAGTCGACAATGCCGAAGCCACAGCCGCGGCCATCGACGATGTGTTCACTGCACCAGCCTCGACAACTGAGGATCTGTCGGACGGCTCCTCGCCAGCGCGCTCCGTGGATGAGGAGAACGGAGAGTATACGCTTACTCAGCCCATCAACATGTTCCCTGGTGGCGATGATGACGCAACAACAACGATGACCATGGATTTCGACAGCCTTGCGCAAGATGACCAGCTATCAGCGCACGAAGACTCCGAGACCGAGATGCTGAGAAAGTTTGTCACACGCGTCAAGGCCGACAAAAGCGCGAAAGCTGCCGCCGCTGCCGAGGAGGCGTCCGCTCGAACCCTTGCCAAGTTGCAGCGCAGACGCCGCTCCGGATCGATAAGCTCGACTGCTTCGTTGTCTGGGTCGCCCATGAACAAGAAAGAGCCCGGCGTTTTCGGGTCGCCATTCACCTCCCTGGAGGGCCGTATCCCCTTTGGGAAGAAGGACCATAACATGAGCCCAAGCCCCCGGAAGAAGAGACGGCCGCTTGTCGGCCCGTCGGATGGAAACGAAAACCGGTCCGAAGATCTGCTTAGCAAGCCATTGTTCGACGACAACTCTCCGCCACGGCCGAAGCGGCGCCGCAAGAAGATGGAGGTCGATACGGGCGGTATCTTCAACCCCGAGTTCATGTCCACCAAGAAGGATGACACGTCCGCCGAGGGCGGCGACGATACCGCCCCGGGTCCCCGCCGTTCGAAGCGTACGCGCAACCAGACATCCCTCAAATCGGCGGCACCGACGGCCAACGGCGCGGCCATTGTCTTGTCACATATCCCCGTGCGCTTACCTGGCTCGCTGAACCTGAATGGCGACGACAGCTACGGGCTCGCGACGAGCAGCCTCAGCCTGCGGCGCAATGACGAAAAGGACCTGGCAGCGACGACCCGTGTCAACACGCGCAAGAACAAGGGAAACGCCGATCCGCCTTGCATCGTTGTCGCACGCCAATCGCACGAGGCGCTGCGGGCGATGCGCGAGCAGAAGTCTGTCTTTGATTCGTCAATTCTCCCGCCGAAGACGGCGAGCCGTGAGAACGCTGACAAGACCGACAAAGCGGATAAAGCCGACAGACCTGACAATGACGAAGGTCACGGCAAGTCGCGCAAGACGAAGAAGACGTCGAAGTCGGCCAAGAGCGTGCGCTGGGCAGAGGTTCTGGCTAGATTCCAGATCGATGGCGAGACGGCCGAGAAAGGCGCGACGAAGGCCGATTCCGCAGCTGCTGGTCCTGACGTGGAGCCTACCAGCAACACTGGTTCGGCCGAGTCTGTACGGTCTTCGCGTGCGACTGAGCAGCCGTTGTCTGCGGAAACTGCAGAAGTGTCTGAAAGTGCACCGTCCACCGCGACGTTGGTTTCTACTGCGCCGTTTCCGACCTCTGCCCCCACTGCCTCTTCTGCTCCCTCCGCTGACCCTGCCCCGCAAGGCGATTCGGACAAGTCGTCCATCCCGCGCCGGACAACTCGCGTGTCGCGCCTCCAGCCGCCGACGCAGCGCAAAATGTTCCCTTCTGCTGCCGCCGCCAAGGCCGCTGCGGCTCCACCGCCAGCAGCTGCACCTGCGGAGCCTGCGCCCATGGGACTGAAAGCACTGCCGTCTGGTGGCCGAATGGCGACACGACGGGCCAAGATTGTTGGGATGGGCATGGCCGGCAATGGCACGCCGGCGCCGAAGAGACGGACGACGAGGACGACGTAATAGAGGATCTAAAGATAAGGAGGATACCTAGGATGAGGAGAGTAATTTTCTTTGGCTGCTTATTTTTGGTTGATTTGTGATAGGAGGAAGATACCACCAAGACGGGGCGCAAACCACGCAGTGAGCATTTTGTTTTTGTTGTAAAGTTTTTGCTGCCTGTAGCGCGGTGAATGAGCGAACGATTCCGGATTTTGTTGTGTTTACGTTTTTCTCGTTTTTAGCATTCACTTTTTGACAGTTTTTGGCACGGATGTTGGTTCTCAGGAGAAGACAATGCATGCTTCATTCACTGGATCCGCAGGTCCACGATTCTAAGAGCATATCCGCAAAGACATTGGGCATGTAAGAGGCTACATTGTTCACAGGCATTGGGACATTGGCTTAAATTTTTATGTGGTTTTATATTCCGTATTACCCGTATATAATACGTATCGAAGAAGACGCCAAAGGTAATAATAAACCCCAACAGTATAAGAAATCAAATCGCAAAACACGCTCCTGAGAATTTTTTGAACCGAAACAGAAGAAGCGCAACAAAAAAGAAAGAAGGGTAGGGGTGACTGGTACAGATAAGACAAACACGAGCGAAGAAATACAACAACAACCACAGGAGGAACAACAGTAACAAGCCCCATGAGACTCATGCCCGCTCTTCGGGATGCTTTGTCCGGATGTGCCGTGTCAAGTTGTCCTGCCGAAACCCAATGCCGCAGCCCGGCACGTGACACACGCGCATGGGGCTCGGAATGCCCTGCGCGGCCGCTGCCTCCGGGTGCGTCGACCACAGGTGCCGGTGCAGGTCCTTCTTGGCGGCGTGGGCCTTGTGGCAGACGGTGCAGGCAAAGGGCCGTGTGTGCGTGAGCTCGTGCTTGCGCAGGCGGGACCGCGAAGGGTACGGGCGGTGGCACGTGCGACAGCGGAAGCTTTGCGAGCCTTGCGAGCCTTGCGAGCCAACGGTGGCGGCGTCCTCTGCTGGCGACGCCGGCAGAGATACCGGGTCCAACACCATATCCGCGCCCATGGACGGGTCGAATAGGTCCAGGGATGGGAAGGCGTGCTGGGCAAGGTTGTCGACCGCCGGCACGGGCAGCGACATGGACAGGGGCACAGACATGGGCACAGACATGGGCACAGACATGGGCACAGACATGGGCAGAGACGCAGCCGGCTCATATAGCAACTGCGTTGTCGGCAGCATCATGGAGGCCATGTCCTCGGGCGACAGGCCGTCGAGCAGCATCTGGAGCTCGGCGTCGGACATGGTGCCCTGGGCCTCGGATGCAGGTGCAGGCAGAGGTACGGCGGCGGCGTCAAAGCTCAGCAGGCTGTCGGCATCCAGCGTTGTGGACGAGGCGGGCGACAGAGACAAGAGAGACAGCTGAGACTGCGAGGTGGACGGCGACGCCCAGGCGCTCTGCAGCAGGGTCGTGGGCGAGGGGAACAGAGGCGGGTCGAGCACGAAATCCTGAGAGCCAGGATGTTGCGTCGACAGTTGCGCTGACGATTGCGCCGGCTGCTCCCAGTCCAGATCAACGTCGTCCCAACCGAGGGGCGACGGCGTGTTGGGAACGCCTTCGAGCCAGGCCAGTGAATCGAGCAACTGTCCTTGTCTGCGGTGATCAGAGGCAGAAGGCATAGCGAGACCGTAAATGAGGTCAAAGTCGTTGGATGTGTTGTCAACGTTGTTTCCGTCGTTCGTGTTGGCAATGTAGCCAGTCGAGTAAAAATTGGTGAATTGTACTTTGGCGTCGATCATGTAAGGCTGGATTGTGCGTGGCGGGAGTCTTTGGTCCCGGCAGGCAATTCGTTTGAGAGATGCTTTGGCAATTGTTGCTTTTGCGGTTCTCGTAATTCTTGCGGTGATTCTTGTTCTTGTTGTTCTTCTGGTACGCAGTCGTCGTAGCGGCTGCAGCGGCGAGTGGCACTGGTGGCAGCAGTGGTGAAAATGGTGATGTTTGTGAGCGGTTTGTAGTTCGGAAGCGTGTAGACAATTGTGTCTGTGACCAGTTTAACGACGTAATCAGGTCGAATGCCAGCCACCAGGCCACCAATGGTCAAGAACAAGAGATAACTAGAAAGACCAGAAAGACGGGAAACAACAACAGCAGCAGCTAAGCTCAAACGAAGGCCCGCCGGAGCCGCGACTCCCCCAAATCCATGTTGGGCGTCATGGTCTGCCGGGAAACTCAATGGGAAAGGCAAGGGGAAGGAACAAAGAAGCAGAATACAAACCGAGAAAGATAGCACCGAAGGACCAGATATCAAAAGAAAAAGAAAAAGAAATGTGTACAGAAAAAAGGAAAAAGGAAGAACTGCGGCGCCGAAGCACATCGGATCGAGATGGGCCAAAGATGGCACGAGGCGAGTGTAGCATAGAGGCGGCCAAGAAGGCACCTCTGTGCAGGATGCTACTCCATCGGGGGTCCAGCAAGACTGCCAATATACGGGCAGCTTACCGATAAGACGGAGTAGCGCGGTGCTCGTCTCTCGTGTGGTTTTTGACGCCTTCGATCCGATTAGGTTCGCAAGCGATTGAGGCGGGGCGGTCGATGGGAAAGAGGGAGAACCGAAAGACAGAAAGGAAAGGAATCAGACGAGATGTGCTAGACTAAGGGCTCGTTGACGCCGTCATCGTCATCGCAGTAGAGGGGCCGGGTAGCGTTGTGCATCGGCTTGCGGTGTATGGTGGAGGTTGGCCAGAGCGCGATTCCGCTCTTGTCGCTGTCGATGTTCTCGAGGCACGTCTCATGGGACATCTCACGGCAAGTCGCCATGGCTGTGTCAAGATTGGGTGCCTCGGTGCTGTTGATGCCGCAATTGACGTGAGCAATGGCTTCCGGCCGTGCCCACGCAAACGGATCTTCGACTTGATAATTGATGGGTGCCGCGCTCGGGCACGGAAGGCTGTCCTTCATGAAATCCCAAAGAGGTCGACAAACTGGCGGGACGTCGTCCAAGTGAGATCCCAAGTCGTCGGCAAGAAATCCCAAGTCGTCGGCGACGATTTCGCGCTGGACCGTCTCCAACTTGAGCCGCAGCGCGTCGAGATCCTTGCGGAACCGGGAGTACTGCATAGGTGTTAGTCTTTCTGTCACGAAATTATCCTTGTGGACTCGGACACGGAAGAAGAGTCAGCGGTGGTAGGTCTCAGGTCGCATGCCTACCTCGTCGGATATGCCCTGGTGGGCGAACTTCTGGTGGATCTCGGAGGCCAAGCTGCAGTAGGCGACGTCGCCGAGGAGGAGAAAATTCGCCATTATTGGCTCTCCATAGATTCTACCTTTACTATTTGGCGAATTATGGCCTCGAGGCCGTGGCCGTAGCCAATGATGTTGGTGGGCAGGGTGTTGAATTGTTTTGCGATCAGTAGTAGATGGGTCTGTGAGGGTGGAGAGAGAGAGACAGAGGTTCTGGTAGTTGAGCAGGAAGGAATAGTGAATTGCGGATGGGTGGTGAAGGATGAAGGTCTGAAAAATGAGGTTTGAAAAAAATGGATATCACCGACTTTATACGATCGATCCTTCCGTTTCTGTGTCACGACTCAATCTCGGACGCTCCTGCCAAGTGTGTGCCTTCTGAACCATCATCCACAAGACCGTCGACTCACACTGCCTTGTGGGGCAGGAGCGACGGGAGACTGAGGCTGCAGCAAATGGAAGTTGCTGCTGCGCCTTGCCCAGCTGCGAGTGGAGATAAAACGTGGCCTGTGATTGGTTTATTGGGGTTAGTACCCACTCCACCAGTTGGCCTCATCGATGCTGCATCCAATAATAATCAATGAATCCGACAGAAAAGTGGGTACTGGGTTGGCCTCAACAACCTCATTAAGCTTCTTCCCAAATCGGCGACGCCAAGCTTCGCCTTTAAGTGTCTTTGGAGCAACATCTGGGACCTCGTCCATGTCGGAATGCAACCTCTCGACCGCTCACCTTGCCATTTCGAGGTTTCGTGATGACGGGCTTCAATGTTATTGGCTGGCTTAGATGATATCGCGGCGGTGTTTTCGAAGAAGCCTCTCAATGCCTTGTCGACTTGTTTACACAATTCCAATCAACAAGGCTGTGAGATCAACAAACCCCCTTTGCGCTTGCAGTCGAACGAGCACTGGTACATTGTCTATTGAGAACAGGGACCGTCATGTTCCTATGAAGCAGGCCAAAATGGAAAAGAAACACAGTCCCCTCCGCGCAGCTGATTGTTCTACTTTACAAAGAATGCAGGTCTACTGATCGTCGTCCCCGTCATCGTCGTCGTCCCCATCGTCGCCATCGTCTCCATCGTCCCCACCTCCATAGACCGGCGATGCCACGCGGCACAGCGGCCCGTTCTGCGACCCCGGGTAGCCGTCGACGGTGTGCACGGCCCAGGCCTCGCTGCCGGGCGTTGTCGGCGCCCAGAACAAGCCCCACGGATCGCGCCGCCGCTTGATGGCCAGCAGCCGTGGATACAGGTTGCCATAGAAGCTCTGTTGCCAGTTGGGCTCGGTGGGATCGCCCTCGTTCATGTAGGCGCCGGATCCGGGCGTCACGGCGCGCCAGATGTCGATCTGTGCGTGGGCGCGGGCGTCGCGGGCCTGCGCCTCGTGGGCCGTCAGCCCCACGGGCTGTGTCTCCATAAGGCTGCCGTGCAGCAAGGCCTCGCGCCAGGCCGGATTGACGGCGCTGTGGCGGCCGGGCCAGCCGGCGGTCTTGTACGTGGGGGCGTGCATGATGGCATGGAAGGTGTAGCCGGCCTCGATGGAGCCGCGGATGGCGGCCATGGTGCGGTTGAACAGGGCGTCGTCGGCCCAGTTGGCGCGCGGGAAGAGGCGGCTGCGGTAGCGGGTTTGGACGGGCCCGTCGCCGCGCCCCTCACGGTGGCCCGCGCCGTAGACGGACACGAAGCGGGACAGGGGGTTGGTGAGGCGGATGCCGAGTGTGGCAAGATCGTCAAACAGGGGCTGCATCATGCCGTGGGCGCGCTCGGGCGTGACGTTGGCAAAGAACTGGCTGCTGGTGAAGGAGAAGCTGCTGTTGCCCCTGGGGTAGATGTAGCCAAAGCACATGCCGCCGGCGTCGAGCACCTTTTGGCCAAAGCGGTAGTACTTGCTGACGGCGGCCCAGAAAACGTCCGCCGTCGCGGCTGTGCCGGGCTGTGGGAAGGCAAAGGGGAAAGGTGCTGAGCCGTTGGCGGTGGCCGTGCCATTGGGGAAGCCAAAGGGATTCGTGCCGTTTGCTGGCGGCAACCCGCCCGGAAACCCAAGGGGCGGCCGTGCCGCCGCCGCACCGTCCGCATGGAAGACAATGTCCACACTCGACGACGTCATAGTGATGGGCCGGAACGCCTTGACAACGACCGATGTCATGACGCCATAGGTACTCGGCCCGCCGCCGCGCAGGGCAAAGAACAGGTCCGTGTTGTGGAAAGGGTCGGCCGTCACGAGGCGTCCGTCGGCCGTGACGACCTCGATGGACAGCGCCTGGTCCGAGCCCAGCCCCAGGAACGACGTCACGGTACCGTGACCGCCCATGGCCAGCCAGCCGCCGAGCGTGCCGACGGTGCTGCCGCCGGGCGCGGCAATGGAGATGTTGTGCTGGCCCATGTGGTTGAACAGCTCCCACGACTCGACGCCCGCGCCGTACCGCACGGCCATGCCGTCGTATTCCCTGGACGATGAGGATGAGGTGCCTGGGCCAGCGCCGGCACCAACGCTGGCGCCGATCCGGTAGCGTGGCAGAAACTCGATGCTCTTCAAGTTGTGCACCCAGACACTGAGCGCGCCGGCGCCCACCGAGCGGCCGCCAAAATCGTGGCCCGTGTTCTTGATGACGATGCGCAGGTTCTTGTTGCGCGCAAAGTTCACGGCCGCCTGGATGTGCTTGACCGTCGTGGCATTGACGACGTACTCGGGGTAGCCGCCCTGTGTGCAGTTGGTTTGGTTTGCGGGGGCCGTGCCCAAGGAGACCAAGCACGTGTTGCCCTCGGGCCATTGTGTCAACACGTCCAGCGGCGTGTCCAGCCAGTAGTGTGTGTGCGGTGCAATGCGTGACAGGTACCGGCAGGCCGTGGCGTCGTACGCGGGACCGGCGTAGCAGACAGCCGCGGCCGGTCGAGGCCGGAGCAGGGCGCCGTCGATTGTGGCATTGAGACGCGCCCACTCGGCGTCGGCTGGCCACGCCGCCGTGCCGGGGAACGCGCGGCAGGATGCGTGGGACGTCCGAGCCGCCGAGACGTCGTTGTTGTTGCCGAAGCGAATGGCGGAGAAGTTGGCAACGTCGCTCTGGGTCAGCTGGATGGCCTCCCAGGGGAAATTGACCGCCGCAACATGGGCAACATGGGAGGCCGAGAGGCCGAGCAGGCCGACAAGGGCCGTCCACGTGGAGAAGGGCGCCATGGCGTCAAAAAGGAATGAGTATCGCGAGGCGTCAAAGGAGAGTCATATCATGAGTCCGGCTTGTCCATCGCGTCTGCGTGAAGTACACCATCGAACATCATGTACGGGGCTCGAGTCCTCTTTGACCATCGCCAGAGTCTTCCCGCTCGGAAGTATGCTTAAATGGAACTCGGCACATTGACTTGTGCAGAAAGGACGGGCCAATGCCGACGAACAAACAGACGAGATCCACTGCAATATGGACGGAGAAAATATCATGGACAGGGAGACGGATGATATGCGGGGTGTAAATTACGGTGTCATTGATGCCCTTTGACTCGTGTGGATAATTCACACGTCGTTCCATTGTCGTGAATGCTGCAGCGTTTTCTAATCCTTCACGGGAAGGGTTGTGGACATAAAGGCCTAGAGACGAGGCTCTTTTGTCCTTTCGCGCCGTTGCTATGAACCTTTTTTTTTTACTATTCTTTCCGAATAGCTTCTACCACTATTCGTTGCCGATTGCATCCCGGCTAAAAATGGACAGCTCAACAACCGCTGTACACATATATGTCGTACATTGACTACCGCTGCCTGCTCGTGGCTGAAACGGACGCAATTTGAACTGAACTGATGCCGGTAAATGCCATCAATTTTCCCCGGCTCTCGATGAATTATTAAATGATTTCCAACCAGTATCTTTCCCTCAGCGGATTCGAGTCGACTTGAACTTGTTTATATACCGGCGAGATGCCCGAGGCCTACGGAGAATTATATAATGCGTCCAACGGCAGTTGCAAGGACGGCTTTTGATACTATATCTCAGCCATTGACGGTGGCAATGTTACACTGACTATATGAAAATATTCTTGACGTCGCACATTACATCTCCCATCTATTATATGTCGTGATGACATTCTGCCCCTAGCAAGTAAACAAACAACGTAAGCACGGACGCTTCCATCCTTGCAAGGCAGAGAAACTATGGGTCTTCCAGCCGGCCGTCGGATATAAGCTGCAGGTACCAGGTCGTCTTTTTTGAACGGAAAACTCCGTACATTCGTACACCTGAGTACGATATACTACCATACTCTAGAACTGTCGGCAGCGCTTGGCTGTTGCGAATTATCCTTTCCAACTTTTGCATCGTCGCAAACTGCGAGTAAAATGGGTATGGGGAAATGAAAGGGCTGCGTGGCTTACAAAGAGGAGAGACACGCTCCCTGTCTGGGATTGGCTCAATCTCAAGGCATTCTACTAAGTAGATCAACGAACAGCTCGGTGGGCGAGACAGTGCTAGACTTGTTAGACTTTGCTAGGCTTGTTAGGCCTTGTTAGACCTCGTTAGACCTTGATACACCTTGCTAAACCTTTGATCAGCTTTGATCAACTCGGGACCTTGCATCCTTGATCAAAGAGGTCTATTTTTTGACGTCGAATTAATTTGAAAAGGTAATATGTAGAAAAGGGGGAAATGGAAAAAGAAAAGAAAAAGAAAGCTGCCTCAAAAGGTACAGATAATGGGTATCAGGTTTAATGGATCGAAAAGTCAAGAACTAGGTTGACGTACTGGACGAGGAAATTTCCATCCATTCAGCCTCACCACGACCCATCCGACGCACATATGCTTTTCCGTTTGACTGTTTGCTTTGGCCATGTGCCTCGACGTCTTGCCATTGCCATGCATCGTATGACTGTAAATGTGCCAGATGGATCACGGCAAGATGTCGGCTCGTGTTGATTTATGGCACCGGAACTCGGCCACTCGCCTTCTTTCAGTGCTGTATATCTGTATATGACCTTAGGGGGAGACAGAGATACAGCGGCCTCCATTTTGTGCGGCACTCTCTGCCGCTGACAGACCGTGAAGACATGGACAGGCCCAAGGGGATGGCAGGCACCGTCACAAACGCCGGCGACTGTTTGAACGTTGGAAGAAACTGGGGTCATGAACGGTCAATGATCTCGTATGCCTCGACAACACCAACATCTTTGCCCCGTTGATGTGCCTCCGCACTTGGTCTACATGCTTGCCCACGCTGCCACGCTGCCCTACCTTGCCTTTGTTTCCAATTCCCCCATTGCTTCTCGTGTCCAGTGCTCCCTTTATTTCCTTGCGTCTTGTTTCTGTTGCTTATCCATCGTGCATTGTGCCGAGGAATATTGACATAACAAGGTAAAAGTGGCCCTGTCGACGAGTACGGAATAGTGGATGCAGCGGTGAATGTAGAGTATGCCTGGCATTCTGTCTGTAGTCCCACATTTAAGATCGCCTGTGTCGGCCGTATTCCGCAGGGCGTGTATGTATACGGAGGAGTGTAAGTCTGTCAGTCGGCACTTTGTAGGTCGGTGAGCCTGTTACCTGTTACCTGTTTTCAATGGCAACTTCGACATGCCCACTCCATCGCTCGTTTTATTGCCGATACATTGTTAAAATTATTGTTGTCCTTTCTTTTGGCCCTCTAGTGCGCCGTATTCATTGGACTCCAAATAAAGATTGACAGACGGGGTCAAACCGACGAAGCAAACTCGTACGACAGAGGCGGGCTAGAAAGACAAAGAAAAGAGACCTACCCATCGCGTGGCCAACGGCTTTCAATGTGCCGCTTCCCGGTACGGCAGACGGCGTATGACGGCGTGCGAGACGTAGTGACGGACGAACGCAAAAGTAAGTGCAGCCCAACCGGAATCCGTGTACACAGTACAGTTCTTCTGCTGCTTTGTTGTGTCTATACAAAAGTACCGGTACGAGTGCCAAAGTGAACCGAGCGAGATCCACGGATTACCAGTGGCAAATCTATAAGAATGGAAATAAAAAGGGAAACAAAAAAATCAACAATCTCGATGTACTTGTTGAGTCGAAAAGAAAAGAAAAGAAAAGAAAAAAAGCCACTTTATTTAGTGTATCCACAGAGTACAAAACTCTTGTCATTGACTCGTGATGTCAGGAATCTCCTTGTCGTGTTCAAACGGTCCAGAGTCGATCATCGTTTCTCGGCATTCCATGTCGACTAGGCTCTCAGTGCTCCGTATTAGGGCATGGGTCCCTTACGTCCATGTTCTCCATAGTCCATTTCCCCATTCAGTATATCCGCCGCAATTTTTTTTTTTTTCTTGGTGGGATTTTCTTGTCCACCTCCATTTGCCGACCGATTTGCCGGCAGCTTCGTACGGATGGGGAAAACTTCGAGAAGGCTTCTAGATCATCGACACCTATGCGGGGCGAGGGAGTCTGTCATATATATATATAATAAAAAAAAACGAAAAGTCACCCGCCTGGCTTGGACGCCGTTACGAAGCATGTTGGCACAGCTTTACATTACACTCTTTCTCTTACACGGTGTAGTCTACCCACTACCCACAGAAAGGGGGGAAAAGAAAAAGAAAAAAAAAGGAAGCCCTCTGTTGGTGCAACTTGTTCTCTCCCTATTTCCGCCGCTCTCCGCCATTCGCCTAGATCTCCTTGTGCCGTTCTTTGCCCTGCCCAGCGAGCCCATCTCTCTTCAGGGCAGTTTGCCGTTCCCACCTTGACACTGCGTCGGCGAGCGTCGGCCAAATACCGAAACAGGCGGTGCACACTAAGCCGCACGAAAAAATAATAATAATAATAAAAACAAATAGGGACCAATCTTCAAAAGTGCAAGCACAAGCACGAGCACGAGTAAGGACCGTGCATGTACGACGTAGTAATGACGTTGTAAACAAGTTTGGGCATCGACGGACGACTGGGACGCCAAGATGATAAAGTGATCAATAAAGATGTAGGTGAGCAGGTGAGCAGGTGAGCAGGTGAGCAAGGGGCAACTACAAGCACAAGCGTACCTTTACTCTGTTACATAATGTACTCCATTCCCAGACCCGGACGGACTCAGCCCATCGTCCACTTCGGAGATTGGCTTTCTTGGAAAACGGGGGCCGTGGTTGATTTGTCGTCCTTTGCTCGTCTCCGGCTGTTCCGTGCGCTGCCTTTATTCGGTTTATTGGCCGATCGACCAAGGAAGCGTCTATGGGGGCGGGAAACAAACGAGGAGCACCGTGAGGTGGACTACTTCGTATGTATTTGTTACTTGGGTTTATGCCGTTGGATGCCGTTGTTTTGTTTTTGTTGTATTTATTGGTTTTGTTGTATTGACCGGCAGCGACCGACAGCCAACAGCCAATGATTGCCAAGGAGATTGCCCGCTCTTCCGCGCCAGGTCTTACTGGGCTGAGGCTGCATGACCCTCTCGCATCTCCATTTATTCTTTCTTTTTCTTTTCCAAGGGTGGGTTTTGCCATGCCACGAGGACAGACTCCAAGACATGCACAAGTTCCAGCCTGCCAGTCTCCTTTTTTTCTGTCTTTCTTGTCTCTCAATCTCACGTGGGCACGGCTGCGAACAATGGCACAGAGTTGGCAGTGATTGCAACGCGTTAACATCAAACAGGAAAATCTTGTTTGATGCCTGCCTCCGTCCCCCGTCGCGGCTCGGACATGTGCTGGAAACGGGAAGAGATGTGCACGAGCGAGTGTTTAGAGATGGCCCCGCTGTAGCCCGCTGTAGGTTGCAGTTTGCAGTTTGCCGTCTGCCGTTTGCAAGGGTGGTAATAAGCCGAAACGGGAGGAGACAAGAAAGCATTATGAGAGGACGACCCAAAAAAAGGGTGCCTCAATCCCATCTTTGTAAGGCAGGCAGGCCTCCACTCCCGCCTCACGCATGGCACGGACAGACTCGCAGGGTATGGTCATTCCGTCGTAATGGCTCCAAAAATAGGATCCTGAGCGTGGGAGTGTTCCTCTGTTCCTCTGTTCCTGTTCCTCTGTTCCTGTTTTGTTCCTTTGGGAAGCGATTGCGGCCTCTCGTTGGTCAGTTTACGAACTACATCAGCACGAGAGCTTCCAGTCAGATGGGGAAGCAATAAATGGTAAGATACTAGTCAGACAATAAAACATGAAATGGAAACAAAAAAAAAAAAAAAAAGACGCGAGAGCCAGACGAAACCAAAAGGAAAACCTTTTTATTTCCCAGTCTTTTCGCCGTCTTCCGCATTCCCACGGACAGGCTTTGCACGAGAAAAAGGGGTGCACAAGACGGGGTTTGGTTTGGTTTCGTGGCAGGTCTGTCCTGTCATCTGTTTTCTGTTTCTGTCGACGTCTCGGCGTCTGTTACTCCAACAAGAGTGGGTGTACGAAGAATTCATCCCTGCTGCTCTTCATGGCAGTCGTAGGGCGAGATCGACAAGGTGAGGGGGTCCATGACCAGGAGAGGAGACACTTTCCGAGGCGGGGAGATCTGTCAGTCCTGAGTCAAACAAAAGCGTTTGACGACTGCCGATTTGTGGCCTTTTTTTGCCTTTCTTATTGTCGCATATTCGAGCCATCTTAAACCAGGGACCAATCTCGGAGTACGACGTCAACTACGACGGTTCTGTGACAATATTGGCATCCATCCAGTCCTGGCATTCCCACGCGCATCATCTCTCCTGATCGGTTGCCTTGTCCGCTGTTTGCTTTGCCGGTTTGGGAGGTTTATTTCGAGACGTACTTTGTAATTTCGGCGCTTTTATTTTCAGTGTTTTCCTTTCTGACGCTTTGTTCTCATTCCGTTCATGCTGCCTTGCGACATACGAATTACACAGTAGTACATCCCATCTCACCCCCTCATTCCCTCTCGCGCCCGATACGAAGCATACGAACACCCAACTGCACAGTCTCACCATCCTTACAATGAGGCAAGTGGTATTCCGCACATCGGCCGACGGTCGGATTTTGCAAAAGCCGCCGCCCTTCGCCGCGGCCGTGTTGCTTTGGATGTGCATGAGACGGTCACAATGGCGGCCAATTTACTTTGATGACCATAAACGACTTACGTACTGAGACAGGTACACACCCCTTTCCCATTAGCCTTTTCTTTGTCAGCCCTGTAAGGAAGCATGTGAGGAGAATAAAGGTGGACGATGAGGGGACCAAAGAATCGACTGGCGGCAGCGGCGGGCCTTTTTTCGTCCTTGGCTGTTGGTGTGTCTGCTGTCGTCCATCGTTGGTCTGGTGTCAACAGACGCACAAACGTAAGGGGTGAGGAACGAATGATTTTTTTATTGTTATTTTATTTGCTATTTATTAATTTTGTTTTATTTTATTTTCATTTTGTTTTGACGCATCTCGCATATTCTTGCTGCACCTCAGCTGGCCTTGGGATTCAGCTGGCCTTGCTCGTCCTGGCCAAAGCTCGAGTGTTTCCCCAACCAGTGACAAGATTCGCCAATTCGCCACTGTGACGAGCCGGACGTGTGGCAGCTAAGTGCGTTGGTCGTGGTGAGAAGAAAACACAAAATTGATCCTTACGAGCCGCTTTGAGCTTCTTCGTCCCAAAGCAGCAAGGCGACGCGTGGATGCTCAAGTCTTTGAGCGCCTTCTCTTCTTTTTTTTTCTTCTCCTCCTGTTTTCTCTCTCATTTAGGCCAAAGTTACGTAACGAGGCAGGTCCTTGTGCAAAACATGGCAACTTCATTCCGGGAGTTGATTTCCAGAGTGATTTTGTGGCGTCTTCACGGCGCCTTTCATGACATCCTGACGTCCTTTTCGTGTTTCATTGTTTTTCCACTTGATCCTTTGGGCTACATATTGTCCACTTTCCTGAAAAGCTAAACGAGGAGACGAGCTCACGAGAAAGGCTGTGGCTGCGCCGCCAAAGAGCTGGTTTCGTGTCGTTCTCCCCTCATGACGCTGTGGCGTTTCTAGTTGTTCCACCATGGCTACCCGCGCTCTCTGTCCATGCGAAATGACCTTGAATATTCCTGAATATCCTTGAATAGCCAAGATTGTTACTGCATAACCTTGGACAGCCTTGGGACAGCCTTGGGCGCCTTGGTCATCGTCTGCAGCGTCGCAACCTTGCGGGAAAAGCTTGTCTGAGATTGACCCACGTCTTTCGCGATGGGCTGCACGACATCTGGCATTGAACGACAGTAGATTACCTGCATTTTTATTGCTCGTGTCTCTTGTCTGGGTGCGGCATTTTATTTTATTTAATTTATTTTATTTTCTTTTTCTTTTAATTTTTTTTCTTCAAGTTTTTTGCGTTCACCATTCCAACGCAGCCTTGCTGAACTGCTTTACTTGGCCACAGCGGCTCGCCCGAGTCGGTGACAGCGACGAGCCTGCATAACCCTTTCCCATTGTCTCTCCGTTGCGTGCTGGCTTCAAGGGAAATGTGTGAAAATGGATCCTTTGCGATGCACGGCTGAGCCAACAGCCTCTGTGACGTCGAAGTGAAAACTCTGATTTGGATGATGACATGTTGATGTTTTTTTAATGCCAATCAATTCAACTTTTTTATATTCATCTTGGTTCTCCCCGTCTATTTGCCTTCAATATGAATTTGTCTGTCGGCTACGCCGAATCCGATTCAATCCAGTCAATTCAATTCAGTCGACTCAATTCAGTCTCAACTCATGGATCAAGACACGAGATGCTGATACGAATGGCACGTAAATATTTCGTTGTCTAAATAATTATCAAACGAGCTACGGAGTACTGTATGTTGTAATTACTCTGCTAGGTCTGCTTCACATGTCTTTCTAATTTTTTCTACTTTTATCTGTTTTGCAGAGGCAATGCCTGCGCTTGGTTCGATGTCGATCGTACGGCAGTTAATTTTCTTTCTCCGTTTCTCTTTTATTTCCTGCTTTGAACAAAAGGCTGAGAGGATAATCTAGTCACTAGTTAACTACCTCTCGCACCCCACAGCACTTTGCCTCGCTTCACTTGCCTCCCTCGCCTCCTTATCTGGAGCCAAGATGGACGATCGCCGTTTCTATAGGTACTTTGGCCTTGTGGAAAAGACAGCCCAAACATGGAAACGAATTGAAAAAGTACACTCATCGTACGACTTGAATTGCTCTGTATGCACTGTACTTTCGCCAACGCCTGCAGGCATACTGAGTTTACGAGTACGGGGCAGGAAGTGTACTTGTTTGCGAGGTGTGACGATGGGATGGCAGATGGCCCAATACTGGACGACGTGGCGAGAGAAAAAAGGAAAAAAAAAAAGACACCCATAGTTACTTCCCTTCATACGGTGAGTAGAGAGAGACCGCCATCGTCCCATGCCTAATCCCGACTCTCGCAACAATACGGAAGAGGCCCTGCTCTTTGCTGCCTTTTGGAGGAAGCGGAACCGTCTATGGCTGTCGTCTGTCTGACATTGAATGTGTGCCGTCAACGTCATCATCGTCATCGCCATCATCGACGTCGCCGTCATCGTCGCCAGATTGTTATTTTCATCCGTATCTCCGCAGACCGCCATTCCCCTTGACTTTCCCCGTCTCTGCTTTCCAATCGTCTGTGAATGCCAACTGTATGGGTGTTTGTTACTTTACCATATTTACTGCTCGGTGAAGGTGAGACGTTAGGGCAGGCAAGAGGATCGCTGCATGACCGCTAAACAGACCACGCTACCAGGCTGTGTCGTGGGCTTGTTCCTTATTTCCATATGCGTAGCGCCTCGGACTTGCTGACCTGTTCGTCCGGAATTTGCCGTGAAAGGCAATGCCCTGTTGAGCAATGCCGACGGCCAAAATGGACATGAAAGCCTTTCGGCGCCCGAGAGGGCCCCAGTTTTTGGTCAATCTGTGTATCTACACGGAGTTGCCCCTGTTTTCATCTCCGTTGCTTCCTGCAGGCTGTAATCAATAAGGGGGGGAATCCTCTGTACAGAAGTATTGTGGTGCGACAAAAACTCCTTCTGCTGCTGGTTGCGTCCATCGCGATCCGTCTGGCAGCTTACACTTGGTCGTGATGATCTTTTGCAATTGAGGATTGCAATTGAGGATTGTCCGTGATCCTTGGTGCACGCCGAGGCACAAAATACTAGGGCAGAAATTAAATATTCAATAAAAATAATTCAACAAAAATATAATATAAACAATGAATACGTAATAATAATCTAGGTTATGATCCGCATCCAGATGATTGTGAGATGATGAAGCAGGTACGGAAACAAGTCTGACAGCAGACCAAACCCGACACAAGAAACCCCTGCAGTACGGAGCCGCATTTCGTTGCATGTCGCACTCTCCGTCCTCCGTATTACTCTGCATTTTCGCCATCATGACGGAGACCAGGGGCTCAGACGGGAGATCCAGGCGAGATCCAGAACAGATCCAGGACAATGGCCACAAAGGGAAGCTGGCAAGCTTCGTTTACGTTGCATGCGACGTACATTGGTATCCTGCTCCTCCGCAGGGCCACCAAAACGTCTGCTGGCTGCCGAGAAAGAACCGAACAGGCACGAGTCGTCTCACAATCTTCCGTCCGCAGTCCCCTCCCAGGCAATGCAAAATGTTTAGATTGGCTCGATTGGGACATTGTGCCGACGCCGGGGATCGTCAGGGAGGAAGAGGAGGAGGAGGAGGGATAGGATGATAGGATGATAGGATGACGAAACCACGGAGAACATGTCCTCTTTTGAAGAATGAGTGGTCCCCGTCTCGTTCCCATAGGGCGCAGATTATTTCGCCAACGACGACCAAAAATACGGAAGGCGTCCGCCAGTGCATGAAAGGGCAGGCAACTGGGTCCCATGTCTCTGGGTCACGCTATTAGCAAGCGCCGATGTGAAACGCCAGATCCAGTGGTACATATGCTGTACATACGCATCGAAGAGACCACTAAGCCCGGCAGCTGTCGGACCACCATTGCTTTGTATCAAGTGGTACCGTATGTATACATGGAGTTGAACAGGACAAGACGGCAAACAATGGTGGCGTGTATGCAAATTAGGACAAACAAAAGGAACCCGCAGCTACCAAAAAGCCAACAAACGACGCCGCAGCGATCACCATGAAACCGGGCAGAATAGGTTGAGTTCGCTGTACGTCGCCATGCTGAACAGCTTGGGCGATCATGGCCCAAGCTGATGGACCAGGGGCGGTCAGCAGAGCAAGTCTGCAGTCTGGGAAAATGGGAAAGAAAAAAAAAAAATCGAGACCAGTCTTCAAAGGTAACATCAAAACATGCGAGTCGCGGGTTTCGTTGGCTGACTCTGCTTGCTGGAACTGGAGACACGGAGGCGGCAAAGTCAAGAAATGGCAGCTGAACGAAAGTAGGCAGCTGAGTAAAAGTAAGAAAATAAAAATAAAAATAAAAAATACAACTAAAACAAATTAACCACACAACAATGAAAGGGGCACCCCAACGGTCATACTCCCGTGTCCGTTGGTTCAATACACGTACAACAATACACGTAGACTATATGATACAAAGTCAACTGACGACGCCTCACCGCCCTCGCTTGGATGCGGCCTGCAGGAACTGCCGGACAGCCGGCTATTTTGCGACATCGTCGATTTCAGCGATTGCAGAGACAAAGTGGAGGCAGGTCAGGGCAAGTCAAGGTCACTTACGTCGTCCTCCGTACACCATGCAACTGTTGCCTCCTCCCTGTTTGACTCTAGTCGATTTACAGGGTGCATTCCTCCACCCCGTCGCCTCTCTCTCACCTTGCAGCCCTTGTCCGCAACGGTGAGGGCTTTTGTTCTCGGCGGGTTTGGTCAGTTGTTCTAGAACCGTTCTAGTTGCCTTTTGTTCCTCTGGCAGTGTCCTGAGTTGTCGATTCTGTTACGCAATGCCCGGGCCTTGGGAAGCGTCTTTTTCGTCAAACGGGTCAGACGGCTACTCGACTGCATCAAACGTCCGGAGGATGCATTGCCTCTCCTTTGTCTTTGTTGTCGAGTTGCGTCGAGTTACCGACTATGTAGATACGAGTCAATGGCCATTGACTCTAGAACTCGTATCGAATACAAGCGAGAGCCTTTCAAGGCGGACCAAATATGCAAGGGACACGTACGACATGTAGGGTGGGGAAGAAGAGAGGGGATGAAAGGAAGGTGACAAGAAAAAGAAAAAAAAAGAACAATCGAACAAAAATGGAAGCTTGGCAGCCTGAGATGAGATTTTTTCTGTCCTTACGACGTCTTGTTTCTTGCCTTTTGTCTTCGCCTCTCATTCCCCCCACTTTAAAATACAATGATGAATAGATTTGGCAAGTCGACCCGATTAAAAAAAAAAACATTCTTACCGCCGATGGACCAATGTGAGCTGACATATACGGAGTCGATGTTCTTGTATAAGAAAGACCGAGACAATCAATGATGTAAACATATGACACAACATGGAGCATCAAGGCAAATAAACAAGGACGGTTTGTCGTGGCGATGGAGTACGAGATGGAAAGAGGGAATTGCTAAAGTACTCGATCGACGCCGTGTTGACGTGCAGTTGTTCTTGGCCGTGAGGGGCGAAGGGCTGGACGGTGGAATCGAGTGTCTTTCACGAAAGTTGGACAAAAGAAAGAAACATGAAAAAGAAACATGAAAAAGAAACATGAAAAAGAAACATGAAAAAGAAACATGAAAAAGAAACATGAAAAAGAAACATGAAAAGGGAATGTAACCATCCAGGCGGTTCCGATGGAGCCAGGACACGACTGGACACGACTGGACAGTGTCCCATAATGCTCCAAGGGCGTCGAGGAAAAGCAAATGGCCCGGCACCAATGCGGAGCATGGGTACGGCATGGGGGTGTTGGCAACTGGACGTCTCTTGGACCTTTTCTGCGAGTCCGGCTCGGCCGTTTACCGGACGGCCAAACCAAGAAAGGAGTAGACTGACCAGGCCTGAGCGCGGCGACAAGAATGACAGACGACTGTTCCGGAAACGGCAAGGAGTTTGTGACAGGCTCGTGATAAGCTCGTGACGGTGTAAAAAGAAGACGAAAGAAACAACGGTCAGAAAGGCCAGAAAGGCCAAGGGGTGTCCTGCTGGCATCGATTTTAATTTCTCCAGTCGTACATCGTATTCCGCCATATGAACTAGACTGCGGAGTTTGTTTGTGCTCCGTACTCTGCGACATCATCAACGCACCGCACTGTCCGAGACGCGCAAGACATGCAGACGGTCTGTCGTCTTCTCTCTTTCTTTTTTTCTATTTCTCTTCCAACGCTGTGAACTTGTGACCGTCAGATCTTACTACGCAGCGATGCACCCACAAGATACCAGTCTCGGTGCTCGGAGAGCAAAGTCAAGCCGCCGCAAGAGCAGGCCGTGGAAGATGCACTAGCTCACGGAGGCTGACGGTCCTACAGGTTGGCTCGCTGCTCATGGGTCACTGGCTCTCGCGTTATTGGAGGGATTTGGCACCAGCCCAGCAGCGCCCAGGAGCCATTCTGCCCGCCCGTATAGTTTGCCCGTTGATTGGAGCCCGGGGATTGGCACAAGCGTAGCCTTACGGACATGGGAAGCAGTCGGGACGACGACAAAACAAACAGTCAAGAGCGACAGGGGGCTGCGTTTCCACATTGTTGGGGGGTCGGCGTTTTTGGTGGACGTTCGCAGACGCTGACAACATGCTATTTTGCTATTTTCTCCATCGACACACGCCCTACGGAGCACTACCAGCTCGTTCCAGGGCCGGCAACGCCAACGACATGGCCCCTGCGCACCGTACGTTGCACGCCGTCATACACCGTGTTGCTGCGTCCTTTTATCTCACTCTGACGGGGAGTTTTGCGCTCCTCACTGAAAAGAGGAAAGTCCTTGCTGACTCGGCCAATGTCGCCGAAACGAAGCGTCCGAATAACGTCAGCCGTCTTTCTTGGTTTTTTTTTTTGTTTCTTTTCTTTTTTCGCCCTCTGTCACAACGCTTGGGAGGCTTGTGCGCGTCAATCTCGATCGATGTGGTATCTCGGACGATGCAACAATTAATAATCAAATAAAAATGGCTAGATCAGAATACCGTTGTCTGCGTTATGGTTGCTATTTGGAAGCACCCTCTAGCTTGCAGCGTTGCAGTACTACGGTGCGAGATCCTTTAGACTACGGAGTACGCCGTCTGATGCGACCCAAGCGCCTGCATCATCCCAACATCCTTCGTCCTAGTCTATTCACGCCGCGGCGTTTTCTCTCCGTGGGAAGGCAAGATGCAAAGCGACAGTATTGCTGCAGGCCCTGGCTGTCCGTCTGGTATGAGAAAGGAAAACGACTACATTCGTATTGTGAATTGGTATGAGATGGTCCGTATTCGTGATATTTCGCTTTTTCGTCCTTTCGATCTACAACGTATTCTGTATCTCTTTTCTTCTTCTTCCCCTTTCGACAACATACCCACCAACGGCATTCCTCCGTATTTGGGGTCGGAGCAGCCCTGCCCAGCAGAGTAGGTCTCCTTGCTAGCGTGAAACCTTTTGGGCGTTTTCTCCTGTCCCTTTCAATCATGTGTAAACATGGAACGACAATCTACGGAGAACGACAAACTACGACAAACCAAAGTACGGAATACGGAGCATGGAGCACAGCAAGGCAGTCGGTCGTATTACCAAGCCCATCTCGTCCCATTAACCCCTTTTTAGACAACTCGTTATTTCGCTTTTGTCGTTCTTCACCTTGTCCTGCACGGAGGTATTCCTTTCACCTCTTTTCGCCAGTGGCGTGCGTCCTGTACCCTGTTGATCGTCGCTGTGGTCCAAGTCCCGACAAGGCTTATTCTTTGTTTGCACTGCAGTCATCTACGACTGCGACCCCAACTGAAGAGGGCACCGTAAAAGACCAGCCCCTTGTCTGAGCCGCTTGTCGCGGGAAACCAGGAAACCGCGCAGTAAAGAGGCGTCTTGCGAGAAGGACGAGGAAGGAGGGAGAGATAAACAGAGTTGCTGACCACGAGATACATGCCGGACCTCGTCCCTCATCGCATCAATCGCAACCTAAATTGAGCACAGTGATTGAGCCCCGTTCCCCTCCACGCAAAGTTTATTTCATGTGCCCGACTTTCGTGTGCCCGGGCAGGTCAACGTTCCGGTGACTGCTGTATTACAGTCATGTTTTCCGATCGAGTTGTGCCGGTATGTTGTCCACAAGTAGCGTGAATTGCGATACGAAGTACGAAAGCATGCGAGCGTGTTAGTGTTTGCGACTTTGTCGTTCCGGCCAAGAAAGCCTAGACCCTCTTGACATTGTTTCGTTGCATTTTTTGTTGCTTTTCGTCATTTTTTTTTTAAAAAAAAATAGTTTACTTGTTCTATTATCGTCATTTCCTTCCACCTCCCCCCTTCTAATCATCTCCGTGGCAAATGTGCACTGGCCAGAAGCAGGACCAAGACACCATCGTGACCACATTGGCCGAAGACGAAGCGGAAACGGTAGAACGAGGAAAAGGAACGACCCTGGCACAGCTGACAATGCTCGTTCTGGTTGTGGTGCTGACGTTGCTATTCGTTGACTCAATGTCCCCTGTCCCAACTGTCAGCTTTCGTTTTGCTGCCTGCAGCCTGTTGACACGCTCTGCTCCATATTATTTGCTTTTGCCTTGGCCCTAAAGGGACGGGGGTTAAGCTCATGCTAATTACAGAATACCAATACTGCTTTGCGGTTGCGGCTGAGCGAAAACGTTACAGGCCAAGAAACACAAGGCAAAAAAGAAACAAAAAAGAACAAAATAGCCAACAAGACGAGTGTGAGAGAGGCAGCCAGCCCAGACCTGCTCTGTAACATGTCGTTGATCAAAATATCGGACCAGCATAGTGAAAGAGGTCGGTGCCCTCTGTGCCCTCTGTGCACAAACGCTAGGCTGCTGAATTGCATAGGAGGCAGGCGGTGGACTGATTCCGGTGCTGATCCCTGCCTGTTCTCCTCTCGCTACAAATGGGGTCCTGGTCGGTGTGTCTTACTTGTCTCTCATGTCACTTTTGCCATGTTTTTTTTTTGGCCTGTCCTGGCCACCTTTCAGCCTGCTCTGTTCGTCTCGTGCCTGCCTTCTTGTTTCTTCTCACCTCATTTGTCTAATGTCCCACTGTCGTTTTTCTACTTGGCTGAAAGGACTTTCAAGGTCATCCAAGGAACAGGAATGCCCCTGCGGTCCCCATTGTGCCTCATGGGTTCGTAATAACAAAATCAACTCACTCCATTGAAAACTGGAGTTGTAGATAACTGGCCTTTTTTCTTCTTTTTCTTGTTCTCTTTCTTTGTGTTTCTTTGTTTTTATTTTTCATTTATTATTTATTTATTTATTTTATTTTATACGACGGCATGTCCCAAGGGCATAAGAAAATACGACAAGGACTAAATGCAAAAGGGGAGAATGCTCAACGAAAAATTAGGTGAATAAACGAGTAG
Organism: Sporothrix schenckii 1099-18; assembly: GCF_000961545.1. NCBI lineage: Eukaryota > Fungi > Ascomycota > Sordariomycetes > Ophiostomatales > Ophiostomataceae > Sporothrix > Sporothrix schenckii. The sequence continues at coordinate 3,988,369 of NW_015971148.1, forward strand.
ACGTACTCTGTAAACGAGGCGAAAAGAACAGAGAGAAGAGACTACAGAAAAAAAAAGAAACGCCGCGCGGTATTGCCGTTGGACGCACCTATCCAACTGGTACCTCCACTTACACCAACGCCATGCGCATCCCAGAAATACCTCTTGAGGAGGGGGCAAGCCTGGTCTTGCAGCAGGGGGGTGCCCCCATTTTGTTCCCTTTTACCCCCTTTCCCTTTTCTGCTCCAATCACCATTCCGCGTTTAGCGTCGAGTCCGAGGTTTGGTAGGGCTGAACAGCTCCTCCGCCGGTTTTTTTTTTTTTTTTGCCTCTTTGGTGGCAGGCAAAACCAAAACGGGCATTAGTGCATAAACTCACAAAATCGCAGTGCGCGGCCATTTTCGCTCAACAGAGGCCGCACGGGATTGGTGACGTACGGAAGGCAAGTCCGATACAAATAAATAAATACAGTAAGTGCAATAATAATAATAAAAATAGAATAAAAACAACAATAAAGCAAAAATAAAAAGAGCCTCGCGAAATCCGCCTCCGCCAAGACCTGGTATCTCGATGCCCGCCTCACGCGTCCATTGTTTGTTTCGGGCAACGGTTCCCATTTTTAGATTTTGTCGTTGCCGGTGGGTTACAAACGAGGGGAGAGCGAAAACAGAAGAGTTACTCCTCGGCCTGGTAAGATACAAATTAGGTTGGCGTCGGCGTACTCTACATGACGTGTTTGGAGGCAAAGAAGGCTGTAATAAACAAAAGTTAGCCCCGCGAGGGAGGGGGGGGAGCCTTGAGAACGCCCCAGGACGCCCTGGTGTGTTTTCGTTTCTTTTTTTGGCTTGCGTTTTGGCCCCGAAGGGCACGGAAACAGTGGGCGAGTGGCCTCGTTGAATCTCAGCAAATCCGGACAAGTTTCTTTTTCGAGCGTAGTGACCTTTCAAGAGGGTTTCTCCAAAGTTTTGACGTGCCAGGCTAGAAACCGTTAGAAAGGGGAAACTGGAAGTTAGGGCCTCTTTATCGTCTCTGCGACGCGTTGGTCCCTTTGTCGCTACTGTTCTTAGGGTCACAGCGTATTGATCTTGGTGCCTATCTACTCCGGTAGGTCCAATGCCGGATGCGGGAATCTGTATGAAAAGGGACAAGTGAAGAGGGGACCCTGGAGGAGGACTGCGCGGGACCATCGTCCGATCCTATGGTGGAATTGGGACTGTGACGACTAGGGTATGGAATCGCGGTGTCCGTGAAGACAACACGCGCGGGATGACTTTGAGTTACGGAGTCTACCATAATTACACTGCATCGCGCTTCGCGGTACTCTCACATGCCCAAAGCTGGGGGAGATTGGCATCGAAGATCTCTCCCTGGGAGGGCTGCATCATCGCAAATGTATCGGCGCGACGGCGCGGCTGTTCTCCGAGAGGAGAAGGATGGTGGGGAATATTCAGGGAAATCAAAGGTGGAAACAAGGACAAGACAGACCTGCAGACACGGATGGCAGATGGGACGAATGGGAGTTTGGGGTGGATTGACAAGACCACTCTCTCACATCAGTTTTTTTCTTCTTTTGATTGTTTTATATTAAAAGACGTCCGAGTACAACATTAAGTCGTGCCTGTCTCGCCCGACACATGGCCGAGCAGTCGACCTTGTAAGGCAGCCTGAATTTGGGCAGGGCGAGGACGAATGCGGTAACCCGAGGATAAAGAAAAATAAATCAAAACAACTTTAATAATGCAAACAGTGAAAAAAGGGCGGGAAAGATATTTTGTACTGACGACTATGGGTGCCAACGACGTACGGCCTGGAGTTTAGTGTTGTGTATCTGTGTGCCGTTGAACATAACGACTCTGAATTAGGCAATCTGTCTGATAATGTGTGCCCATACAGACGGCCGGCCACACTCGGCCTGTAGCCCTGTGAGGAAGGGAAATCACCCGGCCGGCCGTGTTATTTATTGTTGTCTGCAGCTGTAAGGGGGTCGACCCTACATGTCCTGATGTCTTGAAAACAGGTTGTCTTGTGCGGCGTGCGTGCGTGACAACCTCTGTGTTTTCCATACGTGCCACCTGCATGTGCCTCCCGTGCGCAAGTAAAGAAGACAAACCAAGGAAAAGAAAAAGAAAGAAAGACAAAGGTCGCCTTCCTCCACTGAGTACGGAAATACGGAAATGGTGTACAGATTGCGGACTGGCTGGTTGAAATTTCTCCTAATTACAGTACCAATGAAGAACTAGGATAACACCGGTTGTATTGTGTCTCTGTGTTCGGTTACGGACTATTCATTGACGTTACAACAAAACTGTGTTATTTTCCTTTGATTGCTCTTTCCGTCATTGGCCCCATCTTCGGCAGACGCCGCCGGGCCTTGTTGTCTCCTTCCTACCCATGCGTTTTCTGTAAGATCTCGCTACGATTACCCGTTTCGCTCTTTCCTTGCCGATTTCCATGGTTCTATTGGCGACTTCCATTTCGGGCTTCTTTCCTACTTCCTTCTTTTCCTTCTTTCCTTGCGCCTCCTTTCCTTGTTTCCTTCTATTGCTCTCCCGCGCTTTAATAAGGAAGTTTCGTGTCTGGTATCCAAAATAGAGCGGCCACTGGCGAGTCTGCCCGAGAACAGCGCCGGATATTAAATCAATTAGGAGCAAAATAGAACAGAAAAAAGGACAACGCCAGATACCCCAGACATAGAAGAGGAGAACATGGCGAGACGAAGGAAGAAACGGGACATGCCACCAAGTATGCTCATGCTCAAAGGCGGACACGGAGCCCATCTGCACTCCAGGTTCCGCAGGTGTACGGCGCGCAACGTACAGAAGAACCCAAAATTGCAATTACCAAAGGCCGTGCCGGGGTCGACTCTAGCGACGGACGTAAGATTGTGCGATGCACAATGCACGCTGCACGACGCACGATACACAATCCACGATACACGATCCACGATACACGATACACGACCAAAGCGAGACGATGGCGAGCACGTAAAACACAGTAAGACTGATGGAGACCTAACAACGACCATGTCATACGGAGCCCGACACACGTAGAGCCGAGAACCATCTCATTGTCATGCGGATTGACAGCGGCAGTTTAGGGAAGAAACGAGATTCAGCCCTCTCCCACGACTCGCACAACACAACGCGAACGATGGAAAACTGGATTTTTCTTTTCATCTGTCGTACGGATCGATTGATCAAAGTACGTAAGAGAGCAGCTTGGCAGGAGAGCAAGAAGCACGAAAGTCCACAAGCTGGAAATCGTACGTAATAAAACGCCAGTGCGTTTGACGATTCCCAGAGCCAGGGCCGGGCCCCTCTTTCCATTTCAATGCCCTGGAGCCAGGCTCGAGGCCAGGAGCTCTTTTGTGGCGAAGCCAGTCTTAGCGCAGCGACTAAAACTTGACAGGGCCGGCCGGCATGGTCTCGTAAGGCAAGAACGATCAGCTGGGACAGAGGAAATAAGGATGTGTGGTTTGAGAGGAGATGGAAAGAAACGAAAGAGAAGGAACCAAGGACGACAAGCAAACGCCGAAGGCAGGAACTTGCCGACCATATCGGGAAACAAAAAAACATAAAAAATAACATAAAAATAAATAGCCCGTCTCCTAGACAAGAACAATCTACTGCGTACATTACAGTGTCAACGACGGTGAGACGATAGTGTGTTCTACAAGCGACACAAGACAGCAAGTAACACGTCGTAGGGCGAATCATAAACCGAAGAAACGGCTGGGAACGTGTAGGCCGCGTGCCACGACCGTTGTGTTCATCCACTGCACAACTGGCGAATATGTAAGATACGGAATGTGTGTAAGCAGACTGGCAAATGTAGCAATATCCTAGGGACACTGTTACCGCCGTGTTGTAATCTGGAACAAATGGAACAGAAATTGGGTGGAACGTTGATACGATGGTTGATATGCCCACGAATAAACACAAACACGCAGACTCACACAAACTCACAGAAACGCACATGAAAACAACAAATGACAGCAGGGTCGTCGAACGCGGCACATCCACAACAGCACTGTCGTACCGCAGGGCTCGATGGCATCCTGCCAGGCGCAAAATGCATCTCTCTTTGGGCTACGGCCCGTTGGAGGGGGTGGGAACGGATCCTCTATTTTTTTATTTGTCTCCTACGCCGCCATATGGACATCCCGTTTTGATGTCGCTGCCCACGAGCGCAACTGGCCGAAGGGGCTTGGGGTCCAGGGGTGGTGGTGGGAAAGGAAGGAGGAAGGAGGGATTAAAGACGGAGGGACTTATTGTTTTTTTCTTGAGAGAGGGACACCCAAACAGAAACAACCTCGACTAATCATATTTTTGTCATTGTGTCTGGGGTCGTATTGGGGCGCTCAATGGGGCCTGCCTTGCAGGTCGAACAGGATTTGACTAAGTAGGGCCTGGCAAGGCCGAGGCGAACGGGGGAGGGGAGAAAAGCCAACCAAAGTGACCCAGGTCCAGGGGCCGCCAATGGGCAAAAACATTTGGGCATAGCGCCAATAGCGGAACTCGGCCGTTAGAAAAGGCAACAAAATAAAAGATCCCCGCCGGCAGGACGCCAGGGCTGGGTGCGATGCCTTAACCCCCCTCGCCCCCCTTTACGAACTCCATGACGACCATTTTCAATGCCACCCTGAAAGCCCACTAAAAACCACCACAAGTGCCCGCCAAAACCAGTTGGCGGCCAAATCTGCCAGCAGAAGACGATCCGCCGAGGTCCAAATGCAGCGGCCTTTTTCCACCCCCTCCCCGAGTGTCTTTCCGCACTCTCTCACTTCCAGCATGGCGTCGTGTTTTCCCGTTCCGCACCTGCGGCAGCATGGGAAGCTCACTCTCACGCCGTCCGCCGACTAACCTAACGTCGTACTGAAGTATACATCGTATGTCTGTCAGGTTGGGCAAGGACAAACGAAGCCAGTGTGAGGCGGTCGTCCATGTCATACAGACATATGCCCCTATGCCGTTATACTGCTGTATTGCGTAGGTGTGCACGGCTGTTCGAAGAGCTCCGTCGTTTCGGCTTTCTGAATTGCATTCCCGTTTTGGGCGATTTCATTCGACTTTGAAAGCCTCGTTATCGTCAAAGTGGGATACGCACCACAACACGTCGGCCCCACTGTTCCTGGGGGGGGTTACGGACACGCCCAAGCCCCACTTGCCCTCTGAAAACGACCTGAAATCAAAGCGCAAACTGCCCCTTCACCACTCTCTCAGTGACCAGCAAGGCGTCAGACGCCCCTACAGCCGACCGAGTAATTACAGAGTAAATCAACTGAGAGGGTTCGCTGCCCTTTGTCCTCCACTATCTACTGTCGTTAACAGACCCCCAGACTACATGTACTCACTCCCCCACACCCTGCCAACAGCCCTTTCGCTCTTTTCGGTTCCCTGCCCTAACGGTCTAGCGTATGCATGGGACCTTCCACGCTGTCCCTTTTTGGGTGCCCGCAGAGAACTGCCAGTCAATAAATTACCACGCTTCTGGAGCGGCACCGTCTGCCCACTCATTCCTGTGTAGGCCGGCCCTCTTGTGTGCTCCGGAGTTTATTCTTATTCTGCCCATTCCGTTTTCCCTTCCCCTTTCTTTTGGGTCGTTTTAATTTTGTTCCTTCCTCGCTGGGCTGAAATGCCTTGTGGCTGCAGGAAGACAAACAAAACAGAAGGAGGGGAGGGGGTGTACGTGGACCAAGGGCAGGCGCATTTTCATTTTCAACATGCACCGTCAGTACACAAATCATTCGTCAGAACAGACACTGAAAGAGGAAAGGACGAATTCCTCTTGCATGTGCGTGCCCGCCACTTGCCCTCTGTTGTTTACTACGTTTGCCAGTCGTTCTTCCTCTTTGCGGATCGTTTGGATCAACGACAGGTACACCGATCGTGCCTGCCGTGACGTACATTAAACAAGCTCCTTTTCTTCGTCTTCATCTTCATAGAACATCATCCTCCCAAGGACGGATCACCGCATCGTCTCGAGGCCAACAACAGCTGTGGCATGGCGAGGACACACCTTTTCTGGGCGTCCACACGCCTTCAATCCATTTGATGCACGGGGCTGTAAATTGTAATCTGGCTGGTATTGCACGGCTTGCCCTGCATCGCCTCACCTGCTCACTCACCTGTTGCCCTCCCCGCTGGCCTGTCTTCCCTTTTGCTGACGGCAATCTGCAGGCCTTCCTGCGAACGCAAACCCTGTCAAGAACACTGGCAAAATTCCACCATGCGTGCAGGAACAGTGCAGGAGCTGGACGGCGCCAACATGGGTAGATGGGAAGAAGAGTCAAAGTCAAATGCGACTGTGGACATATGTGACGAGCCGACCCCAACAGCAGACCCCGATTTCGCACAACATGCAGGCAAACAAACATTCATACGTGCAGACGTGCATACACAAGGAACACCCATCCCCTCTCGACTGGCGAATGCTAGAGGTCCGTGGCTCTGTTGACGTAGTGTCTTGTCGGGAAACCAGCATATCACATCATGATTTCGCTCCCATGGATATGTGCACGACTCCCACATGCTTACTCCCGCACAATATCTTTCTTGCCTTTCCCATATTTTCTGCCCCTTTTGTCGCTTTCGTCCCTTTTGTACTTTTTGTTGTGTTGCCCCTTCGTCTTTTTGTCTTATTCTCTCTTGTCTTTTGATCTTTTGCCTGTTGTTCGTTTTGCGGTTTGCCCTGTCCTTTGGGTTATCCATTGCGCCTTCCGGGGACTGGTCTTGCCTTTTGTCGTTTACCTCTGTCGCACTTTCTCCCATCATCGCCCTCCAAATTCTGTTCTCACCCCCCCCCCCCCCCCCCTTCCTCCTGCCACCCCCTCCTCCCATGCCATGGGCAAACCCAGGCGTGTACCTCGTATCCACGCTAGTATTTGGCAACCCACCACCACCCCTTCGCGGGCTCGCTCTTCTGTGTCTTCTAGCCTGTGGCCCCTGCTGGGCCCAGGCTAAACTGGCCTAAGCGGCCGGCCGCCCTACTGCCCAGTATTGTTGTCATTCCCAACTACTCCGTAGCGAGCCTAGCTCCTTGCCTGTCGCCGACTCTCTGTCGCCCTCTCCCCATAATATTTTAGCTTCGCTGTAGTTTGCATCTTACCACTGGTGTTTGTTTTTCTGGAAGGTCTCTACTTCCCGCTGACTGTGTTGTGTGGTTTGCGCCTTCCCACCTGAACGGGTCCTGCCCAAAACTAGAGGTTTGTCCACGTTCCCTCCTGCCCCGAAACCACACTCGCGCTTGCTGCTTTTGTAGCAGCTGAACACCTCGACCACTCACCACACAATAAACACTCCTGCCCATATTGAGACAAGGTACACACACACACATCGTTGCAGCTGCCCGCCTCCGACACAACATCAGCTTATTTTGCCTTACTTGCCTTTATTCTGCCATTCTCTCTCTCGTCCTCCTTTCCTCTTCCCACCACCTCTTCTTGACCTTTTTTTATTTCTTCTGCTCCCCTCCTGTCCCCGAGCCACTCTTGCACGTCTGATCTTGTTTGTCCCGGGCCAAGATCGATCTTGTTTTGCTTGTGTCGTGTCCCCTCTTCCGTTCTATTTTCATTCTTGCCAACGGGTGCCAACTTGGACATTTCTGCATTCTACTTTACGTTTGACTTGCTTCTCGTCGTTCCTTTGCGCCTTTTGCTCCGGCTCACTCCTTGTGCCGTTTCTCTATACGGTATATATCCGACTCGTCTTCTCTTCGTGTCTGAATCGCCTTGCCATAGCGCGATCCATTGGCGCCTGGCCTTTTTCTTTCTTTCTTCTTTGTTTTCTTTTCTGTTTTTTTGATCTTCTTTCTTTCCTCGTTTATTTCTTGTTTTTGCTCGCCATTCCACTTCTTTGCAGCTGTACCTCTCCGCGGACCAGTTTTGCCTCTGCATCCTGGCTTCTGTTCGCCGACGTGCTACGTTCCATCTTGCCTCTTTGCTCTGTTCCTAGAGGAAAGCAAAAGCTCCCAATTTCAGCTTCTTCGCCCTCTTCACATCTTGTCTTTTCAGCCAAGACCGCACAGATCTATGATCAGTCCGCCTGGCGGCACGAGTTATGATTCGACGTGCTACGTAGCGGCGATTCCCGGATTTCCCATTCTTGCGCCCGTCCAGACCGTCAAATCGTCAAATCGTCAAACCGTCCACCCCTTTGACCCGTCGACTTGTCAAATCGCCAATTCGTCAAGTCGTCAAGCCAGCCCACACGCACCGGTCCTCCTCGAACGCTTCAGCCACGTCCAATCTCTGCATTCCAGGAGGACAGAAACTCGCCTCCCCCTTTCATCCGTTTTATTTTTTACTTCCTTTTTACCACACACAGACTCCATCCTGTGTCCCTGATCCAGTCCCTCGGATGCAGTCGACTGCTGAATTACGAAATAGCTCTTCCACTTTCTTCTCCTTCGTATAACTTCCTTTGCCTCCCCTCCCTCCTTCTCTCCTTCTCGTGTCCTCGTCCTCATCTACCTCGTCCACCCTGACACTCTCCACCCCTTTCTCCTCTCTCCCCAAGCCCCCCCGCCCCCCTGCCTAGCTGTCGCTTCCCTCTTGTCCTTGCCGGTGGCAACAACAGCAACAAGGCGAACGGCAACTCGCTTGGTGTCCACTTCCGTCCTCTTAAGGCTGGTCTGGTGCCAATTCTCGAAGGCGACTACGATTTCGCCGAAGTGCAAACGAAGAAGCCCACATCTCCCATAGCCACAGCAACACAAACAAAGAGAGGCCTTTCGCCAACAATGGAGATTCCTCGACCCGCCCCACGCCCCCCAGGCGGCCATGGCCTGCCCTCTATATACATAGACGACGACATGCCCTCCAGCTCCTATCATGGTTCCCATCGGTCTCCCTATGCCTCGCCCTTCTCGCACGCCATCTCCTCCACCCCCATGTCGATCCCCAACACCTCAGAAGACGACCGGCCGCCGCCGCCGTTACCACCTCCGCGCGTGGTTCCCGTCTACGGTCCAATGTCGGCCGCCGCAGAGGAGTACCGCCGCCGTGAGCTCGAGCCCGTCGAGGAACTGCCCAACTACAAGACCCGGCAAGACAGAGACGAAGGATACCACTCCATGGAGTCCCGCAGCCGGGACTCGTTTACGTCTGCCAAGTTCGGCATGCACCACGACCACTACCAGTTCAAGTCGAGCGCCGACGCCTACGACAACTCGCTGCTGAAGAAGCTCGATATGCGCCGCACACTCGACAACCGGTCACCGCCCCGCCTCGGCCGCCTCAGCGCATCTGCCCGCGACGCATTGCGCCCGGCTGATCGCTTCCCGGCCCTTCAGCCCCTGTCGCTGCCCACGCGCATGAAGCAGCCGCACGGCCAGCCGCTCCTCGACTCCCCCAACCGGTATACCGACACCCCGATGGTCTCGGCTGTGTCCCCGCGCAGCACGCCCTTCAGCCACCAGTACAGCAGCAGCGACTACCGGTCACCGAGAAGCGACATGCCCGATTACGACCGGTCACCTGTCGGTGCTCGCAGCCGTCGAACGAACAGCGGCTCGATCACCGACGACGCGAGCATGCACGACCCAATGGACGACGACACCAGCTTCACCATGGAAGAGACCCGGTTACGCGACTTCCACATCGACACGCCCATGTCTCGCGCAGCAGGCGACTACCATGCTGCAGGTCAGAAGCGCCGCGCATCATCACCGCCCGGCGGCGACGAACCGCCCATGCCACTGTACAACATGACGTCGAGCGAGCACCTGCGCTGGCGCGAGGGCGCCTCGCGCGGCTCGCCGGCTCCGCGACTCAGCGCCAACACCCAGGACTCCATCTCCTCCATCTCCTCGTCGACTCGTACCGGCTCCTACAGCTCCAACCTGTCTGGGGCCGCGACCAGCGTTACCAGCATGGCCGTGTCTCTGGCAAACGGACAGGGCCGTCGGTCACCGAACGGCGGCGTCTCACCCCCTGGCGGCATGTCTCCGACTGAGACGGCGAACGCGTCCAACTCGGCGAGCACGTGTACATCGCCGTTCGCGTCCACGGTTCCTCTGCAGGTGTCTCCGCGGTCGGCCGCATCCGCGTCGCGTCCGCAGCAGGAGCGGATTCGGGAGACTGCGCATATTGTGTCGTCGCCCACGCGCCGACTGCCGGACATGACGAAGTCGACCAGCCTTCTGAAGCGTTCCGAGTTCTTTATGTGTGATTGCTGTCCCAAAAAGCCTAAGAAATTTGACTCTGAGGACCAGCTTCGGTACGTTTTTAACTTGGTTGCTTGATTTGACTAGAATGTTATTTGCCACATGGGGTCCGTGCTAACAGTTGTCTTCAGCGCACACGAAATGGAGAAGCAATACGAGTGCAACTACTGCGGCAACCGTTTCAAGAACAAGAACGAGGCCGAGCGGCACCAAAACTCGCTGCACGTCCGGCGGCACAGCTGGTCGTGCGCGGCCCTGTCGAGCTATGACCGGGCGTTTCACGAGAGCACATTCCGGCCCGGCGAGGCCGATACATGCGGCTACTGCGGCGAGGAGTTTATGCGCAGCGGGTTTGCCACCGGGCGGACCGACGCACGGCACACGACGGAGCAGGACTGGGACGACCGGATACGGCATCTACAGGACGTGCACAAGTTCCGCGAGTGCAATGCCAGCAAGAAGTTCTTCCGCGCGGACCATTTCCGCCAGCACCTCAAGCACAGCCACGCAGGCACAAGCGGCAAGTGGACAAACATGCTCGAGAATGCATGCATGATGGAAGAAGAGCCACCCCTGCCGATTCGGTAAACAGGGGCTGGGCGTCTTTATTTCATTGTTTTTTATGACGACGCATTGTTTCATTTCTTACGACAAACGGATATGGATATACCAGACGAAAACAAGGAAAAGACTGAACGGGTTGTATGTGGCTTGGATTGCCATTTTTCACGTTGATTTATTTTACCTTACTTTTTATTTTATTTTTTGCATTTTATTTCATCAATGTACCTACCAGGCTGGGAGGTTTCATTCGGCTTCAAAGGGTTCTTTCTCCGGGTCTCCATTGTGTTTTTGCTTGCTCCTTTCTTCTCTCTTCCTCTTTCTCCCGACCCCCCTTTGTCTTGTATACCTCACAATGCACCCGTCGTTGTTTCTCTTTTACTTTCTACGTTTTGCGGTTTTGAAAGGGCGGGATCGAAGAAAAGAATGAATGAATACATATGAAAATATACAAGGGACACACCACCTGGGCGGGAAACATAGCTGTTTACATAATTGCGGACATGAGGGCTTGACTTTAGGTGGCTGTTTGACGAACCCAGCAGCCCAATGACAAAAATCCAATCACAATCTACAACTTTCAACTTGCCATTCATCACTTGCTGTTCGTGCTTGTCCCTTTACTTACTTTAATTTGTCCTCACTTGGGCTGGCATTCGGGATCCAGCCTGGAAACAGCCTAGCTTTTGGACGGAGATGTCAGCCTTTAGGCCCCGCCCACCGTATCTCGCATTGGTAGGAGACATTTACAACGACTATGCCAGATTCGTGACTGACAGGGAGGTGTAGAGGGGAAGTAGGAGTTAGTACGAGGGAACGATGGAACGATGGAACGATGGAGCGATGGAACGAGGGAACGGGATGAAGGAGCGGACGATCGTCTCTCGATGGAGAATGGCCAATGTTGCAAGACCTGCGGCAGGCAAGGGTATGACCAGACGGACAGGGTGAGATTCCGTCGGGGAAGGATGACGGCGAGACAGGGCCGTTTATCTGACCTGTTTTTTGGTGTGCCATGTCATTGTTTACTCTCTCGTCTTACGGCTAAAAAAAAAAAAAAGAAAGAGAAGAAGAAAAGTAAACAGGGTATTGGGGGGAGAACGTGAGAAGAATGAGACTAAAATGTGCGTCGATAGACTGGACGATGTACTACCGAGTACCGCGTAATAACGCATCGTGAAGAAAGGAAAACATTGCAAAGTCGAGGTGAGAGAGTGCGGCGCGCCATTGAGAGCAAGGCAGCCCAAGGCGCCGGTTCGCAGGGCACCAGGGCACCGAAGCTACTGGCAGAAATTTGTCATTTTTTCGTACATATTTTGTATTGAATAAAAAAAGAGAAAATTTTTAGTGCAGCCTTTCCACGCGCTAGGTGTGTGGTTGGTGGAGGTGGAGTGCACTTGCCTGCCGAGCCTGTTTTGCATGCCCGCCTTGCCAAGAGGCAACGACCTCACATGCTAAGGCTCAGAACGACAAACCGCACAAGACCGCCTGAGGCCAGCGTCACTACGCAAACGACGACGACGACGACGACGACGACGACGACCACCACCACCACCACCACCACCCCACCAGGACACGGCCGAAATGCCCCTCGACAGGATACCAGGGGACGACAACCTCTACATTGGCAGCGCCTTTGTCGTCGGCCAGGAGAAACTGCTCGACAGCCACAAAATCTCGCACATCCTGTCGGTGCTGCAGTACACGCCCAAGGAGAAGGCCGACATTGCCGCACGACCACAGACGCGGCCACGCACGCGCATTTTTGTAGACGTGGACGATGTCGAGGAGGAGGATCTGCTGGTGCACTTCCCACGCATCGTGCGCTTCATCGACTTTGGTCTCGCGTCGGGAAACCGGGACGGCGATCGGGACGGCGGGGCCAACGACGGCGGCCACGCGGCGGACGGTGCCCGGAATGGCGCCGTCTATGTGCACTGTGCCATGGGAAAGTCGCGGTCTGCGACGGCCGTGATAGCCTACCTGCTGTGGAAGCGCCCAGAACAGTTTCGGAGCGCAGAGGGCGATGGCCACGACGACGGCCACGACACCCCCAAAGCGACACAGCGCTACCCGCCGGCGGTCGCCGAAGACGCGTTGCGGCGAGCCCTGGCCTTTGTGCGCCAGGCCCGGCCGCTGGTCGAGCCCAACCCAGGCTTCATGCGCCAGCTCGTCTTGTGGTGGCACATGGGCTGCCCTGCAGACGCGCCGGACGCCGTCGAGCGGCGGCCCGCGTACCAGCGCTGGCTCTACGAGAAGGACGTGGAGGAGAGCACGCGCATTGGACGGGCGCCAGGCCGGCTCTGGTTTGGCGACGAGGCGGTGGCGACGGCACCCGACAATGTGGACGCGGGCGAGGACGCTGGGTCGCAGAATGATGATGTGCAAAACACGCCGTCGTCCCAGACCATCCAACTGCGCTGCAAGGTGTGCCGTCGCGTGCTGGCCGGCTCGCAGTTCATCGTCCCGCACGACCCACCGGCGCAGACGCAGTCCACCGCCGCCTGCAACCACCACTTTGTCGAGCCGCTGTCGTGGATGCGCCCCACCCTGGAAGAGGGCGCGCTCGAGGGCCGCCTCGTGTGCCCCAACACGCGGTGCAACGCGGTGGTCGGCCGCTACTCGTGGCAAGGGTTCAAGTGCACGTGCCGCGCGTGGGTGTGCCCGGCTTTTTCGCTGCAGCCGAGCCGCGTGGACCGGATTGTGGTGAATTCAAGTGCGAGTGCGGGTGTAAAAGGAACAGCTCCGAACCTACACAACATCCGATCGCCGCCGGGCACCAAAGGGCCGAGCAAAGTATAGCCCGAGCCGATAGACAAAGACATTGACAAAATGAGACGAATAACAGACGACAAACAATACGAATAATGATTGATGAGACACCTCGCTTGCAAAGCAAAGACGCAATCGTACGACGTTTTCCATACTCGGCTCAGGCCCAGTTCGTTTTCTGCTTTCCGCTTTTTCTACTCTGAAACAAAACACAGCCTCGACCAACCCCAAGACAGCGAAGAGCGTGCTTGGCAGCCTCGCATACACGTGCTCTTTTTCTTATTTGCTTTTCTTTGCCTGTTGCGGCTTGTCTGGACTGCGGTGAACACAATGCCGCCACCTTGACAGACATGGGCAGACATGGAATTTGTTCCGCGGCCCAAAGTCGTGTCAACATCCGCGAAGCCCCCGCTCTTCCTTCTTCGACAACGTACTCCCGTATTCTATACAACGGGATTAAACGAGTTTCTGACAGGTCGCAGCGGATTGGCTCTGGGAAAATTGTCAGCTCGCCGACCTCCATGATGAGATCCAACACCCAATGCAACATACGCCGTGCTCCGTCCATAGGGCGGCACACTACGAAAGTTTCTTCTGCTTTTGTGCAAAAGAGGTTGCAGTTGCTTATTTGCCCGCGGCAGAGGGGCGGAAGGACAGAAACCGCCTTGGGACTGTTTGGGACTGATTTTGGATCTTAGGGCTGACAGCCTTATGCGATGCGGGTTGTTGACGGTGCTTGGCATCAATAGTGCTCCCCGAAACAGGCAATGGTCAGCAGTCCACAGGTGACAGGAACTCCAAAAACAAAATACTGGACGTGGTGGTGAAAATACAACGTCTCCGAAGCAATATCACGTCGTGGCAGCAATACAACCGAAGTGTCCGGAAAGCTGAGCCGTTGCGAAATTCGCTTTTTTTTTTTTTCCACAACTTCAATAGATGGATCAACTCAGACGCAGGGCGCACCAGGGCTGACCAGGGCTGTTGGTCGGCGTACGAATACTTAGTGCGTCCTTCAAGGCAGGTTTGCGACAATGCAGGGCATACTGCGCAACTTTTTTGATTTTCAGTATCCTTGGAAGACGGACTGTACGAAGTATGACAATACTGTACCGTCTTCAATCTCTCGTCTCCGGTTAGTATTTGAACACAAAATCCTAAAGGATCTCGCTAATACAGCTCCTGCAGCGGTCGTCTCCACTGCAGGATGCCGACGATGCGTGCAGATCAAAGAAAATGCAAATAAAGAATTCAAATCATAGACAGAGATCGCTTGAACGGCGCAAACGAGCCGCCCCCCCTGTCATTTATTCCTTGTCTACTGTCCATTGCCTCTTTGCCAAAGGCACGATGGTCTGGCAAATGCAGCAATGTAATTCGTAGTAAAGAAGAAATGGAGAATTGGTCAAAGGAAATAGAAAAAGAGAAAAACAAGTGAACATGGCAGAGATGGCGACATGTCAGTAAGAGGGGCCGGCGACGGGGAAGTCCCTCCAATGGCGCTGCACTGCATCCCCGGCAGAATCCATACGACGATGCCGTCCATGGCGCCGTTCATCAAGCGGGCACAATGCACCTGCTAGGACCGAACGAGAAGGAGAGTTGAGGCCGACAAAGGCCACAGAGACCTCAAAAATCGACATCCCATCATGCAGCTGCAAGTCGGCGCAAGGAAGGGGGGGGACAGACAGCTTATATGATGTATGGGCCGTATGAGTACAACATACGTCGTACGGTCACAGGAGGACTCTGTAAATACTTGAAGAAGCACGGGGGGCGTGTCGTTTTCCAGGGTCTAGCGATGTCATCATCCTTTCCTTTCTTCCAAATTGTCTGCATCCACATCCCATCCTTCGTCCACAACGGCTGGCCCGCTCCCGAATACATGCATAAGAGCTCGTTTACTCTCTGTGCATTCCCCGAGCGCCAGCAACCAATGTCTGTCGACTGTTGTAGTCTACAATTCAGCGGATCAGTGGTTGGTAGCCGTGGGGAGAGCAACGGCGACGGGCGTCAGGTGTCAGCCGCCGTCAGCACTAACACGTTTTTGGAGGGGCGTAGAGGAAGGGCACAGGGAGACAGAGACGCACAACAGCTGAGGGGTGGCATACATACGACGTATTCTTCGTACGGCGTATTCCTCTGTTCAGTTGGAAGGATTTCCAACGGCGCTGTCCGCTGAGGAAAGTCGGGTGGTCGTATCCTTTTTTTGGCGTTTGGCGCGGCATACAAAAGGTGTGGGAGACATTGACGAGAGACCACGAATGAAAACGGGAAAAAAAAGACGATGGCGTCTCCGAATCTCGGCTCCAACGGTTGCCAGTGGCCCTTGCGGGCTTGGTGTCTCTCAGATGAGCGAGAGAGAGGGAGAGGGAGAGGGAGAAAGACGATAAGATGGAGGGGCGTGTGCTTCGTCGTGGTTGTAGTGGTGTAATAAATAATCAGAGAGGAAAGGGATTAAAGAAAATAAACTTAAACAGTAGCATCTGTTTACTCAGTTTCCATGTCTTGTGACACAATTATGCAGCCACCTGAACGAGGGCCGAGACTCTTGACAGGCATGTCCGCGGGCAAGATGACAAACCATAACCAGCTGTGAGTGTGTGTGGGTGCATGTGCAGACCGAGTATCGGCAAGGCAATACGAGATGCCAATAGTGCGTTGTTTGGAGACAGAATTTAATATAGCTGAATTGCTTTGGACGAGGCGGACTGATGAACTGGCGTGACAGGTGGGCTATGTGCCGATAACTGTACGATGATGCACGTGAGATATTGCAATAACAAAACAAAGAAGAGAAATCAAGAATAAGAAAATAGAGCCCAAGAGAAGTAAAAAGAGAAAGGAGAAAATTAAATAAACCCGGATAACCATAAAATGAAGATGTAAAAGAGGACATCAACATAAACAACAGTAATATATAATCATTGAAATTTAAAGAACAAACCCCCTGGCTGCCGTAAACCCGCTGAGCAATGATTGAAATGACAATAAAAACAAGGACTCAAGTGAGAGAAACAGCGTGCGTGAGTGATGTATGGTAAAGAAAGGAAAGGAACAGCACGAGAGGACAAGGAGAACACCACCACAGACGCTGCTCTGCTGCCACCAGGTGGATATGCCAACACATTCACATTTGTTGCATGTTGAGCTTCGGTGCGTCAACCATGGCATGAAGACGTATGGGTGTGTTGGCGGCGAAACGGCGTGTACAGTTTGCAGTGTGCAGTGTGCAGCGTGCGGCTTGTGGCGTGCGGCGTGATGAACAATCTGGATGTGCGGCATATGTGCAGAGTAAAGACCGGCTGCACAATGACGGCCGCCATGCAACTGCATCGGTCCAATGTGATGGCATCCAAGGGCACACACCACTTCTCGTTGCTTGTCGTCGTCGCTGTCGGTGCAGTAGCTGTGTCTGGCTGCTGCCGAGACGGCATCGACGCGGCCTCGGGACGGCCGGCCTCTGATTAGAAGCCGCGAGACGCCCGTCGTCTGTCGTCTATTGCCCATCCACGTCGTTCGTCCTTGCCCTCGTTATGGTAGGCCCTTCGGAACCGACGGGAAAAAGGACGGATTCGCCAGCCGTTCCCGGTTGCGCCTGGCAATTTCGGCCTGCCGTTTCCTCTCGAACCGTTGTTGATAGATGTGTCTAATCGGTCAGTCTCTTACCTCTTACTCACACACTCTCTCTATATATATACTTTAAAAAAAAAAAATCTCAGACCACCATCCGACTCACCTGTTTAGGGCAAACACGCGTGGCTGGTCGCTGGCGGGTGACTCTTCTTTCTTTTGGTTTCGTCGTGTCAGCCGTGTGTCGCACAAGCTTCATACAAGGCCTCGATATCATGCCGACTTACCTCGTCCTTGTCCTTGTCGTCTTTGCTGTCCTTGTCTTTGTCGTCTGCTTTGTCTTTCTCGTCCTTTTCTTTCTCCTTGCCGTCCTTCTTGTCTTCCTTGTCTTCCTTGTCTTTCTCGTCCTTCTTCCCTTTCTTGTCCTTCTTCTTCTTCTGCTTCTCCTCATACTCCTTCTTGACACGCTCCATCTCCGCCTTGATCTCGGCCTCCTTCTCTTCTGCCGCCTTTTTCTTCTTGGCCTCCTCTGCTGCCTTGTCCACAATCGGCGTGCAGAACCCCCGGTCCTTCAAGTGGCTTGGGCAAATGTAAAAGAAGTCCTGTGTCTGGTTAGTTCTGTATACAATGCAGTGGGCAAACAGAACACTCTGGCCTGCCGAATCGACCGACCTTATTCTCTGGCGTAATCAAGACGCTCGTACTCGGCTTGTAGCAAATTTCGCAGCCCTTGGCCGACCCCTCCGCCACCTTGCGGTGCGTGTAGACGTTGGGAAAGCTCATTGCAAAAAGTGACGGGGTCTGTTGTTGCACTGGCGCGTGGGTGTCCACGTCGGACACAGATCTCGGTCGCTGTTTGGAATCGCGATGCTATGAGAAGACGTTCCCAGCCTTGGGCGCGGGGTTCGGAAGGCGCGCTACTGTGTGCAGAAATGTACACTGTATATAATCGCACGGTACGCAGCCTTGCGACAACTCACGACCTCATTGGTGATTATCTATTCTGATTGCAACACACTTGATATGTTGAAAGCCTGGCAAGACTCTTACGCAAACTTTTAATAAAATTATACTATAGCTGACACATCAATAAATCAATGCAGTAAGAGTGACGGCATCCGTCGTTCGCGATAACTTTGTGCTATACAATTCGGAATGATCAAATTCAATATTAAGATGCTGCAGGAGGGCTATCACGCTTGAATATCGGTCATCTGTGTTTCTCGTGTTCCTAGTATTGTATTTATTCTAGACTAAGAGGGTTTGTGGACGAGAACTACTATGGCCACACGCAACTCTCTGGGTGAGCCATTTCCAAAAGTGACCCATACAGAGCGTTCTTAGGGAGGCCATCTTCCATCCAGCGAACACGTTCTGCTTGACAATAGTGCAAGCAAAGTATTCAACGACAAAAAGACCAGAAATCAAAAACAGGGCCGGTAATAAAAAACGTACAGCAGCGGGTATTCGCTGGTCGTCACCGACCCAACTACTAATCCGCCGATTAGAGGCTTGACTAGGGGAGAGCGGACGGGATCCCGTATTTTCCTGTATCTATGGCCGTACGTGAAAGACGAAGCCAAGGTATGACATTAAATACGGAGTATTGCTTGCAAATCGGATCCCAGAGTCCAGGTGGGACGTTGAATCCGAAATCGAACACCCAGCTGTGCTGAAGGATATCACGATCATGGCCTTGATTCAGCTACCCGCTCGGTATCGCTGTAATTGTTATACCACTGCTTGACGAATAAGGTGAAAAAATCGACGCATATGTAAAAAGCGACTCGGTGCCCTGGATAATTGTATGTCTGCTTACTGTGCCGGTTTGTGTCCCTGTCCTTGTCTGCGACGGACGTTATGTCGGGAGAGCCTGCATAAGGAATGACGTTTACGGAGGATTTATTGTAGAGTAATTTGTAATATGCAGCCAATAGAAATTACTCGGTAGCAAAAAAGAATGTAGCGTATCCCGGAGCTGCGCCAGAAGCCGAGTAAATGCCTTTATGTGTAAATAAATACCTGTGTATCCAGTCAATCTTTTTCCAAGTGGCTGCGGAACAGTGCAAAGTAGCGCACTGGAGCTGCGATGGGCGAACGTGTTGGTCTAATAACACGTCTTCGCTTCTTGTCCTTTACCGTTTGCATCGACGTAGCCGCCATTCTTGTGTCCACCCACGATGGTCTGGACCATACAGCAATTTGTTGCACGGAAGCTTATTTATACAATCGATCCTCCATCGAGAACGGCCCAGATAGCCAGCACGGAAACCATGGACACGGTAACGGTATGCGGCAAGAAGAAGAATGGGACAATAGGGTTTCCTTATCGAGTCCTCGAGACTATGGTCTGGGAAGCGGTGTAACACCATTGTTTGCGCTACCTTGTTCAACGCGTGATTTCATGTCCTTGACTAAGGATAGCCCACAGTACCTTAGAGAGCATGTTCTAGGACAACAACGTATTTCAACATATGAACACTGTTTGACTCAGTCGCCCGAGGCAGCGTTGCGTGTTCGATGTGGAGTTATCCGAGTCTTCCAAGACTGTCCCGTTCACAACATTGACAGTCCGACCACTGTCCTCTATGTACTACACGAGATCACAGCGACACTTGATACGGAAACAGAGGCGGCCGTCCACGGTATTGTGAGAACGAGTTTCCAAGACTAAGGGGCAGGATGGTGCAAGCTACAAGGAACGCACTGCCCGGCGCCGCTCGGCAAACCACTCCGGCCAGAATGCCGTCGTGTAAGGATTGATGACGTTCTGGAAAGAGTAGACCCGGAAACCTTAAACGGTACTCTGCACTCTGCACTCTGCATTCTGTACTTTGTACTCCGTCCAGCTTAGCAGTCATTCAGCAGTGTGGCAAAACGTACTGTGTTTTGCCCGTCGTCCCCACAACTATCTCAGACCGAGCTTGTGTCCATGGCCATAGATTTTAAGCCTGGTTTCCAAAGTGTCGGGAGTCAAAGGACAAGGAAAGAGTATGAGAATATGAGAATAGAAGAATAGAAAAATAAAAGGTCGCATAAAGAGGAACCGGAAAAGACCAGAAGCTTGGCCCGGCCTTGTTATGAGAATACACGCAGATAAGGCAAATTAAAGATGAGATTGACACGGCTTTGCATGCCACAAAGGCACAGAAAACCGGGATCCAGGACCCGACTCTCATGAGATTGGCATTGAAAGAGACAGGGGTCAGAGATGGACTCTGTGATTAGTTGGCCCAAGTAGGTTTAGACGTATTTTGGATTTGCTCGTGTGGAGAACAAGGGGGCAGGAGCTTTGCACCTCTCAATGCGGTTCTTTCCTGGTCTTAGCCCAATAAAGCCATGCGCTGAGGCTGAGGCGATTTTTTTATTTTTAGCTTCATTTTACGGCGTACTTGACTATTTCTTTATTTTGTCGGTTGTTGCTTTCCCTGTTGACTTTGTGTGCTGTATTTTACGCAGGGCAGGGAAAGTTTCTGGGGAAGGAGCTACCCAGACCCCGTGGAAGGAGCTTCCAGACGACCCTGTATTCCCCTTGGCTCAACAAGGCTCGACTGACAAAACAGTCAACAACAGTGACAGCCTCTCACTTTGTGGCTTGTCCTCGAAGCACCCCTGACTTTTGACTCTCGCTTCCCTCTTCAATCGCCACTGTACTTCTGTACCCAGTCTCTGCTCATTGCCATGCAATGCCTTTGTTCCTGACATCTCGCAGCGTTATAGGTTTGGCGCCCCGTTTCTTGTCGCCATTCCCCTATATCAAGGCATAAATTGGCACATGCATGTCCAACATCTGGATGAATACGAAGCACACGACATGCACGCAGACCGCATGCACAGAGAAAACACGAGCGAACGAAGGTGGGTAGTTTTTCGTGATCTACCGTTATTTGCGCGTGCACAAAGTGGATCGGAACTGCAAATCACATCGTATCGGCAATTCGTATCTCGACATCGCACTGGGCCCCATTTCACCCCAACATTTTACACCAGCCCTGATGACGGCTTAGACTGCCACGGCCGGATCGTCAGAGACCGCAGCCAGAAAGAGAAAGGAGCAGCACTCTGCGACATCGTATCTGCACATCGTCACTGAATGGACTGCTGGGACTGAATGGACGGGTAGACAAGACTCGCATACGAGCTACAACCAAAGATCCCCACTCGACTTTTCAGTAGATCGACTTTTTGATCCCCTTTCTACCAGTTCTGGTGCCTTTCGAGCCCAGAGTTACGAGAAAAACAAGCCGATAGCTCCGCCATAGCTCCGTCATAGCTTCTCTTTTGCCCCATCCTCGTGACGAGCTCTTGTCATTACGAGACCACCCGGAAGAGAAACCAGAAAAAGGACCAAGAAGTAAACGCGAGACGTCTACTCTAGGGGCCAAGCAAGCCAAGGAATATGACAGCTCCGGCGACCGGCACGTTAGCAAGATACGAGATATACAACTTGTAGCAGCACAGCACTTTCCTGTGCACGGAGTACTGTTGTCCGTGCTCTGGCACCACAACAGCCGTAGACACGATGCGGAGACGATAAGAGTCGATAGTGGTTCGAGCTTGGGCCCTTTTGCCAGGGGCTCTCGTGCTTCTCGCCGCCTCTTGGCGAATGGGACGCTCCTCCTCCCTTGTCTGTCATTTCCACACAGAACGTGCACCACTGTCGCGTTTTGTCTGTTTCTGTTTCCGAATAATTTCTTTCCTTTCCACTTCTTGTTTCTTTACCTTTCCTCTTCCTCTTCCCGCTCTCTTTTCTGAACTGCTGTTCACGTCGTCACTCGCTATTTGATCGATCCTGTTCAATTGTTTTGTTTATTTTTTTTAACGTCATTACACCACAGTCGCTTCCGCTTTCTTCTTCTCGACTCTCGCTACTTTGTCCTCGGGTCGCCATTTTTGTTACTCGCCATTTAATATCAATTTAATATCATAATTCAACCAGCCGGCTTATCTCGACCTCGACCGTCCGCAAAGAAATCAAAACACCGCAAACGAAGCCGCTTACTCTAACCCATCTCTTAATAAAACACGCGCCGTCAGTTTTGCCGCCCACGTTTTCCTCGTCTTTTCTCACGACATCCATCTCCGGACCCGAAATCAACAAACAAAAAACATCACCACAGCCACAACCAACAACCTCACTGTAAGTTGACGATAGGCGCATATGGACTCAATTTGTGTGTGCCTTTTTTGATTTTCTATATTATGTCGCACTCGACTGTTGTGTTTGTCAGTGGGCCCCTCGCCTCCCCCCCGGTTGTCCACTCTCTCAGGAATGTGTCGTCTCACTGTCCGGAGCACCACCAAGATTGTCGGCCAGTTTGTCTGTCTAGTCTGAGCATTCTCACCTATTCGCCTCTCTGTTATACTTCCTTTTTTGGCTGGTATCTGGCATTCCGCGCCCTAGACCAGTTCCAGAGGCCGAATTGTCCGGCACACGACGGTGCATTGTGTGCGGGAAGGGAAACGTGGAAAGCTCATGTAGTCCTGACCACAACAAATCAACAAACAACAATCGGTCACACAAAGGGCTGGAACTGCAGGATGCATGTTGGCCAGGCAAGATGACTGAGGAACGGCCAAGCGCACATGCGTTGCATTTGCACAGCAGGAGAAGATACGACGTATTACTATGCAAAGAGATTGGCAGATGACGAAAGATATTTTGCCCGGGGGCCTCGTCATCGGAAAGTGAATAAGCGTTTTCTTTCTCAAGCCCGAGCTCATTCTCTTGTTATCTTCTTTCCCATCTTCTCCAGCATTCTTTTCCTGCCACGATCGTTGCATACTTTTTGTTTTCGTTGTTGCTACTCGTTTGCAGTGTTCTTCCCTCTTCGTCTTTCGTTTTATCCCTGCGCTCGACCAACGCTGACTTTTCAAAAGACTACAATGCCTTCTCTCAAGCTCGCTGTCCTGGCTGTTGCCACCGCCCTCGTCTCCACCGTCCGCGCCGACTACTACATCCAGCCCGACTCGGTCCCTCTGTCCTTGCGTCAGTACTGGTGCTCCTCTGAGATCAGCACATGTCCCATCATCTGCGCCCAGAACAAGCCCTACAGCACCAAGACCAACACCTGCGATCCTGTAAGTTATTTCCTTGCTTTCGTCGCTTTTGTCGTCGCTTCGCTCTTTTCACACTAACAAAATAGAAAACCCTCACCTACGGCTGTGTCTGCGGCGACGGCCTCCAGCCCAACATCTCCGAGTACTCCCTCACCCTCCCCTACTTCGTCTGCGAGGAGTGGGGCAACCAGTGCGTCACGGCCTGCGCTGGTGACAACTCCTGCTCCAGCGACTGCCGTCAGAATCACCCGTGCGGCGCCCTCGACCCCACGCGCGCCAACGCCAGTGCCTCCGCCTCTGCCACCGCCTCCAACACGGCCTCCGCATCCGACACCATCTACACCGGCCTCGGCAGCGGCAGCGGCAGCAGCTCCGGCTCGCCTAGCACCACCAAGACCAACTCGGCCGGCCGTTCCATTGAGGTCACACGAGCACTCATGGGCGCGGGTCTCACACTGGGCGGTCTTGCTGCCGGGTTTGCTCTGGCTCTGTAAGGACGGGGAACGAAGAGATTGAATGGTGGGAGGAGGTGCTTGTGTTCTTGTCCGTTCATCCGTTCCTTGCGTGGCGATGCGACTCCCTTATAAAGTATTTTCTCTTGCCTAAGCAAGACAGAGCATCAGATCAGCTCTTTAATCTAATTCAAAGGCTCCCTTCATTCCTTTTTTTTTGTTGTCTTTGGCTTGGGGCCTCATATCGGTTGCTCTCTGTATTAATTCAGCGTTTGCTCGAATCGCTCTGTTTTGTTTCGTCCCACGTCTTCCGATCCTTCATTGCCACTCACAGTCATATAGTCTATCACGACGCACTTTCTTTTCTCAACAAACCATATGTGAACTCAAAGAGATGCTTTCCTCCATTAAACAAAGAGGACGTGCAACAGGCCGGAGGGACACGAGCCGGGTTGGGACCAAACGTCGATATACGACTTACCTCGCTTTTCTCCCTCCCAACATGCCAATGGCAGTGCGTCCTTACAACGTCAACAAAATGCTGACGGTATGCAGTCCGGCAACCATCTGCGTGTTTCACTATCTCGGCTCAGAGCTCCTATTTGTATGCCAACGGGCATTGCTCCGTCTTCTGGTCCCACGAGAGTGTGCCAGCCAATTGCAGTTGTCCGGAGTGCCACCCCTCGTAATCCTTGGCGGTGACGCGGCCAACAGCGACATTGTCGACGGTGAGGCTGTTGGAAAGCAAGGTGCGGTGGACTTCCAAGCTGGCCGGTGTTACAGATCGATGGTATCTGCCAGACACGGACGTGGAAAAATGATGCATACTGAGTAAGAAAATCAAAGATCGGTCAGAATGAAAGACATTGCCAACTACAGTCCAATATCGACAACAAAAGGGCTGGAAGAGGGCTGAAACAAGACAGAAAAAGGAAAGAAAGTAGACGAAACGAAACGACCTGTTCCGTCGACACGGATCGGACAACGTCATAGGATTGGCTGTTGGGACAAGACTGGACGTGGTCCGGTTTGAGCTCTGCTGCCCAACTGGACGTCGACATGGCTTTCACGTGTCAGACCAGGCAACTTTTACGCTCCCAAAAATATCTTTGGGGCCACCTTCCCCCTGTGCCTGATGATTCGCACCACTGCAACCGCGAACGGTTCGCAGCTTCCTTGTTTCTAACTCTAGTCGGAACGACGGTAATTTGCCAGCCCGACAGTGCAGCTTTGCGCAGGATGGTGCACTGTAAAATTAAGGTTGCTGCCCACAATCTATTTGGACGGGGGACTCTTTTACCAGGAAATTTGGATGGCAATCGAAAAAGGAGACAGTGGCCAACGAACACGAGTCCTCAAAAGCACTCTGGTTCTTGGCGCACACCGGGTTTAGGGAGCTTTCTGCGTGGCCAAAAGCGGGGCAGGCACCTTGTTACGCAAGGCTAAAATGAAAGTTTTCTAGAAAGGCAAGAGCCTGTGAAAGAATAGAAAAAAAAATATGAGAGAAAAGGGGGCTCTTTCTTCGCGCTGTTGCTGTCCTTGCCTTTAAACCCCTTTGCAGTCCGTTCTCCGCCACGTCGTACTTTCCTTCTTTGTCTGTTGACGTCCAAGACCAACAGCATCCCGAACTGGACTGCACCTGCTCCCGACCTCTGCTTCCGACCTCTCCTTCCTCATAGCATCGATCGCGCCTGCACTTCGCCTTTACCTTTTGACCCCTTCCACATCTCGCCGGCGCCTCAACCAAGACCCGGCGCCCCACATCAACCCCAACGGCCGCTGCACTTTAATTCGCTCTCCGTGTACGGCAAGAGAAGCAGACTGCAGCACTGCTGCAAGTAAAACAGGAACTGCATCCCCTCTCCGACACGGCAGAGGTGGACCAGACACGCTGCACGCATCGCGCTACAGCACCTAGCCCGGTCTCCTCCAGCGTCCCGTCCTCCGCCGCTCGTTCCTGCCTCGCCAGCCGCGACAACCCTCCTCTTTCCTTCGTCTTAAATTTCCACTTTTTCGGCTTCTTGTCTCCTCGTCTGCTCTTGCCCTCGTGCCTCTTGCTTCTTTCCTTCTTCTGTCGTCTGTTTTCTCCTCTTTTCCTCTCTTCCGTTCTCCTCCTCTTTCCTCTTCTCTCTCTCCGTCTTGCATCTCGAAATCGCCATCCTTCCCACCTGCGACCTCAGCCTCACATTCTTTGCCCAACATGGCCCCCAATACGAGTATGTCCTGATTTTTACCCCAAACGATTATGGTTTTTATATGAATTTTTAAGAGGGCGTTCCCCTGTCCCTGGGTTTCACGTGCACACCGCAGAACATTGACAGCTAATTGCAGCGCAATTTCTTCCTTTTCCCGCCACCACTCGTTTAGGAAAACGCTCTGTTGTCGACAGCATCTCCGACGATGCGCTCATCCACCTGAAATCCTACAAATACTCGAGTGTCGACAAGTCGCCATTGTCACACTACGTCCTGAATCCTTATGTACGTCATCACGCGCCGAAATTTGGGGAGCTGAGGAGCTGAGGAGGGGGGACCTGAAAAGAATCAATGTCAGCTTCAACCCCAAATGAGCATGTGACGAGACGAACGCCTCAGCATTAGGAACTGTAGATTCGACTCGACTGCTCTGCTTCATATACTAACGCCTCTGCCGCACAGTGGAATGCCTCTGTCAAGTTCCTCCCTATGTGGCTGGCCCCCAACATGGTCACCTTGATCGGCTTCTTCTTCATACTCGCCAACGTCGCCTTGCTCGTCATCTTCATGCCAGACCTCGTCGGCCCCGGCCCCTCATGGCTCTATTTCAGCTTCGGCATTGGCTTGTTCATGTACCAGACCATGGACAACCTCGATGGCAAGCAGGCCCGCCGCACCGGCACGTCCAGCGGTCTCGGCGAGCTCTTCGACCACGGCATCGACTCTCTCAACTGCACCCTCGCCAGCCTGCTCGAGACCGCCGCCATGGGCCTCGGCACGTCCAAGTCCGGCGTCTTCACCGCTCTCTGCCCCTGCCTGCCCATGTTCTTCTCGACCTGGGAGACCTACCACTCCCACACACTCTACCTGGGCTACATCAACGGCCCCACCGAGGGCCTGCTCATCGCCGCGGGCATCATGATTCTGTCAGGCATCTACGGCCCGGGCATCTGGACCGACAGCCTGGTCAGCCTCTTGGGTGGCGAGGAGCGTGCCACCCACCTGCTCGGCGGCCACATTGTGAAGTACCTCGGCGACTACTCGTTCCGTGACGGCTGGGTCGCCACCATTACCATTTCGCTGCTAACGGGCCACATCCCCTTTTGCATCCTGCACGTCGTGCAGGCGCGCCGCGCCCGCGGTCTGCCTGTCGCCCCTGTCTTTATGGAATGGACCCCGATGATTGTCTACACGCTGTCCATTGGCGCCTGGATCTACTCCCCCCACTCCCACCTGCGCAGCGACAACCACCTGGTGCTCTTCTGCCTCACGATGGCCTTTGTCTTTGGCCGTATGACGACCAAGATGATTCTGGCCCATCTGACGCGCCAGCCCTTCCCCTACTGGACCGTCATGCTGACGCCGCTCGTCGGCGGCGCCCTTCTGGCCAACATCCCCGTGCTTGGCAGCGTGCTCGGCTTCGGCGACGACTGGGGCGCCATCAGTGCGTCAACGGAGCTGGCATACCTCTGGGCCTACTTCTTCTTCGCAGCCGCCGTCTACTTCCGCTGGGCGTATCTGGTGATCAACAGCATCTGCAACTTTTTGGGCATCAACGCCCTGACAATCCCCATCGAGAAGCAGCTGGAGAACAGGCAGCGCCTCGCGGCGGAGGCAGCGGCGGCGGCGGCGACACAGACACCCACGTCGCCCTATGTCAACGGTGCAGCCGGCAACGGCAAAAAGCTGCAAAAGGTCCATTAGTCGGCCAATTTCTCTCCCTGACTGACGACAGGCTTTCCTCACGCTCATTCCTGTTTCCGTGTTCTTCTTTCATCTTTATTTTAATATCCTTTTTTTGGTTCTCCTCAGGCCCTCTGGTAGACCCAGAGAGGTGTCAATTGCATGGTCGGCGGTCTCTTCTTTTCGTTTTGGTCTTAATGGGCAGCGTGGTTCAGCATCTTCATCTCTTTTCTTTTTCTTTTCTATTCCACCTTCTTTTGCTTCTTTTCCTTTGTTCACTTTCAATGTGACCTTCTTTGGCGTTCAACCGGCATTTCTCTTTTTCTACTAAAAAAAATCAATGGGCTTCGCTTCTTCCACCGCACTTTTCTCTCCTTGTTTTTATTTTATTTCGTCTTTTTTGTATTTGCTCTACTGTCCTGGTTACATTAATTAGCTGTTTTTTTATATCATAGTGTACATTCTTCTACGTCATCGGCACGTCAGAACGAGCCACAACGCAAGACACAGCACCAGACACCAGCACCTGGCTTGCTCAGGGTTGTTGAAATAGAAAGTTTCTTTTGCAGCGTAAAAAGAGGGAACATCATCTGTTGTACTCAACGTACAAGACTGCACCCTCTTTTTTTATCACATTTTCAGCCGTCACAATCTTCTCCCATGCTTGGTGGTTTACATAGTCAGCATAATGTAGATATCACGTCTTAGCGAGAGTATAAACCAAAATTAATTGTATGCGCAGTGGGAAGGACGCAGGAAACGACGAGTGCCGTTGGCTTTGTGATGTATTATATATACTTGAATTGATCATTGCTCGGGCTCATTAAAATTAAAAAGTAGTATCACAAAAGGGAATAAAACAGCGCTCCATACATACACATGAAGGAAATGGAGAAAAAAAAGAAGAAAAAAGAAAAAAAAGAATGTCCGTTTGAAAGTGACCTCATGAAAAGAGAAACTCTTTCAGCACTGGTGAGCCCGCAAACTCGGGGTTCAGCAAGATGCAGTTGAGGAAATACTGCAGCCCCAGCCGCCGCTTCTCCAAAAAGTCTGGTCGGAACTTGCCCAAAACACTCTTGGGCGGCAGTGGCGGCAAGGCACCACCGCCGCGGGCCTGCGGGAAACTTGCGAGGAGACGGCGGCGCAGCGTGTCAAACTCGGAGTAGCGCTTGTAGATGCAAAAGGAGTGGCCGGCGGAGGACGACGGCGAAGGCGACGACGCATTGTTCGGCGACCGTGGCGTTGGCGCATTGCCATTGTTGGCGAAATATGGGTTGCCGCTGCTGCCCTCCAACGTCTGCACCCGAATCGTCCAAACGACAAAAGCGCCGAGACGCGGGTGGGCCACCATGGTACTGCTGTTGCCGGCACCAATGACCACATGATCCGTCACGTCGACGCGGCGTGCCCAGCAGCGGTTGTAGTTTACGTTCTTGGGGGGATAGTTGGTGGTGCGCGGAGCAGCGAGTGGGCTGGTGTTGCCGCTGCCGCTATTGCCAGGCGGCGGCCCGGGGTGCCGAAGCGCAGAGGCCGCGGGAGAGAGCAGAGCGGACGAAGAAGACGCTGGAGCCCCGGCAGCAGGAGTGGCTCCGTTATATTGCCACCCGCCGCTGCTCCCATAGCCGTCGTCTTCGGCAGCTTCGTTGTCCTGGAGCGTAATGAGGTTGACATTGCCGTCGAGTGTCGACGAGGACGTGTCGCGCCGGTGGTGGCCTTGGTAGGAGGTCCGGCCGTTGCCAGTGGCAGCAGCGCCTCTGCTGCCAATGTACAGGGAGGATGGGTTTGTACTGCTCGTGGACGGTCGCTGTGTCGCCGAGGATATTGACGACGCCGTGCCCTGGCTGCGGGAGGACGTATCGAGTCGCCGAAAGAAGGGAGCGCTGAAGAAGGAGATTTCCGCGTTCGTACGGCCAGTGGAAGCGGCCGCTGTTGCAGGCCGTCCGACGTCCAAGCTCGTGTTGTTGCCTTGGGATCCATCACGGCTGTGTGTCCAGTACGGTGGTGGCGGTGCGGGAGGTGACGCTAGAGGAGAGAGTGGTGTTGGCTGGACAAATGGCTCCGGTTCCGCCTCCTGTACCGGTTCGGAAGCCTGCTCAGATGTCTGCTCGGAGGTTTGTAAAGGAGGAGAGAGAGGGACCGCTATGGTTTCGTGTGTTGGCTCGGCGGCTATCGCAGCGATCGGCTCTGCTGTACTTTCTGAATGTGTGGCGCCTTCGTCTGCCGTCGATAACGGCGTCGAATCGCCCTGTGCAGAGATATGCAGTGGGTCGTGGTCATGACTCTCCACGTCCTCGTGGCCTCCCGTCTCGTCGGGCTCGCGATATGGAGGAAAGGGCGCCGGCGGGTCGTCGTCTTCGTCAGCATCTGGTTGGGGGCCGTCTATTATGCGCGGCACCGTTCTGTGGCCATTGGGGAGTGCGCTGTTACCTGCTGTCCCTTTTTTTGGCTCTGCCGTCGAGTCTTGTGAGTTTTGTATCGCTCCGTCATCAAGCGGCTGCCCTGGCGCCCGTTGCGCTGTGTTGGCCGACGGTGTCGACGAAGCCATTTGCGCTCAAGCCATGGACCGTCGGCGCTGTCGATCGCGATGGGCAGTGTTGAATGTGTGCAGAGTAAAGAGTTCGAGGCGAAAACAGAGCGAGAAAAAGAACGCTGTGAATATGATCGACTGGGGAGATGGGTGGAGAAGCAAGAGCAAAAGGCCGGGAGGGGGTTAACCAGTGGTGACTTCCGCCATTCGGCCGGTGCTTGTTGGAGGCGAGCAAGAGCGAATGGGGTGATGGCCAAGTTGGGAAAGACTGTTGGCTGTTGCTAGGACAGGCAGGAACCGGCCGCTCTTTTGGCGCGCGACAAGCCCTGTATTGATTGCACCAGGCTACTTAGTTTCTGTTACCTTCCCTTTTACTCCAGGGATTTGGACCGATTTGTTGGGGAAGGCACGCGCTAGCGCGTTGGAATCCCGCACATGCGGCGGATGGGGAACAGACGGCTTAGTCTGGTCCGGCAGTCGCGATGGAGTGTTACCCATGACGTATGACAGGCAAGTGCAGCGGTCACGATGTGAGATTTATATAACTTCGTTTGTCAGTTATACAACGCGAAAAAGCCCACCGACTCCCCTGTAAATCAAGACCCGTCCTTGGGGCCAAGCACAGGCGCTGCAAAGCCTGGCACAGGCGTTAAGCATGTCTGCAGAGGTGTGCACTGTCTGCGCTGCCGTTACTGCCTGTGCTGTCTCCTTTGCCTGCGCTACAAAAGGGTCTTCGTCAAGTCCGCTCCGCTGCTCGCGACTGCTTTTGCGATCAAGTTGATACAGGGGTGGTTTCTGACTGCAGGCTGGACGAAAACAGCGAAAGTGCAATATTATTAGTAACCCATCCCAGCATAAGTTTCACAATAAACTGCATTATGAGCAGATGATGGCCCATTCTTGCCTTGTCGCCGTGAATATAAATTATTAGAAATGCGCTTCCAGCGTTTGTTTTTCTACTACATGAAAGATGATGGGAAAAGCGTGTGACAATACAGGTCGTCGTGTAAATACTAAGAAAATAAGCCTTAAAATTATCCTCCAAGCCATCCCAAAATGCCAAATATCCCAGATATGCAATTGTTAATATGATTCGGTCCCAAAGACCAGACAAAAGAAAGAAAAGAGGTGAAGGAAGTGAGGGTCAGGAAGAAGGAGAAAAGGACAGACGACAAGCCTAGTCGGGTCCGAAACGAGCAGCAAAGACGAGCGCCACGAGCGACTAGCACTGCTCGCCGAGGTAGAAATCGGCAAACTGCAGCTGCGCGGTCACACCCGACGTCGTCGCCTGGCACTGGAACGTCGCCTCCGTGCAGTCGGCCGTGTAGGTAAAGTTGACGGTTCGGTAGGCCTGGGACACCTCCGTGTCGCACAACACGCGGTTGTACTTGACCTCGCCGTTCACCGTGCAAGTCAGCGTCACCATGCTCTTGCCGTAGACGCCCAGCGACGACAGGCGGTAGTGGAAGTAGCCCTTGTAGGCGGTGCCCTTAACGACAGCCACCTGTTGGTGGAAGGCAATGCCCTCGGCCTGGCCCAGGGTCACGAGGTCGAGCTCGAGGCACTGGGCGTAGGCCGCGCCCGTCGGGCTCGAGCCGCAGTTGGCGCCGAGCGAGCAGGTGGGGGCGCCGGTGAGCACGTTGGAGGGCCAGTACGAGATGCCGAGGGAGAAGTCGCTGTCGACAAACAGGTTGTCGGTGCTGCAGGACGGCTGGCCGGGGTTGGTGGTGAGGCCACCGCTGGACGAGGGGAGGGCGGCCGAGGAGGAGGACGACGCAGAGGCCGAGTGGGACACGATGGCAGACGACGAGGAAGGAGTGGGCTCGGAGGAAGGAGCGGCCGATGAGGAGGGGATGACGACGGATGGCGCCGACGAAGACGACGAAGGAAGGACCACGGAGGGAAGGTCCGACGACGACGATGCAGGCGTGCTCAAAATGACAGAGGAGGAAGGAGCAGCCGACGAAGGCACGGGCGACGAAGACACACGTGACGAAGGTGCAGCAGATGACGACGACGAGACAGCGACAACAGCCGCAGAAGACGACGACGACACGGACTTGGGGCGGCAGGGGCTGGCGAAGACGGGACCAGCCAACAGGAGAGTCGACAGAGCGAGCGAGTACTTCATGGTGAGGGTGACAGCGGTATGAAGTGGAGAGAGTGGGATATAATATATTAAACAAAATGAGAACGAAATGGACAAACTCGAAAGACTGGCGAACGTATGTTATCTATAGCGACAGATGCGGTTTCTTTCTTTCGAAGAATGATTGTGATGCCGATGGTGCGAGAGAATGAATCTTGCAAAGCTTGCAAGCGAACGAGTGAGACTGAAAATAAAGAGCAATGGAAAATTTCTAAAAAAAAGAACGAGTGTAGGTCTCGATTGGGACAACAAGGAAAGAACGAATGTAGATCTAGAGTGGTCTGCGTGTGCTGATGCTCTTCTCTCTTCTCTTTACTTTCACGACGGGGATATCGCAATATATATTCCGTACTCTGTTAAACGACGACGTCGACCAGAAACCAAAAGGAACTAAGCAGCTCCCAAAACGGCTTTCGCCTGGGCACGTTCTAGAAACCCAAAAATAAACATTTGGAGGATGCAGCTGAAATACTGTGTAAGAGGCCGACACTATCGAAGGAGGCGAACGACGTGAAACGAAACAAGCAAATTTACGACGTAGAAAGGCTCGAGCGACAGCAAAAGTTACTACAGATGGAGCAAACGCCAGCAAAAGCGACCTGTGCCCTCTCGTGTTAGTGGAAATATGGGGCGCTGTTCTCTCCTCATCGCCCCTTCAATTTCATCTTGGGAGCTTGGGAGGATCCCTCCTCCATTTCACCGCGACGTGGGCCACCTTGTTTTTGTGCAAAGTCGACGTTGTCTCCGATAGTCTTCTTCTCGTCCTGTCGTTTGTGGGCTGGGCGTTTTGCGCCCGTCGTCTATCGGCCTATCGTCTGTCGACGGGCGCCTGTGAGCCAATCGTTCCTGACGCGCGCGCTGACGTTCTTCTGTCGCGCGTCTACGGAGCAAATGCAGAGTATGACGTACTGGGACCAGCAGGCTTCTAGATCGACGACTTACACGCTCCTCCCTAAAGTGTGGTTCTGGTCGGTCGTCGGTACGCGCCGGTAAGAATGGAGCCTAGCGCCTACTGATGGGCTTTTAGGTGTAATGGGCGACACGACAGGGATAAGAAGTAATCTTGCCGCTATTTTTGGAAGGTTTTTTGATATTTTGTTTGGAGAAAGCTGTTCTTGGCAGGGGACATTCTTTGCTTCCGGGAGCTTGCTTTGCCAAAGAACTGTGAACGAACGACAGCAAGACCCACTGGGGCATGGCCTCAGAACAGGCCATGCAATTTGGTACACGGCCAGCTGGTGGCTTTTTTGCCTTTTTGGTACGGCTGCATGCCCTCCCAACCTGGCGTGGTCTCTTCTGTGGGCAAGATTGCCTTGTTACAGATTTGTTGACTTTCCCTTTCCGGGGCGCACTCTTGGACGACTCCATCACGAAAGCTCAGGCACCTGCCACTGTGGACGGAGCACCAGACTGCTTCTGGCCTCATACGGTGTTGATTGTCGGACGAATCGTACACATAGCTCGCGCGCGTCTGTTCTCGGCGAAGCTAAGAGTGGCGAGCTACTGAGAAGAAGACGAAATAAAAGCGAAAAAAGCGAAAAAAGCGAAAAAGAGCGAAAAGGGGCGAAAGAGGCGCAGAGGAGCTCCGCCGATGGCGTTGGCAAGGAAAGATGGAAAGATGCGACCGACATCACGCAGAGAACCGATATTGGAGAAAGGTAGCTCTTTGGCAAGTAGAGACGTATGTAACATGACTTCAATATAAGTTTTGAAAAAAAAAATAGCCATACTCCGAACAAAAACCAGATGTCCCAACCGGGTATAATGCGTCTATGCGTCTAAAGCTTTATGAAAACAAGTAATATGAAAACAATAAATAAATCAACTCTTGTAAAATCGACGTAAATGCAATCGCTATGTACGAAACACCGCAGATCGTCGTGTCGTTCGCCTTAGGTGCCACCATGGCCGTTGTCGTCGTGAGGAGCGGACCTTATGTGCAGCTTTTGCAAAAGGCGGCCTGTGGTCGATGTTGCTGTCTTTTCATCCTCTGCTTGCTCGGGCTTCTTCTCTTGGTCATGCTCACGACCCCCGTCATGGTCATGGCCATGGTCGTGATTGTGTGCGTGTGGGTGCAACTTCCGCAGCAGCTTCTTGCCCCGCTGGCGCGTCCGCATGTATGCCTCCAGGCCGACCAGGACGACATAGGCCTTGGACACGGCCACGTGTCGCATGTCCGCGCCCTCCTCGCGCAGCGCGGACATAAACGACCGGAAGTTGGACACGGGCGGCCGGTAGTGCCCAGACAGGGGAGAAAGCGCCACCAACCGGCCATTGCGGATCTTGATGAGGCCGGCCGCCGAGATGCGCGCGCCCCGCAGGAACGACGAGTGCTGGAAGGTGCCCGAGTCCTTGAGGCCCACGTACAGCCGGAAACTCGTGTCGGCCACAAAGATCCACGTGTTTTTCTGGACCGACTTGCGCAGCAGCGCGTCAACCACAGTCGCTGGCGAGAAGTGGTGGCTCTTCTTAGCCACGGCACTGCCGCCGCTCTTGCCGCTCCCACTGCTGGACGGCCGCGCGCCCACGGCCTCGTCGTTGTCCGGAATGTTGTACTTGGCGGCGCGGGCTGCTTCTAGTTCGCTTTCTGAGACGCTCGAGTCAGAGTCAGAGTCCGAGTCGTAGTCGGGCTCCGAGCCGGAGTCGAAATGGCGGTGGCGAGGGTGCAGGTCGCCGTGTTCGTCGTGCCCGTGTTGCCCATGCGCATCGCCCAGTACGGGCTTAAACGCTGGCGTAGGGTCGTCGACCGGCACAATGCCGTGGATGCTGTCCTTCCACTTGGCTGTCGTATCGATCCGCGCTCCGTTCTTGGCCCAACAGAGACGGCCCTCCGTGTCAATCTTGACCTGGTAGTACTGCCGCTCCTCGCGCGACAGGTAGCGCACCTGCTCGCGGTCGAGGCGTGCGCGTGGGCAGGCCGTTGTGTCCACCAGCCGCCCCTCGCCGTAATCGAGCCAGTAGAAAAAGTTCTCGTTGGTGTCGGACCGCTTCCACTCCTCGTGGTACACCCGCAGGTTGGCGCCGTAGCGGTGCTTGGGGTCGATCATCTCGAGGAAATACTGAAGGCCCATCATGAGGGCGTCTTTGCGGCGCCGAACACGAGCCGCCCCGGGCCGCTGCCGCCCATTCTCGCGGCCCTCCGCGTCCGAGTCGCACGCAGAGTCATAGTCGGAATCATCGTCGTCATCGTCGTCATCGTCGCCATCGCCCGCCTCATCGTCCGAGTCCACATCGCCGCTTGCATACTTGAGGATGCCCGTAGCCTTCTTCCAGTTGCGCATAGCGCGTGTCGAGCTCGCCTCTGTGCCGTCAAACGGCTGCTGTACGGGTGCGGAGGCCTGCTCTGCCGAGAGGCCTAGCTCGGCCCGCGCCCGTGGCCGTGTCAGCTCGCGGTACCGCGCCTCACGAATGGCATGCACCCAGCGTGTGTTGGCATTGATGTTAAACCCCTTCATCTCGCGCCGGGCGCGGTAGCCACGGTAGTGCCGCTGGATCACAACGGCCGCCCGAGACTGCGCCACGAAGACATCCAGGCCCCGGAAGAAGCCGACGTGGTCCTGTTTGCCATCCTGTTTGGCGTTGTTGCCCTTCTTCTCCTTGTCCTTCTTTCCTTTCTCCTCCTTCTTGGCGTGGGAAGAGGTCGGCCGGTTGCTGCTGACAGGCGAAATCGCTGCTGCCGCCGCCGCACGGTCACAGGCCACGAGACTCTGCTGCTGGCTCAGACGCTGCTCGCGTGACCGCCGACGGTGCTCCGTCTCGCGGTGCTTTTGGATCTCGGCAATGCGCTCGAGCTCGCCCTTGGACGGCACAACGAGACTGTCGAGGTACTCCTGGTGCGTTGCTTGGGACTGGAGTGACGCCCGGTCGTTGCTGTCAACGGACGTCTGGGATGCAGTGGGCCGGTGGCAGGCGGAGACTGAGGTGGAGGTGGAGGTGAAGGACGTGGTGGTGGTGGTGGTGCAAGTGGACGTGGATGTCGTTATCGTGGACATGCTGGTTGGGGGGATGTCCAATGACATGGCTTGCTGGGCAGGAGCGGTGGGGGATGCACCTGCTGCCGGGTTGCTCATGGTTGCATGTGTGCTTTGGAAGGTGCAGATGTGGAAGGCGCGGTTAAGGAAGGAGCGATTGAGACAAGTGAAGCGTGAAAAATACCAAGAAAATAAAGTGAAAAAAAAATAGATGAGCGAAAAAGCAGCAAGACGCTGCCACCACCAACAATAGTTAAAGCAACAGCAAGCTCGCTAATGAAGTCGGGCAACGCCAAGTTTCGGGTCTCGAGGCGGCCTCGGCGATTTTGGTCAAGTTCTGAGGAATCAGAGACTGGCCAGGATTGGACAAGAGTTGGAGATGGTGTGGCGATTGGAGCTGGATGTCGTACGCTGTCTGGCTGTATGCTGTACGTTAACTGTTCGAGTTCTTGGCTGCCTCTTGCCTCTTGATTGTGTCAGTTGGCTATTTGCCTCTGCCGGACGCGTCGCCATTTATACATCTTGGGGCCAATGACGCCCGGCTCCGGCTAGTCACTCTTTGTCCCGGCGCAAAAGCCAATGGCTTTCTCTACTGCTGCCAGAAAGGATCGACCGATGGTCAGTATGCACTTTCTTGGCAATGCTGCCCAGCTACCGTCAGTCTCTTCTTTTAGAGTCTGGCAGGGACATCTGGCGAGGCTGGGACACTTTCTCGTGGCTTTTGCATGTGTGCTTATGTGGCTGCACAGAATGCGCATGTCTTGGCACAGATCACCGGGGTTTTCCGTACATTCAGTGAATCGGACACCGAAGAATACCGGTGCCTGGTGTTCTGCTGCGGCTGGTCGGGTTGGACGTCTGGACAGTGAGCTTTGGCGCGCTGCTGGTGCTATATTTAATCCAGTTATGGGGCATGGACGTTGCTGGCTGTGGCGGAGGACCAGGCAGCACAATTTCCTCTACCTCTCGAATGACTAAGCATAACAGGACACATATACAGTGCAAAACAAAGTTTAGAGTATTCATACGGCGAACAAGTCTCTATTTTTGCTGATAAGCACAGTGCGCAATCTTTTCAACATGGAAATACAGTATTTCGTACATATTCAATTAAACAATGAAGTATTTCGGACAGATACACGCGCCGATAGACTTGAGCAATTGCATTCTACACGTTCGACACATGGGAATGCTCGTGTGAGGCGTTTACTGCTGCACTTCATTTCCACACGTCGTTTTTACTTCAATGTGGTTTGGCGGTGACTGGCTGATTTAGGACAAAATGCACGCTTTTGCATCCCCTCCTTGCCCCTATTTCTTAACTGCTCCCAGTGTTGCATAGGCGGGACAGCTTGGTAGAAACAGGGCACGGCCGGAATGTTAGCGTATGCTGACCGCCTGCAAATGGCGAGATGGGCACCTAGAAACCAGAAAAAAAGGGAATTTGAGGTGGGGGTGTTCATCAGAAATTGCATGGTTTGATTGAGGGAAAGAGCGTAGGACTGTCCCCTGTGCTAGGAAAAGACACCACACACCGGGAGAGGAACGCAAAAAAGCAGACAGAGTCACAGAAACAGCGAGCAAAAAAAATTGACCATCAGAAACACCACAACGCGAAATCCATATCCATCGACAGCACGCCCTCAGTCACTTGCTCTCGACGCGCTCCTTTCCCTCCCTCCCCCTCTCCGACGGCCACGATGCCCGATTCGCCATGCTCGAAACATTGACGATTTTGCCAATGGCTCCGGGCACGCGGTCGCGGCGAACCGACGTGCTGCACCGTGCGACACCAGTGCTGTTGCCCAAGCCAAACCAGCGGCAGACTACGCTGGACCAGCACCTGCACAGCGTCGGTGTCCGCCCCAGAAGCGCTGGAACGCGTCCCCCACCAGCGCTACAGCAGCCACTACAGCAATCACAACAAAGGGCGCCACGGCAGCAACAGCAAAAACAGCAGCAAAGACGACAACAGCCACAGTCTCAATTGCAAGCATCGCAGCTACAACAGCAGCAGCTCTCGTTTGCCATTGCGGCACCGACGCGCAGCATCCAGAACATTCTGAATCATGCAAACTCGATGGGCTCGATGAGCGCGGCGCGCCCGAAACGCAAGATCGCCGCCGACGACGACGAGAGCACTGCGAAGCTCGCCACGAATGGCCACGTTGGTGGCAGTGGCAGGAGAAGCGACCAGTTCGATAGCCGGGTCGATGCCGGAACCGATGCCGACGACAGCGACAACGCCCTGGACTCAGCTCTGCGGAAGCGGCCGCGGCTGGCTGTCGAGATTGTCGACGTTGCGAAATCTCCAGGCCTGCAGAGCCCCCCTGGGGCGTTGGCGCCGGCGCCCCCGCCTAATAAGGCAGGCGCGGCGATCAAAACAAACACAAACACCGCTGGCAGCAACAGCCTCGCTGCAGCCGTGCCAATCGCACCTTTTCCCAACACCGCCAGCACCACCACACCCACGACCAGCAGCGCTCCGCACTCCGCCTCGACACCCGCCACGGCCTCCACTCATACGCCAACGCGGCGCCCCATCGCTGCACGACAGCATCCCGCCATACCCGCGACCCACAGGGCACCTGTCCTCGACCGTGCGACGCGTGATAACGCAACGACCTCGACATCCACAACCAGTTCTTCTCTGCACAAACACGCTGTCCCACCGGCCGCCCCGTCGCCCATCCCTCTCCCCTCGGACGCGGCTCGTTCACACCGCCTGAACTCTGGACGGTCGGTGCCCAAACCCGCTTCCCAGCTGGCGACGAAACCGCCAAAGGAGAAGGCCGTCAATGGCTTCAAACAAGAGCTAAAAGCTCTGCAAGTCTCGACTGCCGAGGCTGAGGCTGTGGCTGCCACGCGCGGGCCCCGCGAGGGTGGCCGCAAGCTGCGCTCGCAAGAGGCCACACGATTCAAGAGTGACTTGGCGGCGTACTTCCCCGACTATGACGAGGTCATTGGGAACGAGCCAAAGGAAGAGCGTATGTGCCATCTTTCAGTTCCTTTTTTTTTTGTCACTTTTGTCTTTTTGTGCTTGTCTGCTCTCTTCGAATGTATCAACTAACATGTCGTTTGCTTAGACATCCTAAACATCGACACGCCCATCATCTTTGTCGAGTCCACTCCGGCCCACCCTGCGACAAACCTCCCCACATCAACAATCTCGACACCGCTGGCCGCGTCGCTTAGGAGCAGCGACCGCGCGGGATCTGTACGTGTCAAAGGCTATGGTGACAAGTTGTTCTACGACGTGTTCGACTCGCACGTTCTCGACTTCACCTTCCTCGGCAACCAGCATAAGAGCAAGGGTACCGTTGACCCGCTCCCCGACTCGTACTTTGAAGCCCACCATAAGCGCGCCGAGCGTCTGGAGCGGTCCATCCGCAACACGGAAAAAGGACGCGCCCAGCATGAAAAGGACCAGATCATGCGTCTCCTTGAGGGCCTTCAGGGACCCGATTGGCTGCGCACCATGGGCGTCAGCGGCATCACGGAAAGCAAGAAGAAGACCTTTGAGCCTGCTCGTGAGCACTTTATCCGCGGCAGCCGTGCCATCCTCGAAAAGTTCCGCCTGTGGAGTGTCGAAGAGAAGCGTCGGAAGCTCGAGAAGGATCGCGCCCACGCGCTAGAAGTGAAGGCACGCGAGGCGGCCGCGGACGCCGCCGCTGCGCACACGCATGGCAGAGGCAAGGCAAAAGCCGACAACACTGCGTCAAAGTCGTCTCGGGGGCGTCGAGACCTTGGCGGCAAGGCCCTAGGCAAGCGGGCGACTCGAAAGAGCCTCGATGACAGTGACGTTGCCGGGCAGCCGGATGACGAGGTGCACGATGACGAGGAGGCTGCTGAGGACGCCGGGGATGATGAAGCCGCCGAGGAAGACGAAGTGGACGACGACAGCCAACCAGACTCCAGCGACTTTGACGCGGTCATTGCGCAACAGCTTCGCGAAGAGGCCTTGGCCCGCTCCCGGCTGGCATCCAAGGCAGCCGCCTCAGCCAACAAGCGCCGGAAGCCGAACCGTGCTGCCAAGCAGGACGCGCCTCCGTCCCCCACGTCACCTCTTGCGCGCCCGCCGTCGCCGTCGCAGCCTCCGGACGAAGTGACGTCGTTCTTTCGGAAGCGATACCAGCGGGATGCTGCGCTTAGTCGCGGGCGCCGGAAGGGCCGTACGGTTATGGCCTGGGGACAACCGGTACCTGAGCCGGCCGAGACCGATTTTAGCCTGCCCGGCGAGATTCTGAACCAGACCGGCGTGGCTGGACGCGGGAGACGGGGCGGCGCACGCACTGGTGCACGGGGACGGGGTGGTGCGCGAGGCGGCGTGCGTGGCGTTGGCCGCAAGTGACGTTTTGATATCCCTACATCAGTGTTTGTTCGCTGAGTGTTGCTATTTCCTGTGTTTTATTTGTCTTGCGTCTTGGGTGGCCATTTTCTTCTTTTTTCCCCTTCGTTTTGTGCCCTCGGTGTCCCTTGCAGCAGCACCTGTTTGTATGATGAAACGTGGGTGGTCGGTTCCCTTGAGATTTGGCGAGTTGTTGTGGACGTTGCCTCTCGTCTGTACTGTAAGTATCTGTATAATTAGGCGTCTTGGAATGGGAATTGGCGGCACATCGCCTGCTTCTTGGGTCTGCTACTGAATGCTTCCTTCTGGTGCTCTTGGGATGTTCTCGTTGTACAGTGTCTGGCGTAATGTGGTGAAAACTGTAACATAGCGAGGTCTTGTTGGCGACAGAATGCGAGTTGAGAAGCTTAAGCGTGCAATGCTGTCCGCACGGGCCAACCAGGCTGGGTCGTGCCTTCCCAACTTGCTGAACTGCCCAAAACCGCTAGTACGATGGCTTCGCGTTTAGTCTCGTCACGTGCAACTCTATTGCACCTTCCGCTCGCAACGCGATAATAATAAAAACGCTATGCGCGCCCCACTTTTGGCGACGATTGGAGTTCGCTCCTACCACCACCGACGTTTGAATCGCTTGCTCGTGATCCTCCCAAATCGATGACCATTATCCCCAGACCCCTTTACAATCCCTCGCGCCTCTCTCTTATCTCTCACAACACCCGCGACTCCCGCCTTACCTTGGCGACGTTGTGAGGGCGCGCCGTGCCACGCGCGTCAGCCAGTTGTCGAAAGTGTTCACCACGCGGCCCTGCACGCGCACACGGCGTTGACATCGTTGGAACGGCTCACAGCAAGGCAACAGCTCGAGCCTCATCTCTAGAAGGCTCTTTCAGCCAGCGGCTTCCCCCGTTGAGCTTCGACGCCGCTCATTTCTACGCTCTCCTGCTGCCTTCGCCGACCGGTTCCTCTACCGCCTGCTGCCTTCCATGTCATGACATCGTGCATCACAGGTCGCCCTCGACGACCAGCCTTCTGTCTGGAGCCGCTGAAGTTGTATCTGCTTTAGCATTTCCTACCATATCCTTCTTTACCGACCCGGCCAACCCCCTCTCTTGCCCGCGCAGCTCGGCTCCTCACAACGATGCCGGGCATCCTCCAGACCGACGGTGCCAACGGCGTTGCGCCCGGCTCCGACCCATTACTCGATCCCGCGTCCGACGACAAACTGCCACCCGTCGAGGAATTTGTCGTCGTTAACCAGGAGGTCTCCATTGACATCAACTTCCGTGAACAGAGCATCCAGGGCGAGAGCCGCATCACAATATACCTTACAAATCCCGACGACGCGCCAGACGAAGTCGCCCTCGATGCCCGCCAGTGCGAAATCGATACCACCCAGATCCGCGTGAACGGCAAGGCCGTCCGCGCCACCTACCGAGACCCCTACGAGTCCCTCGACCTCCCGCCATCATGGGACCTCACGCCGTCCAACTTCCCCGTCCTCAAGAACCGAATGCGGAACCTTCTGCCAAAGCGACGGCGCGATCTGCCAGTCGAAAAGCGCGAGCAGGTCGGCTGTAATCCGGCAGACCGGTCCCTGCGCGTGGCTCTGCGTCCAGACCCCCCCAAACCTCCAGCCAACGCTGCCTCGGGGGCTGCAGCGGATGCCAGCTCGGCTCAGCAACCAGGCAAGCTCAAGGTTCGCCTGTCGACCGCTGGACTTGCGGACACATCGGCCAACGGACGCGGTGACACCAAACCTGACTCTGACCAACCGACCGACGGCCTGTTTGAGATTGTGATTCCGTTCAAAACGACACACATTCGCGATGGCCTGCACTTTGTTGGCGTGGAAGACAACGACACGCGGTTCCCCCACGTCTACACTCGTCATTCCCTCGAGCCAGGCATGGCCGCCTGCATATTTCCCTGCCTCGACGACCCCGGCTCGCGTTGTTTCTGGAAGATTCATATCAAGACGCCACGAACCCTCGGCGATGCCCTGATGCAGCAGCTCGCATCAAATCAGTCCATGAATGACGCGGCGGCGGCGGCGGCGGCTGACGCTGCTGCTAGCAACGACCGGTCCATTACCGTGCACGGCAGCCAAGGGAAGCAACACGCAGCGTCACCAAATGGACAAGGTGCAAAGAGCGGCCACAGGCAGCTCCAGCTCACGGAAGAAGACAAGCTTCTCGACATGACGGTGGTCTGCTCGGGCAACCTTGTCGGCGAGAGGGTTGACGAGGCCGACGAGTCCAAAAAGGTCATGACCTTTGAGATCACGGACCACGGCGCGGCGGCCAACCAAATTGGCTTTGCGGTCGGCCCCTTTGAGCACGTGGATCTCTACACGGGGTTTCGTACCGACGAGGACGACGAGAAGCTGGGCGCAAGCGCCCTGAAGATTCACGGCTACTGTCTGCCTGGACGGCAGGTCGAGGTCCAGAACACGTGCGTGTCACTCACGACCGCGGCCGACGAGTTTGCCATGACGTACGGTCGGTACCCGTACGACAGCTTCAAGCTCTGTTTTGTCGATGACATGGTGTCCGACACGACACCGCTGCTGTCCTTCTCCCTCTGCAGCACGCGTCTCCTCTTCCCGGACAGCATCGTGGAACGGGATTTTGATGTGACGAGGAAGCTGGTGCATGCGCTGGCGTACCAGTACTTTGGCTCGTACATTGTCCCGAACCAGCGCACCGAGCTGTGGCTCACGGTCGGCATCGCCTACTACATGACCGACCTGTTTCTGTGCAAGCTGTGCGGCAACAACGACTACCGGTTCCGGATGAAGACCATGACCGACCGACTGGCCGAGGAAGACCGCGACCGGCCGTCCCTGCATGATCTCGGCACCTACACGTACTTGGGCGATTTTGAGATGGAATTCATGGCCCTCAAGGCGCCCCTTGTCCTTTTTATTCTCGACAAGCGGCTGACAAAGGCCGCGGGCTCGGCGAGCGCGAGCCTGGCACGCGTCATCTCAAAGATCATCAGCAAGGCGAACACGTCTGGCTGGGGTGACAATAACAACGAAATCATCTCGTCCGAGTCGTTCCGCCGCGTCTGCGAAAAGACGAGCCAGTACCAGCTGGAGGCCTTTTGGAACCAGTGGGTGCTGGGCTCTGGGTGCCCGTGGCTGACGATCAAGCAGCGGTTCAACCGCAAGCGGCTCTGTGTGGAGATTGGCATCCACCAG
Organism: Sporothrix schenckii 1099-18; assembly: GCF_000961545.1. Taxonomy (NCBI): domain Eukaryota; kingdom Fungi; phylum Ascomycota; class Sordariomycetes; order Ophiostomatales; family Ophiostomataceae; genus Sporothrix; species Sporothrix schenckii. The sequence continues at coordinate 4,032,005 of NW_015971148.1, forward strand.
ACCCAGGAGACCGTGGCGGCCAAGCCGCGGCCGATGCACCACGCCGAGTTTTGGCGGGAGCTGGTCGAGAAGCGACACGGCACGTACGCACGCAGGGTGCAGCGGCTGTTCACGGGGCCGATGACGATCCGCATCCACGAGGCCAACGGCACGCCGTACGAGCACATTGTGGAGATTCGCGACGACGCGGCCTTTACGGGCGGGGCGAAGTTTGACATTCCGTACAATACCAAATACAAACGGCTTAAGAGGAACCGGCGGAACCGAGAAAAAGCCGCCGCCCTGGCGGCCAGCACCATGGACAACAGCGGCGCCAACGCCGAGAACAACGACGAGCAAATTGTCTTCTCGCTGGGCGACAAGCTGGACACGCCGGACGAGATGGCTGCCTGGGGTCTGATTGACTGGACGGAGCAAGACGAGAAGAGCATGGACCAGGAGTCGTACGAGTGGATCCGCATCGACTCGGACTTTGAGTGGCTCTCCAAGATCCACACCAACATGCCTGCGTGGATGTACCTGTCGCAGCTGCAGCAGGACCGCGACATTGTGGCGCAGCAGGACACGCTCTTGTACTTGTCCCGAATTCGAGAGCATGCCATGTCGGCGACGATCCTGACGCGCACGCTCTACGACGACCGCTACTTCCATGGCCTGCGGACCATGGCGGCCGAGAACCTCACGCGCCAGGTCTGGAAGCTGTCGGACACGGCTGGCGGCGGCGGCGGCAGCGGCAGCAGCAATGACAACGACCGCGCGAACGGCCAGGGCGGCGGTGGCGGCGAATCGATTGTGTACCGCGGCCTGGAGCAGCTGATGCATGTGTTCCGCCACTTCCACTGCTACGACGACGCGACGGCCAAGCCCAACGACTTTTCCGACATGCGGCGGTACTGGGTGCAGTGTGCCGTCATCGATGCCATCTCCAAGGTGCGCTTTGAGGACAAGCGGCCGCGCGAGGCGCAGCGGTTCCTGCTGGACATTCTGCGCTTCAACAACAACGCGCAGAACCTCTTCTCGGACCATTTGTACGTGGCCCGCGTCATTGTCGCCCTGGCGACGAGCTTCTGTTCGACGTCGTCGGCCGCGACACAGACGGGCGCGAACAGCAAGAACAGCAAGAACAGCAGTGCGGCCGCCAAACCCAAGGACCGCAGCAAGATGGACATGGTGTTGACGTTTGACGACGGCATGAGCGACGACGATGGTGGAGGTGGCGGCAACGGCAACGGCAACAGCGACGACGACGACGCGTCGGACGATTTCAACCACCTTGGCGCCGACATCGACCGCATGGAGGTGGACACGGAGGATCAGCAGCTGCTGGAGGCAGCGCTTGCCGAGATTGAGCGGTACCGACGCATGGACGAGTGGACGAGCTCCTACCAGAACGCGTGGACGACGGCGGCGCTCGAGGCCAAGCGGAAGCTCATGAAGACGGGTGTGATCCCCGTGGACGCGCTCGAGTTTGTGCGCTACCTGCAGGACGGCACGATCGACGCGGTGCAGCTCAAGGCGTGCGAGGCGCTGATCGACCTGGGCCTGATGCTGCGGCCGGCCATTCTGAGGCTGCTGCTGTCGACGATGACGACGCACGCGTCGCCGTTTATGCGCGACCGGCTGTTTAAGCTGTTCTGCAAGGGCCTGGCCTCGATTGCGTTTGGCGAGCACACGGGCTCATCCTCACCACCGGGTGGCGCCGGAGCGGACGACAAGAAGAAGCAGGACCAGGCGGCCCTTGCCAACGGCACCACGAACGGGGCCAATGGCGACACACAGGCTGGCGATGCGGCACGCGTGAAAGCCGAGGACGAGGACGGACAGGAGGAGGAGGAGGAGGACGACGACGACGACGACACGGGCGGCCTGATTATCGAGCAGGGCGACGCGATCACCAAGAAGCACCAAGAGGAGCACGCGCGGCGCGAGAACATTGACGCGGCGGTGGCGGCACTGCGCGAAGCCGTCAAAGGCAACCAGGAGCTGCTAGCCGCCATGTGGGATGCTGTGCTTTCACCGGTGACGGGCTGCACGGAGAAGCGAAACCTGATGGACCTGCTGGACGTCATGTTTGACGGCGACCTGTCGCTTCTTCTTACGGTGACGCACCCGACCATGTGGACGGCGGCACGTAGGGCGACGCCTGGCGGTGTCATTGATTTCAAGAAGATTGCACGACCCCTCAAGCAAGCGGCTCCGCCGCCGCCCGCATCGACCGCCGCTGCTGCCATGCAGCCTGTCCTTGGTACCGACCCGGTCGTGGCCACGGCGGCGGCGCCGGCCATCACCTTGCCGCCACTGAACACGCCTGGCGCAGCAACGACCGCACCTGCCAGTGCGACGGCGGGCGGTCCAGCAAGCACTGCTGCGACGCCCGGGCAGCGTACTGCGCTGCCTGGCGCACCGTCCAAGAGGCCGACGATGCCCAAGATCAAGCTCCAGACAAGCCGCGTCTCGATCGGCGGCGCAGGCTCACCGGCCACGTCACCGGCTGTTGGCACGCCGATTGTCATCAAGAAGCCGTCTGTGGCTACACCCGCGCCAGCCGTGACGCCTGCTGCGCCCGTGTCGACGTCTGTCCTGCCTTCCCTGACGCAGCGCGAGAGCACGGCGGACTCGATCTCGGTCCAGCCTGCCCAGAGAAAGAGCTCCGTTGCAGCGACACCGGCTGCCACGTCAGCTGCCGCGGCCAAGGCCAAGTCGCCCACACCGGCCAACGACTACTTTGGCAACTTTACGTCGCGGCTGGGCAAGTCACCGCAGCCGGCGCCATCACCAGCTGTTTCGGCGGCATCCGCGCCGGTCAACAACAAGCGCAAGCGGCAGGACAGCCAAGCCGGGATTGATGGTACCGGTGCCGGTGCCGGTGCTGGTGCTGGGTCTGGATCGGGATCGGGATCGGGAGCGCCGCGGCCCCGCAAGCTGCTGAAGATTGCTGTGCCCCTTAGCTATCAGCAGAAGCTCAGCCCACGGGCCAGTCTTTGGCTCGAGACGAACCGGACGGCGTCGCCTGGTTCGGCAGCTGACGGCGACTCGATCCGGGCGGCCGGCACGCCATTTGGCTTGACATCGCCTAGGAAAGCCTCGACGCCGCACTCGACCGCGTCCAAAACGTCGGTCCCTCGCAGCTCGGCGACGCCGGGCCCCGTGTCGGGTTCTGGCTCGAGTTCGGCGTCGGCGCAAAAGCCGCTGCCCTCGTCCAAGCCACAGCCTCGGGGACCGACGCCGACGTCAACATCGACAACGACACCGCCACCGCCACCTGCCTCGGTCTTCAAGTCTGGACCGTCGGTGAAGCGCGAGTCGGCGACGCCGGATGCCGTCGTCAAGCCGGCACGCAAGCCTCTGCCCAAGGGGGCAGCAACAGCACCAGCACCAGCACCAGCCGTCCAGGCACCACCGGCACCACCGGCACCACCGGCACCACCGGCAGCTCCTCCGGCGGCAACAACGGCACAAGCAGCACCAACCACGCCGGCCACGCCGGCCACGCCAGCGACACCGGCATCGAAGCCCATCTTTATCAAATTCAAGAGCAAGGCTTCGAATGTGTGAATGCGGTCGTCACACTCTTCTCTCCTTCCAGTCTCCTGTATCCTTTATTCTCTGTCCCTACACACCCAACATGAATACTTGCTTTGGTTCCCTTGCTTCCCTTCTTTGTACCAAAAGAAAAAACGGGCACAAAATACGCGTTTCCTTCCTCGTACGCGTATCTCTTGTCCCTTGTCCTTATTTATTATTTATGTCACCATTTACTATGGGGTCCAACCATTATTTGCCCTTTTCACAGGGCCGGAGGTGTTTTGTTTCCAGTGTTGTTCTCTCTCTTTTTTTGTTTTCTGAAAATGCATGAGCTACTGGAGCTACTGGCTGCGTTGTTCTTGTTTGTCTTCCTTTTGTGTATAGAGGCCAGCATCTTGCCATACACTTTTTGCCTTTTTGCTTGGGTCCTTTCTAGCTTTTTAGCTTCTAGCTTTTAGTACTTTATTCTTTCTCCTTCACCATGTTAATTCAACAGGAATGAGCAGTGTGCACCTTCTTGGCCTTTGCCGTGCGTTCGTAGCATTGTTCCTATCCTGCCAACTAAATACTATTGAGGAGTCGTAAGCGTGTCGACGGTATAGTAAAATTTGCTCTCGATATCCTTCGGGTATGCTTTCACATTGAACTTGACCTAGCCAACACCATCTGCCTCTATCCTCTGGTATCTTTTCTGATGTTCTCTGATCGTTTCTGATTTTTCCAACATGGCCAGATATGCAAACAAAATAACCAAATACCAAAATGTAAACGAGCGTGCGTCGAATGTCCCACCCCATATGACGACGTCTCCTGTTTAAATGCCCGGAAGTACCCAAGAAACCCAAACTGTCCAAAATGACGAATACCATTACCCAGTATGCCATACACACACACTCTCTCTCTATCGCCGCACTCGGTTAGCCGCTCCACCGCCGACGCCGATACGCTCGTCCCGGCTCCGTGTCGAGCGCCCCTCGGAGGGCGTCGTGTTGGCCGCCGCTTGCTGCTGCTGCTGCGTCCGCCGGGACGCGCCGCCGCGTTCGCCTGCATGCGGGTGGCGCGTGACGGGCGGCGGGCCCATGGGCGCCGACGAGCCGGGGTGGTAGGTCGGGTGGCTCTGGTGGACGAGGTGCTGGGTGGCGGTGGTGGTTGCGTTGGGGTTGGTGGCCTGCTGTCGTGGGTGGCTCGGGTTGACTGGGGGCGTCGTCATGTGGGCCGCGGCCGACGGCCCGTGCTGCTGCTGGGGTGTCCGTACCGGCGGTCCGGCTGCTGCTCCTGTCCGTCGTGCGGCGGAGCCAGTCGCGGCCCCTGGGGCCCCTCGCCGGGATGATGCTGCCGTCGATGCTGTGTCGGGCGCTCCAGATGCACCCCGCGGCTGAGCTCGTGCTCGCGACGGTGCTGGCGGGGGTTGTTGGTCCTCAATGTCCATCTGGCCGCCGTCGTCCGAATCGTCCACCAGCAGCTCGTTGGCCATGGCATTGAGTGCGTCATCGTCGTCGTCGTCGTCGTCGTCGTCGTCGTCGTTGTCTCCAGCCACCACGCCTTCTGCCCCATCTTCGTCGCCCTCCGCCTCCTCCGCCGCTGCCTCCTCCTCCCCCTCACTTTCCTCCTCCGCTTCGTTGAAACCGCCCGGGAACGGGCCCTGCTCGTGGTGCCGCTGGCCTTCTTGTTGCGTCCATCGCCAGGCGGCTCGGCTGGCCGCCGCAGACGACATGGCCGCCGCCGACATGTGGTGGCGCTGCCGCTGATAGTGGTAGGCCTCGGACGACATGGGCGGCGGCGACGGCGACGAGGAGAACGGCGGCAGGTTCATGCTTGCCATGCCGCCCATGCCGCCGATGTTGTTGGCTGGAACGCCATGCGCGTCCTCGTAAAGGCTGCCGGCTACCCCTTGCGGCTCGCCATTGTAGCGGGCACCCTGTCGTTGCTGCTGCTGCAGGTTCTGCTGCTGCTGCTGCTGGAGAATTTGGATCTGCTGCTGCTGCCGCCGCTGCCGGTCTTGCTGCTGCAGCTCTTGTTGCCTTTTGATCCGATCTTCGTACGCTGCCACATCCTCTGCCGTGACGGCCAGCACGGTCGGCGGGCGGCGGAGCATCGTGTCTTTGTCAGGCGGATAGAATTAGATATTAAGAACAACGGCAACAATATCGAGTGAATTGCAGCGCATTGGATAAGACGGCTGGTTGTATGTTGGCATGGCGATGTGGAGCGAAGCCACTGCTAAGCCAAAACGTCACTACGCGGTGCGCAGTTCTGGGGTCGCGTAAGTAAACAGTAATGGTGGGGTAGGTACCGACTAACTAAGTTGTATGTCGAAAAGAGTATGCTCTGGACCCCCCCAAAAAAAGCTTACATAATACCACTGCGCGCTTCACTACATTCCTGCACAATCGTGTAGAATACGAAATACATCGTAGAGCTTCATGCCTTCTTTCTAGTCTTCGCAGTGTACAAATAATCCCATTGCGACATTATAAACTCTGCACCTTGATCGAGGTATCTCGCATCATGTGCAGTAGATATATTAGACACGGTACCGATCTGCATGCATCTGGCCACAAGAAAATGCTCACAGAATGCTCGTCCAATTCCTTTGTGCAAACGACGAGAACGATTTTTTATAAAAGTAAAACATGAAATTGGAGAGAAGAAACAACAGAGAAGAGAGAAGAGAAGCGTGGTATGAAATGCGAAGTGGACAAAACCAACATGGCCAATGGCAATGAGAGAAAACGCCAGCCTTGGTTCTGAAGTTCCGATGATGGTAAAAAAATGACAAGGTAGGGAAAACCTGCCGAAAGAAAAAGAGGGCAACTCGTCCCTGGGTAGTAGAGAGCAGTAACGTATAAATTAGAAATGGAGGTGAAAGACTCGAAAACATGGTACCATTCTAACGGCCAACAAATGGTGCGACAACGCCTCATGAAAATGGGTTCGGCAGAAAACGACACGAGGAAGTGGTATGGAGAAAACGCAAATGCACACATCGCATAATAAAAAACGGAGTATCATATGAAGAGAGTCATGTCATTAGACTAGGCCGAAAATGGCGAGAATATGCGTACACATGCAAATATATATTCATCTCGCCTTGGCTGTGGGCGTGTTTCGTAGTAGCGCAACGCTCACCACTGCCGGCGGCGCGACTCATCAATGCTTTGCCGGTTGGGGTCGCGGCCCAGCTCCGACAGGTCAAAGACCAGAGGCTCGTCTTCTGTTTCGCCGTAACCGCCGCCGCTGCCGCGCAGGCCGGACGACGACGTCTCGCCCTGCTGCTGTTGCTGCTGGGTTTGCTGTGTCGTTTGCTGCGTAGGGGTGGTGGACGCCTGCTGGTGGCGGCTCATGTACCGGCGCCGAGGCGAGGAACCAAGACTGCTGCCACCAGCAACTGTGGCCGAGCGGAGTACCGCCGCAGAGGACGCGTTGTCACTGGCACGGTGGGCGTGGTCGTCGTCGCCGTCATGGCCGCCCCCACCGCCGCGCACGCCAGTCGAGCGCGACAGGGCACTGCCGCTGGCCGGACGCAGAAGACCCGCCGCAGCCGCCTTGAGGCCGGCAGGGCTACTGGCAACACCAACGGCGGCAGCACTTTCACGGGCGACTGCGCCAGCGACATCATCCGTGGATGCGTGATGGTGACCAGGGCCTTCCTGGTCGAGGCGGAAGAGCGCGCCAGGCGAGGGCGGCTCGCGGTTGCCCGCACCGCCGACGCTGAGACTGCGCTGTGCAAAGGCCGCCAGTTCGGCCGCATTGTCGTCGACGTGGTGAACGGCGCGCGTCTTTTGGACCGCCGAGCTCGAGCGGCGGCCACCGAGCTGAAGAAGGCGTGGGGACAGCGGGATGTCGATCGCTGTCGTGCCGCCCACACTGTCCAGCTTCTCAATGTTGTTGCTGTCCGCATCGCGGCCTGCATGGCCCTCCCCGCCCTCGGCGTCGTTGCCGGCGATTGGGCGGGGGCCACCAGGTCGCACGCGAACCTGCCCTTGGTAGTCGACAATGGCATTTTCGCTCAGCCGTGACGGCACGGCAGGTGTGTGCGGCGCATGTGGCATGTTTGGCGACAATGGCTTGATGGGCGAGTGTGATGACGGCGACAACGACGTAGACGTGTGGCCAACCGCCGCAGCACCTGCAGTAGCGCCGGTGGCGCTCGAGGCGCCCGAGGCGCCCGAGGTACCTGTTCCCGTTGGATGGCGGCCTGACGAGCTCAGCGAACGCGGCATCTGCAAGGACGAGTTCATAGAATCCGTCAATGCCACGTTGGACTCGCGCATCAGCTGGAAGCGGGACAGCTGTGCTGCGGTGCGACGCGCCGAGTCGACGCGCTTGCTGCTGGATTCGAAGCTCTGGAGCGTCTTTTTGCTTTCGAGTGCCTTGAGGAACTCGGAGATGTTGTCGTCGTCGGTCTGAAAGGATCCGGAGCTGGCAACGCCGCCGACCTCGGCCAGCAGCCCGGAGCCGGGTTGGGCCATGGACGACGCCAGGCTCTGCCTGCCGCTGCTGCCCTGGTCATCTTCGTTGCGGCTCGCGCCGCCGAATGACGACCTGCCGCGCCGGTGCGTAAAGCTACTGCTGAAGCGGCTGCCACCCGCGAGACGGGGTGATGAGCTCTGGCCTGGATCCATCACGGCAGCAGTCATGGCGGCCGATGGGCTGCCCACGGAGGTCGAAACCTGCGGGGCAGCACGGAGCGATGCGGCCATGCCAGCGGTGAGCGAGCTGCGGTTTCTAGCCTGGGCCAGCGCGCTCAGCCCAGACATGGGCCGCGAGCCAGAGAGAGGCGACGAGGGGACCGGAATTTCATCCTGAGTCGTACGCGGTGATCCTGAGAGCGACCCAGCCTTGAAGGGCTGGAATGAGATGGATGTCCTGCGTCCTGCGTCCAGGTTCCGGAGCATGGGTGGTTTGGTGGAAACGGACGATGTGGGCGACAGACCAGCTGCGCGCCCGGCGGCAATTGGGAGAGAATTTGGAGGGTCGATATGTGGTCGCTGCTCCAGGCTCGAAGGACGGTACGACCCCGTTGGCGAGCTCGTTTCAGAATCAGCTGTGCGAGCCGCCTTGAGAGCGGTAATGGGGCTTGTGCCGAGCGCGTCGGCACCGTGAAACGTGGACAGGCTGCCGTACGTTTGCTGCAGTAGAGGCCGAACCGACGGTTCGGCGGCATTGCGGCCACTGCGCTGGTGGGACGGAAGCGAGCCAACAACTTCGGCCGACGATTCCCGCCGCCTGTGTTGCTGGCCAGAGGTCTGTTGCGTCTCCCGCTGCTGAGGCAGGTAGATGTTGTCTGGACGCTGGGACGGTGGCAGCGAGGGGCGGAAGTAGTTCTCGTCAATGCCCATGAAGCGTGAGCTCAGGAGCGACTCAGAATCGTCGATGCGGAAGCTGCAGTCGTTGCGGTAGGTGACGGAAGCAGAGAAACGCCCTACAGGAATCTCGAGATCGCCAAACATGTAGTCCGTAACTACATCTCGGCCGTTGTCAAAGTTCAGAGGCTGGCGGAGATTGTCGAAGCGACGCGAGGCGATGCGCGCCTCGGCCTCGGCACCCGTGAGGATGCGGCAGCGCACCTTGAGCGCCGGATGCACACCCTTGGTGGACGCCTGGCGGGAGAAGCGATAAGCGGGTAGAACGTGTGTAGTAACAAAGAGCGAGCGGAAGAAGACGATGCTGCGCTTGTAGATGGTGGGCAGAATGGGACCAAAGTCCTCCATCTCGTACTCGGCACCGCTGGTGCTGGTGCTGCCGCTCGTATCGCCGCCGGCGCGGCCCTTTCCGGTTGCGGATTCGTGGGCACTGCTGCTCCCGCTGCCGCCAGAGCCACCACTACTCGTCTTTATTAAGCCGGGGATGCACTGCAGCTCAATCTTCCAGCGCTCGAGGATGATTTCGGTGGATCGGGAACGGGTTGTGTTGCTATCGGACCGGCCGCTGCTGCTGCTGCCGCTGCCGCTGCCGCTACCACTGGCCGACATGTCGGAGGAGTTGAGCGCTTCGAGCGCTTCCCAACGCTTGCCGTTGTCGTCGATAACAACAAGTGCTTGGCCGGCGGCCAGTCGAGACGCGTCCAGGTAGGTCTCGATTATCATAGGCGGTGGCCGGTGGTCGAATCCGCCGCAGTGTTTCCATGTTTTGAGCTCGTCTTTGAAGTCGTCAATGTCCTCGGTTTCGATTTGAAACTAGAGCGACCAGTCAGTACAATGCCGACGCAAAATCTCTGGCTAACAGTCTTGGCCGGCGTATAAACGTACCCATTTATTTGTCTTGCGTCCACGACCACCGCCCGAAGGCGTGGTCGGGATGCGGGCCTGAAGGATAAGCACGGCAGCTTTAAGATGAAAGTTCTGTAGCGACGACAACGGTTAGTAGGAGAGGGCATGGAGTGGGAAACGAAGGAAAGAAGCCAAGAAGCCAGACTCTGCGCACCTGTATTATTTGGTCCAGCTTTTTAATAGATTCTTTGGTTGGTCCTCCCGATGCCAGAGCTGTTGTTGGCGCAGCACCGCCATCACTGCCACCGCCGCCGCCGCCGACGCCGCCGCCGCCATCGAAAGATGGACTCGGCGGCGCAACTTCAGAGGTAGCGCGCGGCCGGCTGGCGAGTGTGTCTCTCGGGTTGTTTGTGCGTGTGGGGTTGGTCTGGGCTGCAGTCGCGGGTGAGTAGCCGCCTCGCGGCGGCCGCGACTGTTGATGCATTGTGCGGTTGAGTGAGGGTGTGTGTGTGTGTGTGTGTCGGAGAAGAGAGATACTGGTGTTGTCGACGATGGGCAGCGGTCGATGTCGATGTCAATGTCGAATCGTCTGGAGGCCTGCTCTATTCAGAGGCGTCGACGCAAGCCAAGCGGCTCTAATCTGATGGCGCTGGGGTTGGGGGTTGGGGAAGAGAAGTGGATGGGCACGGAGGTGAATTGGGAAGGGGAAGATGCGAGGTCGATGCCGCGAGCTACATTTATCTGGATTGCCGTCTTGACGGGAATAAGAAAGAGATGCGTGCGCCGAAGGCCGAGGTTAGGACGACGATGCAAGGCGTGAGGGTGCGAGGTGTCAGGGCGAAAGGTGTGACCTGAGTCGTGAGCGTTGTTCGTCGACTGTCGAGCTGGCGAGGCTGATGGCTGGCGGATGAGGGTTGATGTCAAGTCCAAATCCAAATCGCCTCTTCGGTCGCCTTGGTTCACGCTGGTTGTCTTGAACCTCTGCTAGGCTGCTGCTTGCTTCAGTTGCCAGTTTCTGTTGTTTGCTTTTGCTGCTGCTTCTTCTTGTTCCAGCACCAGCTGCTGCTACCTCATGCAGGACGGGGCGCGGCTGCAGCTGCTGTGTGGTTCGACGTGCCTTGGCCTGCGGGAAGGTGGCTGGCGGACCGGGGTGTGCGTTTCCCGTATTTGCGTGCAGGTCGTTTCGGGTTCGATCGTGTCGCCGCCAAACAAACACAAGACACAACAGAAAATGACAGGCCGAGTCGACAAACTGCAACGCAGTGCGATGGGAGATGGTGACGAGAGGCAAAGGAAAAAGGTAAGGTGCAGTAGCTCCGCTCCCTCTAAGGCTGGACAGATCAGGGTGTTGGACGATGACGGTTTTGCCGGCCGATACCGTTCTAAGGCGGTCTGGGCTGCTGCTCTGCTATGTCTTGCGTCGCTCAGTGTTCCTCGTGTACAGTGTGAGAGTGTGAGAGTGTGAGGTTGGCCTGGCCTTTGCTGTTGACCTATGTGAATGGATCCCGGCTAGGCCCCTGTAGCACGGTGTCTCAGCGGGGAACGTCAAGAGGGTGTGGGCCGACTTTGGTGGGAACTGTCTCTGACGACAAACGGACTGGCCTTGGAGTGAAGTGCAACGCACGAGCTGGGCGACTCGGAGAAAACCAGAGACGAACGCTGCAAACAAAGCTGCAGCAAGAGGAAAGGAAACACAAGGGAAACAATAGGGAGACACAACAAAATGAGCAGAGATGGTGCGATTGACAATGTCACCGAGATAAAGAAAGACAAACGGATCAACACAACAGTGTAACAAGACAACCAGACAGGGCCCTTCCAGGGTGACCACCTGCACCATGTGATGTGCCGACTAGAGGGAGAGACGGAAGACAAACAAAACAGGGGATGGGGACAGAGCAAGAAGCGAGAATGACCAGGATGGGAGGAGACGAGCGAGAGGAGAATCGAGGCCAGATAGGGGGACTAAGGCTGCATGACTAGACCAGGCGGTAGGCGGGTGCCGTTGTGCTCGCTCTGCGGCACTGAAAGCGTCTAGTCTAGCGCAACGGATGGCTGATATGGGATACCCGTCACGATAACAGAGGTGATGGCGCAGGGTGCTTTGTATGGAAGAGCGTTTGATGTGTTTGTCTCTGCCCGAGGACAATTTCTGTTTAGTTTTTTGTTGATGTGATGACACAAAACGAATTAGGCAACCCCAAGCACCACTGAGGTGCTATGGCCAGGGATGAAATGCTCTTTCCTGCAGCTCGCTCTTTCCTCTGGTCGCCCATTCGGTAGTTCCTTCTCGATTGGGAACTGCGATGTAAAGGCCAGGGAAGGCATGAACCAGCGCCATTCCCAGAACAGTGTCCAAGAGGGCAGGAGCTAGACAGGCCAGTGACTAGGCGCAGAAATGGGGGATTGACCAGACCAACCCACAACTTGGAAAGTGCGCGTTGTACTGAATAGTGGCAGGAGCAACCCACTCGCACCGTGTGCATTACTGCGAGGCCGACCACTGATATGTCTGACTCAGTAGTGATGGGAAGGGACAGAGCCTAGACAGCATGTTGAATCACGCAGTAACACCACTGAAAGATCCCATCCGATGACGAAATTCTCCTCGGAATGTACCGGTTCTATACACAGCGCCAACAACAGCAGCTTTTGCTGAGAGATGAAGACAGTGTAATTACATGTTACGTAGGATAGCAAAGAAGAGAGATGCAAGTCGATGGCAAATTGGTCGAGAAAATGCATCTTTTCGGCGGGCATCCAAATGGCGCAGAGGCCGAATCTGGAGTCAATAGGTCAACTGACATGAGTGTTACAGTGGGCAATCAGGTGCTCTCCACTCCTTGTGCACTGTATTACTCCGTATAATATTACAGACTGGCACGCCACAGCCCTGTCCACTGATTGGGTGGTCGGATCGCTGTAATTCCCAGCACGCACAGCGCTTACAGCGAGCACCACATGCACGTCCTCATCGCTTGCTCGCCTCGCGATGATACGGGGAATCGCAGCGATTGCCAATCTAGCACCGGGCTTCTGTCGTGCGTATGTTGTACATCTATCTGTATTACGGAGTGTGTATGATAGGTTCGAATGATAAACACGGATCGGCACAGGATTTGTCGAGGGATTTTTGGTGAAGGTGCCTATCATGGGATGAAAACTTATCCAACAATCCAGCAACATTGAGCAATTCGGTCTCATTGTCTTTCTGTGGTTCTTTTTTTCCTTCCAATTCTGTTCCTTTTCTTTTCGTGGCTGCCGAATTCGTGGTTGAGATTGGTCAATGTGAGACCATCATCCAGGCAGATGCTCGTTTTGAGCCTCAAGGCAACAACACAAATGGGCATCCAAAGTATTGCCAACCTTTGTCCCTTAAACTGCTCCGTACGTGCATCCTGCCGACAAGTTGACACTGTTGGAGCTACTGCGGGCACCCGCAAACGAGACCGCGAAACGGTGCATGAGTGAGGTTTATGACTGGCTGAACGGCGTTTGTGACTCCAAGCCACATAGTAATGACAGCAATCTATCGGCACCTGGTAGTCATCAGGGAGCCAAAGGGTAGACGGGGCCTTCAGAGAAGCGACATCGAGAGAGACTTGGGTTGGCAATGATTGACGCGGTGGTGGTTGTTGAGCGGACACAAAAATGACTTTATCACTCGTTCTTTATTTTCCGATTATTTTCTTTAAATTCCATATTTTTCGTCTTGAATCCCCCTTGGATGCCTAATAGGCTCACAACACACAGACGCCCGCCTCCCCTTTGCAATGCAATGACATTGGCCAACCAGATCAAGCTTGAAAAGCATTACGACCTCGCAATAATGGACGATGGCTTCAAATGCCGGACCTGTGTTGCTTTCCCGTCATGTGGTTTTTTGTTCCTTCTTCTGTACATCCTGACTGCATATTTTGTGCTGCTCCATCTGGGGCGAGCAACCGTCAAAATGACAACATCACACAAAGTAGGAACCTGCTGTGGCTGCATGCATACGCCAATGCATCTCATATTTGTATATCGTGAAATTGTGGACTTGTGGACGATGGAAACGTGGCGAGGTAAATTAGGCTGCCCTCTATTCTCCTGTTGCCTCTCCCTCTGGGCCCATAGAAGCGCAACAGATCCCGCGAAACGCCATGTAAAATAGTCTAACACATAATCGAACCAAGAAAAAAGCCAAGCCAGGGGACTGGCGGTGTATATACAGTTGCTGGAAAAGAAAACTCGAGCGTTCAAAACAAAGCAGCCTGCAAAGCGGCGGGTAATATAGACAATGAAGACAGTGGAAACAACGAAAGCCACGAACATGTTCAACACGCGTAGCAGAGTGACAGAGACAGGGGACAAAACCCACCTCATCTATGCCTTGCCGCCTCGTCCACCACCACCACCCCGTCGTCGAGACGATCCGCCTTCTCCACCGGCAGCAGCTTCCGCATGGTGCTGGCCGAGGCCATCCCCACCACCACGGCCTCCGCGTTGGTTGCGACCTCCACCGCCGCCACCTCCACCCCCTGTCCCTCCCCCTCGAGTCGCCGCTTTGTTCGTCGTCGATGGCCTGTGCTTGCGAGACGACGTCGACGCAGCCGCCTTGCCGTCACCACCAAGGCTTGCTGCCGCACTGGTGTTCTGGCGAGCATCGGCTGCTTTGGCACCCCCTTGTACTTCACGGCCACGGCCCCCTTCACCCCGGCCACCACCACTTGAACCACTTTTGCCGCGTGACTGCTGACGCCGTGTCTCCTCCTCTTGCGTCCGCTGACTCTCTTGGTCCCACCACTCCTGGAACGCTTGCTCCTGCTGAATCTCCTGCAAGCTGCGCTTGGCCACCGCCTCCTTCATTGTTTCCTGCTCGAGCTGTTGCTGCAAAAAGATGTCTGCCATGGTCAAGCCCAGCACAGGCTCGGACTTGGGCGGCGGCTTGATGTACACTCTGGAGTGCGGTGCGAGCGGTGCAGCATTGGCTGACTTTGATGACGATGACCCGCTCGCGCTCGGCCGCGGCTGGCCGGCGAAGCGCGTGTCTGGCGAGGCGGTCCGGGGGCTGTGATGCAGAGACTTCTTGCCGCGTGGCTTGGGCAGTGATCCCAGTGCAGGGTCGCCGGATCCGGACGGAGTGCTGGAACCAGACGTGGCCAGGGGAGACGTAGACGGCGGCGGCGCAAGCTGCGTGGTCGCGGGCGGCTTGGCCGGGCCCGCTGCCGAGGGCGATGATTGGACTGCGCTCTTGTCCCAGGCCGAGGCCTTTGGTAGGCTCTTGGCAAGAGTCTGGGTTTGTTGCAGGAGCTGCTGCTGTTGTTGCTGCTTCTTTCGCTCCTTTTGTGACATCTTGGGCGCCGCAATTCTCGGCAACGAAACGGCCGGCGCATCCTCGAGACCGGGTCGCTGTTCTTTGAGACCGGCCGACAGTGCAGATTTCCGGGGGTCGATGAATGGCGCCGAAACCGTCTCCGTCAGGATGGAGCGTATATTCAGCCGCTCTGTCGGCGGTGTCGCCGCTGGCGAGCCCCACGGCTTGGCGCCGGTTTCTGCTGGCGTTTTGGGCGTCATTGTCGCTGGGGCCGGTGCGGGTGCAGGCGGAGCTGCTCCACGTTTTGTAAGAACGCCTGGGCGGCGTGCAGGTGTTGTTGGCGGTGCGAAGCTTGAGACGGGCGACGAGCCAGCGATAGTGGCGTTGACCGCAGGCCGCGACTGGAACGGCGAGACACCAAAACCGCTTTCGTCCCGCAGAGAGACGGGCGCCGTCCCATCGTCAGGGCCATCGTCGGTCCTCAGCACAGCAGGACCGCTACGGCTGCCCGGTCGCGTCCCTGCCAGAGCGCCGCCCGTTGCTTCGTCCTCTTCCATGCTAAACATGAGGTCAGCATGCGACGCCTTGGGCCGCAAGACAGGGCTCATCGGCTGCTCGTTTTTGTTCGTCCGAGGTTTTCGTCTTGCGCGCTCGGCGCTCGGGGAAGCGGTCGGCATGAACAGGCTGCCGCTGCTGTTGTCGTCCACACTGCCAGCACGGCCCTTGAAGGAGGACGAAAGCGTTCGGCGGTCGTCGTCGCGGTGTGCCGCCTTGAATGCCATTTCCCGCACCCGGCGCTGCCGCTCCTCGTCCATGTCCTGGGCCAGCTCGGGATACTTGTGCAGGAGGTCGGCCATGGCACGGCCACTTCTTGCAAAGGGCATTTGCGCCAGTTGGTTGTCGCGGACGACGGCGTCCAGGTCCTGGAGCAGCTCTTCATCGAGATCGTCCAACAAGTGGTTCTCCAGCATCGTCTCCATCTGCAGACAGATGTACTCGAGAGCCGCATCTTTGAACTCGCTGACAACACAGACGCTAACGGTGTTGAGCAGGTGCGAAATGTTGCGTGTCGTAGCAAACTGGCCAATGACCAGCTGGCAGATCTGGGACAGGCGGTCGAGCATCAGCTCGTTGGCAATACTCAAGACGTCGAGCACGGCATCGAAGAAGGCTTCGAGGTCCGGTGCTACCAGGCCGTCAAACAGCTCGGGGCCCACGTCGGCATACAGGTACTGAAGAACAAACTGGAAAGCCTTGGGATCCATGTGCTTCAGATCTAGCCTGATCTTGCTCTTCGTCACGGACTGGGCGGACGTCTGGCGGCGATTGGCCAACCATTGGCCACCAGAGCGGCCGTGGAAGAGACCCTCGAACCAAGGACAGCGTTGGCACAGGAACACACTGTGCACAGGCAACTCGGCGCCGTTCAGTTCCAAAATGGCATCACCATCTTCAAAGAAGCGGCTGTCCTGCATGGCTACCCGGAAGTCGTCGTGCATTGTCTGTTTTGGTTCCGTCTGGATGCGCACGGCAGCTTCAAGCTGAGGCATGTTCAGGCGCGTCGCCGCCTTCATGACCTCCGTCCGGACTTGGCGGTAGCGATGCGCCAGCGGCTGCGCCTGGCGTGCATAGTTCCACACCGGGATGACCTTGTCCTCGTACATGTATAAAACAAGGTTCAGCAGACTGAGCAAGTCCAGGCCCTGGACGGTGATGACGGCAACACTGTCCCCGCCGTCGGTCTGCTCCGTCTGGATGGACAGCACGTCGACAAGCTCAAACGTGCTGTCGCCGTGCCGGCACTGCGCCAGTGCATCGCGCAAAACACTGCTGCGCGCAGAGACGATCCAGCTGTGCACGGGGATCCGAATCTCCGGCGACTGGGAGGTGCAGACCATAACGCCCGGGGCAGGCGAGCCTCGATGTTCAAATTCCCAGTTGGCGAGATGGTCCGTCAGGTCGCGCTCGAGGTCGATGGCGCGCAGGATCTGGTAGGCCACAGGGCCAAGGCGCTCCTGGAGGGAGGTGGCGTCCCAGAATTTGAGGTTGTCTGCGTCCTTTGTGTCCGGTTCCGCTGATGTAAAGTCGCTGATCGCCATAAGCGGGCGGACGTCCTCCCACAGCGACTGCTCCTCGACGCCAATCTGCTCTTTGATGACGTCCGAGTCGCACCGGATGGCCGCAAAGGCACCAAAGGCGGAGCTGCGCACGGTGGTCACGTTTGTGATGTACGGCACTCGCTGGAACTTGTAGTCCTTCTTCTTCTGGTTCTTGGTAGCACCGCCACCGCTGACATGCGCATCCTTGGCCTTGGCACGCTTGATACGGCGCCACACAGCGCCGGAGTGCGAGCAGATGATGACAGAGCCTTGCTCGCCCACGTCCACAGACCGCACACCATCTTTGTGGGCATTCCAGATGCATTGCGGCGTCGTCAGGGCATCGCGGATCTTGGAAGGGTTGGTGGTCGACGTAGCCGACTGGCTGCTCTCGGCCAGGTTGGTCAGGCTCATAGTGAAGAGATCACCACGGCTTGTGACGGCGGCAATCGTCTCCCCACCGGAGGCAATGTAGTTGATTTGGTTGCGGCCAGCGTCGTAGCGCGAGGACATATTGAAGTTGCCAAGACGATGGCCGAAGGTCTCTGTAAAGGGAAACTTGACAATCTTATAGCCGTAGCTCGTGAAGACGCAGACGGTGTGGTTCGCGAGGAGACACGTCGTGGCCTTGTCGATGGCCGATACAGAGACAATGGGCGACGAGAAGAGGGAGGCGGCCACTTTACGCGGAACCGTCTGTACGTCGAGCGAGCGCGAGTCCGCATCCATCAGTGCGAGCTGGCCGACGTTTTTGCCCCAGCAGTAGAGTGACGATCCCGTGTGAGCCACCGAGTGCAGAGCAGACGCAGCCACGCCCAGGATGGTCTCCTTCCGAAGAGGCCCAAACACTTGCCGCGGGGTGGCTGTCATGGGGTCTTGATCGCGCTTGGGCGAGGGCGGCAGGGCGTAGCCGAGCTGCGAGAAGGTGTTGGCACCCCAAGTCCAGAGCTCGCCGTTGTCGGTAACGGCCATGCTGTGGTTCTGGCCCAGGGCGACCTGGACAATCTTCCGGTCGGTGAGGGGACCCTGGACGGGCTCGAAGGAGAAGCGGGTGTTTTCGTCGCCGAGGCCCAGACGGCCGCCGCGGCCAATACCGCACATGTAGAGGTTCGACACTGGGTCCGCGGTCAAGATAGCACTGTGCAACTTGGACAAGACCACGTCGTGGATCAAAAGGGGACGGCCTTGGATCAGAGCCGGTATGTTGTCGATGCCGTCGGTCGGTGACGGCAAAATGTCGGCTGGGTCGAGCTGCTTGGTTTCTTCGAGATGCTCCTCGTAGAAACGGCGGACCAGGTGATCCGGTCGCTTGAGGTACACGCGCTCCGGGAACTGGCGGTCGTCACCATCGCCCATTCCGAGGGTCAAGTTCTTGTTGCTGCCAAAAAAGAAGAGGTCTTCGCCGTCGACGAGAGCCTGAAGGTTGGCACAGCCAGTGGGGTGGTTTTGTTGGATAGCGTGATCGTCGTCGTCGGAGTCGTCGCCGTCAGGTGCTGCCGTGTTGTCCAGGGCGGCGAGGCGCCGTTCGCCGATGATCGAGTTGTACAAGTCAAAGGGACTATTGCCCTCGTGGTCCTTGGTCTTGATCAGCTGGCCGATACGGCCCACGGGCGCACCCAGGGTCTGGCCAGCAATGTCCTTGCGCTCCTTCAGGAGGAGCAGCCGTGCGATGGAAATGTTGCCGGCATAGAGGGCGCGGTGCAGCGCATTCCAGCCGCTTTCTGGGTCTTGTACATAGATGTCGATCGCGGGGTGTTCGAGAAGCGCTTCGACGAAAAGAACGCCGGTTTCGGACGTAGATGCGGCAGCACGAAGGAGGAGAGTCAAGCCGGCATGGTCCCGGCTGTTGATCTCAGCCTTGCCAATGCTGCCACCACCGCCAGCCCCCGACTTGGCCGGACCAAAACCCGCACCGAAGCCGGAAGCTTTGCGTGGCTTGCCGGCAGGAACCCTTGGCGACGTCCCGTGGGGGCTGCTTCCAGCATCCCCGGAGCCACTAGGGCCCCCACCACCACCTCCGGCGCTGCCGCCGCCGCTGGCGGCGCCTGCGTTCGCGTTCCAAACAGCAGCTGCCTGGGCAGTGTGGCCCGTCAGGGCGAGCAGGCGTCGAAAGCGCTCGACATTGTCTGCAATGTAGCACGACCAGAGTTGACTCATTTAGGCACAAACACAGTGCACCGGGGGTTGCAAAGACTGGAATCTCTGCAAGCCCCTCCTCTCCTGCTTCAGAAGCGCACCTCGCTGTGATTCTCAGGGACCACGGCGTATTTAAAGGCGCGAGAAGGAAGCGAGTTGAGAAGGACCTGCAACAGCTGACGTGCGGTCGGTGTGAATGTCGATAGATGGCGAGCTAGTAAGTTTGCCGGATGTTGAGCACGTTTGCCTCGTGGCGTTGAGAGAGAACAAAAAAAACCAGTGGATCGGATACAGATGCGCCACGCAAGGCTGTCGGCGACAGGAGCCAAGATAAAAGCAACGATCTGGTCTGGAGGGCGTTCGAAAGGTTGGCAGACGATGGATGCGTCTCACAGGTTACGGGCAGGTCGATGCGAGCAGGACGGGATATATCGTTCCTCGGCTTCAAGTTGGTTCGATCCGTTATGTCCGGGAAAGGACGAGGACGGTATTGAGGTGTGTGCCGTCGACGAGCGAGGGGATATAAGAGTCGACCGTGTCGAGTTGAAAGACGGTACAGTTGATCAGGGGAGAGGAAGCGGTCGAAGGGTGGCGTCGGCGGCAGTGTGGTCGGCGCAGAGGGGGATGTCGAGTCTTTAAGTGTTTTTTAATGAGGTCAGAATGAGCCAGAGGCAAAATAACAACAAAATAGTGTCTTAAATTAATGTGTGTGTGACGCGCCTGCCACGATTGGTAGTGAAATCAACCCGATAAGTTCCAGTGAAAGGAAGGAGCGATTCGAGCTGGCAGCCAATCAAAGCGGCAGGTGCGCCGGGTTAGGGTCCCCAGAGGCTCAAAAGCTTCCTTTCAAGGACAAACGCCGCGGCCCTAAAGTGCAACGGGAACACGCCAGACACGCCGCGAAAGAGCGCTTGTTTGCGGATGCGTCGTCATTGGTGAACACGAGCCATGCCAGTCAGATGCCACGCGCTTTGTTAAGTCTTGTTTATGATGTTGTGCATGACCTACGATCGGGCATTGTGGGCACCCAAGAGGTCGTTTCACGTGTGTCTTCTTGCCGAGTGTGATATGCGCCGGTCGCGACTGCCTCGTCCTTGTGCGCAAGCCGTCGCGGTGAGATCAGGCCCTACGTTTGGCGGGGAAGGAGCAGGGCTGGGGGCCTGGGCCCGAGCCCTGATCGCGCTTTCTGCACAACATGTTCCACCCCGCCGGCGCGCGTCTCGTTCAGTGCTGCATGCTCTTAAATGCACTGACGGATTAGTCATTTATACGGGCCACTCCTGCCTTGTGCAACATCCCACCAAATTCTGAACAGGAAGTAGGCATACTGACTTGCACTGGGCTCTTGCCTTCCAGGAAAATGTTGTCCTGCAAGTTTTGTGAAAAAGCTTTCAAAACGAGCAGGATCAAGCTTCAAGAGTCGCAGCAACGGAAGTCGTAGGTAGCGACAGCGTCCAACTGCGATTGCTGCAAAGCTTGGCTTCTCTGCTACAAGCGGCAAGTGCGCTTGGCGGTCTTCACAGTGCCGTTGATGCCGGTTGTCGCGCCTGCCAGTTGATGTCCAAACCGGGGGATAGAAGGAAAGAGCGGCCGCACGCGAGACCTGCTAAGGACTACGAAATACCGATACCGGGTTCTTCCTATTCTGTGTTCCAGCGCTCTTCGCCGCCCCAGCGCCCACTATGCTCGACCCCCACCCCCAAGACTGCACCCGCACTCCTCTACACAAGAAACCGCGCAATTGCACGCCATGAGTCCGCCGATCGCGCACGGTAAAAGAGCGTCTCGTGCGCCTCCGCTGTGGGGATAGCAAAGGTACCACAGGGGACGAATTATCGATAGCTTACACTGCGGGCTTCAACAGCGGCTTTTCGCGGCGGTTCGCACTTGCCTTGCCAAACATGGGGTGGTTCCTTCTCCATTTTCGCTTTTTCCCGCATTTTCCTATTTTTTTTTTGTGAACCCCATAATTTTTTTTCCTCTTTCCGTTCTGGAGTCCGATACACGTACGGGGCATTTGGCTTGACGCCAAACCATACTTTTTGGCGCAAATCATATCGTCTGGCCGTCCCCTCCTTTTACTCACCTCTGTTTTCCTACGCCGTTCTTGTTTTCTCATCCAGCGTGCCTGGCTCCCTTGGATAGAATCTTTGTCGTGTTTGCTCGCCTCACCCGTCTACCCGTCGCCGGCTCCTCCGTCCTCCGTCCTCCGCCGTCGCCCTCGCCCCTCTTCGGCCTTCTTCTCCGAGATCCGTCACGATGTCTGACCAGCCTCTTCCCTTTGTTTACCAGTTCGCCGCTGGGTATGTTTGCCAATTAGTTCAGAGACTGCGTTTTGTTGCTATTGTTGTTTGGTTATGTTGCCATTGTCCGGCGCTGGATGCTCGCGATCGCCTCTGGGGCTGTCTCGGGGTATCTTGCGCCGGAGGCGATCGGAAAGATGTCCGTTGCTAACCGATCGTGTGTCCAGTGCGGTTGCCGGCGTTTCTGAGGTGTGTAGCAAGCGACCTGTTCCCGGCGGCTTGTTCGGGCGTGCCCGCAGTCCTACGAGAAGGACACTGACATGGTGCTGCCAATAGATCCTTGTCATGTACCCGCTGGATGTCGTCAGTACGTTTTGTCTGCTGTTCCTTGTTCCCCTTTGCCTGCCGATTCCGAGTCACGCCCGAGCCCTGCTAACCTTACCTTTTCCCTGTACAGAGACCCGAGTGTACGTCGAACACGGTCCTTTCTGGAGACGATATGGAGGCCAGCGACAGGAGGCATTGAAGATGCTGAGATACTGACCACATTGCAGCCAACTTCAGACCGGCAAGGGCACTGGCGCCGATTCGTACAATGGCATGGTCGACTGCTTCCGGAAGATCATCAAGCACGAAGGGTAGGTCGTGCCGACGAGACATTCGAGCCAGGGATTTTCATTCTCGGACTGACCGCTGACTCTTCGGTTGCAGCTTCTCGAGACTATACCGTGGTATCTCTGCCCCGATCATGATGGAGGCGCCCAAGCGTGCCACCAAGTTTGCTGCCAACGACGAGTGGGGCAAGTTCTACCGCAAGGCCTTTGGCCAGGAGAAGATGACCCAGAGCCTGAGTGTCCTGACCGGCGCCACGGCCGGTGCCACTGAGAGTTTTGTGTAAGTGTTTGGGTGGTCTGAAGATCCACAGTCCTGAAGGGCTGAAGAGCAGAAGCAAAGTCCCGTGCGCGGCCTAACTGTCCCTTCCAGCGTCGTTCCTTTCGAGCTCGTCAAGATTCGTCTCCAGGACAAGGCCTCGGCCGGCAAGTACAACGGCATGATCGACGTCGTTGCCAAGACGATCCGCAACGAGGGCGTGCTCGCCATGTACCAGGGTCTTGAGAGCACCATGTGGCGCCACATCCTGTGGAACGCCGGCTACTTTGGCTGCATCTTCCAGGTGCGCCAGCTAATGCCCAAGGCCAGCAGCAAGCAGTCCCAGATGCTCAACGACATTATTGCCGGCTCGGTCGGCGGTACGGTCGGTACGCTCCTGAACACGCCCATGGACGTCGTCAAGAGCCGTATTCAGAACGAGACTCGGGTGCCTGGTGTTGTGTCCAAGTACAACTGGGCTTGGCCGGCCGTCGGCACCGTCCTGAAGGAGGAGGGCTTCGGTGCGCTCTACAAGGGTTTCCTGCCCAAGGTGCTGCGTCTTGGCCCCGGCGGTACGTATTTTTGCCTTTGCTGTCTATATCTGCCTGCTCTCTTTACCTTCTTCTTTCGACACTTCATACTGACAGCGCCTCTAGGTGGTATCCTCCTGGTCGTCTTCCAAGGCACAATGGACTTCTTCCGCAAGTTCAGAGACGGCAAGGCATAGATGGAGACGAGAGGGTTCGTCTCCTCAGCTTTTCCTCGTTTCTTTGTCTTTTTGGTTTCCGGTTTTTGGTTTTTGGTTGTTTGTTTGGGTTTTTGGACGAGGCACACGTCGCACAAAATACAGGTTCTTCCCCTACACTGGGTTGGCCGTTTACTTTTTGCGTCTCTTACATTTTTGGTTACATGGCATGCATTGGTTTTTCTGCCTTCCCATTGTTCTTTCTTATCGATTATCCATAGAGAGCATATTTTAGACGAAAGAGAAGACGAGCCGCACACGTCCACCGACAACGCAAGAAGCAGACAAAGAGCCAAAAAGACAAAATATGTACAGAAACAAAGTTCCTACATTGTACCATTACATGTTTTCATTATCAGAACACAGCGTGTCCCATTTTCATCGAAACCACCAGTTGACTGAAGAGTTGAGCCGCCCATCGCCGTGCGCGCTCTGCACGCTATGCCACCATCCTTTGGGGATAAACAGCATGTCGCCCGCGTCCAGCTGCGCCTCGTGCATCGTCCCAGCGCCGCGTGCCCCGTCCTCTCCCCACACGACAGCGTGCAGCAGCTCCCGCTCCGGCCCTTGCATCATCTCCTCGCCCCGGATGCGCGACGACACGCGGTGCGCCGACGTCTGCCGCCTCTTGATCAGCTCCGTCTGCACGGCCCGAAAGATGCCCTCACCGCCGGCCGGTGCCATCAGGCGCACCGTCTTGCTGCTGGCAAGCTGGCAAAACAAGTTCGGGTTGGGGTCGCGGTGCCAGGGCGTATAGGTGGGCTCGAGGCCCCACCACAGGCTGGCGTCGTAGACATCGCCACGGCCGGCGTGCTGCACGAGGTCGGGCGCCGGAACGTCGTCCCGCAGCGAGGGCGGCAGTTCGGCGAGCGATGCCTGGGCAATGTACAGCTGCGTGAGTGTCCTGTGGGATGACAATGACCCCGTCGAGGATGCCATCGAGCACGAGGACGGCCCCAAGCTGCTGTAGTTGTATTCGACGGCCGCCAAAAACAGGGCGAGCGGTGCCTTCAGTCGGATGAGTCGCGGCACGTCGCCGTCATGGGCCGGAAGGGCCGCGACGTAGTGCGTCAGAAGCTCGGCCAAGCCAGCACGAACAAATTTTGTCGTCGTCGTCGTCGACGATGTCTCTGAAGCTGCCGATTCGCCCGAGGCAAGCCATGCATGGAAATTGGCGAGAGCTTGCCTTCCTCCAGGATGTGGCGGGTACATCAGCTCGTACGGCAGCTGTGTCATGGCAAACTGCTCGAGATACGGTGCCAGCCGCAGAGACGGGCCGGCTTCGCCTTTGAACCAGCGGCGAGTCGCCGGCAGCAGTCGTCGCGTGTTGCGGTGGCTGCTGTTGCTGGCCTTGATGACAAGCGGCCGCTCCTTTCGAAACGCCCGCTCTCGAAACATTTCCACGTCCAGGTCTGCAGTGTCGACCACGGCGACGGACTGCACGACACGGCCGTCGCCTGCCGTTGTGGAGCTGCCGCTATAAGGACGACAATGCGGTCTGATTTTGATCCATGGCGAGAGGGTGCAGGCGGGACGGAGAACAGGGCACAAGTCAAGCCTCCTCAGTGGCAGCATGAGTATAATCCGGCCTTGCGACGTAGCGAGACGCAGCCGTGAAGCAGAGCGTTGGTGTTGAAGGGATATAGACGTGTTTTGGAGGGTATCCGTCAAGTACGGCGTACTACGAGTACAACTATCGCCATATCGTTTAGTTGCATACTATGCACTTACACGGTTTTCATCGACCCCAAATTCACACTACAAAAGCACGTCACGTAGCACGCAGACGGTGAAGTGCTAGATCATTAATAAAAACAATACATGGCTTTTTCTATCTTTTTAAATTTTCCACGATTTCCACAATGGCCCAACCGTTTTGCAGTGTTCGCAACAAGACAAGCAAAATACCGAGGAAGAGTAAAGAGGAAAGGGGCCAAATGAAGAGGTCGTCCCGAAACGGCCCTGATATAAACACAGTGAGGGAAAGAGGAAAAAGGAAAGGGAAACGGGGAAACGGCATGAGACGACAAAATTCAAAGGAAATAAAAAATAAAATAAAATAAATGCACAGCCAGAACATACTCCTCCCATAAAATGCATGTGGCATACAAAATGGGCAAAACATCAACACATCGGTTCCGTTCCCCACGGTCCACCGTCCATGGTCCCACGCTCACCGTCCACCATTTTGCTGCATCTTGAGAATCTCGTTTTGGTAGCGCATCTTGAAGCCGTTGGTGAGGGCGCGCATGTCGGGGTAGGCGACCTTGAGCATCTCGAAGCCCTTGGGGATGACGCGGACCGGCCAGAAGTTGACGCGCGTGTTGCGGTTGACCTTGAAGCACAAGAAGAAGTAGCCGGGATGCTTGGTGTCGGTGCAAAAGGCGTACGACGACCGGTTGGGGTTGGCGTCCATGTAGGTGGTAAGCCATTTTTCTGGGGGTGGTTAGCAAGAATTGGAACAGAAAGCGGCAGTACAGGAGTACAGCACGACAGGAGACAGCGTTCGCTGTCGGTCCCAGAGGCAAACTCACCTGTATCGGCACGGGTACCGGGCTGGAACTTTTCGTTGCGCGTCATCTCGCCGACCTTCTTGGCCATGGCCTTGACGTGCTCGACAATCAGCTCGTCGAGGTCCGTGTACGAGTACTTGCCGCCAATGCGCAGCAGCCGGCCGACGGAGAACTCGTTGTCCTTTTGCAGCTCCAGCACGTCAATGTGCTCGTAGACGCCGTCGGCGACCTTCCACGTCACGACGAGGTGGTCGTTGCCGCGCGACGACGGGCGGATGACCATGTCGCCGACGGCCTGCGAGCCCAGGTACTCCTCGGCCTGCGTGGCGTTGAAGGGCCGGAACAGCGGGTGCTTGATGACGCGCTGCGTGCGGCCCGTGGTCTTGTCCTTTTCCTTGAGGTCCTCGCGGTCCTGGTCTTCCTGGCGGAAGTCCCACGTGCCGCGCTCGTGGTCCACAAACTTGCGGAAGGGCCGCCTCAGCGCGTCTTCGCGCACCGACAGCTTGCTGATAAAGTCCTTGCGGTTGAGCTCGAGCAGCTTGGCCTGCGCCGTCTGGCCGACGCGCAGGGCGTCACGCAGGCCGCTGCCGCCGCCGCGCGACGACAGCGGCGCCTCGTGCGCCTCGATGCGGCCCTCCATGCCGCAGTCCAGCTTCACAATGGCAAAGTCGTCCTTGACCACGCGCACGTAGACGGGGACGATCATGCCCTCGCACAGCGAGTCCTTGGTCTCGCCCGTGAACATGGTGAAGACGACGTCCGGCGGCAGCGTCATAAACTTGTGCCGCAGCTCTTCATAGGGGGCCTGCAGCTCGGCGCGGATCGTCTCAAGCGTCGCGCGCTTGCGCTGGTTGTACTTCATCACCAGCTGCTCGGCGTATTCCTCGAGGATCAGCTCGTTGACCTTTTCCTGCTCCTCCTCCTTGAAGAGCTTGCGCACGATGGCGCCGGGGCCGTTGTCGTCGACCTCGGCCTTGACGTCCTCCTCGTCGAGCTCGAGCGCGTCCGCCGCCATCTTGCGGCCCAGCTCGTAGTCTTCGGGGTGCACGCGCGTGTTGTCGAGCGGGTCGGACAGCAAGTTGGAGCTGTCGTACTCAATGTACAGGAAGCTGGCGCAGTTGTTCCAGACGCGCGGGCCCACGACGGCCAGCTTTCCGCTGTCCGGGTCGCCGACCAGCTCGTCGCGCGACGTCACCGAGCCGCCGTTGGCGTTGATGCCCTTGATGACGGCCGTGGCCTTGCGCGGGCCCAGGCCGGACACGTACGGCAGCAGGTTGGCGGTGTAGGCGTCGCTGACGGCCTCGTTGATGTCGACGCCGCAGAGGTTGACCATGTCGACCATGGCGGACTCGAGGGCCTTGGCCAGGCGCTCGGCGGGCAGCAGGTGCTGGCACGGGTGGAAGACGAGCGACTGCACGTCCTTGCCGAGGGCGGCGTACTCCTTCATGGGGTTCTGCAGGTAGCGGGCGAGGGCGACGCAGTAGCGCAGCATGGAGTTGAGGGACGGGTGCTCGGCGACGGCGCGCGGGCTGTCCTTGTAGAGGCGGGCGACCTCGTCGTTGACGATGACGACCTCGAGCAGATCGCTGCGGTAGTCGTTGGTCTCGGGGTCGTCGTACTCGGGGCCCATGAGGCCCTTTTCGCTGATGAGGCTCTCGAGGTCTTTGAGGAGCTTGTGCGTGTCAGCCGAGAAGCCGCTGACGCCGACGACGTCGGGCCGCCGGCGCTTGACGACCTCGGCAAAGGCATCCCGCTGCGCCTCGTCGCGGGCCAGGTTGCCGAAGCGGCCGTGCTCGAGCACGCGACCGTCCTCCTCAACCCAGGTCCAAAACACGGGCTCGCGCGACGGGTCGCCCCTGCCGTTGGACAGCGTCAGGACGCGGGGCGGCGTGCCGAGCACGAGGCCCTTGGGCTTGAAGGGCGCCTGGTCGAGGCGCTTGGAGTACTCGTCGCGGCAGGACTTGAGGACCTCGTCTTGGCAAGCGGTGCGCAGCGAGTCCTTGACGCCCTTGGCGATGATCTTGTCGAGCTTGGGGAAGGCCAGGTCGAGCACCTTTTGGCGCTCGTCGTTCCAGGCGTCGGCGAGCTCGCTGAAGTTGTCCGAGGCGAACTCGGTGTAGAGCTGGCGGCGGAACTCGCGCTCGTTCTGCAGGACCAGGCGGACCTCGACCAGCCCGTCCTCCTCGGCCCTCATCATTTTCAGGAACACGTCCGGGCGGCGCGCCATGTCGGCGAGGGTCTGGTTGATGAGGTACTTGATCTCGTAAAAGGGGTGGGCCTCGTCGATGCGGCGCAGGCCCTTGTCGGTGCGGTGGCAGCTGACCAGGCCGTTCTGGTAGTAGGCGACGCGGAAGTGCTTGCGCAGGCGCGGGCTTACGTAGAGCTCCTCGGCGTACAGCGCGCGGGCGGCCTGGATGACGGCGTCGGCGGTGGCGTAGGTGTCGTCGGTCAGGCTGTCGGCGAGGTCGACGGGGAGCTTGGCGGGGTCCTCGGCGGACGTTTTCTTGCTAATGCGCAGGGCATTCTGGGCGAGGCGGTCGACGGAGATGCCGTAGGCGGCAGTGAAGGCGTGGGCCTTGGCCTTGCGGGTGCGCTCAAAGAGGGTCGTGGACTTGGCGCCGGGCCGCTTGGTGACGACGGCGGCGCCGGCGCCGGCGCCGTTGCTGTGGTCCTTGTCCCCCGCCTTGCCGTTGGCCGCGCTGCTCTCGGCCGCCAGCTCGCGCAGCTGGGCGGCGTACTGGAAGTTGAGGTAGTCTTGCAGCTCCTGCAGCTCCTCCATGGTGGAGGCCTGGCCGACGAGGGCCTCGAAGACGGGGTCGTCGACGCGGTGGGACGAGGCGCGCAGGCTGTCGTAGGTCTTGTCGAGCGAGTTGCGCTTCTCGATGAGCGACCGGAAGCGGATGTCAAGCTCGAGGATGCGCCACAGGTCGTCCTGGTTGAGCAGCTTCTCGGCGCTGACGTCGTAGTCGCCGCCGTCGTCGCGGTCGTCGCGGCCGTCGCGGCCGCTGCGGCGCGGCTTGGCGTGGATCAGGTAGTCCTTGCGGTGCTGGAAGACGTAGGGGACTTCGACGTCGTCCACGACGAAGAACTCGAGGACTTTGCCGACGGCCTTGCTAAAGGGCTCGTGCAGGCTCTGGGGCAGCAGCTTGGTGGGCCACATGAGGTTGATGACCCAGCGAGCCTCCTCCTTGAACTGCTCGGGGGTGATTTGCAGGTTGCGGAAGGGCTTGCGGTCGATCTGGAAGCGCTCGGGCTCGTCGGTGTAGCGGATGGCGTTGTCGCTGTCGGTCATGAGCTTCTCCTGCAGCTGGGACGGCTCGAAGACGTCCTTGAGCTCGATGCCCTGCTCGCCGAGGTCGCGGTCCTCCTCCTCGTCCTCAATCTCAAAGACCCACGCGTAGTCGCCGCCGTCGCCAAAGATCTTGTCCATGTCGTCGAGGGCGTCCTTGTCGAGGCCCGTGGTGTCGATGACGCCGCCAATGAACCGCTCGCGCGGCCGGGCCACCTCCAGGTCCTCCTGGCGCCGCAGGCGCTCGTCCTCGTCCTCGGGGAAGTCCTCCTCGATGAAGTCGTCCATCTCATCGACGCCGCGGTGGGCCGGGCGCGCATAGCGGCCGGCGGCGGCGGCGTCGTCGTCATCCTCGTCCTCTTCGTCGGAAAAGATCTTGGCCAGGTCGGGCCGCTCGCTGCGCGGGCCGTCCTCGTCGCGGTGGCCGCGCTTGAGCCGCTTGAACTTGGGCTGCGCCGCGGCCTGGCGCTCCCAGTCGGGGCGTGACTCGCCGATGAGGTCCAGATCCTCCTCGTCCAGCTGGGCCTCCTCTTCGCGCTCGGCCCGCCGCCGCTTCTTGCGGCGTTTGCGTTCGCGGCCGGTGTCGTCGTCGCCATCGTCGTCGTCCTCTTCGCTCTCGTCGACGATAAAGCCTTCGCGGATCTGGAGAGAGACGATGCGTTAGTCACAGGATACACAAGATGCCACATGGGACGACAAGAAAAGACAAAGGACGAAACTACAGCACCTTGGCGGCCTCTTCTTCGTCGTCGTCGTCGTCTTCCTCCTCGCTCGAGTCTTCAATGCGCGACGGCCGCTCTCGTCTCCGGGACTGGCTTTCATCCTCGTCCTCGTCCTCCTCGCCATCAAAGGACTCGTCGTCCTCCTCGGAGCCAAGTTCGGCCTCGCCCTGGATGAAGTCGTCGCGTCGGCTCATTGTGCCTGAGGGGGTGAAGGGGGTGCTGTCGTGGGTCGGGTCGTGACAAAGACAAAAGAAAAAGAAAAAACAAAAGGACAAAAGAGACGCCTCCAAAGGCACAACCGAGTCTCGCGAATCGAATGCCCAATGCCGACAGGAAAGCAATGCACCCAGCCGACGATGCTAACAACAGACAGGTCGAGACAGGCCGGGCGTGCCGTGCAGTGATGCGGTCGTGGAGGTCGTGGAGGTTGCGGTGTACGACGCAACGATGAAGCGATGGAGCGAAGAAGGGAGGGTTGGGGGTTGCTTTGGTTTGCGCCAACGGAGGAAAGCACGGGCAGAGAGAGCTGTGAACGGAAAGCGAGGTCGACTAGCCCTGGAGCGTAAATTTTCTGGCTGGCAGACGCGAAGGGAAGGGGCGCTGCAGCCTCACCGAGGTGGGGCATTCTATTGGCGGGTGGGAGGAGAGGACCCATAATTAACGGGCTAACGCGCACTGTGCGGCCGCGCTCGAAAAATGTGTGATACGGTGTATATTCTTAATACGCACTGTCTTTGCATCAACGCCTCAGTTGTATGGAGTTCGTCTTTTACTGCCATCCATTGTGCGTTGGAAAGGGAGACGATTCGGACGGCCGTCTTTGTGTAAGAGAGCTGTGTGCGCAGTAGTCACGTAGTCCTACCGTATAAAGGAAGAGTGCCGGAAATGGACGGCCCTTGATGTCGTTGTACGAGCAGCGAGTGGACGACCACGACTGGTTGACAGGGAGGAACGCAGGGAAGAAATGCTCGTAAACAAACTTGCTGCGAAATAGTGCAGTGCTGCGGTGTCACTGTCGCACTTGCATGTGAATACTGCATATATTCGTCTCTGCATCGGAACATTTAGCATGAGCGATCGAGACGCACCCAAACATGCGGTAGCCCTCTTCTCAATCGTGTGCCCGGGTAGGAGGTCCTTTTCTATTGAAAGACGACAAGATGCATTCAAGAAATTCAATACAGTGTACGGCAGCCAATCCAGGCGAAGCGAGACTGTCTCCGTGCGGCTTACAAGGCTGTCATATTGGGATTTGGCTCGCCAGTGTGAAGCCATACAGTGGACCCACTCTTCTACAGGTCGCGACTGCCGCCCAAAGCAAGGCTGGCACGCCTTCCTCCAGCAGCACATGGCACATAGCGTCCATCACCAACGCCGTCTCTTTCCAGCCTCACAGTTAGACACTCTCACAAGACACCCACACTGTACCTCCGTCTGTGTCCACCCACCACCCCCACGCCATGCCCACGCGTCTGCTCGCCTAGCGAACGGGCCGATCGGAAGACCATGTCGCTGAGCACGCAGTTCCTCAGCAGCATCCTCGGCTTCATCAAGAAGCAGGACGGCGCCTCGCTGCGCCTCTGGCTGCGTGTCGAGCCCGATGCCCCGACGCAGTATCTGCAGCTGGGCCAGGAGCTGCGCACGCAGTTCCGCGGCGATGCGTCGATTCACAGCCTCGTCGAGAAGTGTCTGCCGCTCCGCAGCGACGACGGCGACGGCGGCGGTGGCGCGCCGTGGCTGAGCTTCATTCTGTTCATAAAGGACTACATGCTGTACTGGCGCGACGTCAATTTTGACGACCTTCCGGCACTATACGCTCTACTGAGTGGACTACTGACGTTGGTGCCCCTTTCTATTTTTTCTCCCTTTTATTTCTTCTGTTTTGTTGTCAGTATCGTCCTCCGCGCACACAACTAACCAGGCAGATCTTGCGCCACTGCCTTTACGCACCCCTCCGGACCCGTGATGCTCGAGACCAGCGTGGCCATCTGCGAGGCATTGGCCAAGCTGGCGATGATCATGCACCACCGCCCGGACCTGACGCGCCGCGTACAGCCGTCGGCAGCCGCTGGTGGCGGTGGCGGCGGTGGTACGGCCGCTGGCGCTGGCGGCGGCGATGAAGAGCGCAAGTCGCTTGTCGAGAGCACCGCCGACGCCATTCAGAAAGTCTGCACGGCGTGCGTCACCGACCGCAGCAGCGCCCGCTTCGCGCGCCCCGAGGGCCGCCGCGTCGCCGTGTACCGGCTGGCCAATCTCGTCCTCAAGCTGCTCTTTGCCGGCGACAAGGCCCGCTGGGCCGCGCAGATGTTTACCAACATCACCAACACGGGTCCGCCGCTCGCCTTCTACCCGGCCGCCCAGCGCGTCACCTACCTCTATTATCTGGGTCGCTTCCACCTCGAGAACAACCACTTCCAGCGCGCCGCCCTCTGCCTCGAGGCCGCCTACCGCCAGACCCCGCCCGCCTGCCGCCGCCACCGCCAACTCATCCTCACCTACCTCATCCCCGCCAACCTGCTGCTCGGCATCTTCCCCTCGGCTGCGCTTCTGCTGCGCCCCGAGGCCGCCGACGAGCTGCGGCCCGTGTTTGCGCCCATGGCGGCCGCCGTGCGCCAGGGCAACTTTGCTGCCTTCCAGGCCACCCTGCACGAGCACGAAGCCTGGCTCGTGCGCCGCCGCCTGCTGCTGACCCTCGCGTACCGCATGCGACCGCTGCTGTGGCGCTCCCTGGTCCGCCGCGTGTTTCTGCTCACCTATGTGCCGCCGCCCAACAGCGACGCCGTCGTGTCGTCGGCTGCCACCGCGGCGCGCGGCCGCGCGGCGCCGACGCTCGACCTGGCAGACGTGCTCGCCGCTGCCACTCTGGCACAGCACCAGATCGAGGGCTACACGCCCGTCGCACCCACGCCGCGGCCGCGCGCCGAGCACACAAACACACTCTTCATGCGGGCGGTCGCCAACAACACCAACGCGGCGAGAAGCACAGTCGCGGCGCCTCCCTCCGGCGTGCGCAAGCTGCGGCCCAGCGAGGGCATGGTGTGGGGCAACCTGCCTGTGACCATGGCCGACGTCGAGAGCGTGGTGTCGTCCTTGGCGGCACAGGGCTTGATGCACGGCTTCGTCGCCCACGCCGCCCACAAGTTTGCCGTTGTGGGCGCCAAGGCCAAGGGTGCCGTCCTGGCCGGCTTCCCGCCTGTCGCTGAGGTGATGCGAGAGCAGCTACAGCAGAGCGATGTCGATATAAACAGCGTGCCGGCCTGGGTCAAGGCACCGTGAGGTGGTGACGTGCCCATGAACGGCTTGTATATATTGCTTGGCGTTGGAGCTTGGATTTGCCTACGACATATACGTTCGTTACCAATGGTCGACGAGACCACGAAGACATAGACATAGCACATTTTATATACTAGGAACCAAAATAGCTGTTGTCATCGTTTTATTTGTGTTTGTTCCGCAATACAGCAGAAATATGTTATATGCTTCCGTCCCCATAGACACGACGCTCCAATGCACAAATGTCCATGACCAAATGCAAACAGTGAGGCTCAACAAAAGATAATAAAAAGACTTGTCACTTCATATCAAAATAAATCATCGACCAGCCCCCTTCTCCAAAGAAGGAGAATGTGGCACAATCCTAACATAAATGACCAAAGTAAAGCGATGCAAAGCAAGACAATGTCATCTTTTCCCTTCCAGCGAAAGAAATAAAATAAAAAAGTAAATGGTTAGAAATGGAGAAGGGTATATGGTGAAACAAAAAGAGCAACCATGTGCAGCGGCAGGATAAATAAAAATAAAAAAAGGTAAAAGAAGTCTGCCGCGCATATAGAAGCAAAATGGATAAAGTAGAAGAAATAGAAAGGGGGGCCCGCTTTGCTCATATCCGACCAGGACCATTTTCCTGGTCGCCTACGACAAAAGCGGGTAAGAAGATGTAAAAAGGGAATAAGGTATAAAATGCTCGTATGATAAAAACACCTGGTCAACCCCTGTTGCCCAAAAAAGAAGAATGGCGAATAAAAAAAGGCAACAGGCTGTCATCAACAAGACAATGGACTCTCCTGTCTAGACGGGAAAGGCCACGGGTATATAGAGGTAATATGTACTGGCCAAATGGAGAACTTTGCCAAAGAGATGGCAGAGTCGTGGAAGGTACTATATGGCGAGAATGGTGAAAAGCGGAGGGATAAAAAAGGACGGTTATCGACGTCAGTCAGCACAAGCGGCGACCAGTCGAGCCCGGGTGAAGAGTCGAAAGTGAAATGTGTAACGTCAAGTGCTTCGTTTCGTTGTACTTGTTTTCCGTGTTTGTTTTACTTTTGGTTTCGTTTTGGATTTTTTTCGTGTTTTGGTTGGCTTCTTTGTGTTGTGCTTCACACAGCCTAATACAACCAAAGACTGGCAACAACAGCAACAATTAGACCAACAACAGCAGCACCGCCCTGGTTGTGGCTGACGGCCTCGCTCTTGGAGGACGTCGAGGGTGACGCGCCGCCATTGGAGGACGACGGGGCACCGTTGCCTAGGCCAGTCGTCGGGCCGGTCACGGTGCCAGTCTTGGTCGACTGGGTGGAAGAAACGGTGCCGTTCTCGTGGAAGATACCACCCGCAAAGGTGGTCGGGCCGGCCGTCTTCGAGGTCGACGTCTTCCGCGAGCTGCTCGAGCTGCTCGAGCTGCTGCTGCTGGACGACGATGAGGAAGACGAGGAAGACGAGGATGACGAGGATGACGAGGACGACGACGACGACGACGAAGACGACGTAGTCGAGGTGGTCGACGTCTCGGACGAGGACGAAGACGAAGAAGACGAGGACGAGGATGACGAGTGCGTGGACGGCGCCGCAGACGACGAACTGCCGCTGCTGCCGCCGCTGCCGCCGCTGCCGTCCAGGTTGAAGACGACAATGTTGGCACTGCCACCCTTGGGGACAGTGGCCACGCAGAAGTCGGCACCGCCAGCACCCGACGCCGAGTCGGAGCTTGTGACGCTAAAATCGTGAATGTTGGAAGGACCAATCTCACAGGGCAGGCCATTGCAGCCGCCACCGTCGCACTCAATGCGCAGACCAAAGGTGGGCTTGGTGCTGGCCAGGCCCGACGAGACGAAGATGGGGTTCCAGGCGATCTTGACGAACGTCAGGCCCGAGCTGTCGGTGTTGGCGCCGGCGACATACGGGCTCCAGTTACCAATCGGCTTGGCATTTGTACCCCAGATGCAGCCCTCAGCGCCGCTAGTACCAGGAGGGTTGACATAGTAGCTAATTTGTTAGAAACAAGACATCACAACGAGAGGGAGAGAAAGATATAGAGGACAACGAAAGACATACTGTGCAGCAGTGCCAGCCCAATAAGACGGGCCGGGAACAGCCAGGGTGCTTGTGCCATGAACGTCTGTGGGAATGTACATGCCCTCGTCGCCAGGGAGGACGGTTTGGCAGAACGAGACAACGGAACCACATTTGTTGACAGCCGAAACAGTGCCCGTGCCCTCAACACAGTACGGCTGGTCCGGGAACGACTTGACGGGCGTACCGTCGGAGTCACAGTACAGGCCACCGTCCATGGACTCCGGGTACAAGTAGGAAGTGCCGGGCTTCCACTGCGCCATCACCTTGCCAGAGGTGCAGGCAATGGGGCACCACGAGCCGGCCGTGCACTGCACATCGGGTGCCATGGCCCAGCCGCCATTTGATGCGCCAGGGACAGCATACAGATCCGGGTCGTTGGGCAGCGAGCAGACGGCGCGCTTGGAAATGTCTTTGGGGATGTCGTCGACATGGCTGCGGGAGACGGCCTGCGGTGAAGAGGGCGAGGATGAGTCGCGGGTGAAGAGGGCGGGCAGAGACTCGATCGTTTGTGGCTGGCGCTTCTCGTCCTGGCGCGCCTCGGGCTGCGATGCCTCGGGTTGCCGCTCGTGTAGTGATGCGGCCGCGTTGTGGTTGTGGTGGTGAGCGTTGCGCTTGCCGTAGTGCTGGTGAGCCACACGGTGGCCGACATGCAGCTCGCCGAGGGCTGGCTGCGCGGCGCCCAGGACCAGCGCCGACGCGATGGCGGTCGGGACCGTCGAGAACTTCATTGGACGAGGATGACGTGCAGAGCGTCGCGTGGTCTCGCTCAGGCAATGAGAGATGGAACGAAAAGAAAGAAAGTAAAACGCAAACACAGCGCGTGTGCCGTTCGAGTGCGTTTGATGTCGAAGAGGAAAGATGTTCCCCAATATGTGAAGCCAAGATCCTGCTGCCAAAGATATCGGATCGTTCGTAAGTGCTTGTTGAGGATTCTTTCAAAGTCGTCCCGTAAATTGCGATTCAGCGAAAAGAGCCTTTGTTTGTTGCTTTTCTGAAGAATACAAAGGAGTGGTAGCGAAAAAGGAAGGAAAGAGACGAGCGAGCGTCTTACGGTAAACAGAAATGAAGAAAAGATGCAAAAGGAGTGTGGATGTGCAGCCAAGGCACAGGGAAGGCTATGAAGAGAGAGAAAAAAACGAGTGAAAAATGAACGTGTTGCGCAGCAGAAAGAGACAGGGGAAGAACAAGGGAGGAAAAAGAAAGATGAAGGAAAGGGGAGCCAGAGGATGAAAAGGGAAATAAGGCCAGTACCGAACGAGAAAAGGTTAAATGAGGCAGACCTATGGGGGCGAGGGGGCCGTGGGACTGCCTGGATGTTCTGGCCGGTGGACCACATGGAGCGTGACAAGGGTCGGAAGAGTTATGGAGTAAACGCAAGAAAATCTCTTCTGAGAGGCAAGCTGCCGTGTCTCGTGGAGCACATCTCCACCCCTGCACATCTTCATCTGGGGGCTCGTGAGTGCGCGTTATTGCGCCGTAATCTAGTCTGGGGATAGGCCCATAGTAGGGGTTAATCTGAAAATGGGCGGCCGGCGAACGCCTCTTGCCACTGGCGAGCGGGACGTGCTCAAAACGGCCGCAGAAACGACACGATGGAGACGTACGATGTAAGATGAGGCAATGATTCAAATCGAAAAACAGGGAAAGGGGAGAGGGGCATTATTTTCTTCTTTCTTTTCTCGACGCCTCGGCGGACAGCCGTCCCGGGCCTGCTGGCCTTTCGTTTTGCATCGTCTGCGCCATCCCACCGTGGCTTGGACATCTGGAACAGGATGCTTGACCGCGTCCAGGCGTCGTGGTGCAGTTGTTGTGGCTGTGAGTGGGGGGAGAGTCGGTGGAACGTTTGTTGACAAGGGGCTTGTTGACTTGGACAAAGTTTTGTTGTCAAGACCGCCTTATTACGCTAGTCGAGTGGGTCCACGTTGACAGTAAAATGGGGACGCGTGTGGCTGACTGTCCAATCATGTGGCGCATAAAACAGGGGAGGGTATTAAACTGTCAGGTACACCAATCAGAGGGCTGACTAGAATTGGCGCTAGCAACGAGCCGAAATGAGCTTCTCCCGGGCAAGCATTTCCATCAAAGTTACAAACACAGGGGCAGAAGGAGCGGCAGTGACAGAAGAGGCAGCAGCGAACGTTGGTTTGCGAGCACAAGGGAAGGAGCGCACAAACAGCTACGGAGCAACTAAAGGAAAGCGCAAACACGCAGGGCACTGAAGCGGTTCATGTGGTCCCAACTCAAACTTGCAGGCAAAAACGCTCTAAACATTGAAAGGTGCTGCGTGTCTCGTGCGTCAAGCCACATCTGGCATGCTTTGTTTGCGCCAGGGTGCTCGGACGCTGTCGTCTGCCGCGTCCGGACCGTTGTGCTTCTTCTTTCCTTGATTCTTCCCCTTCGCGTCTTCACTATCGGACCGTCATCTATCTCGTCCCGTCTGCATCTACTATATTTACAAGATACAATACTTGCAGACGGATGCGGGATGCGATGAACATGCGGGCGCAATCGATGCAATGGCGCACTCTCGGTCCGTTTAGCACGCGAGCGATGGCCTGTCGCCAACTCCAAGCACGGAATCCCTGAATATACGGTCATATCGATCCCGTGTGGCGGACAACAGGAACGACACAGCACCCGCCTCTGGGGCGCCATGCAAGGCACAAACAAGCAATCCTGTTTTCATATGGAAGCGCACCTCGCATCAAAGGCGGCCGGCCTCTGTACGTGGCGAAGCGAGTGAAGCGACGACAAAATTAGCGAGCTGCGGTGTTGGAGCGACGGAAGGGAGAAAAGATGTGAGCCAGAGCCACAATATTGGCTCAATGGCCACGAGACGCGGCCCCGTTTGCCTCCCTACGTCGTTGCCTCGTTTTGTCGTTTTCTTTTTTTTTCTCGGTGTCTTCCTGTCTCGGTGTCTTCTGTCTCGTTCGCTTGTCTCCCTGATCTTGCCGCGTGGTCCATGTTCGACCTGGCCAATGCGTGTCAGCAGCATGACCGCGGATAGGGCCACAGCATGTGCGAAAGGGAGAGCGTTACGGGACATCAGGGAGATGTACAGCAGTTGGCAGTAGGGAGAAACGGCATAGTAAAATATCACAAAGACACTAGCCGACAAGCCACGGGTCACAGAATCCAATCTCCATTCTATGCTCGGCGCCACATCCAGTTGACAGGTCAAACCAGTGCTGCCAGAGCTTTGCGTTCCTGGTCAATGTTTACATGAAAACTTAATCGCAGCATGCCGCAGAAGAACGATCTGCCGGTTACAGCATGCCATGCCGTTGCGACACGCCAGGGCTTCGATTCTGCGTGTCTATCAAAATATACTGCAAGCTGAAATCGTTTGTTTCTAAATGTCTTGTTCTGCCTCTCGTCATGCAATGTCCTGTGCAGCATATGTTGTACATGACTCCGCGTCAGGCCTGCGCGACCGTTGCCAGACCCCTTCATTCCTTACAGTTTGCAGTTCTGTCTATCCAGACGGCGGGGAAGTCAACGTAAAGTCTTGTCTCGGGAGTCGATGTCGGTTGAGTTTGCCGTGGCTGACTGCCGTGGCTTGTTCTCCTTTGTCAAACCTTTGTGCGACAGAGACAATTGGTCGCCGTTCAGCAGTTGTCCTCCGTTTTTGTACCTGGCGCTCATTGTGTGCCTTTTCTCGTTTTCTCTTTCTACGTGCACCAATGTCTCGCTCGAGAAAGGGAGGCGCCACCAGGAAGATCGCCCTTTTGCAGACCTCTGTTTGCTATTCCGGCCTTTGACTCCTCATTACGGCGTACAATATACAATAAAGAGGGAAAGGGAGATAAACTTTAGAAAACAAACAAGCAATCAAATGACACCGATCACGATGAGCGATCGACAGGCTCCTGTCGGTCGTTTCTCATGGCAATGCTCACCCATTCCGTTGACATGTCATTCGCATATCGGCTTTTCACTTGGCGTTGTAAATCAATGCAATACTTTCGTAGATGGAGGTGCGCAGGCAAAACATGGGTGATGCGCATGCTCTCGGGTAAAGTTCTCGCAGTGCGTGTGGAACACACTGGACGGCGATCCCAAAGTATGACGAGTGGACAAATACGTTGTGATGAGCAAGGAAGACGGCGCTGCACCCAAGTGACGATCTGGCCCGGTGCTGATCGTTTGGGAGCGACAGGGAGCGAAACAGAAGAAAGCGTCCCAGGAGACGGGCGAGGCGACGATCGTTTTGGATTTATCCAGAATCCCGGCTCGGGAGAGCACATCGTGGGAAACAAACCTGGCGCATGCATGTGAATGTATCAACAAGCTGTACAAACCGGTCAATCTACATTGGCTTGCATCAAATTCGCAGCATTGACACGTAAACGAGCGGTTGTTATATCTGCCCGGTACCAGTGACAACAAGGCAACGTCGGATAATTCATACTCGGTGTCGGATATAGGGAAGGGGACAATACGAGCAAGAGACGGTTGGGAAAGACATCGGAAACCCGGCATGATACATCTCAGATGACAATATAATAAACGTGGGATACCGGTAATTATTACTGGTGATGGCTAATTATCATTGTCGTTTTCGAAAGGTTTCCCAAAATGTTGGTTTTCAGATGAATGGAGGCACAGGGGGGAGGAAAATGTCGCAAAAAAGGCCAAAAAAAAAGAGAAAAAGAAAAAGAAATAAAAAAAAAGAGTATGAATCCACGCAGAAACTATACCAAAAACCAAAGGAAACAATTCAACAAAGGAAAACAAAATCATTGAGTTGAAATTTCCTGCTTGACAGGTCTGCATCCACATGGGTATGCATGCGTCATATCTGTATTCGTAAAAAATGGGACACTTTCGGCGACGCCCTGCTTATCCAAAAAGGTCGGTTGGAGAGAAAGTGCCGTGGCTTTGTTTGCGGCCGACTCATATTTGTGGACTTTGCACGCAGACAATGCGTCTGGCGATTTCGACAAAGTTTTTGTTGTCCCACTGGCCAGCGCTTTGTCTAGAGACCAGCGGGAGCACCTTGAGACTGATGCCTGTTCCAGCGCTGGTTGCGCTTAG
The DNA here is from genome assembly GCF_000961545.1 of Sporothrix schenckii 1099-18. Classification (NCBI taxonomy): domain Eukaryota; kingdom Fungi; phylum Ascomycota; class Sordariomycetes; order Ophiostomatales; family Ophiostomataceae; genus Sporothrix; species Sporothrix schenckii. Next base: position 4,072,044 of record NW_015971148.1, read on the forward strand.
TTAGGGCCCTCGACCTTGCTGCTGGTGAGGACAACAAGAGGAACAACAATCGCCAGGTACACGACGTTGACGATAATCGAGAGCACCTGCAACTTGATGTACAGCAAGTACACGCGCTTCCACGAGGCGCGCGAGAACGTGCGGAAGGCGTCGCGGATCGTGACGTACGAGCGGCCGCCGACGACGGCGGGCTCGACCGTGCCGTTGAAGGAGCGGTCAAACGGCACGACGGTTTCCTCGTCAGGGGGCAGAAGGCTGGCCTGGACGCGGACGAGGATGACGTTGGCGGGAATGGAGAGGGCAAAGACGAGCACAAGGGCCACCACGAAGAGAACAATCGCCTTCCAGATCAAGTCGTGCGAGTAGGCCGGCACCTCGTACGACGGGCCGGAGTGGTGCTGAGGGAGGTCCAGGGCCTTGGTCAGCAGCACGCTGACGAGGGTGGTAACGACGCCGGCGGCCCACTGGAGGAACGTGGGGATGGAGGTGGCCTCAAAGGTGCGGCGGAAAGGCGGCAGGTTGCGCCACACGGGGGTGGAGGACGGCGTGGCGCGAATGACGGTGTGCACCCAAGCAGTCTGCAGCTGGACAAGGCCGAGGGCCACAATCAGAGCGGCAACGAAGCTCGGCACGAAGGGAATGGCCGCGACAGCGAACGTGCCCACGGCGGCGAGGATGAAGATAAGGACCGCCAGCCAGAAGCCGCGGTAGTTGCCACGCCAGCCGTTGGCAGCACGGAGCAGCTTGTACGTGCGGCGGATGCTGGCCGTGACAGGCTTGCTGGGGGGCTAGCCTGAGCAGCGGCCTCCTCGTCGGCAGCACCTTCATCGGCGCTCGGGGCAGCGGCCGGAGCAGCATCGTTCTCATCACCAGCAACAGCCTCGTACGCCGCCGGCGTCGGGTTCTCCACGATGGCCAGCGTCGTGTAGACGGACTTGAGCGAATAGGACGTCTAAAGCGGGTCAGCACTGCGAGGCCCACACACATTTATCCGCTGGAGATTCCGGTGCAAAATGCATGATTTTCATGTTTCCATCACTTGTCTCACGTACAAAAAGAAAGGCTGGCACAAATAGGAGCGTGATGAGGAAAACGAGGCCCCAAGTCAGCGGCGGCAGTTTGTAGTTGGGAGCTTCCGGCGTGTTTTGGTCGGGCTCATCAGGGTTGTTGCCCATGCTCCGCTTGAGGACGGCGAGGCCCACAGCGGCATACTGAAGGTGTGACATAGCGGCGGCCGTGGAATGCGGACTGAGGTGGAAAAGACGTGGCGTTATGGAGTTCCAAAAAAAGAAAAGGTCTCGCGAAATGTCGATGAAGACAGATGCAGAAACGAGGTAGAAAGAGGAGAGAAGAGAGGAAGGAACGAGGAAAGAGAGGCACGAAAAGCAAAGTGGGCTGCGCCTTCCTTTTGTTCAATGTGAAGGCAAAAAGGGCCGGGCAACCCGCTTCGACAAAGAAGCAGCGACCGGACAGCAAGCGTCAACTTTGTCACATTTGGTGAGGGGCGGCGTCGAATGCCCGTAGGCAGCCACATTTTGGGCCTAGTCGCGCCAAGCGCAGCAGGATCACACTATGCCATGGGGAGGAAGGCAGGTACCCAAACAGGCTTGCAGGCCGCAGAGGTCCTTCCAGCCCACAAAATGAAGGCTCAGGAGGACCTAGCAGCCTGGCGCCTGGGTCGCTCCTGCCACACGTCCACGCCATCCAAACAGGAGGATTCACATGGGGTAAGAAAACGGGACACGGCGTAACACCTTGCGTAAGAAACTAGAGGAATACGACGACATGGTTGGTTGAGCATATTGTCGGATGACGCAAAGGGACGGTAAGGCACCACAAGCGACACGAAACAGACAATTTGTGGGTGTTGCGTGCAGCGTTGAATGCCTTTCTTCGATCTTTCTTTGGAGCTCAGCGATCGCCCGGTGGCGCCTGCCGCCGTTGTGAAACCCGCGACGCCATACGTCATGGCCCCTTCACCATACCTTTACGAGCTGGAGGCAGGTGCGACGGAACAACGGCGAGAAAGGCAAGAGCTGGAGAGAAGCACAATACCATTTGCCGATGATTCGTCGCTCCACCGAATACGAGTATCTTCGAATGTGCACCGCTTTCTCGCATAAACATGCGGAGCAAATTGTTCAGATGCCGAGAGCAAACGGTCACGCTGGCACCGCCATGGTAGCTTTGCGCAGTTTGAAGCTTGCTTTGCGAGCTCGTTGCAGGGCCTGGCAGACGCTGTGAGCCAATCGTTTCGGCCGCTAAAGGACCCACTCACACGCTAGACGCCAGAAGCTTGGGGGAAGGAAGCTGCACCAGTCCCTTCCTAGGGTGCACAACCCAGATCTCAAGGCTTGTGCAATCATCGTCCACACGGTCCACACGGTCTTCTCGCAGCCGGGCCAAAGACGGGGTGGAGCAGCATTGGAATCATGCGCCGAGCTCTGACTGGGACACCGCTTGCGTAATTAGCCGACGACAAAAATAGAGAACAATGGTCTCACCGCCAAAGACCGGGCCCCCACCGCCGGGTTCCCGGGCCGTTTCAACGCCAACTCCGACTCCGGCACTGGACTCGGCGTCAAATCCGACACCACACCCTACACCGAGCGTGACACCTCCACAGCCTATGGCGGCGCCGTCTATACCGAACCTTCTTGGCCGGCTGGGCAATGGACCGCCACGGTCGGGCCGCGGCGGTCGCCGAGGAGTCGGACGCGGAGGCAGCTCTCTCGGGGGACCGACAGGGTCTGGGCCAGCGCGTTTCGCACCACCATCACAGCACGGCGGCGGCATGCCTGGTAAAATGGACCACAGCGGCATCATCCAGAGCACAGACACCGACGCGGCGCTGTCGCGTATGAGTGCCGTTGACCTTGGCCTGCTGCAAGACCCGTTCGCCCAGTACTTTGCAGGTGACGGCGGCGGACCAGCTCCTCGACGGCTGCCCATTATCAACCGAGGTGAGGATGCAGGCGAGATAGGGTATCGTTCTCTTCAATATATACGCTGGTATTCGCTAACCGTACCTGGTAGGCACGTACACGCGGACTCAGGGCCTGGACAAGATTATTCGGGCGTTCCTGTCCGGCGCGCCGTCCAGAGAGACAACGCCAGAGCCGTCACCACAAGCAGTACAGACACCATCGCCGCTGCACGTCCGCCAAATCGTCTCTCTCGGTGCCGGCACCGACACGCGAAGCCTGCGGCTGCTGGCACAGAAGCTGCCGGACGGCCACGCCGCCTTCCAAAACGTCATCTACCACGAGATCGACTTCCCGACAGTCTGCGCACGCAAGCGCAACATCGTCCAGTCTGTGCCCGCGATCCGGTCTTTACTAGAGGGCCCAGTAACGGAGCATTCCCCGCTGGCTGGAGCCATAGGGATCCACCGCAGCTGGCGCGCCGGCCTGGGACAGGGGAACGAGCTCTGGGCCCACGGTCTGGACCTGCGAGAATTGGCAGCGGGCAGCGGCAGCAGTTTCAGCACCAACACCACCAACAGCGAGAAGGGGAGATCAGACGTTGTCCTGGCTGGCTTCCGGACGGACGTGCCGACCCTACTTGTGTCCGAATGCTGCTTGTGCTACTTGCAGCCGCCTGAGGCGGCCGCGGTGCTGCGCTGGTTCGCCGACCGCATCCACCCCCAGCCTGCGTCGCTGGCCGGCCTCGGCGTGGTCATCTACGAGCCCATACGGCCCTTTGACGCGTTCGGTCGCACCATGGTGGCCAACCTGGCGGGCCGTGGGATCCAGATGCCGACGTTGGCGGCATACCCCGACGGCGCCGCGCAAGAGGCGCGACTGGTGCAAGAAGCAGGCCTCGCGCGGACCAAGCACCGGACGATTGATCAGATCTGGAGCGCGTGGGTGGCCGCCGAGGAGCAGGAGCGCGTCAACCGGCTCGAGGGACTGGATGAGGTCGAGGAGTGGGGGCTGCTGGCCAGCCATTATGTTGTTGTCTGGGGATCGCAGGGCGCATATTTTGACACGGCTTGGGCGGAGTTGTACGAGCAGTAGGAACGGCATCCTGGGACCAGTTACCAAATACTGGGCAGAGAAGGGGCGCATTACATTACATTCGTATCAAAAGCGCAAGGCATTAGGAAAGAATACCTGTTGAAATAACCAAGAGTAACAAAACAAATCAAGAAGAACGCTCTCGTTCGCCAAGGACCAGTACAAACGCCAAACGCAAAGCAGACTGCCAAGGGCAGGACCAAAACCAGCACAAAACACAAGACGCAAAATAGCCGCACAAATCCTCTTACGCCTGCTGGGCAATAGCCATTCCGACAGCTCAAAGCCAGAGTCACAAAACGGAAGAGACGGATAATAGACAGAGTGCAAAAATAAGTTGACAAACCGGTGTGCCAAAACAAATCAAAACTATGCAACACAAGATTAGTATGGCATGTCATGCAACGGTATCTGAACTGGCCAAAAGAATGGGGAGAGGAGGCAATTCTTACCAGCTTGAGACTTGGGCGCGACGACAGCCGCGTGCCGTTGAGCATGGCGCGGTACTTTTTCTGGCGCACCTGGAGTCGCCGGAAGGCTTCTTGGATGTGCTTCACCTCGACGGGCGTGCGCCCTTCGCCGGGCAGATTGAACAGGCCCTGGGCCAGCTTGCGCTTCTTGGAGCCGCGCGCCTCGTCGCCTGTGCGCTCCTTCCACTGGTCCTCGTGGTCCTTAATGCGCAGCGCCTCTTCGGTGAGCGTCTGGACCATTTCGAATGTCAAAAAGCCCAGGATGTCGACAATGTCGTCGGACGGCTTGCTGTCGGTAACGACGCCGAAGCCGGCCCACTCGCGGAAGCGCTTGCTCTTGCGGTACGTGAACGACGCCTGTCGATATTCGGACCACGTCACGTACTCCTCCCGGGTCATCGCCTTGGTGCGCTCGTCTGCCTTGCGCAGGCGCTGCAGTGTAATGTAGTTCATCTCCTCCTCCTCCTCGTCTTCCTCCTCGTCGCGCTCGGGCACCTCTTGGTTGAAATAGGAGACAGGTTCCCACGGCAGGACCTGCTTGTTCTTCTTGTTCTTCTTGGCCGCATCTTCAACGGGCGCACCGGCTATGGGCGCACCGGCCACATCATCGCCACCGCCAATGTCCACATCGGCGCCCTTGTCGTCCGAGTCCTTGACGTTCTTGCGCACGTCCTTCCACGATAAGAAGGTGCGGAGGCGTGACACCTTGGGCGCGTCGTGCCGGATCTGGAAGATGAGATCATTAATGGTGATACTCCGCGATCCACGCCGTGCAGCTAGCTCCGTGCAACTTCGTAGCTATAAAAGAAGACAAAAGGGTTAGACAATAATATAATAATATGCAATGGCGCGACAGTCGGCGTTGCGACAGTGGAGGAGCATACCAGTTCAATCACCTGCTGCCGGACAATTTCTTCGATAATAGAGAGTGTCTCTAGAGATGGTTCGCCAGTCTCGCCACTGACGTACATCATCTGTATAATGCTTTCGCGTAAGTCATTCCGGATTCTGGCAAGATTGGGCATTGGGGCAGTATAGTGCATCTCCGTGGTCTGCATGTACGCCCCCGTAGGTGTCTCCGTAGGGGTCTGTTGGTTGTGTCTCGTATACTGCACGGGCTCTTCCTTCTTGGCACTCTTCGCTTTCTGGACTGCGGCCATTTCCTTTTGCTTGGCCATTGGTCTTCTCGCAGGCTTCGCCCGCAGTTTGGCATCTTCCCTCTCCCGTCTCTCCTCCACCTTCACTTCCGCCTCTGTTTCAACCGCAATTGCCGTACACTTGGCCGGAGCTAGACTGTCCTTGGGTTTTGCTCGCGACTTGCGGCGTTTGATGGTGGTGCTGTTCTGGATCATCGCGTCCGCCTTGGCAGCCTTGACACAAACGCCGGGCGGGTAGAACACGCCAGTTGGAGGCGTCGCAATGGAAGGGGCATCCTTTTTGCCCACACGCATCCGGCCGCCGCAGCGAGGAGCCTGCACTGGAGCTGTTGTCGTCGAGGTTGCGGTCGCAGCCTCTGTCATCGCAGCCGTCGGTGCCTTGCCCAAACGTACAATCGTCGATGCGGTTGCAGACGCGACCGCATATGATATGGGCAAGACAGGCGTCAAGTGCGGAGTGTCCACGGCCATGGAGCCGGAGCCATTGCCCTGGTATGGCTCTGGGAGCACAGGTGGCAGGAGAATGATGGGCAAATGCTCGTCTTTTGGCTTCATCATTGTATGCAATAGCAGAAATCAACTTGGAAGAAGGCTGGTGGTTCCGCACAGAGTGTGAAGCGAAGAAAAAGGCAAACGGGTCCGAAAAGTCAAAGGTCGAAAGTCGAAACGCCGTTTTACGGCGTGGACGAAACGGCATCGAGAATTGAGCACGCGTGGGAGAGCGTAAGAGCACGCCCCAAATTGAGGACAAAAGCGAAGGAAAAACTAATAAACAAACAAATACCCCTCCTCAAAAAAAACGTGGCCAGATACCGACACTTATCAGCGCCCGACGAATGTTACACAGAACGATACCGATCTTTGTCATCGTAGAGTGGAAGCCTCCACCGTCCAAGTCGCGTCGAAGTTGCTACACTTTGCAGTGTGCCGGAGACAGGAGATGCAGGACACGACACGGAAAAGAACATGGAGATGCATAAAGGACGCAAAGAACCGGGACGGTTACTGACCTGTTGAATCTCCTGCTTGTACTTGTTTTGCTTGTCGCGGTCGGCCATGGTGTCGGATGCTGTACGGGCAGCGGGCGCGTGGTCGAGGCGGGCTTCGCCGGTGGCCGTATTGCTGACGAAGGGAATCGACCAGAACTGAGCGACTGGGATGCGGCTGCTTCCTCGTCTCGCCACCGATGGATTTGGATCGCAATTACAATAGTACACGGCGCAATGTCGCAATGCGCAAAATGGAGGCCCGGTAGTAATACAAGCGGAGAAAATAGAGAAAATATAACCAAAAAGAACGTCCAAAAATGCACCAAAAACGACCGAACGAATACTGATAGAGGAGGCCGGGGAAGTGCGCGGGTGTTGTCGCGATGCCGGCGAGCCAGGAAGGGAGATGTGGTGACGGTTTTCACAGGAGATGTCGTAGATTGGCGACAGACGGTTGGTGGAGCGTGGGGAAGTGAACCTTGCGGGCGTGTCCGTATTACTTAATCTAATCACGTGCAAATCGGCGGGAGGTCAATACAGTGCGAATACAGTGTCAACATTTGTTGTCATGTTGTCGCACAGTATTGTCTAAGTCTTGGCCGTGCTGTGTTCGACGTACAGTGCCTCAATCATTTCTTATGCAACCTGGTCTTGGTACTGAAGTCTCATACTTACTTGGGCTTCGTCTAATTAGTAGTTGAAGTAATCTCGCTGTAGCCACATGGTTTTACATATGCGTAAATTCTCTTTTGGTTTTTATTGGGACCCATAGGGACAAATTATACTTTATACATAAGGATAGGTAGATATGTTGCCAAAGCAAAGGCGTGGCTCGTAACCGCCGAAAAAAAGGACTTGGGAATAAAGACAACGGCCTGTGAAATATCCAATAAACGGGGAATCGAAACGAGAAACTAAATCGGAGAGAAAGTAAAGGGAAATATATAGAGAAAAAGAAAACATCCGCAAGTCATAATGGTACCTAGGACTGAACGTGAAGCGTCGATCTAAAATTCATGAGGCAGTCTCATCGAAGCCTGGACAAAATATGCGTAACAGAAGGAGGGTTGTTTGAAATTTCAACTTGAAATCGAAGGAACAAAAGAAAACTTGTGGGACAAGAACATAGGGGGACGTTTTCTTACAACACGGCGGTCCCTTGCCGGATGTTTGTGTACCTGCTCGTCGGGAAACTGAGGAGGTTTTGGCCCCCGGCAGGCTGGGCAAACTGCTTGGCAAACAGGCCGACCAGGCTGCGTTCGTTGTCGGCGTCGCCGCTGGCTTCCCAGAAAAAGACCCCGCCGAGTCCGTTCTTCTGAATGTACTGCGCCTTGTGGTAGGCCGACTCCGGGCTGTCGTAGCTAATGAGCTCTTGCGTGGACTCGTCATAGCTGTACGCTCCCACGGCCGTCTCGTCAAACTTTTCGTCCGCCCCCGGCCGCGGCAGGCTCTTGTAGGACCACACACCCTGTCCCAAGTTGCCGCTGCCGACACCCGAGTACGAGTCACCGAGGCCGCCGGTGGCATCAAATGAGCGCCCGTACAGCGGCAGGCCCAGGTTTATCTTGTGCGCGGCGACGCCGTGGCTGCGGTAGTATGACAAGGCGGTGTCGGTGTTGACGACCGTGGAGTGGGCCACGCTGGGGTTGGCATAGACGTTCGCCTGGTGGCTCGCGGTGGTGCCCCAGCTGCCGGCGTAGTCGTAGGCCATGAGATTCCACGAATCCAGGTACGTGTTCATGCCCGCAATGTCCATGGCCTGGTAGTGGTCGGGGCCGGCGGGGCTGGCAAACGAGAGGAGGAAGTGGTAGCCCGGGGCATATGTCGCTGCATAGGCGTCAAACGCGTCGCGGGTGGCTTTGAGCAGGAGGACGGCATTCGCCTTGTCTTCTGGAGTCGCAATATATTCCCAGTCGATGTCGGCCCCGTCAAATCCCCAATCGGTCACAAGCTGCACCGTCGTATTGGCAAACTGCTTACGGGTGGCAGCCGTCGATGCGGCGGCCGAAAACACGTCGCCCTGGCCGTAGCCGCCGATGGACAGCAGCACCTTGAGATGGCGGTTCGCCTTCTTCAGAGTGTTGATCTGCTGGACGTAACCACCTGCAGCAGCACTGCCTGCTCCGTTGGCCGAGTCTGACGACCACGTCGAGCCAACATCTGTGGCTTCACTGCCGGAGGACCTGTGTAGTTGTTAGAGAGACTGGTCTTGACGCCTCTTTTTTTAAAAAAAGGAGAAAAGAAAAGAAAAGAAGAGAATTCATATTCCGTAGAATGCACTTACACTGTGCCATCGGAGGCAATACTGGCAAAGGCATATAAGACATGGGAGATCTTGTTGACCGGAAGCTGGTTTGGCTGGATCTCGCCGCTGAAGTATTGTTAGCAGATGCTACGGAAACTGTAAGAAGGGGAGAAACTCAAACTGAAAAGTAAACACACCCATTTGAAAAGTACAAGGAAGACGTAAAGCCACCGCCGGAACCACCACCAACGGGAACGGCAGTGCTGCTGGGAATCGATCCTGTGCCTGATAAGCTGGGCACCGTCGCATTGGGCCAAGAGCTGGGTGATGGGCTCAGAACGACGTCCCTGTCCTTGACATATGCGGGAGCGGCCGCCACCTGTGTTGCCAGAAGCCAAGAGATGGTTGCAACGGAGAGAGACTTCATGGTTGTGCAAGCGAGTCTTGTTGAGTTGGTGTAAGGCAAATATGGTGCAAGTGCTGTAAGTCGGATATAAACACCAAAAAAAAAACGATAACAAAAATGGCAATTTCAAAATTATCGATATGATACTTAAAGAAAGCGAGAGAGGATGAAGATAGAGAGAAAAAAACTGAAGAGTTTGAATGAGCATTCGATTTATAAATACAAATTATGCCAATGTGTACGTCGGGAGGTCCTGGTGAGGGTTGTCAAGGAATGTAGATCAGTGGATCTCCCGCGATGTTAGCCACTTGGACGCTTGGCCGAAGATAATCGACCAGAGAGGCTGAACAGAAAAAAAGAGCAGCGCAACGAACGAAATGGCCTGAATAGTACCGCAGTCTGAAAAAAAAAAAGAAAAAGGAAGGCGTAGTGAAAAAGAAAATCATGAGAAAAGAGACAAAATCGAAAGATCAAAATTTTACATGATACTCGGAAGGCTCTCCGCTGTATACATTTTTTTGTGGAACTGGTGATGGTCGACATGAGCAAAAGTCATGCAACGGAGTATGGAAAAGAGCGGAGGTCGGAAAATAATACAGCATATAGACAAGCAGAAACAGAAAAAACAGGTAACAGCTGTTTTGAGACCCGTTTTGCTTTGTTCAGGGGCCGCTTGCTTGTTGATTTCGCGGCGTGCAATTGATTGCTTGCCTTTAGCCGCATGTCATGCCTGCCAGACTCCCGGAGCAAACGCGAGCGGGCGAAGGTGTTCAGGACGAATATCTGTGCAACATATATTAATCAAAGTAAAAACACAACCCAACTTTTGAGCATAAAATACCATCAACGTTGGAGATGAAATGTTTGGTTGGTTGTTGGGGTTCAGCAAGGCTTGGATTTAGAGATGAGACAAAGTCACGGGACCCTTGCCGATCAATTCTTCATCACGGCCAGTACAGATACTGCCAAACAGGAAGATCCGACACTGGAAAATGGATGGCAGGTGAATTCCTGGGCGGCTGTTCACTTGATCGGCCGGGCGAGGTAAGTCAATCGACGCCGGAGATCGCATTGTTCGAGGATGTTGGCAACCGGCGAGGCTGTGAACATCACAGGATGCGCGGAAAGATCATCTTCAATGAGAGGTCGGTCATGCCGTTTGTAGAGCGCTCCCATATAGTCAGAACCAGTTAATACGGCCCGAGTGGGATCGCGGATTCGCGATGCGAGGCGGTTGTCTTCTTGGCCCCTCACGACAGGTAGCCCACACCCTGGGGCAGTTTGAATTTAAATGTCATTGTACAATTTCGGAATGAAGGGGAGAACAAGCAAATGGACTGGCAAGGGGAGGTATAATCATAGCTCCCAATAACATGCTGTAGGGCCGTGACTGCGCGATGATTCTCTGGTAGAAGCGCCGGCGTCACAGATGCTTTGATCCTGTTGATGGCGATGGGACCAGGATTCTGTGTTAACATAGCAGTATAACATAGTAGTATAAGGCACACCCTGGATACTGGGAAGCGGAAGATAAATGAAGCGTAGTATGCGACGAGTCGGGAGAGAGAAGAATAGATGAAGCCAACAAAAGATGGTCCCTGGGAACACAACATCCAAAAAGGGGAACTGGAAACCTTAGTCATTCGGATGCTACTTTATGCGTCGTTTCGGCGGGAAGGCGCGAATGGATAGGCCTTCAGTCTCTCTCAGGGGAGGCACAGCTGCGGTTACATAATTTCTTGGGGACCTTTCGCTCGCGCGGCGATAGTGCTGACCCGCTATTTCTGCCGCTGGCTTCCGCCGTGTACTTCTTCCGTGGCCCCCTTTCTTTCGTCACCGCTTAATTTCCAACGGTTCAGGCCAACGCCATCTTGCACAGCTCCCGTCAAACGTGCACACCCCGGCGACGATCGTAGAGCATTCTCCTTTCCACGGACCAAACCGACGACCCATCCGACGACCTACGCGACAAAACGCCCGACTGCCGCTCCCTTTTCAAACATACCACGCCTCACACAATTAGTCGCAGTCTCGTCTCTGCTCTCGAGGGGTCTGTAGTACGGCACACCCCGACCGCATTCTCCTTCTCGTCGCCCCTCCCCGTCCTTCTCGCCCTCCTCACGTGGCCGGCCGCCCCGCCCGTCGCCCGGCATGCTATCTTTTATCCTTATCCAGAACCGGCAGTGAGTCTCGGCCACGATGGACGTTGCAGCTTTGTCGAGACGCTGGATCACTTGGAAGAACTAACCACTCACACACGTTCACGTTCCCAGAGGCAAGACACGGCTGGCAAAATGGTACGTGCCGTACACCGACGACGAGAAGATCAAACTTAAGGGCGAGGTCCACCGTCTCGTGGCGCCGCGCGACCAAAAGTACCAGAGCAACTTTGTCGAGTTCCGCAACCACAAGGTTGTCTACCGGCGGTACGCGGGCCTCTTCTTTTGCGCCTGCGTCGACACCAACGACAACGAGCTGGCGTATCTCGAGGCGATCCACTTCTTTGTCGAGGTGCTCGACGCCTTCTTCGGCAACGTGTGCGAGCTCGACCTGGTCTTCAACTTTTACAAGGTGTACGCGATCCTCGACGAGGTGTTTCTGGCAGGCGAGATTGAGGAGACGAGCAAGCAGGTAGTGCTCACGCGGTTGGAGCACCTGGACAAGCTGGAGTGACGCAAGTGACGCGGGTGCAAGGGAGAGGCATGCAACAGAGAATACGCGGGGGGGTGGGGGGAGGTGGGTGACATGAGCAGTGGTATAACGGGCATACGACACGGCGTTTTTGGGTTCACTTGTTCGATCTTCTTTTGGCAGGCGTTCTTGGACAGGGCCAGTCCTCCCTTTGTCGGACATATCAATACAGACATTGCGGCCGAAGCATTGTGTATTAAGTGGAATGACATGAAAGACAACTCGTAACTGGCTATGAAGGGCAGATGCATGTGACGCGTAAGGAAGGACGGACATGGAAAAGAAGAAAACAAAACGCTGTACATAAAAACGAACTCCAGCGCTCCGACCATCGCCTTCTATGACCGCTTCAGTTCGGCAAACCGCCTCGCCAGGTCGTCGTCCACCGTGTCCTTTTTCTTGGCTACGAATTTCCGGGCGCTCGGGTCTGCAAAGGACGGCCTTGGCGCTGGTTTTGCGGCTGCTTGTGCTGGGCTGCTCTTGGCGGCCGTCGGCGACACGGGAGGCTTCAGCTCCTGCGAGTCGAGCGTAACTTTGGGATGGATGTTGTCGGTGGAGGGCGTGGGCGGGTTGACCTGCAGCGGCAGCGGCGGCGAATCGGAGACGTCGTTGGTGGGCGGCGTTGCCCGTGTCAGCTCCTCCTGTGTCTTGGCTTGCTTGGCCGACGTTGGCGCCGTCGTACCGGGGTGCTTGCCTGGCGTCGACGGAAGTGTGAGGTCCCCACCGCCCCCGCCAGCACCACTGCCGCCTTCGTCGTCGTCTCCTTTCTCGTCTTGTGCTGCAGTGCCAAGGACGACGGCGTCGTCATCGCCGCCGTCGTCGAGCAGGCTCGGCGGCTCGCCCAGATCCACGTCGCCGCCCGCCCGCCGAGGCCACTGCACACCATACGCGCGGGCAATTTCTTCCAGGTAGCCATTGACGAGCTCCTCCGGCGGTGGCACCACGCTCAGCTTGCGCACGACCTTGGGCGACACCTTGTTGTCCGTGTTCTCCATGGCGGCCAGGACAAACTCCTTGCCGTAGCGCTCGCCCAGCAGCTGGCGCACGACCTGCAGCTCCTTAATCTCGGTCTTGGGCGCCGCGTAAATGATACTCTTGACGGCCTCCTCGAGGCCCGGGTCGCAGGTGTGGCTGTCGAGCAGGCCGGCGCGGGCGATGAGCAGCTCGCAGTACAGCTCGAGGATCTCGTGCAGCTCGGAGGTGATGTCGGAGCGGATAATGTTCTCGACGCGGATGCGAGCGGAGTCTTCCTTGCCCGCGTCGAGCAGCTGGGCCATGTTGCGACGGGCCACCTTGGCGAGGGCCTCGTCGCGCTGCTGCACCATGCGCAAGCGCGCAATGGAGAGCTTGAGCTGGACCTTGATCTTGGTCTGGACTTGTTAGAGAGCAATCAGGAGTAGGGGCAGGGAGGGGGAGTAGGGTAAAGAAATCGAGCGGCTTGAGCTTACAACAAGATTTGCTGGCGGCATGGTGGCGGTTTGGAGGCCACAAGAGTGTGAGAGAGAGTCAGAGAGGGGTAGAAAGGGTGTTGACAGGAAAGGGCGTGTCGCGGGAGACACGGAAGTCAAGCTGATCGTCGTCGATGAAAGCGTGTAGATGTGTCGTGACAGAGGTCAAGAGAAGGCTGGAGACTACGTCGTAGTAATTAATTAGTCCGTAGATAGTTGCGAATATGGGCTGCGGGGCGATAACACAGCGTATTTAGTGCTGGCCATGCCGCAAATATGACGCTGTGTCCCCACAGCTGGCAGGCGCAGGCAGGACAAATGCGGGAGGCGCGGGGTATCGTCCCAGAGCTCTGTTGCCTGCAGGTGCGAGGGAAGGTGCAGCCGGCGTCTAGGCCAGGCCTAATAGGGCCAGGCTCTGGAACCATTTCGGCCGCTTTTGTATGTGGAACAGTGAGTACTACTTAGACGAGGAACAAAGAACAAGACAGTTCGAGAGCACATCAACACGTCGCGGTAGAAAGATCTCATATTCTTCAACGGGTCTTCTCTCATATGTGGATCCGTTTGTTCTGACCCAATCTCAAGCAAAATCGAGCGCGTCCAATAGCAGTACACTGAGGCGATCTCTAGAAAACGTCCGACATGCTCAACCTGTTCCCGCGTATGATTGGATTTGTGAGATTCCTGCTCATGCCACGGCTACGAAGCTTTGTTGTTGTCTGATACTAGTGATCTTTCCGGGCCTTCGCGAGCTGATTTGGTAAGATATTGTGTCTCGGGCGCCGAGATGAAGAGACCCCGTCCCAGTGTAGCTCGCTTGCAGACGCTCGTACAGCTTATCGGATAGCTGCTGGTTCCCGACGGGACGGTAACACCGCCGAGTTTGGCATGACGACGGAGAACGAAGCGAGTCCATGTTGTCGAAGGTACAGTTTTTTATATCTCATATAAAAGAGCTGTCTTAGGAGGAAAGGCAGTAGCTGTCCGATGTCGGCTCAGATGAAGAAGCACAGGACCGAAGAGTGATGGATCGTGCCTTCCAGATCTGGCATATGTCTGTCCGGTGCTTCCATCCCATCAACACGACGAGTCGCGTTGTGCGACTGCCCTCGCTGCTTTTTTTGTTCCCGCCGGGGCAGGAACCGTATCTATATCTTCGCGCATTGCACGGTGCACCTTCCATCTTGTGCTCTGCAGTATTGTTTTGTTTTCTATCTCGTCGCTTCTTTCCTCTTTTCTCTTTTCTCTCGCCTCTTGTTTTCTCTCTGTTTTCAACTCTGCTGTTCTATTTCTACGTCAAACAGCTCCCCGTTTCGCCTTTCCATCGCCTCGCCATCTGTGACGTACATGTCCTTGTCGTTGGATTGCCTTGCTTTCAGATTCAGCCTTGCGTTGTGATTCATTTCTTTCTTCTTGTCTCTCCTTGCCCTCTCATTATCACAAAATACTTTGCCGCGAAGTCGAGGCATCAACTTGTCCCACGATTTGTGACTGGTCGCTTTCAAGTCGAGACTAGGGCCACCAATGGGCAAGATGGGCAAGATGGGTATGGCCCGGTCGTGGACCGTCTTCTCGCGGCCCCGCAAGACCCTATATCTCGTTCTCTCCCTGATTCTGGTCTACGGATTGGTGGTCTCATGGAGAAACGCTTGGAGCCTCGCGTTGGTGCTGCGAAAGACCGACAGCGTCACGGACGGCCGGGTAATTGGTGTGGTGCTGCGACTGAGCGGCGTCGAGATCAAACAGTTGGGCGAGGAAGGGTTTGACGAAAACCAGCTGCCCTTTGACGATGTGAATATTACGCAACGAAAGGGCGATGACGAGATCCGGAGAGAGTTTGACACGGAGTACGAAGAGACGGGAAAGTAAGTGAACGGGGACGCGGAGAGGTGGTCGTTGGTGTGAGCAGGCGACTGACGAGACAGACAACCCGGTGCAGGAAAGCTCTACGCCGGCACGCTGTCGCATCTCGCAGTCCCAGCAAATGCCAAGAAGAATAAAATCGCCGTTAAGCTCACAAAGTGGAAGACGGCACCGAGTTTCAGTACCGAGCGCCCGTTCAAGATGGACCCCTACCCAAACTACAACTCGTGGTCATGGCGGCGGTCGGGCAAGGCGCGTTATGTGCCTTGCAAAGGTCCACTAGGCTGGTCTGTCGCGGACGTGTCTGCTTTTGTAGGACTTCCTAACGGGTTTCCTTTGCCCAGTATCGGAAGCTACGACGTGTTCGCCATTGACCAGCATCTGTGCTACGAACGAGACACCCGCCTGGGTATCTACGCTCTGGCCGATGGTACGCGCGACGAGATCGACTGGGGAGACGTGCAAATGGACTGCGTCGACCGAAACCAGGCACGCTTCGACCTCGTGGGCCCGCCCAACGACCTGGTGACGACGGTGTACGGCGAGATTCCTGCTGTGGACACCGGCGTCTCGACGGAGAGTCACAAGCTTCGCCGACGGACACCAACTGTCGATGCACTGGATCAAGAAACCAACAACGAAAATGGCCAACGGAGGTCGCTGGCCGAGGCTGTACACGAACAGCGGACGGCCATCCTACTGCGGTCGTATACGGGCAAGAAATACACGGAAAACGACCGGTATATCATCCGTGCGCTCGTCTCGGAGCTGAGCCTGCGATCGGGTGGTGAGTACCAGGTATTTCTCCTTGTGCATGTCAAGGACGAGGGTGTCAACCTGTGGGACAACCAGACGTACGAAACGTATCTACATGAGTCAGTGCCCAAGGAGTTCCTGGGTATGACGCTGCTGTGGAACGACGATTTTGTGCAGGAAACGTACCCCAAACTCGAAAAGGGTTACGAGGCAAGCGTGCACAATGCGCAGTGGCTCTCGGTGCAAAAATTCATGCAGGAGTTCCGCGAATTTGCGTTCGTCTGGAACTGGGAGATGGACGCGCGCATCACGGGTCACGCCTACGACATGCTTGAGAAACTCGGGCAGTTTGCCAAGCGCCAGCCTCGTCGGGGCCTGTGGGAGCGCAACGAGCGGTACTACATTCCGGGCTACCACGGCGACTACGACACAGACTTCCGGCTATCCGTCGAGGCCATGTCGAAGAAGAGTGCCGTATGGGGCCCTCCCTCGGACACACCGTTCATCAACCCTATCGGCCCACGGCCACCCACCACCGCGCTTCACGATGACAAGTTTAAATGGGGTGTCGGAGAAGATGCCGACCTCATCACACTGTCGCCTTTGTTCGACCCCAAGGGCAGTGGCTGGGTGCTCGGCGACCAAGTATGGTCGTACGACGACGTAAACCACACCTCCGAGTCTCTGCCGCGACGCGGTGCCATCGTGACACAGTGCCGTCTGTCGCGCCGACTACTCGATATCATGCATGTGGAAAACCTGCGTGGGAACCACGTCGGGTCCGAGATGGCGCCCGGCACGGTGGCTCTGCTACATGGCCTCAAGGCGGTCTATGCACCCATGCCCATCTTCATGGACCGGCCATGGGCGCCCGAGCGGCTCGCGCGCTGGTTCAACAACGGCCCGCGCGGCGGTTCTTCCGGTGGGCCCGACAGTGCCATGGGCTGGGGACGGGAAGGGCGGTTCCGCGGCAGCACTTGGTACTACCGCGCCGACCCACCGCAGCGACTGTACAGCAACTGGGTGGGTTACGAGGACAACGGAGTTGGAGGCCTGGAGTGGGAGATGGCGCACGGGCGGCCGTGTCTGCCGGCCATGTTTTTGCACCCGGTCAAGGATGTGGTGCCAACAAGTCCGGGCTACGGCAGCGAGTCGAGGTTGCCATACTGAGGACAGGACCGAGGGTGCGCGATTCAGAGAGAACGGAAGAGCTGACATAGTGGCATGGTGTGATGAAGCATGCTTTAGACGGGACGGCATAGTCACGGATGTTCTTGCTTACTTTATGCACTGTTTTGTCTTTGTCATGTATGTCATTTGTATCGAATTCAAAAGTGGTGCCGCAACGCCAGCCATCTCTGTATGGATGAGCCACATGGTGGCCCGGTGTATGTGAAGGAGAAAATGGGTGAGAAACGGAAGCAAGGTGCTGTCCACCTATGCCGCCGCTTTGGCCCGCAACGAGTTGTAGTGCTCGCCCAGGCCGAAGCCGTGGCGGTAGTACACCAGCCACAGTGTCGGCCGCTCGTCGTGGCCTCCGCCTCCAGCACCAGCCGGCGTGATCAGCTCGCTGCGCCCGTCGTGCAGCACCTGGATGTTGACGTCGTACGCGCTCGCCAGCGCCGACAGCTCCAGCTGTCCGCCCCACTCGGCCGTGTCACGGATCTGCGCAATGTGCGTGTCCAGGTCGGGCCCGTCCTCGGCCGCCAGCAAGAACGGCGCAAAGTCGTCCGGGTGCGCCTCCATGTACCGTGCTGCCGCGTGTCGCACCGCCCGGAAGGCGTCCAGCGCCTCATCCTGCGCCGTCTGCCGCACGGGCCTGCCGACGCCCTCCATCTGGTCGGCAACGGCCGAGAACAGGCAGTGTCCGTCCGGGCGGATCGGGTGCTCGACACGGCCCGTTTTGGCAATGACGGGCGCCATGGTCGCGCGCTCGACCGCGGCGTGGTCGACCATATGGCTGGCCTCGTCGGCCGCCTGGGCTGCCGCCTCGTCCTGTTCAGCGGCGCGGCGCGCCAGCCGCTCCTTTTGGCGGTTGCGTCGTTTGGGTTGCTGCTGCTGCTGCTGTTGTTGTTCTTGTTGCTGTTGTGCTGGTTGTGGTTGCTGTGGTGGTGTTGCGCCGTCCCCTATCGTCGTGTCGGCAAGCTGTGTCGTGACAGAGTCGGCAAGGGCCTCGCCGCTTTGTGTCGTGTCGTCCTCGCCTGCATCGTCCTCCCCATCCGCCGGCCCCTTGTCGCCGCCGCCCGCTGCCGCCTGCAGCTCGGCCTGGTGCCTCTCGCGCATCGCGTGCTCGAGCGCCACGCACTCGTCGTTGACGCCCTTGCGGGTCTTCTTGGTGGCGTTCTTCTTCTTGTTGGTGATGCGGCCCTGCAGGTCGCGCAGCTCACGCCGGTGGCGTGCCTGGATCTCATCGATCGACTCCATGGAGCGCGTGTGTGTGCGGTTGCGAGAGAAGTAGGTATATGAGATGTCGCAAGAAGCTGTGAGGTGACTGAAAAAGTCTAAATAGTGGCTTACAGGCTTTTCGTGGGGCAGCTTAACGGTAAAGCCGCCCGAAAAAGGAAGTTGGGCGCAGAGCCGTGGTGGGGCTTGCTGTCCCCCAAACGTTCGACATCAGATCTAGGAAATCAAAGCATGTCCACATCGCACATTGCATCATCGCGCCAGTCATGGTTAAGAACCACCAATGTGATTTTTTCCTGTCAAACGACACCTATGTACGGAGTACCAAATTGGGAGAATAATCTGTAAGCCCTAACTAATAAAGGTCCTGTTGCCTTGAGAAGCCCAGAGAATAAAACGAACTAAAAGAAATCTGAATCTGATGCGTAAGAAACCATTCAGAATGTTAAAAAGGAATGTAGGCTCGTCGCACCGCATTGCTGCGCGTGCACAATACACGGAGTCTCTGTCAATTGTAGCGTTTGAACGCTTCTAGTCCCTTTTGTGAACCGTATAATATCCCGCCAGCGGCACTTTGAATTGCCTGCAAAACCCCCCCGATTTGAAGAATCGCAGAAAGGAAACAAAATAAACGAAACAGAAAAGACCAAGACAAGAAGCAGAGGAAAGTGGAAAGGATATAATGAGAGACAATATATGAAACATGTAAAACGCATCGCAAAAAAGACGGCAGTAGGATCGGTCTAGAATCCCTTGAATGGGTCGTCACGGAAGTAGTCCTCCTCCGTGCCGGCGCGGCTGGCCGCGTAAAAGTCGTCCGTGCCACGCGTTGTCCGCGAGTTGTAGCTGTCACGCTGCTCACGGTGACGGCTGCGGCTCGCGCGCCGTCTCATCTCCTTGCTCCGACGGCGCGCCCGGTAGCGCATTTCCTCTTGCTCGTCGGGGAATTCGTCGAACTGGGACAGAGCGAGGGGGCTAATAAACGCTTCCATCCGGACGGTGCCAATCGCGTCAAAGAAGTTGTTCATGACCGCGCCGCTGGGCCGCGACGACGCTTCAGACGTGCGCTGCGAGCCAGCGCCGCCCGAAATGCCCCACGACGACGCTTGCGACTGCGAGATGTCCGAGTTTGCCGCCGTGCTGTTGCTCAACGCATGGTAGTAGCTGCTGCTGCTACCCGCCGGCCCAGAGAAGCCGCGGAACGACAAAGGAGGCGGCACGTGTCCGCCCGTGTTGCTGCGCTTGCGGCCGTGCACCATCACCTGGCTCGACCGGTCGTGGAACCGCGCAATCACTGGTGGCTCGGCCGTATCGCGCGAGGTATCCCGCTGGTGGATGGAAGACGTGGCTGCCACAGACGGCGCCGATGTATATGTCACAGACGGCGCCGACGTATACGACTCGGCTGGCCGGTAGCTCGGAATGCTCGGCGGCGCGGAGTCTGTGTGCGAGGAAGCCATGCTCATCGGCGGCAGTGGAGGCGGCACAGTCACGGAGGATCCAGACGCCGTGCTCAAGACGGCTGTTTTGTTCTTGGTGAGTCGGATGGAGTCGCGAATTCCGCCTTTGCGGAGCTTGCTGGTTCGCGACGAAAGCTCAAAGTCTGGCAACGCCTTGGGTAGGGGAGGCGGCGCTGTAATGTTTTCGGGAATAGCCTGTTGTGAGTGAGCAAGGAAAGAGAGCGATGTGAGCCATAGGTAGTGGCGTTCGGGGGTTGTTGCCGTGAATTTGAGCGCTCTCTGCGGCGTGAGAATGAGAATCGAGCGGTTGAAGAGCTGGTTGCAGCCCTTGGGAGGCAGGTTGTCGTCCTTGACATCCAACACGGACTGGATGGTCAGCTTGCGGCCCGACTTGCCCATCAGCGTACTATTGCTGGACGGCTGTTTGCTGCTCCACAGGATGGCACGCTCGTATGGCGCCAGCCAAACCCAGCGCTTGTGGCGGTCGTTGCTGCTGTCGTCACGGCCAGCAGTCTCGGCGGCACCGAATGACTTACGCCGACGGACATACTTGTACATCCACTCGCCCACCATGGTCTGCGCAATGGCATCCACAACGCCAGTCGCCTGGTTCGAGCTGTTGACGGAGCCACCGTTGGTCTGGTCCGTAATAGCTGTGTTAATGGAAGCCTGGTGCTGGTGTTGCGGCTTGTAGCGCGAGCCCGTCGAGGATCCGAATCTCGGCGCCGTGATATCGTTGGTCGGCAGCGGGGGCAGTCCAGGGCTCTCGGGTTCATCGTCCGCCGAGAAGGGTCCTTGCTGCAACGGCGGCGACCGGCTACCACCACGTCTGTTCCGTGGCTTGACAGGAATGGCGGCCGCGGACCGCACCTTGCGGATGCTGTTGGCCCGGTAGTGAGTCCGGCTACCGCCGCGACGGTGCCAAGCATCGCCCCGCGTCGGGCTTCTCTGGCCATCACTAGGTGCACTGACACTGGTGGGGGGCTTGCGGGAGCTTGCACGAGTAGGAATCGGGAACGGCGGATCGCGAGGCTCCGGGAGGCTGGGGCTGCGTGACCGGCCTTGGTGCGTGGCGATGCCATTCTGGATCATGGCCGCCTTGCGCATTACGCCCGGTCTGTTGCCAGATGGGCCGAGAACAGAGCCATTGCCCTTTTCAAAGGACAGCTGCAACGACCGCGCGGATGTCCTCCGTCCAGTGGTGATCTCGCGGCTGTCCTTGGTGACGTCGGCCATGGTATACTTGCTGTACGTCTCAATGCCGGCTAGGTTGCCAAGCATGCGCACAGAGTTGCGCACAGAGCTCCGGCGTGAGAGGTACTCGGGAGAAGCCGCTTCACTAAGTGCACCCGAGTTGCGTTTGCTGGTACTACGCGACGAGCTGCCGGCCTTCGGCTTCGGTGCAGAGAGCGCCGTGCGATACTCGGAATCACTCATATCGGCATCAGCAAACTCGTCAACCTCATCCGAGCTGCCACCGTCAAATCCAGCAAACAGACTGCTAATGCGATGAGGACGACGCATTGGCGCTTTCTGGTTTGACAGCGGGCCGTCGTCATTGTTGCCAGGGTAGGCATCGTGCGTTTCCTCGGAGCCAAAAGCAGTGGGAGCAGGAGCCGGAGGCGAGGATGGTGGCTCACTCGGGGTGCCTGACCTCGAGACGAGTCTACGAGGGTTGCGGGGTGGCAACGCGTTTGGAGCGGGCACAAAGTGCTGCTTGCTGAGGTCATCAACAGCAGCGGCAACAGGGTCTGAAATAATGGCCGCAGGAGACGACGGTCGAGATGTGATGGCAGATGGGTGAAGGTGAGCCGGCAAGCGATCAAGGCGCTTGTCAACACGAATCTCATCAGTCTGTACAGAGATAGACTTCGACGGCACAGGGCGTGAAATGATTTCAACCTGGCAGCCGAAGTCCTTGACGAGGGGAGGTAGACGCGGCTCACGGGGAGTCGTGGGCCGGCTTGTTGGCGGGTGGATGCTAATGCTTGGAATCAGCATCTGCGAAAGGGGAACAAGGCCACCTTGTGACTCGGCCACGGGCGAAGCAGGAGGCGTAAGAGGATCCGTCTGGGTCTCACTCGACACCATAGGAGGTGCAGCTGGCTTCGGAGCAGCGAGAGATGCACGCTTGATCTCCTTCTCAAATGGAGGCGATTTGGGCGTCTTCGGGGGACTCAGGGGCTCATCCGCCATTGTCTGTGAGCCCACAGACACCATGAGGTTGCTTCCCATCACGACAGGGTCGATCGTCAGTGGGCGAGCAATATGCACCCGCTTGCGTCGCTGGTTTGCCTCAATTTCACCGGTGCTGTCAATCGACTCTTGATGCGAAGAACGATCGGCACGTGCGGGAATGGGCGGCGGAGCTGTCTGCGGCTGGTGCAGCTCTACAACCGGAACGGGCTCTGGCTGAGCAGCCTGCGGCGCCGTCTTGGGCGACGGTGGTGGCGAGTACTGGCAGGACGAGTCTGTGTATTCCACCTTTGGAGCCACTGGCGCAGGCGGTGATGGAGATTGCTCCTCATCGCCCTCTTCGATTGTGACACCCTCCAGGCGCTCCAGGACCGATTGGTTGAGGAAGCGGCCCCGGGCTACACTGCCTGGGCGGCGAAGACTCTCATTGCTTTGCTGGCGTCTGTGCGACCGAGAAACAGTGCTATCGCGACTGTGGCTGCGGCCATGCAGACGGTAGGACAAGGCGCTTTCGCGGCCGCCGTGGTCGGTCTCGTCGGTCTCATCGCCGTCAAAGTTGAGCTCGTCGGCAAGGGAGTTGCCATTGGGCTTACTGGGCACCACGGAAAAGCGGATGCTATTTGTCATGCTCATCGTCCGAACACTGGCGGCATCGTTGTCCTTCCCAGCAGTGGTAGCATCCTCCAGTTCTTCGCCGTCCACAGCGTGGCCATTCATTCCATTGACCTGGGCGGCATGGTACGCAGCCACTTCTTCGAGGACCGTCTTCAGGCGAGTATCGGCAACATGAAGCTTGCGTTCATATTTGCGCTTCTCTTCCTCCCACGCCTCTTTGTCCTTCGCCCATTGATCATGGGTTCGTTGTAAATCCTCCTCGTGGTGGCGAAGCCGCTTTTGGGTCTGGTCAAGTCGCTTCTTGGTCTCGCCAGCGGTCTCAACAGCCTCTTCCCGTTCCCGGGCCAGTTCGCCGAGGGCAGACGAAGTACCGCCTTCCAGAAGAGCCAGCTGGCGCTTCAGCGAGCGGTTTTCCTTTGCCGTCCCTAGAGCCGTCGCTTCTAGAGACTCGTGTTCCTGCTTCGTTGCGTGCAGTGTAGTCTCAAGGCTCTCAATGATCTTCATTTTCTCTTCTTGGTCACGGCGGAGGTTGAGAATTTCAGACACCAAGTTGGCGTGGAGGGTCGGCGTGAAACGGCGAGGATCGAAAATGCTGATGGACTCATCCGTAGCTAGATCTTTGGATGACCTTTTTGAGCTTCGGTCGGTTTTATCCGTTTTGTCTGTGTTCGGTATCGGGGGCGGCGAGATGCCCTTTCGTGGCGGCGTTACCGAGCGTCGTGACCGTCTCGAGGTTCGTGATGGTGTCCGGTATGGCGTATCTGTCGGTGTCGGCAGGGCCGCGGCCGCGGCGACGTACGGCCCGTCCATCTCGTCCTCGGTCTCCCACACACCCATGCTAGGCATCTCTTATTGAAATTGTGAATGTGCCGTCGACAGGCAATGATGTCCGATAGTCCCCTATGAGGCAAACACGGGCCTGTTCATATCGAGAGAACCGGAAATCGAGCCGAGTTGCGGAAGAGGCAAAAGAAGCTTTCCCAAAGAAAAATAATGTGGCAAGTTTTCGGTATGATCTTTGAGCTCCGACGAGACGAACCTTGCCTCGTACAGTTGATTCTTGGGATCCGAATTTGCAATAATTATGCCACAAAGAGTCACAGTCGCCTGTAGGTTGAAGCGGATCATGTTAGTGACACCACGAGCCACTTCAAGTAAGAGATCGTGCTCGAAAAGACGCGTTGATTGTGCACGCACAATTGAAACTGAATTGGCAGTAGGGACAAAAACGAAGACAAAAAAAAAAGAAACGAAAGCCTGCACAGATCGAGGGGGAATCGTAAACTTCAGCGACCCAATTCAAAGATGGCCCTGTTAGCAAGGGTCCCCCTACTTGCTTAGCGTAGTGATGCTGCATTCGGGTGTAATATAGCAAGGGGAATCATAATACATGCAAGTGTGAAATAGGGGAGGTGGCTTGTAATCGATAATCCGAGCCGCTCCAATTAAACACCAACTCACCTTTCGCAAGCAGTTTCTTGTGGGAAAAAAGAAACAAACAAAAAAGACACAACTGCACTAGGCACGTTGGTCAGGTCAACATTGAACAAGGCGAATTGTCGAGATGTCGCGATGGGATGAAATTGACAATTGCGAGACCGTTCAAATAGCTCGCAGGATGTATAAAAAGAGATTTAAGAAGAAAGACAAATGAATGGTTTCTTCCGTCGGTTTGCTCTAAGACGGGGTCAGAGTTAGCCGCCAAGAGTTCTCTAGAATGTTGTATGAAACGGCGCACGCGGCTGGTATGGTTCGTTCGGAGATGTATTGCTTGGGATAAAGAGTCGTCTGGCGAGTATAATTATATTACGTACCTTTGTCGTGGAGCAGGAGCTACAAGTCGTCGTGTCGGTTCGTCGAGTGTAGCAGAAGGCGTCCGTTTGACGGCGTGAGGTCGTTAGCGGCGGCCACTTTCGTTTAGTAGAAGGCTTTTGTTGTTGTGTTCGGGACTAGAAGACGTTCGCCGACTCTTGCTCTGGAGTATCGGAAAACAAAAGCGCAATGCTGAGAGGAAGACGAAGTGACGACAAAGCAAAAACGACAGGGCGAGTGCTCGCTCGGTTGTTCGATCCAAAGAATGGAGGCGACGGAAGAGACAGGCAACGCCGTGGGAGACAAAGTCGAAGGGGAAGCAAAACGACGATGCGTGAAAAGAGAAGAAAAGGGGAGAAGACAAGAAAATGCGTTCAAAACAAAATGGGTCAGGTAGGAACGTGAACAGACATGTGGACTAAGAAACTCGAGGAAGCGAGAGAAAACCGCAATCTATCGGCTCCTCGCTCTGCGACCTCTTGTCGTTCAAGATTAAGCTCCTCCCGGAACACAACACTAACCCGAAGAGTATGTCTCTTGTGAAGTGGCCCAGGCTTTTTTAGGCAGGGGTGCGATTGGGGGAAAAGCGAGCTGGGCCTAAGGAAAGAGAGGTAAGAGAGGAGAGCGAGGAGAGAGAGGAGAGAAAACAAGTGACCCAAGAAAATATGCAAAATGGCAATTGAGAAAAGGCGGCCCCTGACTGGCTTTGATATGCTCCACCAAACCATCACGAACCAGCTGGGAGGGACTTGACCTTCGGGGAACGATGTGATGTAGTGGCGTCGGCGTGTGGGTTCGTGCCTCTTCCCTGTCGCTTTTTTGTCAGACAAATTTGGTACAGCATCTGGTCTGGATGAGGTCGTCGTATCGTGCAGGCCGTTGGAGGGAATGGGTGAGCAAAACGGCTTTCCGGGGGGGTCTCAGAAAGGGGGTGTGGGGGCGTGTGTGGACGCGGAAGTGGTAGCTGTCGCCG
The DNA here is from genome assembly GCF_000961545.1 of Sporothrix schenckii 1099-18. Classification (NCBI taxonomy): domain Eukaryota; kingdom Fungi; phylum Ascomycota; class Sordariomycetes; order Ophiostomatales; family Ophiostomataceae; genus Sporothrix; species Sporothrix schenckii. The sequence goes on from NW_015971148.1 coordinate 4,097,547, forward strand.
AGAAGATTGACGGGGGGGGCGCATGCAGGCCAGAAAGAGGAAATGGAAGGGGGAGGAGGCGGCCAGGGGTGCGCTGCAAGACGATATCGACTGGCTGTCGGGGGTTGTTGGACGCGACACAGAAGACAGTAAACAAAAAGGAGTGACGAGAAGTGGTGAGAAGAGGATGAAAGAGGCGAGGCCGGCCAAGGTTTGGCCAACCACAAAAGGTCGAGATGGAAGGAGATGTCACAATTGCAAGGGAAGGAGCAAGCCACAAAAGACACTGGCAGCAGAGAAGTCGCGATCAGGAAGGTGCAGTCTGACAAAAACGCATTAGGACATATCACAGTAGTGACGGACCATACACCACAGTAAAAAGGACAGCGGAAGGAGCGACGAGCCACGGTCTGTGCAGAACCACGGCCGTTGATTTTGTGCTTTCTTTTTGCATCATAGTTGTCCATTGTTTTTCCACTCTGTGCGTACGATTAGCTTGTCGGGTTCTAACCTGGATTTATTCAGAGCAGGCAATCGATGTTTTCTTGTCCAGGGCAAGTACGACCAGCTACATTGTACTGTACCATGTTACCGGCGGCTTGTTCCTATCCCAGGAAGCCGCGACGCTTGTGCAAGAGAAAGAGGGCAAAAGCCAGGCCCTTGCGCCTACCACGGTCTTGCAGCTCTTGGGTCGGCGGGCACTTGTCCATACGCCCACAAAAGACGCACACAAAGCGCCATGCACACTGCAATGCTAAGATGCTGCTTCGCAGCAGCTGACCCGCTCCGTTAGTGACGACCGACAGCTTGGATACATTTGCTGTGAGAGCTGTGATGCGAGAGCCAGACTGTCACTGTGACTCGGAATCTCTGGCAGAAAGGACTGGACTGGCGCAGTGCTGATCACAGTGGAGAGCCACGGCACCGCTGAAATGGCCATATCGAGTTAGTGATTGGCACAGTTTCCTCCCAAGCGAGGTCGTTCGTTCCATCCCTGCCACTGTGAGCCATTTGCGTTTCCTTTTTAGTCGCGCTGTTCGATCTTTGACTTCCTTTTGCCTTTGATCCGTTGCGTCGCTCTTGCCTTTTGCACTAATATGTATGTTTGTTACATTTGTATTAAGTCCAATGACACAAAACTGCGCTCCCTTGCTTTGCAATGCAACTTCCCCGGTGTAATACTCCATATGAGTGCGGAGTCACTATCCCATGCCGGCAGGTGCAGTCGATGCCTGCGCAAGCGTCCTCTTGCCCTGCCGTATATGGCAATCAGGGGGGTTGTTTGGCAAGTCAAAGTCACCCCACGAGCAGCAGAGCCTGGTAAGCTTGCGTTTGGCGTTCTTTCCTATTTTTTTTTTTTTGAAATTTGTTTTTCTTTAGTGGAAGGATTCAAAATGGGGGAAGCTGCTCCAAGCAGCCACTGCGTTGGGTCTTGCACCACCCAACTCACATCATCCCGGGCTCCAAATTAGATCAGTCGTCACTGTTTCCAGCAGAGAAGGCTCGCTAGTGTGGCCGGCTCATCGTTTAGTGCATTTAGGTCGCCCGCAAAGGGGCGGCCTCGGGCAGGGCCAACCCGCCGTGGCTTGTTCGACGGCGGTTGATAGCGTGTCTTCAGGGCTGGTTTTCTTTTTTTCTGGCGCGGGTTGTGCCTTTTCCTCAATTTTTGTCCTTTTATTTCTTTGTTACAGGCATTTATGCACTAATCGTGATTGGGATGGAATAATTCAACATTTTCCGTAAAAAGTACGACAATAAAATAAAAGGGGAGCAAATGGTGTCCGCTAAGCCGAATTGGGACCAAGCGTTGAAGTGTGATTCGTGCTGAAACATTGGAAGGCAGGAACGACCAAAAAACGCGGCAAAAAAGCTGGCCAACAAGAACCACAAAATGTGTACGGAGGTAAGGATAAGGGAGAATCGGGAAGGACCGACCAAGACCAAGTGGACAACAATATGGAGAATGGCAGAGGAAAGAGCGAGAACGGTCAAGGAAGACGACAGAAAGTGCAAGAGGCGCAATTTCGTTGCCGTCGATCATTTGGAAGGAGCTCCCGGCCGGACAAGCTGGGAAAGCAACGTCGAACAGGAAAGAGTTGTATTTCCCGGTGTTTTTTATGGGGTCAAAAAAGGAGCAAAACGCGGAAACAAGAAAAAACAACTGCCAGACAGCCAAATGAGCCCAGTCCCAACGCATCCTAAGCAACGGCTGCCGACCGAAATATCGCGTGGCTATCGCTTCCTTTCCGTGCGGTCTCACGGACTTTTGTATGTCTTTCTATCTCGCTCAACTCTGCGCGCGGTACACGGACCGACTGCAGATCTATTGACATCAACTGTCAAAAGACCTCGATTGCATCGAATGACAACGACACAAGCACCGACATGTGGGAATTGCCAAAAACTAGAGCACGGCAAGACTACGAAGGTCGCAGCCCGAGCGGCTTGCCAGTCCTGACCTGGCCTGGCCGCTATCCGTGGCGCGGCGACACAGACCAGGTAGTGGCTTTGCGCACGAAAAGCCGGGGCGACCAGGAGCCTTCGAGCCAGGTGGGCAGTGAGGCGAGCAGAAGTCAACCAAGGCGAGCCTGCTCTGACGGCAGGCTGTGCGTTTGGTTCTTGGCCTCCCGTCAGTCGACTATCCGTGACTGCACGAAACTATCCTACACATGTTCAGGAACGCATGTCCAAGCAAGACATGAACGAAATAAAAACCAGCAGAGTGGCACAGTGCCGTTCTTTGTGGAGAATTACGAAAGTTGTCTAGGCGAGGGGGCCGAGCGTTCGCTGCGTGTTCTCCTTTCAGGTCTTAATACTCCGTACCTCCGTACAGCGTACGATATCGACACAGTGCTCATGCAGGCAGGCAAGTTTCTTTACTCTCGTCTCTCGCTTTATTCCATCTCAAATGTCAGCAAAGCATCTTTGTCGACTAATGTGGGGCAAAGCCACATGAAGAAAAAGAAAGCAAAAAAGTAACACTGGCTGTGTAAACAGGAACCCTGCATCTGGAGTCAAACGAGACACAAGAAAAAAGAAATACGAGTGTGATGAGAAAAGCGTCGGTCAACCTGGAGAAAATACTACCCTACCATTGTGGCTCGTCCCATTTACTGATACCACTGGCAGCGACCACGCCTCTTGCGTTCAAGACTCCTTCCTCTCTTTCTCACATGAGTACGACGCATGTCCGTCGTCAGACGTACGAATTATTTCGTACTTATTGTGGAATCCCGCGTCTTGGGTTCCGCGTCTGTGAAAGTACATGTACAGTCTCATCAACCCAACCACGTTCTCGCCCAGGTATTTCGCACTCAGGCCTTTCCTTGCATTTTTATTCCCGAGCATCTGGGGTGGATGATCGTCAGTGGACAGAGCCTGCTGTGGCCATCCGTCGAATCCGCCCAACCCCTGCAAAATATGGCTCGGGACCTGGACCCTTGTAGCGAGGTCGCTGTTTCAAAACGGCCATCCCCCTATCTTTCTGGGCATGGCCAGTCAAGAACTTCTCCCAGGATCCCTGCCTATTACATTTTGCCTTTTTGGCACTCTTCGACCGAGTAAGTTGTCGAAGTGCCTCGAAAGGCCACAATCACAAGCCCGACTTCATACTGGTCAGATACCATGCATGTGGCCCACTCCTTTGTGCTGAGAACAGCGTGTGCAGCACTGGACACGCTAAATCCTGCTGTCGATCTTTCCCTTCTCCCCGTCCAGCACCTTGCCATTCTCCATTTTTAACTATCAAGGCGTATCTGCATGCAACATCGACACACCTATTTCGGGTACCCGAAATTGCGCTCTCGTCTTCCGTTTCCAAGTCACTTTTTCGAAAGAGAAACAGCGGCCGTCAAAGAAAGAGGGGACAGACAAACCAATCCATTCCCAGGGGGGGGGTTCGAAAAGCATAGTAGGATACGTATTCCCTGAAAGGAGAGATATTCTGCTGGAATACGTTGGATTCTTCAGCAGCGTCATGTTGTTTACTTCAACGGTTTGGCTCTCCAAACTAAACAGAGGTCAAGAGAGAAGTCAATTTTGCACAACCACGTTTGTTCGCACTCGTGGCGCTGCTTATGACTACGAATTTTTCTTGACTTGTCAGTCTTGCACTACTTACATCATTCGGCTTCGATCGCCGGCTCCATTGATGTCCTTGCAGCCCCCATCGTGTTAGTCCACGTTGTTGGATGCAGTGTGTTCGTTATGCCTGCAGCAATGCAGCAAGGGAGCAAGGACGATTGGGCATGCATACCATTCTCAACGCTCACAACCGCAGTGGAACTACTGGGGCAATGCAGCCAACGGATCCATCATTGTCATACCCAGCCCAGTATGGACGCCGCACTTACGTCGTAAACAAGTTTAATATTCGGCCAGGTCAAACCGTGTTACTGCAGGTCCCCAAATGCCGGAAGGCGGAACCTCCCAGACAGATGGATAAAGCCTGTTTCCTCTCCCTGCGACACAAAAAGTTTATGAGAAAACAAAGACAAACAATATGCCCCGACAGTCAGTACGAGAAAATGATGAGCAGAGAGGATGAAGGAAAAAAGAAAAAAAGAGGGCCGACCCTGTCACGATGTCGGTGCATCCCGATTTGCCACCATGCACGTCTACCTACACGTGTTTGCAGGAGTTCATTGCGACGTGGAACGGTTGCAGGACATTGTGGTCTTCCATGTCGCTTGGCTGCGCACATTATGGACATGGCGTGAATCCCAGTTGAGCACCTGTGCAGCTAAGCTAGCGGGCGAAATCCACGTCCGAAGCAAGCATCTATGCATTTCTCTCAAGCAAGGACTTGCCGCCACAGTTTTCATGGAATCCAAGACACGACCAGGTCCATACGCCTGAATGGTTATCCGAGGTGAATGATGCCAACCAGGTCCGTTGGACTGCGATATACAAAGCACACGAGTACGACGCAGAGGCACCGGGAGCGCGTACAAAATTAGATTTACGAACAACATCGCATACGGACGAGGTGCACGAGCACAAAGCAGAAGGAAGTGAAGGGTCGTCGTTCCTGTCGCGTGTCTTTGAGGGGGGGAAAAGAAAAGAAAAGAAAAGAAAGAAAAAGGGACTCGGCCTGGTAAGAAAATGAACTGCACAGGAGAAGCTCAAGCTCTTTAATGTCTTTTGCAAACTTATGAGGACGCGAGATGTGCAGCAACGTCACTCTGTACCTGGATTTTGCCGATTTCCGGGCGAATCAGAGTACACGAAACACTGGCTCCAAACACGCTCAAGGTGAGCAACCTGCGCCAAGGTGCGCAGCAAAATTGCTCACCGAAAGAGTGTCATTAACTAAACATCGTATTCAGCAATTGGTTTCTCGCTCTTTCTCGCCATGCAAGTACTTTGTTTTCATTTTTTGTTTCTTTCACGAAACCGCCACCGGAAGACAGAAGCTCGGCTATGCCACAGGGTCGCGTACTTTTCGCGACGTTGTATTCGCTCTGTGTGCAACTATCAGAGTCTTATCCTGTTTCCCCCTGCTTCGCACGGGCTTTTCGCAACTCGCCTATCCACCTCCTACAACGAATTACGTCGGCGGTTTGTCATTTCTTACTCTTTTCTTTTTTGAAAGGTGGGACGCGATGAACAAGGCCACCCGTCGCCCGTGTTGTTTCTTGTCCCATTTTATTTTCTTTTGTGACGAGATAAGGCGCTGTCTCGTGCAAGAAAATGGAGCGAGACGAGAGGTCAAATTTCATGTACAGATGCAGGTGAAAGTACATACAACAGGGTCCTGCAGGGCTGGACAAGGTTCAGACCTGAAGAAGACGAGACGAATGTGATGGGAAGAAATGAAACGACGCGGGACAAAAAAGCAGGGGAACGATGGCCAAAAAAAGAAGCATCCACGCACGCACAGCCTCCCAGTACCACAGTTTGCCTTGTTCTGGCAACCAAGCACAGCAGTAGGAAAACGAAGACAGTACGGGAGGGGAGGAGGACCAAGGAGTTTCTCGTCCGTTTGTCATCGCACAACGTGCGTTATTTTCTTTCGCATGGGATACTGCCCACCGGTTCGTGATTCTTGGTCTTTGGGACTTTGCCGTTTCCCACGCGCAGCCTCCTTTCATTACGGAACGTGTCTGTTGGGTGTTGGGACGAGGTTTTTTATTCTGTCGCGGCCACAAACATGGCTTTACCAGACGAGGCTTGAGGTACGATTTCTGGACGAACCCGCCCGAGACATGGATGGGAGTTCAACGAGCAGACAACGTCGCATGGAAAACCGACAACCAGCAAAAGGAGAGAATGGATCTGCCTACATCTCGCTTCGATGTTGGTTCGCAATCTTTGTCTTTTTGTCTTTGCTCCCTTGCATCTTGTCTCCGATGCTTTGTTTTTGTCATCCGGTGTGCCTGTCGTGTTTTTGCCCACGATTCGCTCTCCCTTGCCGCCTCTGATTCTGTCTTCGGTCACGGACTGGTTCGTTATTGTTTGTTTTTCAGCTTGGTTCAGATCTGGATCGCCAAGGTGTCACCGCCCGCGCGCCTCCCTCGTTTGCTATTTGATAAGCTTGTGCACGGTGTGGATTGCCTCGCGTGTTTGTGTCTCCTGTGTGTTACCTTCTGCTTATGCCCGTCCGCCGAAATCTTTTTCTTCCTTCCATAGCATTACCAGCCGGTGCCAGGCATGGGTAGCACAGAGAGAGGTTGGTCAGAAAGAGGGCCGAGTGGTCGGATAGATCGAAGCAGGCCACCAGCCAAGCAAGGAGCCAAAACGAATGGCAATGGCTTGCAAGATGTGAAGTGCCTTCAGGTGCTGCCAAAAGCGCAAGATGCATAACGAAACGAAAATGTCTGAGACATTGAGACAGAGTACCCCATTTGACAACAGTGTCTGAGTGTCTTCCACTAAGACACGGGCGTGGAGCGTCACAGTCGGCCCCAGCGAACATGCATGTCTCAGTGCCGCCTTCTTTTTGATATTTTGCCTGGTCCTCAGCGCAAAGACAAAAAAGAGGTCGGGCGAGCCAGCAAAAACGGGCAAACAAAGCAACAAAGGTGCATGAAGCCAACATGATCGACATCGCTGCGTGTCCGCGATGGTCGAGCTTTACCCATTGCTTCTCTAGCTTCCATTTTTTCCTCTTCCCCCTCTTTCCCTTGCCGCATCGCGGGCCGTCCTAGTCTTGTGGTGTTCGGTTTGACAAGGAGCATCGCCAGTCCAGCCCGTCCACGTACACCAATGAATCAGGCGGAGAAGTCCGCCAGTGGCGTTCTTGTCGCTCTTTCGTCGTACTCGTTGTCGGTCTGGCGTTCTGTCAATCCTGTGTCTCGTCTCTTGTCGCTCTCTTCCACCCCTTACTTGAGCGTGGTGAAGAGGAGGGGTAGGGAGACACAGCCTACGACGGCCATCGTAGCGGCACAGCAGGAGTCGAATGGCCTCGTCTTCTCCGGCGTGGTCAATGGGGCTGGGAGAGGAAGAGCAAGACTAGAGGAAATGGAATAAGGGGACGAACGAACGCGGCCGGACAGGGACAAATGAACACGATCTCGAAAACCACTACGGCGTTCCGACCAGCGGCGGCACCGTCGCCCTGCCCGAATTCACTCCATCATCCCCGGAACGATCGCCGTCTTGACCGGCAGGCAAAGACCAAATCGCACCTCCTGATGTCGTGCATGAGCATTGCCTGCCATACCCCCTTGCTTCACTGTGCCTGCCACGTCTGCCTACAGAGACTCGACGCAACACACCGTTGATCTTTTATCGCCGGGGACAGTTCGCGGGGCTGGCTACCATGGCCAGTTTGGACAGCGAGATGACACCGTCGGTGACAGGAACCATCGGCCACGACCCTTGGTGTCTCGGAGCGTGTTGTCCAAGTGAAGTGAGTCGTTGAGCTGTCAGAGCGGGGTACTGGAGAAGGACTACTGTCATGACGATCAGGGTCTACTCGATTCTTGGGCCTCAGTCATTGTCGTCCTTCTCTGATATCTGCAGAGTGTGTTTCTTGTCGACTATGTTGCTACGTAGGATGAGGATGGAGAGCCCCAGCGAAAATTGCAGTGCAGCGCTCCCTGCGAGCCTCGCCATCTGTTGGGTCAGCTTTTATGGACGAGGATCAGTGAATTTTGGATGTCACAATTATCTGAAAAACTGAATAAATCGAGTCCCAAATAATAAAAAATATAAATGGAATATCCCATAAAAAATTTAAAACAATAAACAACCTAGAAGGATAAACAATTGTAAACCATGTAAAACAGAAGACGAGGTTGACCTGCACTTACGATATCAAGAGGTTTTTCCAGTATATTTCCTTCAACACAAGGGAGACCGTGCATCACGAGACCACATTTCAAGATGCTGCCCAGCCTGACTGCGCCCCTCCAGTAGTGCGATCGAATAGCTCGTTTTTGGCAGGCGCGAATGGACGGTACAAAACGGCAGACCGAATGGGGGCCAGTTTGCCCGAAGGCGAAATCCGCGCCACTGGCCCCGCGACGACCATCGGCATAATTGATGCATCCGGGGACAGGGAAGGAGCCTCTCAAGACGCGACGTCGAAGGCGCGGCCAAACGCGTGACCGCAGGAAGTGAGTTTTTGATCTCTGGATTTCAAGATGCGCGCAACGTGTACGAGGTGTATTCCGCTGCGAAAGGAAAGAGCATATTTCACTCCTGCCGTCAAACGCGACATCACAAACATCGGCACTCGTTTAATCGAGGAAAGAGCAACTCTGGGCCGCAGTTACCCGCCGAGCCTGCGTCCCGTCGAAAGAAAACATACAGCCGCCTTCCCGGGACGCAGCACAAAGCCCCTCGCTCCTGCCTCCTCGCTGCATCGCCTCTGCGGCTTCACCTTCCCTCTACCAAACCCAATCGAGCCGCCGCTATTCGACCCATTCGAGTCAATTGAGCCATCAGACAAAGCCTGGCCCACGAAACACGATATAGAACGATCCCACCACCAGACCGTAGTGATCGATTGCTGGAGGGCTGCGCCCGTCGCACATGATTCTCACGGGTTGCCCGCACTGACGGCAATGAAACGATAGCCCCACTAAAAGCCCACGTCGTCGCCAGACATCGCCTCGTCTCACGCATCGTCACCTGACGCATCGCATCACGACTTTGTACCTTGTGTTGCTGCTTTTACTAGCGACCGTCTCTGGCTCCGCAGCTGGCCAGTTCAGGTCTGCGTTCCACTACGCCCCTTGCACCATGGCGCAAATCGGCAGCCGCGAGCTCATCTACACCGTGGCCGGCATCCTGCTGGCGGTGCTCCTGGCCTCGGCCTTTCGCACCCCCGTCATCCGTCGCCACGGTGTCCCCCTCCGGTAGGTCCCTGGTGTCTCTGGCGTCTCTGGCGTCTCTGGCAGGCCCCCGAAAGGTCCCCGGCAGTCCCCGGGCCTGCTTCGTCCTCGTGCGTTGCACAGTTCTAAACACGTCCCAGGAAACCACCAAACACACTGCCACTGCTGGGTAATGGCATCCTCTTCCTGCAAGCACGCCAGAAGCTGTTCGCATGGTTCGTCAAGTGCCAGCGCCAGTTTTCCTACGAGACCTTCCAGGTCGCCGTGCCCACGCTGCCCCCGGGCGTTGTCATCAACGATCCGCGCAACCTCGAGTTCATCTTCAAGAACGAGGGCAGCCTCATCGGCAAGGGCAGCTTCGTCCGGGGCATGCTCTGGGACCTGTTTGGCCACGGCATCGTCAATGCCGACGGCGACGTCTGGCGCACCCAGCGCAAGGCCGGCCTGAGTTTCTTGAACACGGCCAACATCCGCGTCCTCACCGACATTGCCCTGCCGCAGTATTTGGCCGACACGCTGCGCCATTTGCGGGTGCAGGCAGAGACGGACGAGCAGCCAGTTGACCTGCAGGCCGTCTTCCACGAGCTCACCTCGTGCATCATGGGCCGCATGGCCTACAACATGGAGATGCATGCCGACGACGAGTTCACCATGGCCTTTGACTACGCGTCGGGAGCGACTACCGAGCGCTTCCAGAATCCGCTGTGGTTCATCACCGAGGCCATTGCCGGCGCGGCCGACCTCCGCAGAGCGCTGGCCGTCGTGAAGGCCTTTGGCCGCCGCATCGTATCCACGGCCGTGGCCGACCGCGCAGCCCAGCATGGGGGCAAAACTGCGTCCTTGTCACAGTCTCCCCTCACATCCACAGACGCCGGCAGCAGTCTCGCCGACAGCAAAATCAACGAGGTGTCGGGCAGTCTTATCCAGTCGCTGCTCGATGCCATTTCAGACCAAGAGATTGTCGCCGATGCCGCGCTCAACTATTTGTCCGCAGGTACGGTGTTGTCGTTCTTTCTCACTCTTTTTGGAGCACTTTGGCTAACGTCAACACATAGGACGTGATACGGTCGCGCAGGGCCTGACATGGACGTTTTATATGCTCATGAAGCACCCCGACGTTGTCGACAAGATCCGCCACGAGGCCAGGGGCGTGCTCTTTGCAGACTACGACGGCAGCGACAGCCGCAACAACACCAACCACAGCGACAACGGTGTCGACGACAGTAGCCGAGACTTTGCCCGCCTCACACCCGCCGCCATGCCCTACACCATGGCCGTCTTCTACGAGGGCCTGCGCCTCTTTCCCCCCATCCCCTTTGAAATTAAGCAGGTCGAGACCGCGTGTCTCGTCCTCCCCGACGGCACCGAGCTCCACCGCGGGGCCCTCGTCATCTGGTGCTCCTGGGCCATGAACCGCGCCCACCGTACCTGGGGCGCCGACGCCGACGAGTTTCGCCCCGAGCGGTGGCTGCAGCCGTCTGGCACAGATGCTGGCGGCCCGCAGCGCCTCGTCGCGCGCAGTGCGTCCGAGTTCCCCGTCTTTCACGGCGGTCCGCGCACGTGCCTGGGCAAGAAGATGGCCGAGTCCGTGGCCGTGCAGACCATGGCCGCCGTCGCCTACTACTTTGACTTTGCGCTGGTGGACCCGAGTGTGGAGCGCGTCACCAAGACGAGCTTGACGCTGCCTATGGAGGGTGGATTGCCGTGTTACGTGCGGGCACGGGACGTTTGAGAAGAATTTTGCAAAGGTAGCACGGAGTACATAATGAAACCATTGTACAAATGAAAGGCATTGAACGTACATTAATTGCCAAGCTGCAAAACGATGCAAATTGGTATAAAGGTTTTTTTATTTCTCAGTATGTATTTTCCTTTTTTTATATTCCTCTCGTATGTTTTGTTAGTATGTGGACTATCCCTCTCCCCATGTCCTTTCGCTGGCTGTAAATCACACAATCTATTGGTATGCCGCTGTAGTTCTTGAAAATCAAGGCCTTGTCTAACCTAACCCCTTTTTTGAAGCTTCCACTCTTTACTCTCATTCTATTATATGAGTTGTGAACAGAAAACAAATTTGGCCTGGCTGTAAACGAAAAAAGAAAAAGAAAATATCATCAGGATATTAAAAGAAAATCGAATCGGAGGTCATGGCCTCAAGGGTGAAAGACGATGTAGAAGTAGTTGGGACGGTTAACGCTTGTTGAAGTTCAAGAAGCGGGACTGAGACAAGGTTAGCAGCTGCTTTTTGGGGGAGGAGGCGGGGTGGAGGGGCCCATGATCTACTTACAGCAAGGAAGATGATAATCACGTTGCTGGCAATGAACGAAAGGTAGATGCCCAGATCGCGCCAGCGGTTGTCAAACGACAGGTTGAGCGGCTCATAGAACTGGTCGCCCACCTTGTACGCACAGTAACCGCAGTCGGACATGGATGTCGGGTTGGCAATGTAACCCGAGCCGCCACGGCTGAAGAAGGGCTCCATGTAGTCTTCGCATGTCATGTTGGACGGCGGCTGGAACACGTTGAGTTCGGCCTCCTTGCACACCACCGGCAGGTCGTGCAGCGCCGTGACCACCATGCCGCCAATCAGGCGCGTGAAGGGGTCCAGCTGGTACAGCCACGAGCGCCAGAACGCGGGCATGTTGGCCGACGAGATCGTGACACCGCAGAACAGCGCAAACGTAATCATAATAAACGGGTCGAACTGGCTCGAGATGAATGTCGACGGGGTCAGCGCGGAGAGGGCCTGGCCCAGCGTAATGCTGAAGAGCTCCGTGATCAGGACGAAGAAGAACTGCAAACCGGCACGCGACGTCTCCGTCTGCAGGCCGGGCATGTAGTACAGAGGCAGGAAGAAGGCCACAGCGCACAAAATGGCGTACGGCAGCTCGGCCACCAGCATGCCCAGAGCGAAGACAGGGCCGCTGTACATCTTGGACGACGACTCGCGGAAGAAGATGCTGCGCTTGATGTGGTACATGACCTCGACGGGCGAGATGATCAGGGCCGGCAGGACCGTGACCTGGAACATAACGAAGACCTTGTACTGCAGAGACGAACGCGAGTCGTCCAGGTTCAGGTACGTGAGGCCGGTGAGCAGAGCAATGACGACGTGGTTGAACAAGCGGGAGAACTGGTAGTTGGCCTCGCGGAAGAGCGCGACGCTGGTGCGGTGCACGACAATCCTGACCTGGTGGATGAACGGCGAGGCGTACTCCTTCTGCGGCGCCACCGCCCTGATGCCAGTGCCGGTCGCCGCCGACTTCACCTGCTCAAGCGTCAGGTTGCCGTCGCCGCCAACAACACCGCTGGCCTCCAGCTCCTCGCGTCTCACGGCCTCGATGCGCTCGGCCTTGATCGTCTCAATGGATGACTTGACCTCGACGAACTCGGGGCTCTCGGCCCACAGTTCGGCCCAGTCGCGGTTGCCAATACGGGGTGAACTGCCCGCACCAATAGCCTCCAGCATGAACTCGGCAACGTTGTCCGTGTCCTTGGCGACGGCGCCGTTGCGCTTGAAATAGGCGCGGAGAATGTCGGCGTCCTTGCCAATGTCGCCAAAGTAGATACAGCGGCCACCAGAGCGGAGGAGCAGGAGACGGTCGAACTGGTCAAAGAGGGCGGCGTTGGGCTGATGGATCGTGCAGAGAATGGCCTGGCCGGCAGCGGCCAGCTTGCGGAGGAAGCGGATAATGTTGTAGGCGGACTGGGAGTCGAGACCGGAGGTGGGCTCGTCCAGGAACAGAAGCATTTCGGGCCTGGCCGCCAGCTCGACACCGATGGTGACGCGCTTACGCTGCTCGACGGTCAGGCCAGCCTCGGGAAGGCCGATGATACAGTCAGCCAGCTCTTCCAGCTCCAAAAGGCCAATAATTTCCTCGACGTAAGCGTACTTCTCCGCACGCGGGGTCTCGTAGGGCTGGCGAAGGTCCGCCGAGAAGCGGAAGGCCTCGCGGACGGTCTGGGACGGGTCGTGGACGTCCATCTGCTCGGCGTACGAGGTACTGCGCTGGAATTGCTTGCCGGGCTTCTGGCCGTCTACGAGGACACTGCGCGAGGGAGAGATGACGCCAATGTTCTTGCGAGCGGCAAGGACATCGAGTAGAGTCGTCTTGCCGGCGCCCGAGGCACCCATGAGCGCCGTCAGGGAGCCGGGCTTCACGTAACCGTAGACATTGTCGAGGAGGCGGCGCGTGCCACCTGCGACGGGCACATCGTAGTTCAGAGCCTCCCACGTGAGAATGCTCTTGGAGTTGATGCTGAGCTCGGAGCTAGTCGCTTCTTTCTTTGTGCGGCGGCGCTCGTCTCGCTTCTCGAGGAGCTGCTTGTTGAGCTGCGTCCGCTCCTTGCTCGGGCGGCTGTACACAAGAGCGGCGTTGCCACCCATACCAAAGCGGACGATCTCGCCCAAGATGACGTTGAGGAAGAGAAAGAAGACAATGATGGCGAAGACAATGCCCCAGTTGCGCCACAGATCGTTGGGCGAGTACGAGAAGCCTTGCTCAATGTAGGCGGTACCCGACACCATATTGGTGCCGTACACGGAACCGGGAAGCGTGCAGACTTGGTGGTTGATGTCGTCGTAGCCTGGACCGGAGGGAATCAGTGTCTCGGGACTGCATACCATGGTGATGTGACTGAACTCGTTTTCCATCATGGCGCTAAACACGAGACCCAATATGTTGATGTAGTAGATCCATCGCAACCACACCTTCTCCGACTGGTACTGGATCAGGTAGCCGGACGTAATGATGAAGAGCGTCACTATGACGACAGCCATCTTGTTTGCGTAGTCGAAATCAGGACTGATGCAGCCCACAATGCGGACGAACAGCGTCATGGCAATGTTGCCGGAGAGGATCATGAGGAAGAAGGTGAAGAAGGCACTAGGGCTCCGATAGAGGTCGCTCGCAAAGTAGACAATGATACAGAAGACGAAGATGCGCGTGACGGCAAAGGCCTGGTCGACGATGATCTGGGCAAGCCAGAGTGCCGATGGTCGATGGAAGGCGTAAGCTCGATGTTTGTTGAGAACACCGCGTCCCAGCATAATCGTGGACAACTCGGCGAAGGCTTCGAAAGCGTTGAACAGCAGCGAAATGAACATGAGACCACCCTTGCCAAAGGCGCTTTCAGTCGTGACTGGGAGGCGCAGGTAGAGGGTAGCGAGGACGATGGCGATGATGATGGTACGGAACCAGGCGAGAGCAAGGGCGACCTTGTCCTGCCACTTAAGGACAAACTGGCGCTTGATCAAGGCCCAGATCTGGCGGTAGAAGGGGATGGCATAGACGGTGCCACCGGCACCCCACTGCTTGCTCTCCTTCACGGCAAGGCGGAAGTCGTGGTACTTTTCCTCCTCCTCAGGCAGGGTGGCCTTGTAGGCCGCCATCTCGTCGTCGAGGCGGGCGGCAAACGTCGACCGGTCAAAGGCCGCGGCGAGCGATGGTGGGTCATGGGGGGCATTCTCCTCGGAGAAGCCTGGTGCGTAGATGCGTTCGTACTCGTCGGTGCACCCGGTCACGTAGTCGGGCGTAGTCTGGCGCGGACGGGACTCGAAGCCGAGACTCTCAAAGTAGCCACGGGCCTCCTGGGCAGGGCCGAAGTAGGCCTGGCGACCGCCGTCGATGACAAGGACCTTGTCAAACTGGGAGAAGATGTTCTCCGACGCTTGGTAGAGAGACACAAATGTGGTGGTCTGGTAGAGAGTGCAGTAGGCGCGCAGACACTTGACAAAGTCGAGTGCGGTGGATGCGTCGAGGCCGCGAGTGCTGTTGTCGAAAGAGACGACGCAGGCGTTGGTGCAGAGCATTTCGGCAATGCTGACACGCTTCTTCTCGCCACCCGAGATGCCACGAACAAAGGGGCCACCGACGACGGTGTTCCGGGTGTGCTCAATGTTGAACATCTTGAGCATGGTGTCGACGACCTGGGCCTTGAACTTGGCCTTGGTCATGCCCTCCGGCAGCTTGCCGGCCACTTTGGTGTCGAGCGCGAAGGCGAGCGTCTGCTCGACGGTCAGCGTGGCGTGGTGGACGTCGTCCTCCTGGTTGTAAACGCACTCGCCGCGGTAGTCCTCAAACTCCTTGGCGGAGAAGGGGCCGTAGGTGACCTCGCCGTCGAAGCCCGTGTAACCGTAGCGCTGGTTTGCAATGGTCTTGAGGAAGGTCGTGCATCCGGAGCCAGGCTTGCCGAGCACGAGCACCATCTCGCCAGGCTTGCAGACACCGCGGAAGTTTTCGAGGATGGTTCTCTGCTTGCCTCGGGGTCCGCGGCCCATCCAGCGCAGCAGCGGGCTGATAACGTCGAAGAAGCCCACAATGGCATCGGGGAACGTGCGCACATAATTCGAGGTGCCGCCCATACCGCGGACCGAAAACTGGTCCCAATACACGCCAATATGCTTCGGCCGGATGCCCGCCGCGCGCTCTGCCGCCAAGCTGCCACGCAGGTAGCTCTCGAGGTCGAAACGGTCCTCGCTGCTCTCATCGCCGTTGTCGTCGCCGTGGGCATCATCCGCGGACTTGCCTGCGACGGTCTTTTCTGTGTCGAGCGGGATACGGTTGTGACTGGCGCGGCTGTCAGTGCGGCTTCGGATGCGACTTGCGCGTGAAAGGCCTGACAGCTCGCGCTGTAAATGTTCAAACTCGTTGACGGCATTCTCGACAGAGACGCCCGGGTCCGGGCGTGTGGTCCCGGTGGGGTTGTTGCGGCGGGCCTCTTCGCGCAGGTTGTCGAGGTCCACTGTGGCGGTCGTCGAGACAGACGACACGGACGGCCGGGGGGCGACCTCGACCTCGTCTTTGCCGTGCTGGTAGCGAGGATCGGACTGGGCAGCGGCCGGCGGTGCTGACGTCTCGTTGGCCACGGCGGGTGCCATTGCTGTGGCCGGGGTGGTCCCCAACTCCAGGTCTTTTTCCGCCATTGAAACGCGGGACGAGAAGAGAAAAAACCGAGAGTCGTGTAGCAGTGACAATGAAATTCGGTAAAGAGGAACGTTTTGCGATGGTTTTGGATCGACCAGAACTTGGCGATGCTGGCGTGCAAAGGCAGCAAAGATTGGCGAAGCTGGCGGTGAAGTTGCTAGGAAAGTGTTTCTTAAATTGAAAGTAAATAATGAGAATCAACGGAGAACGATTAGGAGGTAAGCAGGAAGCAAAAGGGCAAAACCACACAAAGCTCTCTCTGCCTCTTGCCAGGAAAAGAAAAGAGAGTAGCGACAAGAGGACAGGTTAAAAGGACAATACGTTCCCGGCGACGGTTTGAAAACATGCACCGCGTAGTGAAGAAGGGGGAAACGAAAAGGACAATGACTCCTTCTTGGAGATTCGCGGGCCGAATAAAGTTTAGACTTGGAGAAGGAAAAAGGAGTTTTGTTATTTATTATCTGGAGTCGAAAACAACAGGGCCATAGGCCGGCAATGCGGGAGGGGGCAACTACGACCGAGACAAGTCCATCTCGTGTTGGCAAGGACCGGCCGCGACCAAATTCAACAAAAAAAATCAAGAAGGGGCCACTACGGTTGAATGGACGGCAGCTAAAAGGGAAGGCGCAGCTTACAAACGTTCTGGCCAGTGTTGCTTATTCGATATCTCCATCTTGGCAAGGAAGCTACGAACGTGCATAATGGCAGCCCGTGAAGCGCCTTCCTTCTCTCTCCGCTTCTTAATTCACGGCGGTCGGCCACGAAGCAGGCGTTCTGACCTGGGGTGGGGGGAAAGGTGCGATGCACTATGTTGTACGACCACTTGACACGACCGCTAACTCCACTCGGAGCCATCTGCACAGCAGAAAAGGAAGGAACAAAGGACCAGCCGCGGGCAACGCGGTCAACGGCGCAACGGCGCAACAACAAATCGAGAAAGAGAAAGAGGTCGGGGGTGGGCTCCACCACGCCGCCAGCTCGTCACTTCCGTGGTCAACCATTGGCGCCCCTCTTCGTCCCAGATGATCCATGCGACGGCAACAAGGCCTCCATGCGCGAGCTATTGGCCCTTTTGCGGAGCCTGCTGGCTGAACATCGGCTGGACTATTTGACACGAAATGGGGCCAGCACGCGGGGCGGATGCACCGATGCCAATCCGAAATAAAAAAAAAAATGCAAATCGGCTGTGTGAGTCGACCGGCCAGCAGATTTACAATGATATGGAAAAAACGGCTCAACGGTGAAGTTAGTGTCGAAGGCAGGCAGGTGCAAATATGCGGTCGCTGGCACCTTCTCGTTCTTTGAAGAGACGAGGACCACGGCTCTTCCCCCCGTGACGCAGTATGATTCATAATGACAAGGCCGAGAACAACGAGATGAACCGGAGTATTGCTCCATCCTCTCCACGACATACGGAACCAGAATCACCATTGCCTACTCAGAGCAGCTTCATCTTTTTGGGCTTGCGATTCTGCGCGCGGAGTTTGCCCACACGCTTTTGCGTTATCACCCCTGGGACATGAATTGCGGGATCTGGTCAAGAACGACAAAAAGAATAAAAGCAGGACGGAAATGGGAAGACGGCAGATGCAGCCTACTTTTTTTATGGAGCATTCCCGACAACAGGCGAATCGGGACAGAGCACTTACATGGAGGGAAGGAGCAAACGCGAGGGATTGCATCCACAATACACGACAGGGGGTGGTCGAGAGGGAAGGAGGGGCCGGACGGCAAGCGTGACAACGACCGCTGTTTCTGTCTTGCTTCCTTTTGTTCTGTTCGTCTTTTACTTTTTTACCATTATTGTTTTTTACAATGGGGGCCACTAACAACGCTCTGTGAAGAAAGTGCACTGCTGATAGTGCCTAGCGGCTTGGCCCAGACTGAATCATGGCGAACTGCATGGGACAAAGGCGACATACGAGGAGATACAAGACGTTCGCAAAGTAACTGCCTTGCTCGACTCTTGATACAAGATGGAGATGCTGCTTTTGCCTTGGTCATCAAGTCAGTGTCGTGTAGCAGTGAGCAGGTACAATGAGAACGTAGTATGCAGCCGTAGTGTGTATAATGCAAATATAGAGTGTAGAATATGCCAATTGTGAAAGTGAAGAACGGAAGGAGCGAGGTATGTAGCAATGTCGTTTGGCATTTGTCCAGGGAAGTGGCGATGGGCGAGTCTCTGCAAAATTCACCCATGGCAGGCACTAGGACACTGAGTATCCAGGGCTGAAAAAAACCCCCTAAAACCCAAAAACCCGGGCGCCCAGCTTTTGGTGATTACCTATCGCCGCCCATGGCCGGGCCAAGGATGGACTAGGTGAAATAGGGTAAAACGGGCAAAGGAAAGCGGAAATGGAGTTTCGAGGGACCCAGACAAAGCAGCCGCTAATTGTCTCGTCGTTCGGATATGCTTGCAACGTAAGTTACATCCGTACCTCGTGCTTTGCACGCTCCGCCAGGACAGTTGATCCTTCCGTTTTAGATAGTTCACATTTGTATGCTGGATAAATCGTAATTACTACGCTCGCTTTGCGCATGCCAGGCGGCCAGGGTCGTTCTTTCCTTGGCCCATCTTTTGCAGAGGAAGGCGCAGCCCGTGTTCTCATGGATGCACCTGCCCGCTTGACGCTAACATTGCGGAGGCCATTTCCGGAGTCAACATGGCGAACTGTAATCGAATTACAGGAAAACACAACCATACGCAGAAGGTTCTGACTTTGAAGTGCATGGAGCTGCAAGCTAATGGGAAAACAATGAGAAGGATACCTTTCTTGTGTATCGTATTTCGTACTTCTCGTTTTTCGTCTTGCTTCTTTTGACTGTATGACTCCCGTGCGTGGAAAGAGCGTAGTCTTGGGGCTGTCCACGGCACGCAACAAACGCCTAGCGTCAACGCGACGCTACGGACTTTGGAGTGCGGTCGCCTGCCAGAGGCGGAAAGAGCAAAGGAAATAAAACACAATAAAAATAATGGGGCTCTTGCTCATTTTTCTTGTTCTTCTGGATCCTTCCCGTTTGACAACGGTAAAACTTAATGAGAGTTTAATCTACGAAGTACTGGCCGATGCCCACATCCCTCGACCGCAACTGCACAACGCATCGTCACCTCTTTGACCAACCACTCTGAGTGTTGTTGCATATATTACGCCGTATTACTATTCAAAAAATACCCGTGAATACGAAATACGATTCACATTAGACTGTTTGACCCCGTGGGGAATTTTTTTTGTTATAAAAAAAAGCCCGAGATCGAATGAGTCATAGAGAAAACGAGAGGAGACGGGTAGAGATGAACAAGGAGATGGTGTGACGTGAACGTGACAGTTATAAGCACCGAACAGAGGAAATGGAGGAATTAAGTAATAGAATCAATGGAAATGGAACATTTAGCAGAGTCTAAAGCCAAAAAATGCATTGACTGTGTACAAGTTTAAAGAAAATAACAGATCTGGACGTTGGAAAGGCGGTGAAGGAATGAGAGTCGCAGCTGTATTATATGACCTGGGACTCGATTTTGCTATGCACATCAACGACGGAGCATGGATATACATGGTGTCCGGAGGTAAAAATCGAAGCTGACGAAACCCAATCATCATGAGGATGTATTTATATTTGTCTTGTGCCACAGCTATTGTTTCAACTTCCGATTAGTATGGCTGCTGTGGCTTGCAACGACGGTGACATTTTATGCCGGGTGTAAGCCTCCCGAATCTATCAACAATCATGGTAGTAGGGACGGATGTTGAGTCTACCGACACGGGCTATCGGGAAGACCGCGCTGACATGAACTGCTGCACTGGCCCCTCGATGGTTTGACTGTTTATTATTTCACAGCGTGCCAGCAGAGAGGTGGTAGTGGTACGGATGGAAGCCGGAGGGCACGAGAACACCACGGACATTTTTTGTATTTTTGTATGTTTTGTATTTTTTGTATGTTTGTATGTTTTTGTATTTTTTGTATTTTTTGTATTTTTTGTATTTTTTGTATTTTTTGTATTTTTTTTTACTTTTATGCAGTATTTTAACGTGCTGTTGCCGAGCTACTGGATCAGAACAAGCTTTGCTAGGACAAGACCATCAGAAGGACTCGTCTCCGGAACTATTTACAAGTCACACAAGGCTGCTGGCTATTTGGCCACGGCAAAGTAGAGCCGGCCGGCTTGTGCCAGACTCGACATAGCCGAGCAGCTGTTGTGTAGCACACGCAATATGTTAGGAGTTGCAGTTGACGCGGTTAATGGCATCTGGCTGGCAACACGTTGGATGAACTAACGAGTCAGTCATGCAGGCCGAGCGGTAATTTATGTGCGTCTGTATTGTGCGAGTGAGTAAAGCTAAAGTGGACGCATGATATATGTAAAGAAGCTTTGGAATATTATCTGGCGACGGCGGAGAAGCAACTGATTAAACTGGGTCGTGATCATAACCGTCGTGTCCTTTTCTGATTTTCTTATCATTTTCGTGCGCGCCCATTTGAATACTGGTGAGTGTTTTCTTTTTTTTCATCGCATTTCCTTGTTTGATTTTCTTGTCTCCTCCCGACCTTCGTTCTTTTTCTTCGTTCTTTTCTCAGTGCTAATCATCCTGCACAATCACGATGCCCAGTTGGCCCCTGCAAAGAAGAATGACGCCAAAAGCAAACACTTGTTTGCCTCCATCACTGGCCCGGAGATGTTCCCATGCAGAGCTCGCACAAAACACAGCGTTGTATGGTAGTATAATAAGAGTACGGGAAACCACGCGAGAAGCAAATGCAAAGCGATATATATAACAACAAAAAGACAGACGAATCCATCAGAACCTCCCATATGCCCTTCCTCGATCTAGATGCACGGGATACACCTCTCCACGTCATCGAATCCCGTTTTCCCCTCCCCCCGTTCGCTCTCACTTTTCCTTTTCTCCTCTGCTGTGCGTCCCAAGTCCGTACTGGGCCATGGCAGCCTGATGCACGACCTACAGCTCAGACTCCACGCCGTTGGCATCCACTGTCATAGGGCTTCCATTTTGGTGTTGCCGCAGCTGTGCGTCGGACGGCAGGCCTGTTGAGCCATCTGCGCTTCGTGCCAGCTGCAGTTGTGTTGTACCGCCGTCTGCCGGTGGTGGTCGCCGGCCACTTCCTGCCACGCCTGTGCTGCGGCCGCCGTTGGCCGCGTCGGAGTCGCTCTCCTGCACAACGTCACCGTCCGAGTCCGCGCCGTCGTGGTGTTGCTGCTCTACCGCGTTGTGCCGGCGTGTCTCGTCGAGCTCGGCAATGTCGTCGGGTTTGCTGCGCAGCCACTGCATGCGTGGACCGGACCGTGCGCGCTCGGACACGCGGAAGCCGTAGATCTTGGGTTCGAAAATCTTGCCGTGGCCGAGGCCTGGCGCGGTGTTGCGTGCGTAGATGCCGTTGACGGTTGGCGAGCCCCCGCTCTGGCCGGCGTACAGCGACGAGACGGTAGTGAGGGCCTCGACGCCGTTCTTTGTGAGGTCGTACTCGGGGAAGGTGAGCAGGAACAGGGCGCCAAAGGTGCGGCCGAAAAACGCACCGTCGACTGTCTGGAAGCGGCTGTTGGGTGGCACGTAGACGTCGAGGCACGACGGGCAGAACAGCTTGACGGTGTCCTCACCTGGTATGTCGGACAGACCCACGGGAAGCGTTCTGGCCAGGTTGCAATATGTGCGCGGGCACACGCCAAAGTGGCTCAGCTCGTACTTTTCGGACATTTGCTGGATGCCTGCCCGCGAACAGATAAACCGCTGGTGTATCAGGCCGTAGAGCAGCTCGGCCGAGCCTTCAATCATCGACAGGTCGCTTGGCATCCTGCTGTGGTTGCGGCGCTCGCCGGTATGCCGCATGCGCTCCTCGCCCGTCTCGTTCTCCTCGTCGTCCTCGTCTTCTTCCTCGTCGTCCTCGTCGTCTTCTGGCTCGACGTCCAAGATCATCTGTGGAGGGGAGCAGGCGTTAGTACATGTCTGCTTCAGAAGCGCCATGGTCGACATCGGCCGCAAAGGCCACACCGACATGGCAATGATGGCACCCATTCCCCATCACCACTCCCAGCCTGTACGTACCTCTAGTGCCTCCTTGTACAGCTGCACCTGCGACTGCAGGCCTGTCAGGTTAAAGTCATCCTCGATAAAGTCCTCTGAGACCTCGGCAAAGTACTCGTGGCCCAATAGTGAGCAGAACGACGCGATCCAGGTCTCGGGCGTGCCTGATGATGTGGACATCTTTGTTCGTCACGCCGACCGCTCCCTTGCGAGACGGCACGAAACGTAGGTGGAGATGGGGGCGGTGTGCGGTTGCGGTCGCGGTTGCGGTTGTGCGGGTGTGCGGTGTGCAGGCGTATTTTGATACGTCGTGATATGTCGAGATATATCAAAGGCGTCGTGCTCGCTGCTGCTGTCTACCCCACCCGATGGAGACGGCGCCAATGGTCGCGAGGGACAGGAACAGGGTCGGGGACAGGTCCGGAGATGAACACGTGCGGCTCGGGTGTCGTGGTGATGCGCAACCTGTCAAACTCGGTTGACAACAAGTACCGGCGGTGATGTGTTTTTCGACGCGTGTCAATGCCTCGTCAGTCGTCAGCGACAGTCTGAATGTCGTGACGAGGTCGATGCGGTTGGCCCAAGTGGCGCGGGTACGAATTGGGCCTCGCAGGCACAAGACACAAGCCGTCGTCTGTCGGTTGTGCGGCTGGCCGCGGGGGTCGATCGTTGGATGACGCGCTCGACGTACCAACGAGGAGCTCGAAACAAAGGGGCCGCAAAAAAAAAAAAACGAGCCAACGACAGTAAACAGAGGACCGCCGATCAGATTGAGAGGGGCGCAAAAGCCGAGTCAACGAGTGGACGTCAACGGCGATAACTGGCGTCTCTGGCGTCTCTGGAGTCTCTAGTGGCTCTCGTGTCGTAATCAATGCCGGTTCGCCGTCGGCATCGTGTATTTTCGCGAGCTTCGGTGTGCGGCTGGTGTCTGCTGCCTCGGAGGCGGCCGTCGATGTCTGGAAAGCTCGGGCGCGAGGATTTGCGTGCGGGCGTCAGAGGGGAGCAAAGAGAGGGCGGGGGTTCAGAAATGCCACACAGCCTATGGATGTGACGCTGTTGGCTGTGTTTTCGCGCCTGCCGTTTAGCTTGGGATGGGCTAGGCAAAAAAAGGTGCCCTAGAATGCACGAGGCAGGGACATCCAGCCCTCGACCAGGCAGGAGCGAGGGGTCCACACCCTGGCCCGTGCGTCGCCCTTTCTACACTACTTTGTCCAGCTGAGAGGTGCGTTATCTCCACGTGATGCATCTTGTGCTCTTATCGCATTGGTCCGCCACCTGTTAGGCAAGCAAGAACCAAGACCCTTCACACGGTCAACATGTTTTTATCGACTTCATTGCAACTTTCCATCGCATTTCTTCTTGTATGTCCGCCAGCATCGACGTGTTGCGCCAGCACCGTCTTTTTTTATTTTTTATTTACGTTCTTTTAATTTAATACACATTTAGAATTTTCTTTACAAGTCCCTCCCGGCAGGCCGTCCGACGCCAAAATGTCCGCCCTTCCCGACTTCCTCAGCCAAAAGGCGCCCGAGAATTATGTCGCCGGCGTGGGTCGTGGCGCGACGGGCTTCGTCACGCGCTCGGACCTGGGCCCGTCGCACGAGGGCCCGACCGACGAGCAGATGAAGGCGGCGATCGCCAAGCGGTCCATGCAGCTGCAGAACAAGGCGAACGGCCGCGACTCGAAAGACGACGACAAGGACGACACCGCCGACGATCCACAGTACCAGGACCCGGACAACGAGGTCGGCCTATTCTCGGGCGGTATCTACGAGAAAGACGATGAAGAGGCCGACCGCATCTGGCAGGAAGTCGATGAGAAGATGGCGAAACGGCGCCAGAAGCAAAGGTTCGTACTCGCACCCGCCCTCCGCAGGTTTTATTTCTGTTTCTTTTGTGTTTTTATTCGAGTCCAACGACGAGTCAAGCAAATGGTTTATCGTCTGCATGTAGATGAACAGATGACCGACAATGATTTTTTTGTCTTGCACCAATTCAGGGAAACACGCGAGCAAGCCGAGCTCGACGAGTACGAGCGCCAGAACCCGACAGTCGAGGCCCAATTTGCCGACCTGAAACGTGCATTGGGCACCGTCTCCGAGGAGGAGTGGCTCAGCCTACCGGACGTCAAAGACATGACCGGGCGCACGAAACGCGAGCGCGAAGCCCGGCGACAACGCTTCTATGCCGTACCCGACACGGTCCTGGCAGCAGCCCGCGACGGCACCGAACTGGGGACGACAGTGGCCGACGACGGCGAGCCGGGCGGCGCCAACAAAGACGGCACGGTGACCAACTTTGCCAAGATCGGTGCAGCCCGCGACAAGGTGCTGCAGGCCCACCTCGACCAGGCCTCCCACTCGACCAACGGCACGAGCACCGTCCTCGGCACCTCGACAAGCGTCGACCCCCGTGGCTACATTACGTCGCTCAATAAGCTGGAGACGGCCGAAAAGGTCAGCGTGAGCGACGTCGACTTTGCGCGCAAGCTGCTCAAGTCGGCTGTCGAATCGAACCCCTTGAGCGCTCCCGGCTGGATCGCCGCGGCGCGTGTGGAGGAGCTGGCCGGCAAGGTCGTGGCGGCGCGCAACGTCATTGCGCGGGGCTGCCAGCAGTGCCCCAAGAGCGAAGATGTGTGGCTCGAGAACATTCGTCTCAACGAGAACCGCAACGCCAAGGTCATTGCCGCCGACGCCATCAAGGCAAACCGTCGGTCCGTGCGGCTGTGGGTGGAGGCCATGAAGCTCGAGACGGACCCGCTGTCCAAGAAGCGCGTCGTGCGGCGGGCGCTGGACCACATTCCCGAGTCGGAGGCGCTCTGGAAAGAAGCCGTCAACCTGGAGGAGGACCCCGAGGACGCGCGCCTGCTGCTCGCCAAGGCGACGGAGCTGATCCCGGCCTCGATTGACCTGTGGCTGGCCCTCGCGCGCCTGGAGACGCCCAAGAACGCAAAGGCTGTCCTGAACAAGGCGCGCAAGGCCGTGCCGACGTCGCACGAAATCTGGATTGCTGCTGCGCGTCTGCAGGAGCAGCTGGGCGAGGGAGGCAAGGGCAACGTCATGAAGAGCGCCGTGCAGTCGCTCGTCAAGGAGTCGGCCATGCCGAAGCGCGAGGAGTGGATTGCCGAGGCCGAGAAGTGCGAGGAGGAGGGCGCCGTGCTCACATGCGGCAACATTATCCGTGAGACACTCGGCTGGGGCCTTGATGAAGACGACGACCGCAAAGATACGTGGAAAGAGGACGCCCGCGACAGCATCAACCGCGGCCGCTACGAGACGGCGCGTGCCATTTATGCCTATGCGTTGCGCGTGTTTGTCAACAGCAAGACGCTGTGGCAGGCTGCCGTTGACCTGGAGCGCAACCATGGCACCAAGGAGGCGCTCTTCCAGGTGCTCGAGCGCGCGGTCGAGGCCTGCCCACACAGCGAGGTGCTGTGGATGATGCTGGCCAAGGAGCGTCTGCTGGCGGGCGAGCTGGATGAGGCCCGTCGCGTCCTGGGCCGTGCCTTCAAGCAAAACCCCAACAACGAAGACATTTGGCTCGCAGCCGTCAAGCTCGAGGCGGAGAACGGCTTCCCCGACCAGGCACGCCAGCTGCTGGCGACGGCGCGGCAGAACGCACCCACCGACCGCGTCTGGATGCGCAGCGTCGCGTTTGAGCGGCAGCTGGGCAACAACGACGCTGCTCTGGAGCTTGTCCAGGAGGCGCTGCAGCTGTTCCCGGGCGCCGCGAAGCTGTGGATGATGAAGGGCCAGATCTACGAGAACCTTGGCAAGGTGCCGCAAGCGCGCGAGGCGTACAGCACCGGCGTCAAGGCCGTGCCGGGCTCTGTGCCGCTGTGGCTGCTCTTTGCGCGCCTCGAGGAACGTGCGGGTGCTGTGGTCAAGGCGCGCAGTGTGCTGGACCGCGCACGGCAGGCAGTGCCCAAATCGCCCGAGCTGTGGTGCGAGCTGGTGCGGATCGAGCGGCGCGCCGGCAACATGGCGCAGGCCAAGGCGCTGATGGCGGCGGCGCTCAAGCAGATGCCCAAGAGCGGCCTGCTGTGGAGCGAGCGCATCTGGTTCCTGGAGCCGCGGACGCAGCGCAAGCCGCTGTCACTCGAGGCCATTAAGCAGGTGGACAACGACGCGCAGCTGTTCGTGGCCGTTGCGCGTATTTTCTGGGGCGAACGCAAGCTGGAGCGCGCACAGAATTGGTTCGAAAAGGCGCTCGTCCTGGACGCCGACATTGGCGACTCGTGGGCGTGGTACTACAAGTTCCTGCTGCAGCATGGCACGGCGGAGAAGCGCGCCGATGTCATTTCCAAGTGTGTGACGAATGACCCGCGGCACGGCGAGCACTGGCAGGCAATCGCCAAGGACCCAAAGAATGCCAGCAAGGGCGTAGAGGAGATTCTGAAGCTGGTCGCAGCCGAGTTGTCCTGAGAGCGTGTTTCGCATGACTTTTCGCTGTATGTAACAATAATAATAGTAGGAGCACATGGACTGGATAGATAGATACCCTGTATAGTATTGGACCAATGGAAAGCGGACATTTCAAAAAAAAAAAAGTAAAACGAAGAAAAAATGTTGGGAAGCAAAATAGAGATGAATATGAAAATGATATTATATGAACAGCCAGGGAACAAATGTACGGAGACCGTGAGAAAACATAAAACTAGGCCGTGTCGTCGTTGGCCTCAGGTCTTTTTTCCATTCTCGGTGTGCGAGAGTCGCCTCGCTCATTTGCCGCCGAACCAACCCGAGACGCCACTCTTCGTCTTGGCTGCGGCATCCTCAACCTTCTTGTCGAACGCATCGATCGACTTGTTCACGTTCGACCGCGTCTCCTCGGCTTTCTTGCCGACGTCGGCCGCCGCCCGGTTGTACTCGGTCTGCACCTTGTTGATGGCCGAATCGACCTTGGCGCCGGCCTCAGCTCCGTACTTGTCGATGTCCGTGCGGAATTGGTTGGCGTTGCCGCCGGCACGGTTGCGGACCGACTGGAGGTCGCCTACCGACAACGTATTAGTGGGCTACAAAAAGCAATAAGAAATAAAATAAAATGCGGATCAATCAATAACACCAGGATTCACCGGGGGACGCACTCTCAAACTTCTTCTCAGCAACCTTGGGGTTACCACCCGCGCTGTAGAGGTAGTAGCCAATACCGCCCGCAGCGGCGATGCCGAGGTAGAGCGGGGTGCGAGAGCGAGACATTGCGATGACGAGTGTGAAGGAATTGAGTTTAAAGTGAGGTAGACAGGGTGAGAGTGAGAAGGGCTGGGTTGGGATGAGAGGTTGCAGGCCACGAAGACGGTTTGGTATCGTGTAGAGGTTTGTTTTGAATGAGAGAGGAAGCTTCAAAAGGCGGGCAGGTGACACGATCTCAGGGGGACAGAGGTTATATATAGCTATGCATTGAGGGAAAGACGGAAGGAGGGAAGGAGGGGAAAAGATATGTTGGTGGTTCTGACTTTGGTCGGTTGTTCGCTCTTTCTACGAGGTACTTGACCATTTGCTCTGCGTGCCTGCTCCTCTCGGGTCTCAAGACGCAACGTGCACCTTCTTTCTTGCTACTCTATTCGCCAGATCCTGCCCACCACTGGGTCCAGCCCCTCGTTTTGTATGTTCTTTCCTATTTTGTCACTGTAAAGCATTGCTCTCCTGCCCCAAGGAATGTACACGCTAAGCACATGCAATTGTCATGGTGAAACAAGTATCTCAGATGGCGGGAGCCAGCACAGCTCTTTCCTAGCTCTCTGCATCCTCGTTTTCGGAACACTTTGCTTTGTTGTGAGTCATGACGTAATAGGAGGACTAGTACGCCGCACTGGAGCAAAGGGCCAGGCGGACGTGGGCAAAGTACGAAGTAATTACTGTACTGTTCCAGGGCGGCTGTGGTGCGAACCCTAGCAGAGCCACTCCCATTGTTCCTTCCCTTGCAGGCCCTGGAAGTCAGTACGGTAGCTACTGCCGTAAGGTTGAAGATGCTTCTCGGCTGCATCCCGTCGCCCCTTCTTGTTTGAGATTCTGAGGATGCTCCCTGTGCCACTAAATGTAAGATATGCTAATAGATACCAAACTCGCCTGCTGCTTAGGTACTGCTGTTCCTAACAGACGAGAGCAACGGCCCGTAAAGTGCGCATTGCTGTCATCTGGTTTACACGCGAGAACAAATATGAATATGCCGTAATGTGCGACGGAAGACTCGTGGACAGGACGGGATAGACAGGAATCTCCATCGCGCCTCCCCGGTTCAATTCTCTTGAGGCCTGGAAGGGCCTATTACGTCACTAACAAAGGGATGGAGCAAATTCCGTAATACAAAGGGAGAAAGCGCGATCCACTGCGCGCAGACAGGCAGGCCAATTGACACATCGCACTCGCGAATCGATCGAGTTCGGCCTGTCTCTTATGGCTGAGCTAAGGCTGGCCTTTCTAGAAGAGGGCGTCGACAGGAGAGCTACCTGAGCTTTATTGAAACAACTCGGTCGCATGTTTGTTGACGCCTCGTTAGGGTTGATTGCTCTTTCCATTGCATCGTCAACCTTATTTTGACTCTGTCCTATTCTAAAATGGGCTTCGTCGTCATAACGGGAAGTAACGGTGTGTTGAATCGTGCACTGGAATGCAAGCCTACTTTTTGTTCGCTCCTGCCGCCTGACGTATTAATGCTGTTTTAAATACTAGAGGCCCAGCTGAAAATCTGCCTCCTTTCAGGCGTCCCAAACATGGTTCACAATTTTATCAAGTATCTTTGTGCCCGTGCGCCATTATAGACGCCACAGGCACACCCACAGGTCGCACTCCACTGTCGCCAAGTCAATCAATATACGCGTTTTTCTGCCGTCGCCATGGTTTTCCCGTCCAACTTCTGAACGGGCCTGTTCGCGCGCACCGTATTACGATTTTTGTGTACGCCCTCTGCCTTTATAGTGTCCTTTCATCCCTCCTTTTTCCGTGTCCCATCGACACTGCAGTTCGTTATGTCAGCCTTGTCTTGACTCCACCGATCTCTCGATCCTTTGACCCTTGAACCCCTTGGTCACCTGGCCCTTCGGGCCCTTTGATCGCTTGGACACCTGGCCTCGACATGCCCAAGATCAAACCCCGGAGCTCACGTCGTGCTCCACCGCTCCAGGAGAGCGACTACGACCACGAGATCAGCCTCGTCGACAGCGCGGCGGATGACGCAGGCACGAATACCAATGCCGTGGACGCATGCGATGGAGCGGCGCCAGAGACTAATGTGGAGACGGCTGCCGGCCCGTCCGCCGAATCGTCGGCACCAAACACGGCTATCGACGCCGGCGATGGTGCGGGTTATGAAGCTACGAGCCGACAACCCTCGGACACGGCCCTGACTCCTAACCCTGCGAGGCCACTATCGCAAGTGCCCTCCGTGTCATCTTCTACGCCGCTTCTGAATACGCTGTCGACCGTTCCTACAGCCACCATTGATGCCAGCGGCGCCCCGAAGAATCCACCACAAGAACAAAGTTCCTCCAGATATGGAAGCATATCCAAAATCGTGTCGGTGCCAGAGGGCAGAGCACCGTCCGTCCTCGTCGAAGGTACGCAGGACCGGAGATGCAGTTGTCTGCACTTAACAAATATCTTGTCTAACATGCCGGCGTACAGATGCAACACCCAACGGCGAGGTCCCCAGCGGCACCAATACAAAAGGCAAGCAGACGGCGGTAACAAAAGCAGATGCAACACCCGTCACTGCGCAACCCAGCCGCCAGTCCATGCAGTCCGTGCGGTCTGCGCAGTCTGCACAATCCATCCGCCTCGAGTCTGAGGCCGCTATCGACATCCTTTATGAAAATGAGCGCGGCGGGTTTCTCTGCGGCATTCCCCTGTTTTCACGTCAAGCCCTAGGCAACCTCGACCCTTCGCCGTGGACCAACTACGCTCACGGCACCAGTCCGACCGACATCAGAACGGCACAGGTGCCGGATCCGACGTGGGAGTGGGCGTGGCCTGAGTGGCGCATCAACCGTGACGAACAGGGCGTACAGGACGAGAACGGCTGGGAGTACTCGTTCATGTTCGCCAAGTATTTTACGTGGCACGGACCGACGTGGTACAACTCTTTTGTACGCCGGCGTGCGTGGATCCGGAAGCGCGTCCGGCGCAAGAACACATCTGCCTTGTCTGCCGCTGCTTCAGTCATGGGGCTCGGCGAGATTGACAGCGTCACGGACCCTCACCTGCTCAATCCCGAGTATTTCACCGTCTTGTCGGCCTCAGAAACTCGCCGCAGCTCTAGCAGAGTGAGCAGCCGCCACGCCAGCCGCCTTAGCCTGGGAGCGGCGAGCGTGGGCAGTGGTCCAGGCGAGGGCGCGAGCGGCGGTGAGGGGGAGGTCGATGGCCACGAAGGCCACGACGGCGGGTACATTGAGATGCCCAAAGAGATCCTCGATGCCGATATCCTTATGTGCTTCTTGCGGGCGGCGCGCATCGACCGGGAAAAGATTGAGGCCGTGGACAAATTCATTCACAACGCCCGCGAGGATCTTGTCCGCCTACAGGACTGTATGCACGAGATCATGGCTTTGTTTGTCTTCCAGGCATCGCGACGAACGCTACTGACTCAACTGATCGAAGCACGCGACGAAGCGGTAGAGACAAAAGAGAAGGCCGCCGCAGAGAGCGAGGCCTCTGGGGCCGACAAGGGCAAAGTCGCAGAAGCAGGGACTCGCTCGAAACCCGCAAACGACGATGCAGATGCCGTACACAAACTGCAGGCACTTGGACGCCGCGTCGGCTACCTTAATGCTGCCGTGAAACACGCCGACGAGGAGGTGCGCCGCTTAGAGTATTGGAGCGACATCAAGGCCATGGCACATCGCGGAGAAACGAACGGCGCAGTCGGCCAAGGCGAATGGGATGCGCACCAGTGGCAGGGTGTGGACAACAGCGGCCCCAAGCCTCCTCCGCCCATGTCGCCCACCCAACCGAAGACATAAGGGGGGTTGATGACCGCCTAACCCGGAGACGACACAAAGTCCGGGTCTCTCTCATTTACCCCTATTTTCCTTTCATTCTTTCACACTACGTTTAACTTTCTGTATCTTTTGGTGGTCCTCTTTTTTCGTCCATCGATATTCACTCATTCGTTCAGTCGACTTTCGTCATTTGGATTTAGCGATAAAAGCATTGCACAGGCGTTTTACATTGCATTGATATATGAGGCATCGAAATACGAGCATCCTTAAATTGCATTCCTACTTGCATTTCGAATTGTATTGAGCAAGCTTTATTTGTGTATTAAACTGCAATGGAAGATGATGTAATACGTGGTGACAGCGCTTGGATCCCTGTATTTTAAGTGTAGTTGCTTTCAGCGCCGACATCCCAGTCGCGGCTTCCCGATATGTAGCGCGCCTTATCGATAAGAAGAAAATACAAACAGCACTAATTATGCCGAAGGACGACGTCAAAGCCAAAAAGAAGGAGCCACCCGCAGCAAAGCGACCTTCCTTTTACGCAGCATTCCTTTATTTACCGTCTACCATACGAACCCCCTTTTTCCGCGCGACGTCCTCTCTTCAACACGAACGATCCAACCCCCGACATCTCGAACGCTCCACCGTCCTCTATGGCTCGAGCACCGTTATAGCAGCCGACTGCGCCGCGTGCAACAATGCAGAGGCTACGGCCGCTACTCAGCAGCGGCCGACCAGTACCGCCCAGGTCAGCCGCCGGCCGATGTGGTGACGGCCTCGGCCCTGCGTCGATAGGGTGTTTGCAGTTACGATTGCTTGCACAACGCTCCTTCGACCGTCGCAGGCCAGAGACGACTCTCAGCCGTCGCTTCAGCACGAGCCGCAGCGTCTTCGCCGGTGCGGCAGAGCAAACCAAGGCTGACGTTGTCTCGTGGGTGGAGCTTGCTAAGGAGCGGGAAGAACGGAAACAGCGAGACATTGAGGAGCAGAGGCGCCGTGAGAATGGCGAGGTGCTCGAGAGCACCAGCACCAGCGGTGTGCCGCAGCCGCCTCCATCACCAGGCGCCACGCTGCTGAACAGCCTCGCAGGCGAGCCCATAGTGCCCCGTCCCGCCAATCTGTCGGTCTTGGTCGAACCTGCAATGGACTATGAGCATCGCAGCGAGACATTTCACAGTCGGATGCGGCACGGGAAGTCGGTTTTCCGGCAGGAGCGGCTCGAGGTGATCCGGCAGGCGCAGCTGCGGCCGCTGCCCGACTGGCGGGTTATTCTCCAACGGCTGGCGGCGGCCACACCAGGAAAGGACGAGCTGTTGGTGCCAGGCGTGGGTGGCACTGTTGTGGCACCACGGCTTGCATCCGGGCTGACGCCATCCCAGTTTGTACAGCTCTACTCAATGAGCCGTACGGCGTCTCCCCTGGCACCACTTCTACAGCAGCAGTTGCCGCACCAGTCCGGAGCACCGGGCACCAAGCCGCAAGCAGGGCAGTATCGGCGGAACGCTGTGTCTCTTGCATTTCCAGGAGACAGCCCGTTTATCCAGGAGCTGCTGCATGGCGTCGACGGGACGCTCTGGAAGATATCAGGGCGCTCCGGTTGCATCCTTCGGTTGTACCGCCGGAATGCGGGTACACTGGGTCAGACACAGTCTGCTGACGATGCGACGGGCACCAATGCTCAAAGACAAGATGCTGACCATTCCTGGCTGCTCACGCTTTCTGGAACAATGCCATCGATCTACCGTGCCGCGAGCGAGGTGACCTTCTTTGCGAAGGATGCCGTGCCCGTGGCAGTGAGCCCAAACGTGCGCCTGGATGATAGACGTGCTGAGCGGTCACCACCACCTTCAATATCACCAACACAGCTGCCGCAACCAGTCAGCAGCCAGGCCGAGAACCAGTCCTCTGAAACCGCCCTAGACTCTACGGCCACTCAGACCTGGAGTCTGGTTTCATCTTCCTACTATCTCGACGACAGCAAGCAGCTCGCCGATTACGTGCTGAGCCCTCACGTTACTGATATCGGCGCCCACGAGATTCCACGGCCAGAAGTGTGGACGCGCGAATCGTTTGAGCGATATGTAGCGGCGCTTGTCAACGGCAGGCCGCCGGCACACCTTGCCCCGCAGCTGTATCCCCAGAGCAGCAGCTGGTCAAGGAGGCAGAGCACGGATAACGACGATGAACATGGCAATCATGCTGACGGCCAGGCCCAGGGCCAGGACACTATCGCCACGGCCGATGGCAACCCAGTCCTCAACAGCCACGACCGCACCGTGGCCGATCTGCTACACTCGCTTTTCGATGACGATGCTGTCAGGGACGTGCTGTCCCTGTCGGCTTTCAAGCTAGCCCTGGCGTTTCTCAGCAAGCACGGCGAGACTTACCGCCCCGAGGCCCGGGCACTCTTTGTGCGTGCCGAACGGCTTCGTCTGCGTATGGACACGGATACGTTCAACATCCTGCTTGCCTCCGTGGTCAAGACGCAGGACCTGCGCAACTTTAGCTCGACTCTGGCGCTGATGGAGAACCGGGGACACATGCCCAACCTGACGACGTGGGTGCTGTTCCTCCAACTGTTTGAGAGCGAAGAGGTGAAGCGCCACATCTTGCACGCAATGCAAGCCCGGGGCGGCTTGCTCGACTCCCCCGAGGCGCGGCAGTGCATCGCCCAAGAAATGGCCGAGTACGATGTCTTGCGGGCTATCGCCGAGCATAGGCAAGAGCAGAGGAAAAGGAGGGAACAGAACCAAATCTACAACGACGACTACAACGCGGCCGCCTTTTTCGATGACTTTATGGCGGGCCAGGCCGAGCGCTACGGCTCGGACTGGTTGACGCGGCCGGCAGCCAACCGCATCCTCGAAGTCTTTGCGAGCCACAGTCGGTTTGCGGAGTGCCAAGAGATGCTCGGTATCTTGACACGGAAGCAGGATTGGCGTGACCGCGTTGAGCAGGTCAAAGCCCAGGAAAAGCAGCAGCAACAGCATCTTCTGCAAGAACAGCAACACCAGCAGTCGCTGTCACCGCAAAATGAGCCATCCAACCTGGTGGCCGCCCAGGCGCTCAACACAATCAGCTTCAATATCGTTCTGACCCACGCCAAGCGGCAGTTCAAGCTGCGCCATGCACTCGCCATCCTCCGGCAAATGGATGCCGTCAGTGATGGTGTCGTTAGAACACGAATCGACAACGAAGCCGACCAAGACCAAGCACAAGCTCCGGTCGAGACGACCACACCGGCCACGGTCGCAATTACCCGATCGTCTCCCAGCACCAGAGCCGTGCCCGCAGACAGTGTCACCTACCATCTGCTCCACGAAATGGCGTACCACCGCCGCATGTCCTACGCAATGGGCGCAGTCTGGGTCTATGCCAGCATCTTGCGTCGCACCAACCACTGGATGAACAAGAAGGCCGGCCGTGTTCTGGCGGGCGATACGGGTCCGCAGACGGCGCACCTTGTCAAAGTCCTGCGCGGTGAGTTTGGGGGCCAGGATGGCCACCACCCTGGACGGGACCGCGCTTCCTTTGCATCCATAGGCGCTGCCGCGAGTGCGCGCTGGGCCTCGTACTATGATGGCTGGGAGCCGGCATTGCCTCTGAGCCAAGTTCTCGAGGAGGCACTAGACCGTGACAATGCGCTGCTCAAGGACCGTTTCGACCAGGGTGTCCTAGATAGCGAAGAACGACACGGTCGAGATGGCCGGCCGCCGCCGCCGCCACTACGAATTCCGCTTCGCCGGAAACTGGTCACGCGCGGCAAGAGCAGAGGCGCGAATAGGAGCAGGGGCCCCGAATACAGTCCACAGGGCGGGCCTGCTTATGTCGAGATCCAGCCCGACTGGCTGCCCCCAAAGAAGGAAACCAAGACCTCCAAGCAGCCCAGAACCACCTCGAGATGGTGAGGCTGCACACGATTTCGTGTCAATTCCATGTACATATCATAGACACCAAACCCCGCACTTTGCATCATTGTTATGGCGTCAGGGGACCATATAACTTCCAATCTCTGTGTAATCATGAAGTCGCTTTATTTTGTATACCAATACCATTCATCACCTGCTGGACTTTTGTACCTTTATACGTTTCTACGACTTTAAACTTGCTCTTCATTTTAGATGACCTAAGGTGTATATGCGTTTATTTATATTGTTGACAAGTGTAATATATCGGTCATGTCACGTCATGTCTTGGAGTGTCTTTGCATCGGTTTTTGTCGTTTAGTAGTAAACCTCGTTCATGTCCAAAACAACCTATGTTCGCTTTTTTGCAAAACTTCTTTATTACTCTGTTATATGTTTTTCTTTAGTTTTGATGCTGTCCACGCCAACCAGCCATGCTGCCACGCCGCTCCATTTGAACGCCACGCTGCTTCTGCGGTTTGCAATCCATGTATGCTTCTCGAATGGCCGTCGGAAGGGAAATTCGGTAGGAGTCCGGAGAGGAATAAAGAGAGACAATGAAGTATGACCAATGATGGGCTCGATTTATATAAAGTGAAAGCAGGCAAGAAATAATGATTTCGAGTCGAGCAAGCACAGGCAATATAAAACACGTATGCGGCAAGCAAAAAGGCGACAAAAGGGCCATGATATAAATGACAGGGCAAAATCAAAAGCAATAACAAAGATATAAAAACCCCACAGACACAAGAAAAGAAAAATGAACAAAAAATGAAGGGGACAAAAAAGGTTACACATAAAACAGACACAGAAACAAAAAAGACGCGTGACCTCTTCTCTTTTGGATCCTCGCCACAATTATAAAATGACAGCACACCAGATGGTTGAATTCCAGCCGGCGAGTACCAAGATAAAGCGGCGAGGGGATCTCCGGCTCGTCCGTGAACCATGAACATGCGTTGTTAGTCCGGCCTTCGGTCCAAAAACGTTTGAGAGGGCGAGGTCGAGCTAGATGACAAGACCTGCAGGTAGTTGTAGTTGTTTGCTGCTTGAGGAAGTACTACAATACAGCCGCCTTGTCATGGCCCGTTCTCGTTCTTTCTCGTCACAGATACTTTATTCCATTCGCTGTCCGGACAAATACCTACTTGGCGGATGCATCAGCGGCAGGCGCCTCGGCATCCGCTGGCTTTGAGGCTTCTGTTGTCTCGGCACCACTGGAACTGTCCTCCACCTTGACTGCGGCGCCATCTGCGGCACCCTCGCTCTTCACGTCGCTCGCCTTGGTCTCGTCCGTCTCATCGTCCGACGAGGCGGACGCCTTGGAGACCTGGCTATCCAGGTCTTTGTCTTCACGGTCGAACATCTCCGTATCGTCCGAGTCAGTCAGGACCTCGGAACCGTCGCCCAAAAGAATTATTCTTCCCCGGTTGCCGCCGATGCCAAACGATTGTGACCGGTGGTCAGTCTCAATGTCGTAGCCGCTGTCGCTGTCGTCGAAGTTGTGGTGAACGCCCGGGCCGCGAAACTCCGCTGCAGAAAAGAAAAACGCAAGAAGTTAGCTCGAGAATGGGACACAGCGGTGTGTTTGCTTTCAAAGTTCGATAGGTCGCAACTCACCATACTCGGGCGGGGCACACGGACCATCGCCATCAGCCACCCGCCGGGCGATCTCCTCGTACCACTCCTCCTTTGTCTTGCCACGGAGGATACCGACAATGGACATGGTCATGTTGTCGCAGCCTACGCCGCCGGTCTCAGAGTTGGAGGCAAGGCAGTTGTCCATCATGTTTTCGCAAATCTTGTCGAGGTCCTGCTTTGCGGCAATACCGCGTCTGACGAACTCGACAACAGCCTGCGAGGACTGGCAATCCCAAATACCTTTTATGACGTGTCTTATTAGCATTCTAGCCCTTTTGCCTCTTATTTGGTTTCCGGTTCGTTCTGCTTCTTTCTGGACCTACCGTCGCAAGCAATGACGAGGAACTCATCGTTGTCCGTAAGGTCGTGGACGGTCACGTCGGGATACGCAGTGACAATCTGAAGCTCGGGAGACAGCTCGGCGCTCTTCTTGAATTCGAAATCGCCAATCGCACGGGACAGGGCAAGGTTGCCGTTGACACGACCAAAGTCGACGAAGCCGCCGGCAGCCGTGATGCGCGCCTTCTCACCTATATGGGGGGTAAAAGCAAACGTCAGCAAGAGCCTTTTGCATGTGCGTCTTGGTACATGCAAAAGAAAATAACTACGGAACATACCGTCATTCTGTGGCTTGTGGTCGAACGACAATGGCTTTGCACGACCCTTGACACCGAGAACGGCTCTGGAATCACCGGCATTGGCCTGGAAGAGGGGGCCACGGGTCAGCAATCCGCTAGCAGGCCATAAGCGCGACTCAGAAAAGGGAAATGAAAGACGGAAACTCACGCAGTAGATTTTGTCGTCGGTGATGAGGCCGACGCAGGCAGTGCAGCCCGATACCTCCTCCTCATACCTAGGGTCTGCAAACGCTGGGTCAGAAATATTGAATCACCAAGACCCTAGGGGCCCGGAACAAGGCGTGTTGTCCCCTCGTCGGTGCTCCCCCTCTTTTCGTTGGACATATAAATTCATACCGTTTAGGATGGCTCGGTCAGTAGCCAAAAAGCCGTCCTTGAGGGCTTGCTCGTAATTGCTTTTCTTAAAAGACTCTTGTTTGGCGACGATTTTGTGTACGTTCTCTCCAGCGAACAGGGCTACTTTATCGCCTCCATGGCCATCGTATACACCGAAAAAGCTGATTTTCGAGGCGTGGGACTTGGCGGCGAGGGGGAAGTTCTGGAGTAGGTCAAGAACAGTGGTGTGGGCGTCTTCCATGCTGATGCGCCAGCCCTGCATGGCCGACACGCCGTAGAGGAGGCGGTCATCTTCGCCCTTGTCGGACGACTATAAGGCACGATGAAAAAACCAATTGTTAGTCATAAAAGCTCTCCAAGTCAACAAGTTTCCGACGCTTCCAAAAGACACGCGCGCGCATTGCAAAAGAAGTGAATCGTCTGTGGTCGTTCGTGGTTGTCGGCGGGGCAGTGAGCGATATGGGGCGCGTGAGCGTCAGAACGGGCGGGGACAGGCGCATGCGAGAAAAAGTAACCCCAGAGATGGCCCTCAATGACGGGTCAACGACGATATCCGGTCATGATCCGCACAAATGATGGGAAAATTAAGGCCAACGCGGTCGGAAACGGTTGTCAAGTTGCGATGTCTGTATGTGCGGCGGCAAGACGTAAAACAGCGTACGAGGGCACAAACCGAGCGTGGGGAAAGTGGCGGCAGTACGGCATCAGTCGGAATGGGCGAGAAACAACATGTGCAAAAGAAGCGCAAATGACGAGTCGTACGGCTGCCTCTGCAACCGAGAATGCCAGAGGCAATGAACGGAACGTACCTTGTCGACGATCGGCTCCGATAGTGTTTGACCCATGGTGGACGACGCGCTTGTGCGAAATTGAGGAAGATGAAGACGGAGAGAGGGGCTCCTGGGAGCCTGGCGAGAACAAAGATGTTAACGGTGTGCGGGGGAGGTTCCTTGTCCTCCTTGCTTGTGGATGAGCACGGAGGTTGTGGTTGCGGATCGGGGGCCGGAGCAGGACGAAAGGAGAGAAACGCGTCGCGGAGGCGAGATACGACGAGGGGTGAGGTTCTGGCTGGCGGAGAGACGGAGGGGTGGACTCACAGGTTTTGGGTGGACCGTGAGGACGGATGAGGGTTCTGAGGAGAAAGGAAGTGCGGTTTTGTGGAGTGGTGTATTTTTTCGGTTTTAATATTAGGGAATTTAATGTTTTCTCTACCCCTTGTCTAATTTGGTGGACGGTGGCAGGCGAGAAGAGTTTTTCTTGTCCCTCGCGGCTAACAATGACGTTGGGGACTTTGGGCGCGGTGACCCTTGTGGGATTGGCTGGTGTTGTTAGCAGTGTTAGGTTAGGCTGGCGCTGGGATGGCGAGCGAGCGGGGTCAGCAGACAACCGAGCGAAGGTCAAAAAGGTGTATCAATGCCGCCCGAGTGCGAAGACGATCGAGCTGGATGGAAGCAGTCAGCAGGCTGAGACGAGTCAGAACAAAGCAGGAGAAAAACACAAGAAGCACAAGATGACGAGAACGAGAAGGGCAAGGACATTGGGGTGTGGAGTGAAGACGAAGAGGCAAGCGATCCAGGCGACAGGCAGATACTGGACCAGTAACGCAGGCAGACGTGCTCGCAAAAATCCAGGAAGCAGCAGAACAGTTCATGAAGAAAAATAGGGGAAGAGTTCGTCAGGGCGATGCTAAGCAGCGACCCACAAGAGCGACAGGCTTGTGGATGACGAGGCTATTGGGAATCCCGGTCTGGCCTGGCCGAGATATGCGGGCGTGGGGCTCTGAGACTCGACTCACGGAACAATGCAGCAGGAGACAGATGACAGCAGATGTAAAAAAAGCTGAAAAATTATCTTGCGGGTAGTGCAATTTCAGGATCGGTGTGTTGCCGCTTCTGGCAGGTCTCAGCCTGCTCCCATATGGTCGTGCGGATGCGAAGAGTGTCGTGCGGTGGCTCAGTGAGATTCAGTTCTCCTGAGCTGTTGAATGCGCCGTCGAAACAAAAGGGGCTCGAGAAATGATGTCAACTCTTGCGTGGATTCGTATAGCATAGACTGTAGCAAGCAACGGTTGGGTGGCAAGACTGTCTAAATACCATGACAGATATCCTCGGGCAACAGGCTGGTGTAGGTCCGACGATATTTGAGCCTGAGGCCTAGCCAGTGAGCGCTGAGGATCTTGGAGAGGGAGAGTGAAGCTCTCGCCAGGACAGAAATTGGTAAAGGGGTAAATCCACGATGTGATGCCCCCAATATGTTTTGCGGGGAAGGGGCTACGGAGTGTTTTGTGTTTACAGTTTACATCGCCGGCAACATGCCAAAAACAGAAAGCGAGAGCATCAGGAAGGCCCGATGCTGGTCGCGTGTTGGCTCCTGCCTTTGATACAACACAGAATGAGCTGCCACAATGGCGGGATGGAGGGGTGGACGCACAAGCCAAGCGGCCAGATCTTTCTAATGTTTGCGGCATGGGCGGGTGGGTGGCGCTTTCGTGTGGGGACTTGATCTGGACTGGCTTGGCCTTCCCTCTTGCCCCTGGAGAAGCACATTGCATGCATTGTCCGCCACAGTGACACAACCCAGTACTGCTACATAGAGTATGCGCACTTATACGCCGGTATATATGTACTAATACTTGTCTACCAAATCGACCTCGCCCTACACCGAGTATTATCAAGCTGTGATAGCTTCATCCGCAGTGCCCGAAATATATAACAGATCTGTTCTTTAATATATACGTTTGCAACGCAGACCTTTTCTATCATTTCAAGTCATACAAACCGTCGACGCATCCAGCCTGCAACACAATATCTCGCGTGTTCGACAACCCTGCACTCGGCTGGAAAAATAAATCCCAGATGAACTTCTTTAAATACTGGCAAGATGTACAGTTTGGCGCCTCCTTTCCTTGGACTCTAAATAGGATACTGCTTAGACGACTTGTAGAGGGTCTGCAGACTTACAGTGAGATGACCGTATTGCCAGATGGTGATGCCGACACAAACAGCGATGTGGCCGAGCTGTGCCGATGTGTTGTACACGACCACTCTGCGTATCTTTTGAGATCTGAATCTGAAGAGGAGTATACAGTTGTCGAAAATTATGTCACCAGAGAAAGCCGGACATATGTGCGGATACTGTCAAGGAGGAGAAGGAAGCGGCCGGCCAGGTTTTCACATGGTCAGGTCCTCTTGACCGGAGAGGATTTGAAACCAGTCTGTTCGCCCTAGACGAAAATAGATGCCCATGGTACTGGAATACACGGGAAGATCCTGCCACAAACATATCAACGGCCCTGGACGTATCAGCTTCTAGTGCGGCCTTGATCCCTCCGTCCACCGATATCATTCAGTACGTCATATACAGCAGCGTGACGTCGAAGGCGACGTTTTCATAGTCGCCTTCATTGTCGATGAGATAGCAGCAGCCGCCGGCACAGGCAGCTGGCAAGAGGAGTTGGCGACTGAGTCAAACACAAAACCATCGACATACTCGCTTTCCCCAGCGCCATTTGTATCCTTTAGTGATGCTACCTCGGCGACTGGTAATTTGTTCCGAAAGGGAGGGCCTTGAAAGTGGGCGAGATATAAGGGCCGAGTTCGTGGCCTGGTGACAGTTTCGATAGACACCTGGAATAAATGGCCACAAAAGGAAACAAACAAGAAAAGCAGGGCTCAAGTAGCATTGCCTGTTCGGCACCGTGACCAAAATAAAATTACAAAAAATCACCTTCCAAAATATTGCATTGGGTGAGATTTGCTCAAATGGGCAACACGGCTGCTTTGCTACATGTGCACGAATGTTGAACTCGAAATTTAGATCGAACACATGTGACCAAGAACGATAAACTCGTGTCAGATAGAATGGAAGAAGCCATCGGCCAGCTCAAGGCGTTTTGAATGACGCCCCCAAAAAGATAAACCTCTAAGTACACGTTAAAACCGTGAGGAAAATAAAAATAAAACGCAGAGGGAACGATAAGAAGGGAACAGGAAAAAGTCTATAGAAAACGGGCACGAACAAACAAACAGCCGTAGTAGATATCGCATCGACAAAAAGCTCAGAGCGACCAAAACTAAATTACTCCCGGGAAATATCACGACCGAACAGCTTCGACTTGAACCAGTCGTTTAGCACCAGCAGACGGTTGCGTGTGCTGAAGACCATGGACAGGTAGGCGGAGCGCCAGAAGTAGTAGGTCATCGTTCCACCCGAGGCAACGTTGCCGTTGAACCAGCTGACATCAGCAACAGCCTTCTCGCTGCCAATGTAGGCGAGACTACCCTGGTGCGAGTAGTGGAAGGGCTTGATGTCCTTGACGCGCAAAAGCTTGCGCTCCGTCTCCTCAATCTCGCGGCTGACGGCGGCCGAGTCAACGCCAGGCTTCAGGTTCAGCGACGAGCTCAGGGTCTGAATGCGCTCCTCGAGCGCGGCCGTCTTGGCCATGTTGTTGAACAGGCGGGCAAGGAAGTTGCCCTCCTGCGACGCGACCTGGGCGGTTGGGGCATAGCCGGCCACGGCGCAGTCGCCGACGGCCCAA
This sequence comes from Sporothrix schenckii 1099-18, assembly GCF_000961545.1. Classification (NCBI taxonomy): domain Eukaryota; kingdom Fungi; phylum Ascomycota; class Sordariomycetes; order Ophiostomatales; family Ophiostomataceae; genus Sporothrix; species Sporothrix schenckii. The sequence goes on from NW_015971148.1 coordinate 4,139,764, forward strand.
ATGTCACGGGCACCCTGCACCACAAGGTACTCGTTGACGGCCAGGCCGCGGCGCGAGTCCTTCTGGGCGGGAATGCTCGACATCATGTCGCGAACGAGCGGGCGCAGGGTGTTACCGGTGGCCCAGACGAGCAGCCCGTAGGGGAAGGTGACGCGCTCCTTGGTGCCGTCGGGCTTGGAGACCTCGGCCTCGACAGCCTTCTCGGTCACCTTCTTGACCATGGTCTTGGTGTGGATGGCAATCTCCTCCTCCTTGAATGTGCTCTCGGTGTACTCGATCAACTGCTTAGAGAAGCTCGGCAGGACGTTGGGAAGGGCCTCAATCAAGGTCACACGGAAGCGGTCGGCAATGTCGGGAATCAGCTTGCGGATGTCGTCCTCGAAGAAATCGCGGAGCTCGCCGGCGAACTCGACGCCCGTCGGGCCACCGCCGACGACAACCATGTGCAGCAGGCGGTCAATCTCAGCCTCGGGCTGGTCCTTGAAAGCGGCAGTCTCGACGCAGTCCATGATCTTCTTGCGAATTTGCTGGGCATCGCCAATCTCCTTGAGGAAGCACGAGTTCTCGCGCACGCCGGGTATACCGAACGTGGCGTTCTCAGCCCCGACACCAACAACGAGCATGTCGTAGGGGACCTCGGTCTCGCTGGTATCGCCGCGAATGTCAGAGTTGTCGCGGATCTTGACAATCTTGCGGGTGACGTCAACGGAGCTCGCCTCGGCCTCGTAGAAGGTCACGGGGCCCTTCTTGGAGCGGCATATAGTGCGGATGGGCTCCATGATGGAGCGGTGCTCAATCAGGCCAGTGGTGCAGGAAGGAAGCAGAGGGGTGAACAGGAAGTAGTTGCGAGGCGAGATGACAACGACGTTGTAGTTTTCGGTATCGAGCTTCTTGAGCAGAGAGACAGAGCCCCAGCCGGTGCCTATCCCAAGTTAGTGATGCACAATCAGGGCAGGGGCAGGGTCAGGGCTAGACAACGCACCCAGAATCACCAGCGTCTTCTTGCTAGGATCGCGAGCCACCTGCGGCTCAGGGTTGCGATCCTGGTAGACATCGTAGCCGACGTAGACGATGCCGCCCAGCAGGGAGATGTAAGTCAACCGCCAAATCCAGCGGAACGCCGACCGCACCTTGCTGCGCTTGGGCGCAGGTAGATCACCCCGGGCACTGGAAGCCTCGGACGCATATTGTCTGGCGAATTGGCGCGACAGCGCAGCACCGGGCAGGGCAGCACCGGCGACGCGGCCGCGAGTCGCAGCCGAAGACCTTTCAGACCGCAGTAATGGCGACGCGGTAGTGTTCGTCGTCGTGGCTATCCGGCGAACCTGCTGTCTCGGCTGCTGGAGCTGGTTGAGCTTGAGCAGCTGCGCGCTCAGCGGGCGCGAGCTTGCTGGCCGGCTCAGAGCTGGCGCGAGAGTCGCCATTTTTCAGATCAATTGGGGACGTAATTGACGATGGAAAAGTGGCGCTGGGAAAGGGAGGGGGGAAGAGAAAGGAGCAGAGAGGGGAGGGAGAATGGTCACTACAAAGTGACGAGGTAGGACCGGTTGATAAGAAACAGTTGAAAAGGGGAGCGCGACTGCACCTGCTTTCTGAGCCAAGAAAAAAATCCATGAAAGCCGGCAGCCGCGACCCAAGAAACAAGAAAACCGCGCTAATAAAAAAAAATAGTTTATTCGAATACCAGAAGCTAAAATCCGATCTCAGCTCTTTTTTGCCTTTTTGGTCAGCGAGCAAATACGTTCTTTGGTCCGACTTCATTCTTTGCCTCCGCGTCAGACTCTGGCAGTAGCGCATAGCAATTGGACGGCGGCGCCCTGTTCGTGTTAGCCCCTTTCATTGATGACACAGATTTTTTTCAGAGGTTTTTGGTTTTTGAGGTCGATGTTTATTGCGCCTTCCTTTAAGCGCTTTCCTCAAGTTTGTGACGTGAAGGCAAGAGCGAATGTTTTTTCAGCAATGTTTACACATGGATGGATCAATCTGCGTCTCTTTTTCTGTTTCAGGCAGGCTCCACGCCGTGACATCCACCGAAGCTCCAATTGCCAACTCACGCAGTACGGCCCGTGTGAACAACAGGAAAAAGGCAACGCCGATAGCTAGGGCTGCGCCAAATGCTACAGGGCCTATTTTCGTGCAGATGTCACAAGCGAGCGAGCAACAGGTTAACAGCCGCCTCTGTTGGAGACCGTGCGGGCGACAAGCGGCCAATCTATTCTGTATTGTTGGCAGCTTTTCCGTCTCCTGCATATGGGTCCGCGTCGGCATCCGTGCACAATTTTAGCTTGTGAAAAATTAGGGAAGGCACCACCCAGCAAGGGTGTCCGAATTTCCGTAAAAAATGCGAAATCCGCTTATAGAATGACGCTTTGCAAGAGAACCAGGAAGGCGCGGCCTTGTTTGACTACTGGCCCAGACCGTTGTCTCCGAATATTCATCGTCCGTTGTGCGACGTTGATACTGCACACATGTATGGTGTAATTACACTGGAAAGCGCAATCCTCGGACGTATGGACAAGCGCCCCTTGCACGTTCCTTTCCGCCGTTCTGTCTGCGAAAACACCCGAATGCGCCTTCCGTATCTTCACGAGCCTGTTCACAAGCAAGGAAAGAAGGAAGACAGGAAAGAGCGAAGCATATGCGAACATGTGCGGCCCTGGCTCGGGCAGTAGAGGGTAGAGTGGCATGAACATCTGCCAAATTTCACGTGGGGGAGGGGATACGAAGCTACATCGTAGACTGGGCAAATCTCAAAAAGAGAAAGCGGCAATCGACCACCAATTGCTCCTCACCGGCCTTCCTCCGAGTCTGACCTACGATGCGCCCGGACTGCCGCCATTCAACGAACGGGCCTGGGAAGAACATAATCAAAAGTTACGCGAAATAAACGGGGTATTGGAGCAAAAAAAAAATTGACAGCTGATGGATCCTTTCTTGGCCGACAGGGCTGAAGTGCCCAAATATACCGCAATTGTGAGAACATAAATGTCGCTGCAAATGAGCGTTAGAATAAGAGACAGGCCAAAAAGAGAGAGAAAGTGGCCAATTCCGCGTAGCCGCAACGGTCGCCGCAATTCTCGCTGCGATATCGGGTCCGTCACGCGTCGTTCCGCAGCGGTCGCCCCGGCACGCGCATTTTGTGCGAAATGAGGTTCAACGGCGACAATTTATGAGCATTTAGTTTTGCAATGAGAATTGATTTGATATTGTGAAAAGGTCGAGGATTTGCCCAAACCGCCGGGTTTCCCAGTGGATACCTCCGCGAGTGAGGCCTTTCTAGTGAGGCCTTTCTAGTGAGGCCTGAAGGCCTGTCTGTTGGTCGTGCCCATTTGTCGACGGCGGTGATAATTCTCTTTCCACGTACCGTAAATTGTCCATGAAACAACGACGCACAGCCAGCCTTGTTTTTCAGTGTCGACCGAGACACTTAGCAAAGCTTTATTGTACGATGGTGAACCTGCGAGTGAGGTGTGTTTAATGTATATTACGTCTACTTGTTGTGATCAAACCTGTGTGTTTCCAAGTTAAAGCAGAAGCTGCTCGAAACAGAAAAAGGAAACATATGACTAGGCACGACAGACAACGAACTGCATCCGCACTTGCAAAATAGCATAACTACGACTCTAACTTCAATGCTATGATGCAAACAATGTCGTATTCATGCGAATGTCAAAAGGCCAAGACGGAATCACGACAGTTGGCTCTAGTTTCGTGTCCAAAAGATGGCATGTAGGTGATGGCCGGGTTCGATAAGCCGTAAGACACATTGCCCGGGATATTGGGACAAGGGGTCGCGAGTCTCTGAAGACAGCAATACGTCGATGAGGCTTTCCTTAACGGTTGTTTGGTGCCCCGGAATTGGAGTTGTCGATATCGGAGATTGGAACCGTCTCCGCCGAACCACAGTGCATTTGACGGTAAAATGAAGACCCTTTGAAATCCAGCCCGGGAAATTGTCCACCTAAATAGCTATTTGTCGGGCATTGGTAGATATACCCGGTCTGACTTGCGTTCAAACATACACCACTGAACTATGTCCGGTGTGCCGTTGTCGTCGTACTCGATGAATAAAGTATAACCCGTATATCGTTCGAGATACGCGGAATAAGGGACCGGTACCATATCTGATGACCGGATATATACTGTCGCTGCAAAACACAAAACATCACGTACCAAGAAGTCACTTCATAAGAAAACGTCACATACTCGTACTGTAGTCCCGTCAATACGGTAGCTTAATGTGACTGAGAAAACTTCGAAGCTCATCGTGCAACCTTATTGGCTTCTAAGGTGAAAGTGATGAGGTGAACTGAGAACAGCCGCCGTGGATGAAAGACGGACCGGACTTTGGACTCTTGAGGGAGGAGGCATCATAGAGCATATAACCGCCCGGTCCAGGTTCGGACGCTGTCACGGAATGGCTCGGCATATATGTATACTCGTTTTATGTTGTTAATACGACACTTATGCTAGTTAATCGAAACCCCAAGTAAGTGAGAAATCACCGGGCCCCTTATATGGGCTTCGGCGACCTGTTGTGACATACTCAGAGTGAGCCTTGCTACACACAATAGAAAAAACAACAGAAGAAGGTCGAGGGACGCTTTTGGACAAACATATACTTTTGTAGAGAGAGAGAGAGAAACATTAGACGTTGACGACTGGGGAATACCGAAAGCACCTTCAACTCAAGTTTGGTCCATCTGACCTAACCCGCAGCCCTCTTGATAACTAATCAAGGGTCATATGAGGAGACGTGATGTACCGGAGCAGAGTGACCAAATGATCCGGATGACTCTATCTTCTTTTAGGCTTTTCTTTCAGTATTCTGAGTCTTGGTATTCAAAGGAAATGTCTTGGCCGGCTCCTAAGACGACCTTCGATGGCGCATAACGCGGGCTATATAAAATAATCACGATCCAGTCCTCACACCCACTGCGACGGTCTCACCTGAACCGCTCTTACTTTCTGTTATTTCTAACTCCGCCTTTAACAATTATCCGTACTCCTGGACCAAAGCTGATGGCGTCTTTCAAACCTACTGATCGACTAAGCTTCACACCTCTATATCTCTGCTTGAAATTTGAGCATCAGACGTAATCTTTCTTCCCCCCTCTCTGTCTCCTCGCACGCAAAAAGATGCGGTACAAGGGGGATCAGCCACCTCCGACAGGGCAGTCCAAGCCCAGACATGGCAATCCTTGGTACATGCCATCCTGGTGGCTTTGCTTCTTATACTCTAAAACCATACAGAAGCCAAGCCTTTCACAAAAGCGCAAAGAAGCTTTGTCATACCATGGGACGGACAGGACGACGCAGTATCTGGACTAAAAGTACAGACTGCAAGTAGATGGCCATATCAATCACACAAATACATGGCTTGCCGAACTCCGAAGCTTGGCGTTTTTATCCCCCCACGAAGTAACGAATCTTCTCCAGAAGCACATACCCCCTTGTTTGGTGTTCTGCGCCTCTTTCCCAATAAGTTTTATAAAATGTAGCTTAGCCAAATCGTGCACAACGAGATAAAGCATACTTGCCACAATTTCCGGGCGTCTATGAGTCAAAAATGCCGTTAATTTCGGTCAATATTGCGTTATTATCGACTTTTTAAAACGGGCCATTTTGCTGCTCGTTCTCGCTACTGTGGAATTGACGCCCTCGTAGTCTCATGTTGTATCCTGAGCTTCATGATGCGAAGCTGACCATGAAGTACTCCGTAATGCAGATTCAGATCAGGAAGACAAGAAGACGAGACGATGAGGTGAAGATATGTGGCTGTGGGGTAGAAGCCATTAGGGTCGCTGTTTCCGCTTCCGATCTCTTTGCTCGGTGGGGGGCAGGAAAGGTTGCCAGCAGTTGTGAGGTTTCGCCAGTCGTGGCTGATTGCCGTATTGGGAAACAAACACGGTCGTGATTTCCCCAACTTCCGCTCCATACTTGAGGGAAAGAACATTTCACGCAAACCCAGGAAAAGGAAGCCGCGGCCAGAAATGCTTAATATTAACGATTAAGTTTTGATTAGTCTACATGATTGCACCTGCCGTTCTTTTGTTTTATTTGGCCGAATCTGTCATTCAAATGAAAACATCGTCGCTTTATGTTCCCGTCCTGCAAACTTGCAAAATACAACAAAGCGTCCGTCGGCCCCTCATTCGCAAACCCCGGTCACCTTCAACGCCCAGTTCCAGAAGTTCCCCGTCCCCTGGCCCTTGGGTCCCTGTCCCGTTTTCCGCAATTGTCCAGCACAACGGGACAGTCCGAGTGCATGGCCCCCTGTCCTGCTGTTCGCCTCTGAAACTTGGTCTGAGACGTCAGCGATCCCCTTTTTGCCAGACCAGACCAGGACACCGCCAGCACCCAGCACAATGAACCGTACCGCATTGCGTGGTTCGCGACGGGCGCAGTCCTGGTCCGTCCAGGTCGCAGCAGCGATTTGCTGCATCAGAACGTTTTCAAGAGTGACACCTCCGTTCATGCAGCGATCCAAGCCGCCCCCGGGCATCGAAACCTGGCAACAGACCATCAGGAGGCCAAGCAGCCAATCAGTTCCGACCTTTGCCATGTGCCTTGCTTTCTTCCTCGACGTCCCACACTTTCGTCTCCAATACATAATCTTTGCTCGCCTGCATCCTTACCCACGATTGAGTTGCGCGTCGATGAGGCGTCCCGGCCATTTCAATGCTACCCACCACGGCAACTGCTCCTGGTGTCTGGTACTGGCTCGGTGTACTGCGGAAAGGACGGCTGAGAATGCGAGGACGATGGATGCCAAGACCTAGATGTATGTTGGAAGTGGAAGATGCTCAAGTACGACGGACAAGCTTGTTCACTGGTGCTTCCCTACTAACTTTGTCTGCTCATTTTCAGTTCAACAAGTCCAGCTAAGGAAAAGAAAAATCATTCGTGGTCGTCACGTCGTAACAAGTGCAGTTGCAAAAGAAAACACAAGCAAAACAGACGTGGGCTCTTCCCATTCTCCAACCAAAGGTGCCACACCAGGCTCTTCCGTACAATTTCATCGGTGCCGTGCCATGCACAAGTGGAGCACGGGAGGATGTTGAACACACATTCGCACACGACATTGCCAGCCTGGAACTGGGCTGGAACTGAAGCCCAGACCCAGACCCCTGCAACGTCCCAACCGCTCCCGCATTTTGGTGCATGTATGACATATCCACCAGAACTACGATACACCGTTTTCTCCACAGCCTGTCACTTGTCCGTCTTCGACACATTTGACGTTCTGCTTCTGCAGACGAAGCATGGCAGTCAGCAAAAAGGACGTGACAGCCGTGGGCTTCACGACGAGCAATGAGGAACATGGGGCATCCCTGCCTAACAAGTCTATTCTGCTTTTGCACTCATCTGTTGTTCGGCGTCTTTTGGGAGTAAAAGTCTTTTCACAGTGATCGCCATGGCCATCATGTGGCTCTGCTGGCCCTCGTTGGCCTTGCTCATCCGTGAGTTCAGATTCCATGCCGCATGCGAGTGTGGAGTGTACCGATCGGTCACGCCTTCCACTCTGTGTCTCGTCAGTACCGTACATTATCTTCGTGCTCCCGGCTATATCCATGGCAGGTCTCGTGCTAGACGTCCCAAGACGCCCGTGTGGTGGATCTCGCTTCCACACATACATACACGCACTCTCTTACTCCCTCCTCGTCGCTCTCTCATACATGAAAGAGTATCTCTTTTCCTCCCTCCACTCCCATTGATCTTCTTTGCCGGGTTAGGGTGATCGCCAAAGCCTGTTACAGTACACAAACCTTCCACCAACATACCTTTCCTGGGGCCGTCTCTTCTTTGTGCCCCTCTGTCCCCCATCTTAGCATTCTTATTACCAGACCCCCCAACTCTGATTCCCTTTTCATGCCGGACCCTGTCTCCTTTTCTTCTTGCCTCTTTCCCTCTTTCCCTTCTTCTCTCTTTTTTTCCTCTTCTGCACATTTTCTATTTGTCCTTTACTCATCTTTGTTCCTTTCAGCAAGGTGCGACTTTCTTTCTTTCTTTTCTTCTTTCTTCATTTTTTTCAGTAAGGCCGGCCTTTTTAATATTCTCTTTTTTTCTATTCTTTTCAGAAAAGCGCTCCTGGAGAACTTCATTTTTTGTCCCCTTCGGTTCTTCTTTGTCTTCTCTCTTCTATTCGCTTTCATTATCTCTGGCGTTCACTTGATTTCTTTCCGATCTGATTTTCGAAGCGACTACTTATATCATCCAGCAGCACTCGAACACAAGCCGCTTCTTACGCCAAGTTTTATATTCAGAGTCCGCGTTCCGCACAAACCCTTCTGTCAACAAGTAAGTAGTCGTTGGGATAGTGAGGCATTCAGATTGTTGAATGCTCCAGCCCGTATCAGCATTCTGGCGACCTCTCGGCTCGGCTAGGATGCAAAGGGGAGAGGGTATGGCACCACTAGATGCAGCGGACGGGCGGCAGATGGATACTTCCAGCAACCAAAACAACAACAAGCGCGGTACATCGTCAGACTCTTCGTCGAATGTAAAGAACAACCGAGCGGCCCAGGGCGGACAGGCAGACGGAAATTCCAAGACCTCCACAGATTTCGGAAAAGGAAAGTTCAGTGGTGGCTCTGGTGGTGGCTCTGGTGGAGGCTCTGGCGGTGGCTCTGGTGGTGGCCCTGGTGGAGGCTCTGGTGGTGGTGGTGGGTTTGGCAAAGGGTTCAAGGGCAACGGAAACAACGATGCCGGAGGTGACAAGACCAGAGGAAGCAATGGCGACAGCAGCAGTACAAATAAGGGAGGTAACAGCGGAGGCGGTGATGGTGGTGGTGGTAGCAGCAACAACAGGGGCGGTGGCAGCAATAAGAACAACAACAGCGACAACAACAACTTTGGAGGCCAAAGTAGCGGCAGCAGAAGCAAGGGCAATAGCAATGGGGGTGGAAACACCAATAATGCTGGAGCCGGCGTTGACGGAAACAACGGCAACAGCAATGGGAACAACAGTGGCAGTTCCAGCAGTGCTGGAAGTGCGACGACCACCACCGCGGCCGGTAGCGGAGATGTTGGGAGCAGTGACAGCAATGGTGCCCAGGAGATTTCGTCAGAACAAATCGACACCACATCCGCACCAACGGATTCACCCGCATCGGAGGCACCATCTACGACGGACGCTCCTACTGTCGTTCTCACAACCTCAACCATTGTGGCAACTGGGACGGTAAGTGCAGCCTGCTGGTATTTGAACTTCACAGAGAGACCAGAGACACAAGATATTGTGTACCGGGCTAACATGGTGATAGGATGCCGTCGTGACCAGTTTTGTGCCGTTGATAACGACCGCAGCAACAACTGAGAGCACTGCCACAACTACCCACAGACCTTTCGCGCCATTTGTCCCCTTTGGGGCCAACTTCCCTGGCTCTGGCAGACCTAGTGACAGGAACGGTCCTGATGACAGAAAGCACAGGGGTGTCAACGGGACCACGGCAGATGACGACGACAGCAATGGTAGAAACGGGAGCGGAAACAGCGGCAGCAACAATAAGGGCAACAACAATAACAACAACAACAACAACAACAACAACAACAACGGTAACAACGGTAACAACAGGGGCAACAACAACAATAACAACAAGGCGTTGGATCCGACGGCCGAAAGGGCATTGATATCTGTTGGCTCCATTGGTATGTTCTCCGTCAATACGGGTCCCAGCTTCATCGTCTTGTGCCTAACAAGAACAGGTGCTTTTATCGTGATTTGCTTTATTGCTTGGCTCGTCTGGAGGGCCTGTAAGAAGCAGAAGCGGGAGAAGTTGCAACGCGGCAATGCCTCAACGTTCCCGTCCCACGATGGACCCTTTTCCACCATTGCTAGACTGCCTCGTCGCATATACGATCGTATTGCCAACAAAATACCCTTTGCCAGTAGGCAGCACAAAGCATGGCAGACGTTAGAAGAGACCAACTCTTCGAACGTGGGGCCCATGGCGGCTAACAATGCGGCTTCTTCGAATATGACCCGCCTGGGTGGACCTACCTACGAAGAGAAAGGTGGTGACACGTTGAGGACCTTCGGCTTCGACAGAGACGTCCCACCGGCTATTCCCTCCCAGGTCTATTACTCAAGCGGATTGGGCTTGGGATTGCAGTTCCAGTCTCCACCAGAACAGGCCGAGGTCAGCAATGCCAACGGGATGCAGGCTGGTATGATGCGGTCGAATACGGGCGCTTCTGTCTTCACACACACTCCAGCAGCGTCGTTCAGCTCGTCAATGGTATCCGGCCAGTCAGGCATGCCAGTGGCCCCACCTTACGTCTTGAACAACGGAGCTGCCAATACGGGCCAGCCAACTGGCTCTGTGATGGCGGTTGACAAGGCTGGCCAGCAGTACATGACGGACGATAATGGCAGCGTGGCGAGCACACTGCGGTCACGCATGCCGGACCCATTCTACAATCAGTCGCAACTGGCACGCCAGCCGTCTGACGCATACGACCCGGCACGGCGGCAAGTCAACCGCGCCTCGGAATTGTCTTCTTTATCATCCGGCTTCGGTGACGGCGAGATCCTGGTGCTGGCATCGGATCAGCAGGCGACGCAGCCCGGCCAAATGCCACTGGCTGCCCAGCGTCCGTCGCGGGCCTCGACTGGCCCACCATTGTCTGCATCAGCTGGCGCAGCTGCGCGACTCTCGTGGATGCGGAAACAGCGCATGAGCCGCGAGACAGTCTACACCGAATCCAGCGAGGACCAGCCGGCAAAGTTCCGGTCCGTCAACTCGTGGGTCAAGCAACAGACGGGCCGCGTGAGACGCGGACAAGCTAGCATTGACATGACGACGAGCGCATCTGCCGGTCGCGACGCGGCAGGCGATGTGGCCTTGGTGGTTGGCAATCAACCTGGCATTCCACACCCCTTACCCCGAGAGCAGCGGTTGACGATGATGGACGACGGCGAAGAGCCACGGCGGCCGGATACCGTCCCGGGAATTCAGATGGCGTAAGCGAGAAAGGAGGAGGAGACATGCATGACGTGGTGGAAATGCCAAAGCTGATTGGAATATCACATTATACCAGGCAAACGAAAGTGATTTCAAAATATCTTTTTCCAATAATATAATTCGTCCAACTTCTCGAAAGTGGCGTTTGTTTTATAATTTCCTTTTTCATTATCTTTCTTTTCAACTACTTTTTATATTTTTTCGTATTTTCGCACCTTTTGTTATTCATTTTTCACGTTCTTCTCTTCTTTCTGGCGTACCACATTTGCAACTATTTGGAGTTTGGGGACTAGGTTTGGGCCCTTCCTGTCTTTCATCCTCGTATACACTCTTTTATTATCTCCATATTTCCCTCGTTTCCTTCCCACAGTGGTTTTTGGGCCTGGCGCTCAAGAAAGCTCATGTCTGCGCAAAACGCGACGCATCTTAGCAGGAGACATCATAGTCGACAAACTTGGTGAACAATGACCATGAAAAATCAGTGGCAACGTATATCTTCAGTACGGATGTGTCACCGTGAAGTAAACCGTACGTGCCGAATAAAAAATAAGAAAATTGCTAGATTATACGAGAATAAAAGCAATTTACAAATTAAGCAAAACCATATGACAAGGAAATTGTCACAAAACAGACGAAAATGTAAAGATTCATGAAATATGAAATATTCTCTTTCAAAATCAAGTAGACCCTTCGTCCCCCCAACTTTCACTTTCGGTGCTTGTGCTTGCGGTCGCGGCCCTTGGTCTCTTCCATAGCCTGCTTGACGTGGCCGTAGAGCGACTTTCCATCAACAACCAGGTTATGCGACTTCTCTCGTTTCGGCTTGGTGTCTTCCGTCTGACCTTTTGTAGACAGCGTTGCCGATGCATCTACACCAAGACCAGCATCGCCACTGTCCATAAGAGTCGACGTGGCAATGGGTGGCACATATGACGACGTCGACGACGGGGAGCCACGGACTGGCAGGACCATCTCCGTGGCCAGTCGCGCTTCAATGTTCAGGCCGAGTAGCTTGGTCTTGTTTAGCTTGCTGACCGCCGCGAGGGCATCGCTGTGCGTATTGAAGAGCAAGAATGCATGCTGGCGGTTTGCGCTTGAGCTTGAGCTTGAGCTTGAGCCCGAACTCGAGGATGGTTGGTGTGGGAAACGCACATCTTCTTGAAGCATGTGCCGGCCGCCCACGGCCGAGATCAGGTAGGATTCGAGCTCTTTGGAGGTTGCATGGCGCGAGAGGTTCTTGACAATGACCTTGGCCGTTTGGGAAACTCCTTCGCCAGTGGCATGACCAGCTTGGTGATCGTACCCGTACCCGTAGTGGCCAGAGCCGCAGTCAACGCCGTGTTGGCCACTGCTGATGGGCGTGTGGTGCGGTTGCCACGATCTGGCACTGCTGCGGGCGCCTTCATACGGCTGGTACGAGTTGAAGCTCGGGGGCATGGCTGTCACAGTGTGGGATACTGACTCCGCAGGGTATGGATAGCCCGACGAAGACGAGGCACCGCTGCTATAACCGGAATCATAACCATAGCAGGCGTTGTACTCGACAGGCGCTGAGGTGCTCCCGTTGGCCGTGGCGCAGTAGCCGTAGTCAAGACAGGGAGACACAGCGGCATGCGGCGATAAATTCGGCGCTCCCGCCCCACGACCGATGGTCGACGAGGAAGCGTTGGCTGCCGCGCGCGTCTTCTTCTGGTCCCAGATGTAGACCGGCTTGCTGCTGTTTTCAATGGAAGCGGATAGGATGTACCCCTTGTAGTTGAATCCATGCAAGTGGTCTGTTAAAAGCAAACAACATTTGTTAGTGACTTATTTGATTTTGTACCCTATGAATTGGTCAAACTAACTGTAGACTCTGTAAAAGTCTTGTGGGCTGCGGACACGCACCCAACCTTCGGATGTTCTACCATTGATGAAGCACTTGTCGACGGATGCAACCTCGCGGGAAAGAACCTTGAGGTCCGAAAAGTTCATCTCAGGAGGCAACTATTAGTGTGGGTAGAGCAAATATCTGTATTAGCCATAGCTCGCCAATGCGGTAGTGAGAAAAGAGAGGGAGTGCGGGCCTTAGGGTCTGGGTATCGGCTAAGGGATCAGAGCAGTTTCACTCACGTTGGCGACTAAGACGTAATAGATGCCGGATACCGCACCCGACTCCACGGCGTGCTGCACAAGCTCGTGCTTGGTTGCTTGATTCATGACTTGCTGTGTCTTTCGAAAGATGGTAGTTTGGTCTGCGCTTTTGAAGATTAGGTGTGGTTGAGGCAAAGTCAAAATCAAGGTGTGAAAGACTCTGACACAGAGATACTTGGTGTCTGGAATGGAGGGAAAAGAAAGACGGATACCGAGACGATGAGATCTGGTGATGCATTCTGCCATATCCATTGTATTTGTCTGGACAGGACGACGCCGTCATATAAATAAGCCAAACAGCATGCAAAGACAACAGAGCAATGCTCCTGCCTCTAGGACGTATGATAACATCTTTCAGTGTGCTGTTAGGTGGTATGCCCAACGGCAACTTTACTCGACCCAGGGCGATGCCCTTAACGAACGTCGCTTTCTCTGCTTTGGGGCGTCCGCATGTTGCAGAAAAAAAACCCGCAATATTCAGTCGAAAATAGGAAAGAAAGCAACCACAAACAGCTTGGCAAGCGACACATCATCACCTCCATGAACATGCATCGTGTGTATGGAGAGTGCAAACGGCGACGATGCCGTCACATTATCCTACCCCCACGAAACATGGATTCTTGGACAGCTAATTGACCAAAAAGATCCAGAACTTAAGCGAGTGTAGCCAAAAAGTAATTCGTGCAAGAGGCGAAGTCCAATGGCCTCGGGCAGGGACGATTCTGCCGTTTTGAGATATGCCGGCCCGGTCTAGAGCGTCGATGGTATTAGGAGCGGTGCGCGGCGCCTGTCGAGAACATACTTGACACATATGAGATGGACGCTGGCGACCGAATTTCGTTTGCCATTTTTGAGCCCGGCGCAATTGCGACTGAAACGTCACATGCTATGGCGACTGTGAGTGGACAGAACCGTCAGCGCATGCATAAAAGAAGTGTGCCGTTAAGCATGCTGATGGGCGCGAATACGACTTCCTACAGAAAAGCTGCAGCCAAGTATCCGTGATTGACCAGGGCGGAGAGAGACCTAAGACGACTATGCGAAATAAAATTTGTAGTTGATCATCTGCTGTTAGGCTCGCATGTAGAATTAGAGACACGACAGTACAGTACTGCTGTCAAGAACGACAGCCCCGGTGTACTGACTGTGGCCGTCTAGGATAATCAATTGTCGACAATTGTGAGGTGCGCCGAAGTGTGCCCAGTTGCTGAATCTGTTTCCTATATGACCATTGAAGCCGAGACGCACGCTCTTGCAAGTAATCGTAATTGCTTGCTTTACCAAGCTGCTGTTTTTGGAGTGCGCGGAGGCTGGGCTTTGAGATTTGCTTTTTCGTTTCTCGAGGTCTCTTTCTTGCAGAAATTCAGACTGTACTTTTGGCACGTCGTAATGTGATGACAGCGGTTACACAGCATGGCAATGAAGAGAGGCTTGAACAAACAGAAAGGTCGAGATTTTGGTGACGAACGTTGCCGAGTTCCGGTACCGTACGATCGTTGGGAGTGGTTGGTGGATTTTCAATTCTTTCTTTTTTGCGTTCAAGTTTTCAGCGTAAAGGATAGGGGCCGTCTGTATGTCGATTGGTTTGATTCAAGCGAAAGAGAATGGCCAGGCCCGATGTTCTATGTCGAAGATGCTGGCCTCCATAACATTTCGGAGGTCAAGGCTGAAGCGGTAATGTTGCCTCGGGGTAGCATCTGTCTCCTTTCGCAAAAGCTGGCTTCCTTTTAGAGATCCTCGCAAAGAATACTCGCATGGATAGGTGTTCGTTTGCACAATGTTTGCGTCGTATTGTCGGATTGACAGCTGGCACCTCGTGTCGCCGGTTGGACCTCAGCATCCCCTGGTCATACCACCAGGCGCTAAGAACGAGCCCAAGAAATGACTTTTGAGTCACACTTTTTGGACCCGAAGGACGAGTTATCATAGCAGTCTTATTAGGTTTCATGCTTGATGCGGCTCGGGCCATAGGCGGGCGGGGATCCTACAACTGAGCAATATCTCGTCATTACCCCAAATTCAATGTTGACCGGTTCAGGAACCTGCGCCGAACTGCTGCAATCTGATTCATCGCATCAATGGTGTTGATTGACGTATGGCAATCGAAATGGCCCGTTTTGCGCAACGCTAAACGTGACAGATTATTTTCGCAGCTGTGGCAGCACGAATCTCCTAGTTGATCTGCCGGGTAGACAGTAGATTGATTGCAATATGTTGTACTCTTCAACCGCCCTCTCTGGCCTGCATAGCAGCTATACCGATAACGACCGTGGCAGGACAGAGTTTAGTGATAACCTGGCTGTGTTGTCACTGGTATGGTCACACAGCATCTCCAGATGTGGGCTTGCTTCACGGTGTGTTGTCATTATTCGCCCATAGCAGTAAACATAGGGCGGGCTGAAAAGAACTGCTGTGGGAGATCCGCAATTGGTCGGTTTATAGAAGGAAAGATGGGCGCAGCGGTGAGAAATACTGGAAGCCGAGAGGACGGGGAAACGGAACACAAGTGCCTAGTCCTCTCTTTTGTAGTGGAAGGTATCATCCAACACACTGGCGCCTTCGATTTCCACGCTTGCGGGCACAAGTTCCAAGGGTGACTCCTCTCTCACTCGATCTTCAAGGGCCCATTGCCTATTGGACAAGTAGGAAGGTGCTGCTGGGATGTCGGCCTCTGGCCACGGCACTGAGTCGGTTGCCTTGTACTCATGTTGGTCGCCCTCATCAAGCGCGACAAGAGAAAATTCGTGTCCATCCGAGTAAAACAGCGAAGGCGGGATACCGTCGAGATGTAGCCATGTTAAGCGATGTTTTCCTGTTGGGGCGCCACTTAGTGGAAGGTGGCCTTCGTTAGTTGTGAGAGGATAATAGCGCAAGAAGTCGCCGACCTGAGGAGGCTCATCCTTGAGGGGGTTCCAGACGACACCCAGCCCTTGGTGCTTTTCACCGTCGCATGTGATGAGTAGGGTGGCGGGTGTAGAAGGGTGCCATGTCGCAGCAGACACATTCGCATGGAGCATAAGAACACTGCACAATTGTCCTGTTTCCGCGCTCCAGACCCAGACAGTAGTGGGAGCCTCTTCCAAACGAGTTGCAAGAAGGGCGGATGCACAGTCAAATGCCAATAGCGTGCATCCTGACGAGATTCCAGATGCGTCAGTGCTGGTCGAGGCCGAGCGGCCCGGGGGCGACACATCCTGCGTTGCCTCGACAAAGCTGTGACAAACACCGCTGACGGCAGATGGCCCAATCTGTTCCTGCCAAATCTGTTTGTTCTGGTAAGCGTTTCTTGTTTTTTGCACAATCTTTTACTAATCCCAGGCACTTCAGCCGGATACGGGCCGACTTACCATAGATGACGCGCTCGTTCGAGGGCGCAGAGATGTGGGATGAACAAGCCGTTTGTATGTCGTAATAGATGCCACGTCAATCAGTCGAACTGTGCGCGAGACATCACCAACGGCCAAGATCCGAGCGTTTGCTGAATACTGCACCAGCCTGACACCTGACCCAAGTAGCTCGTCGGCAATATGTGTATCGATGTGCGTCTCAAAATCGCCATAACCTCCATCACCGTCACCGTTTGATTGTCGAGTGGCTCCGGCATGGGGAACACCGGTCCAGGTTTTGAAAATATAGCCGTCAGGTGTATAGAACAGAATTTTGCGGCCGTATGCGGGCGACTCCCACACTGTCAGCCAGTGGCCGTCAGGACTCCAGACAAGGCCCTGGGCATCAATAGTGTCGGGGGCCCATGATGCAATGGGAGTTGACGCTGCCGGGTCGTGCACACTGACCCAGTCTTTGCCTGCAGTGCGTGTCAGGAGGGAGAGGTGGTTGCTGTCTGGCCGGAACGAAAATCCACGACTGAAAACCGAAACTGAACTAAAGAGCTTCGGGTTCAAGATCTCGACCGTCTTGCCCGTCAGCAAGCTGAACACGGCAAACTTTACACCATAAGCAGAACAGAGGCACACTTGGTCATCGGAAGGACCAAAGCCGACGAAGGCGGGCTTGGCAACGACGGGCAGTGACGGGTTGCGAATCACAGCACGGAATGGCTTTTCTTCACCACCGGTCGAGGCCAGGACAGCCGCCACCAGAATCTGGTCTGCCGTAGCCACCAGGACACGCTGTGAAGTCGGCGACCATTGGAAGCTGACGATGGCCGAGACAGACAGGTCTGTTGGAAGCTCTATTACGTCGGCGAACTCCTCGAGACGGTCCACAGCTTGAATGTGTATTCCAGTGGGAAGCAGCGTCGCCACAAGCCGGCCATCTGGGCTGGGCAGACAATGCGAGGAAGCTGCGAAGCGCGTTAGAAGAATGCCGGCGCATGCATCGTGACGAGAAAGCCAAGATGATTGGTAATGGGCACGATGGACCTAGAACACCACTCCCTAAAACGTTGATGACGTACCCTTGAACTTTCTAGAGAAGCGCATAATGGCTGGAGGTCGGTGGGCGTTATCGGAGATTTGGGGTCTTGCGATGGACGCGTCGAGCTCAGAGTGTGTCTCGGGCGCGTTGGGCTCATGTGGTACCGCAGTAGAAGCTCTCGTACTGCTGTGCTGTCGGTATTGATTGACGAGGTTACTCAAGAGAGCTCGATCGGACGTCTGGGATTCAGGGATAGTTTGTTTATCGCAGAAGCCATTCGCGGGGTTGTGCAGAACGTGCCTTCCTCTGTTTACCAATTGCCATAATGGGACTAATGTCAAATATCCCCACCAGGTTCTCCGTGTGACATTGGCTTTCGAAAGTTAGCGCACTGTGGTTCCTGCCGCGATGCATCGGAATGCAACGAAGGACGCATGGCGGGAAGGCGCTGTCCAGATTGAACCGTCTTTTTGTTTCGAACCTCCAACGCTCTTTCCATGCAGGACAAAGTAAACAAACATCTTGAGTACAGAAAGTTCGACCGACTAGTGTGAAGGAGCGCTTGCCGCCGTTATTTTGCCACTTTACCTGATGAGTAATTCTGACATGTGGGTTCGCTGGTTCTCAGCACCGTGTGCGGAGTAAATTATTGGCATCTCCGCAGAATACGCGGAGGTGGCCGATAAAGCTCAACTCTTCCGCACACACATAAAGACAAGCAGCCCCACGATTGCAATGAGTGGTCTTGGAAAGAAAACACGTCCTTAGCATTCGGCGGTTTCATATTTCTTCTGGCATGCATCCGAGTACAACCTCTTCTTGCAAGCAAAACACATCGCCATGCCGTTGAACAAATCGTCGCCCAGCTTTGGGTGGCGAATGCTGCGGCTCGCTTCTCCCCAATGCGGCCTCTTGGCATTACGGCCACATTCAACAGCCGGCCACGTCCGGCGGACGATTGCTACACGGGCCACGTCGGCAGCGAACCTGAATGACGGTGCCCCGCCTCCCTCTGTTGATCGCTTCACTGCGGGTCCAGCAACGACTGAGGTGCAGAGGCCCGAGCGGGAGCCCGGCCGTCGGCAGCGACAGGAACAACTGAAAAATGCTCGACCGTTTTCCGAATTCCTGACCGATGGCTTTCAGCGCCAGCACGACTACCTGCGCATATCGCTGACGGAGCGTTGCAATCTGCGGTGTCTCTACTGCATGCCCGAGGAGGGTGTGGAGCTGTCGCCGGAACGGAACCTGCTGACGACGCCTGAGATTGTGCTGCTTGCCAATGTGTTTGTGGCGCAGGGCGTCAACAAGATCCGTCTCACGGGCGGCGAGCCGACGGTGCGGCGCGACATCTTGCCGCTGATGCGGCAGCTCGGCGCGCTGCAGCGCCTCGGCCTGCGGGAGCTGTGCCTGACGACAAACGGGCTGGCGCTGCACCGCAAGCTTGAGGCCATGGTCGAGGCTGGTTTGACGGGCGTCAACCTGAGCCTGGACACGCTCGATCCGATGCAGTTCCGGTTGATGACGCGACGCGACGGGTTCTCGGCGGTGCAGCGGAGCATGGATCGGATTCTGGAGCTCAACAAGGCGGGCGCGGGGATCCGTCTCAAAATCAACTGTGTCGTGATGCGTGGGCTGAACGACAACGAGCTGGGCAAATTTGTGGGGCTGACACGGGACCACGACCTCGAGGTGCGGTTCATCGAGTACATGCCGTTTGACGGCAACCGGTGGAGCACGGGCAAGATGGTCAGCTTCAACGAGATGCTGGAACGCATCGGCGCGGACTACCCGACGCTGCAGCGCATGGTGCCGGACGCACATCACAACGGACCGCACGATACGAGTAAGACGTACGAGGTGCCTGGCTTCGCGGGCCGCGTGGGCTTCATCACGAGCATGACGCACAACTTTTGCGGCGGATGCAACCGACTGCGGATCACGAGCGACGGGAGCCTTAAAGTGTGTCTCTTTGGCAACGCCGAGGTCTCACTGCGGGATATTATGCGGCAAGCCAACAGTGGGGAGCCCATCGATGAGGCGGCCATGGCCGAGATGGTGCGGCTTGCTAAAGAGGCCTCGTCCGCCGCTACGGCACAAGAACCCAACTTGGACATACAGTTGAGCGATGTCTTACCAAACGCCTCTGAGCTGCTCGATGTGATTGGCATGGCAGTGAAGCGCAAGAAGGAGCGCCACGCGGGCATCGGCGAGCTAGAGCACATGAAGAACCGGCCGATGATCTTGATAGGTGGGTAGTGCTTTTGCTCCGCAACGAGATGAGCCTCACTTTCATGTATCCTGTATTCAGACAGGCAGGACAGGTGGGTTGAATCTGGAGAGCCGGCTTTGCGACATGGGGTTGGTTGCAGGATGCGTGAGGACCCGTAGCTAATGTTGACATAGACCGCAACCGTCACCAGCCTTCACTGTCAATGTATAGCTGTGCTGGCCTTGTCCAGAGTTGGGGCAGACAGCCAACAAATGGGACGGCCTCATTACCCATTCTCTCACCATACCTTTCACATATGACAGCTTCGCCGGTAGCATGCTCAATATCTCAGAGAAAGGTGTTTTACTCTACGGCTGGCCGACTCGGCCGGAAAAACGATGGCAAGACCGGAGGCCGGACGGCGTCTCAACACACGGTCGAGGAAGAACCCCGTCTGACTCACGTCTCGGCATCGGGGACGGCACACATGGTTCCCGTGGGCGAGAAAGCCGTGACGTCGCGGACGGCAGAGGCGGCCTGTACGGTACGGTTCTCAAGTCCTGTTGCAGTGGCCCTGGTTCGAGCCAACGACATGGCCAAGGGTGATGTGCTCGGCGTGGCACGGATCGCTGGCATCATGGCGGCTAAGCGGACGGCTGACCTTATTCCGTTGTGCCACCCACTAGCTCTATCGCAAGTTGCAGTCGACCTGGCCGTTTCTGGGGCCCATAATAACAACGACGACTACAACGACAACAACGACAACAACGATGACGACTACGGGCATGTGGATATACGCACTACCGTGCGGTGTGAAGGCAAGACGGGTGTGGAGATGGAGGCTCTGACGGCCGCATCGGTGGCGGCCCTGACAGTATTCGATATGTGCAAGGCGGTGGACAAGGGCATGCGCATCGACGGCCTGCGCGTGGTGTTCAAAGATGGCGGGAAAAGTGGCCGTTGGGAGGAGAAGGGTGCCCCAGAGACAAAAGAACGGTGAAGGAACGTGATCATGGGACGTACGAGATGCAAGGGGGGGATGTGCATGGCGTCTGCATATACACGACTCGTTTGTTTTACTTTTCTTTTTTGGTGCCTTGTCATGGCATGGAGGTGTGTCTGTTGGCTTTTCCTTTGCGATAAGTACACAAAACGACCGCCAATCTGATTTTATTTCTTTTCTTAGATGTCAAGAATTAAACGTGTCGCCCAGGGCCAAAATGTTCGAAAAGAGTGGTGAAGAGAGTCTGGACCGGTCTATGGTTGAGCATCACAGCGACTGCGCCCTCCTTCGGCTTGCGACGGCTCCTACAGGCTGTCATGCAGGTAGTTCTAGGCGGCTCCTTCCTTCCCATCCGATCAATGCAATATGCAGAATGATTCGCAGTACGAAATCGATGACTGGCATAATCTGTGAAATGTCCATTCATCATGACTTGCATGACATGTGCGAGGCAAACTCGGAGGCTGTGATGATGAACGTAGCCACAGTCAGAAATGGCGTGGCCAGTGAGTTCTGTGTGCTGAAGATGGTTTAAGGCACTCCAGCTCTGACAGATGTTCTGATCCCCTAGTTCTCTGCACCGCGGCTAGAATGCTCCAATGACGAGCCTTTCCCACTTTTTGTTTGCTTTGCCATTTACGATGTCGGGTTGCCTCGTCGTGGTTGAAGGCTGTGTTCTTCGGCCTCTCCATTTCTCTGTGCTTCGCTGTTTCCCCCCATTTTTTTCTTCTTTTTTCAGGGACCCAAAAGTGTCGCGTGCTCTTTCCTTGGATACTGGGGACTTTCCTTGCTTCCTTTGCGATTCTTGTTTTTTATGGAGCCCGGAGACGCCTGGAGGGCGCCTGCCACGGCAGGTGGCGGCCGCCTACTTTACAGCTTTTCCTGCGTTTCTCGCCGAGGCCGATGATGCTCCGCTGTCTTTGAGGATCTGCCTTTTGACAAGACAAGGACAAAGTCTTGCTTTCTCTTTCCTGTTTCGTTGCCATTTCCGAATCAACAGACAGCCGCATGGAACTGCCTCGACGCGATCAATCGCCGTGTTTTGTTACGACGCTTTCCTCGCCTCTTCCCAGGCTGCCTCTGGTCGGATATGTCCTGATAACTCTGCTTTGCTCTGGGAGACTGCTTACGATATATGATGTGCAAAGTGCTATCCGGCCCTCTGGCTGTGCATGTTTTTGCTCGTTTGCCTTGCGTTGTAATGACAAAGTACGACATACTCTGTAGTTATCGTTTTTTCTTCATTACATGTCTTGTGTTTTCTTATTTCCTCGGCGCCCAGAATTGCTACCAGCGCCGGCGATTCCCATCATCTTAATTTAGCGGCGGGAGAACCGTGGCGAGCGTGGGAAGGTCGGCTACGAGACAGACTTACATCGTACAAAAGCAATTCTCGCTCGTACTGTGTAGACCCGACAGCCCGTAGCGTGGGACGCAGAGCAAACTATTAGCTAATGGGCTGCCCATTTAGGCAAGGAAGGTAGTCCTGTAGCCACTGTACCTGGCGCTGGACCAGGTTCTGGGTTTTCTTTTGAAGTATTTTACGTTGGATCGGCATGTCTTTGTAGCAGTTTCCCCATTAAAATAGTGTTCTGCGATGTACTGTACTCAGTACAGTGTCAACAGTTGGCACTTTGAGATAGAACCACTTCCCCATTTGGTTCGTATACGAGGATTGCGGCCCCTTTTCAGCGAGTGTTTATGAGACTGTTGGTCTTGGGGGTGTCTTGGAGCCTTGGGCCTGGATCATCTTGGATCTTGGACCTTGCATGCGTCTTGTTTTTGCTTCTCCGGTATCATAGTCTTCCTACCAGCATTTCTTGCTTGTTTCTGTTGTTGGGACTGTATGAGTGTACTCATCCAAACTTACGAAATGAAATTGAAAACCGCAATCTCAAACAATATCGAGAGCGGCCCTTGTTGGCCGTCCGCGGCAGGATATCGCTAAATAGCAGTACGGCATACCGCATACAACGGATGTCCCTTCCCTTTCCATGGGTCGGGCAGTGCGTCTTCAACACGACAGCATTCTAATTCATTTACCTTGTGCGACTTACAGGCGGCCCGGGGCTGGGATAATACTCCCCGAAATGACCTGTCGTAGGCCGAGCTGGTCGGTGTAAATGATTTTGGCACACTACACGAATTGCCATGTCGTACTCTGCACAGATGCCACTTTGGACGCCACAACGGTCAGACAGCAACACTTTCCGTCTCTCTGTGCCTTGCCGTCAATCTTTGCCTGTTGCAGTAGCTGCGGAGGGACTTGGAACTTCTCCGTCAAAAGACAATCTTTTATTTCGCCGTGCTATTTGTCTCATCGTGTCGTTTCGAGGTTGCTTTTGGCTGGTCTTGTTTCGTTCACTGAAAATCTCCAACTCAAACTTGAAATAAACATGCTTTTCAGAACGTTTTGTCTTTCTGGTCTTGGCCTCGTCTTAGGCCCATAAAAATAATGGGTCCTTCCATTAACGGCAGGGGTGGTGTGGGCCAAACTTTGCCAGGTTGAGAAGTACGTCGTAAAAAACGGCATCAGGGTTGTACTTTCAAAGAACCAATCACAGGCCAGTGATAAGAGCTGCTTTGACAGACCAATCACAAACCGTGCCTGCTTCATCTTGACAAAAACGCTAGCGAGAGACTTTTTGACTTTGGACAGGAGGAAAGAGCGACCCGTCCGAACAACGATGGTCTTCTGTTCCACCACAATAAAAGGGCGTCGCGTGCGACACAAATTGGAATGCACCAGAAAAAATAAAATGTACAGAATAGCAAATCCTACGACGTCTGGGGTGTATTTTGATCGCGTGGCGGTGGCGGCGGTGCTGTCAATCGGAAACGCGCTGCGTAATTGTCACGTCGTTGGTGAGAGAACCAAAGGAAGGAGCAGGCTGTCTGACGCAGATTCGCCTCTCATGCCACGAGTGCTTTCGCCGTTCTGAGTAAGTCGACCCGACAGAATTAGTGTAAGGTGGTTGGTCGTGGGGGACTGGGGGAGGACACAGAAAGCAGGACAAAAAGAGGGACCTTTGGCACGTGAGAGGTGGATACCTTAATGAGGTACTTACTCCGTACTGCAGCGAACAAAAGCATAGGCACAAACTGCAGCACTGACACTTTAGATACTTTGTTTTTAAGCGCCTCTGCTAAGGTAGTGCTGTACCATATGAGTACCCTGTGGGGCCGACCAATACGACGGAGGGACTTTTAGGCAAGCGTGACTCGCCAAGCGCACCAGTAAATAAGGACCCAGATATTCGCTCGGGCAGTCGGCTGCTGACGGCCCAATGAGCGGCGAGGCAAAGAAAAGTAGGAAAGAGCGATTCGACAAAGCGACAGAGCGAAAGAGTTTGAGAATGGGCGAGAAATAGGAAGACCGTCAATTTGCATCCCGTAATTATACCAAAACCTCTGTGACATACCGGTGAGCGGCCTTTTTTGGTGCGTTTACCGAACTGCTCCGTACGTCGCAAGATATGTTAATATATGGTGTACGGAGGATGACGGCAAGCACAGCGACAGCGCCTTCATTGGACTTGATCGGGCGGCGTTGATCGACAGGATACGCTGACGTTGAATCCCCGCTGGCAAACGCCGTTATCGAAAATGGCAGCCCAATCTAATCTGCCACTATCTCCATCTTAATTTAACAGGCCACCACAAGTACTCTGTATTGCTTCCGTCGTGCGAACCTGGCCTATCTATGTCGTGTTGTTATTTTGCAGCCGTAACTGCTGTCACTTGCAAAGGACGAATGCAGGCGACGCCTGAGTAAGGCAAGTTACGTCGCAAGGTCACGACACATTAGATGCTTCGTTTGAGGTAAATGGTAAATGGTTGCACTTACACCGTCTCTTTCCTTTGTCGGTTTGAAGATGTGCCAATGCGGTGCAACGCACCTTCCTCGCAATGGCCTTTTCGTAGCTCCGCTGTTCCACTTGTCTTCTCACTGCAGGTCGAGACCTCGTGATGGGAGGGGGGTGCTTGCATGCCGAACACGCTGGCGACTGCGTTGCCTACGATGCGCCGACCGTCCTGAAGAACGGAGAAAATGGCACAAAAAAGAGACAGGTCAGGTCACTTGGACACTTGTGGCGTTGCAGGCCCGACAGTCGGGGCAATGGCACCCTGTGTGCTGCTCCTTCCTCACCCCCCTCCTTCCCTCTTCAACGACGTAGCAACAGCAAAGGCGGTGAGAGAGGGGAAGGAGCAAACGTGCGTCAGGTTGCAACCTCCAAGAGGCAAACTGAGGATATGTACGACATAATTATCCATCGTCCACTTTCGGACGCGAAGCATCAAGTCTTGGGGCTCAGTAACGAAACAAGCTGTTGCTCGTATTCTATCGTCTCTTACCTTCTTATCCTCCGAAACTCACAAAGACAAAGGCAAGAAGCATCGTCGCTAGAATCGCACGGTCTCACGATAGGACCAAAGTAAAGCAAAGATAAAGATAAAATTTAAAAAGAGGACTGGAGAGTCGATTTCGAATGCGCGCCGGCGTGCGCTTCTAACGGCTCATGACAGCCTCGAGCAACGTTGTGCCAGTCAGCGCCCTTTCGGGATTTGCGCGCAAGGAGTCGAGATTTGGGCTCGCCACATAGCCTCGCCGGCACTCGTTTTTCCGGCCCAGTTATTGTCTCCCTTTGCCAAAAGACGACGTCGAAACGGTGCTTGCCGTTCTCAATATCCTACCGCTCGTGCACATCCACCTGCTTTGTACTTTTGTACTCCGCACATCATATTCCGTTGTCCCTGTCTTTCGATTGTTCGCTGCCACCTCTTTTCCCCCATCTTTACTCTCCCTCTGGCGCCACTCAGTCATCATGGTGTCAATCGTTTCTGATCCTGGTAGTCAATCAAGTCGATATCTTGACGTATTGACGTTTTGACAACCTGACGTTCTGACGTACCCCGTATTCGTCTGCCATTTTGAGTCTATGCATCTGCTGCAGACATCGCCCCCCTTTCCCACCGCTCTTTGCTTTTGGGGAGTTGGATCCGCAACAATCCCACCCAGTGGCGCTCTTCCATGTAGAGATGCCCATGCTCCAAGAGAGCAGGAACAGACATTGACGAGGCCAGTTCTGTGGATCGCAGTGTAAGTCCACTGTGGAGCTCAGTCTGCAGTCTGCAGCCTGCAATCCCCGCGGATCCCTGCACACCACAACCGCCGTGTGCGCCTGCGACGTCTTCACCGGTTCTGGGCAGGCCTGGGCATGGGGGGCAATGTGGCTGTTGTGCGTGTCTGTGTCTGTGTTGTCCAATTGTCGAAACGCTGTTCGCGATTCAAACAGTGTCATCCCCGACCTTTTTGCTGACTATGAAGCAGTTGCCAAAACTGACGATACGGCTTTATTTGCAATCTAGAATGCCACTCGCACCTGCTTATCCGTTTGATTTCCCCTTTGCTTAGTCCCGTCCTCTCCCATGCTTTCCCCTGTCGTCGTTGCAAATGCACAGGTCACACTCCGTGCTTCTCGACAAGTGCGATCTCCAGGAGTCGTCGAAATCTACTTATCAACCCCAGTCGCCGACGTCGTCGCCCTAGCGCATGTTGGTTGTTGGTTCGCCTCCCCAACCTCTTGCACTCTGGCCCCCTGTGTGCCTTTTCTGATCCCTCGTAGCCCACTGTAAGATATCTTAACTTACGACCTCTGGCCTCTCGCAACAATCGGGCTACTGGTCGCACTTTTCTTTCTTAGCCTCTTAGCCTCGATCGTTCGCAGACAGAAGGCGCCCCACTGCAACTGAACGCCGCGCCTAGGCTCTAAAAGCCCGCGGGTGTCCAATTGCCGCTCTTGCAGTTCGTTTGACCGAGCCCACCAGAAAAGGAATGAAGCGTGTGCAGCCCATACTATGGCCTGAGGCCTGTCACTCTTTCCCGTTTGCCCCCCTCGCCTCGTCCGTCGCTCGTCTCGCCTCTGGCTGTTGCTTTTCTCGTTATCAAGACGTCGCTAGTGCCGACCACCACTACCTACCACGCTACTGCTTGGTGGTCGCTCTTTCCTTGTCCGTCGGAAGTGCTTTATTTGGTGCCCTCCCCATATGTAAAAGTATCGTGCCCCCCCATATGGCCTCGCTTTCCACACCTTCCCTCCCCTTCCCCTTCCGTTCTCTCTGTTTCCTCTCTCTTTTCTGTTGTATTTTCATCCTTTCTTTATTTATGTTCACGATTTTAGACTTTACCCTTTACATTCTTCACGATACCTTTAGCATCTGTCCTCGAGAGAGAACAGAAAAGCAACAGAATAAGCAACTGGGCTTGTATCTGTTTTCTTCCTACTCGCGCAAACTTCCAATCTGCGCTTATCTTCTGTGTCTCTCACCCCAACAACTACTACGTATCTTCACCGGCGACGAACCCGAGAGAGGTGGTTTACTCTTTCGTCGTCTTGTCTTGTTGAGAATCCTCGCTCCTCTTCACCTTCCCGACTCTGCGGAATCCTCTGTCACGCCTGTTTCTGCACGATCTGCAACACTTCGTCGGCGTCACTTCACCTAGAGCGCATGCAATCTCCCACCTCTTCCAGTGAACCTTACGTCTTTACAGCTCTTCTTTCTCTCCTCGTAGAATCGTCCGAGTAGGCACATGACCATGGCCGCCGACTTCATAATGCCGCGCATTCCTACGGCGTCGCGCGACGCCTTCTACACGCAGCCTCACCAACGCCATGCGCAAGAGCAGATCCCGGCCTTCAACCAGCAGCACTACGCCTACGCCGCCGTCGCTGCCGCAAATACCGCCGCTACCGCGTCCAACCTTGCATCTCAGTACAATCCCCAGATCTCGCCCTTGAGCACGTCGAATAGCAGCTCGCCCACCTCGCCTAAGCCCGCCAGCAACAACAACAGCAATGGCAACTACCACACCCGCCAGGTCCGCCCCCTTTACATCCCGGCCGTCCTGCGGCGAAACGAGCATCCGTCGCGCGAGGGCCAGGCCAAGGCTGGCGACGCACCCGACCACAGCAGCGGCGACAGCAGTGCCGTGGGCGACGGCTCCGAGGACGACGATGAGCAGGACGACCACAGCCAGACCAGCCGCCGCAGCGGGGGCATGCGCTCCAGCGGCAGCTTCATCAGCCTCCCGGGCCTCGGTGCCTTTGGAATCGGTTTGCTGAGCCGCCGCTCCACCAACGACAGCGGCAAGTGTGTCGACACCAAGTGGAACCTCGACCAGTTTCCGGACGTCAATGGCTTTCCCTCGCGGAGCCACTGGAAGGTGTGTAATTTATGACTCTCCATGAACATGGCTGTTTATGAGGGCAGTGCCTCGTTTTACAGCGCCTCGTTTACGGTGGCAGTTATTAACTTGGTTAGCCGGACCCTGAGTCGACCATGTGCGACGAGCCGACGTGCAAGAAGTCGTTCAGCTACTTCACCCGCCGCCACCACTGCCGCCGCTGCGGCAACATCTTTTGCGACTTCCACTCCGCCTTTGAGATCCCGCTAGACGAGCAGGCCAACTACAACCCCAAGGGCTCGTCCAACCGCGCCTGTGCCTACTGCTTTCGCGAGTTCAAGGCCTGGCGCACACGCACCAACAGCAGCGACCTCTCAAGCGCCTCGCCTGGCACCACCACGCCGGCTACCGCCAACACCAGCGCCTACAAGAAAGCCGCCACGGCGCCTACGAGCCCGGTCGTGGCTCTTCGTCAGCCTGGTGCGCCTGGGACCCCGACGGTGGCGAAGGTTCCTGACGTCGCCCAGAGTGTCCCCGGTGACTGGAACTGGAGCACCTTCTAGAGGACTGTGACGACACACGCGAACGACTCTTTTTTCATACGCGAACCATTTTTCGATGCGACCCACATGTTTCTTTTTATCGACATAGATTTTGGTCCCCTTTTATGTTGCAGAAAGACAAGGCTGCCAGGAATGTATTGTACTTCCTTTCTGCCTTGTCTTTTGCATGCACTTCTTTTTATTTCGTTTTGCGAGCCTTCTTGTTCGACATTGTCGACTTTTGCATCATGGCGTCATATGGGCTTTTACCTTTCTTGTTTCTTTGTTTTTATATACCCAACCTCACCTACCTACTTCACGACGCGACACTACCGATCGACACACCCCACCGATCTCCCTCCTTCTCATACGACTCTTTTTACAGTCGAATTAATCGAAGCATTGCATTGCTTGGGCATTGCTTGTTTACTTTTCGCATTGCGAGCAGGTATTAGTTTGTTTCTTGCCTTCAGTTCAACTTGGGATATTTTGCTTTTTGTTTCTGGCGCACCTCAGAAGGTTGACCGTTGACCTTGCTTTTACTATATTTTGTTCTTTTGCGCAATAGACACAACAGTGAGAACTTGAGGTATTGGTTTGAGCCTCTCGTTCCTATTTTTAGATGGACAATCGGTCTGCTTTTTCGTGACCGCCTCGGTAGCAATTGCACAATAGACTTTTGGGACTTTGGAAGAGCCCCTTTTGATTTTCTAAATTTCCCTGCCCGTAATATTACAACAATCATTTTGCTTGTGCCCGTGACTGTATATAACCTACAAAGTTTGACGCAGGCTCGACACGATGAAATTAGACAAGATGACTCGATTAGGATGTAGATGCCGAAATATGATGTAAAATTTACTTTAAAAGACATACGAATTAAAACAATGCCAATGTGTGGGCGCCGTAAAGAATGCGGTGATCGTACGTCCCCCAAGAAACAAAAAGAAGACAATCCGTTTGAGACCAGTAACACACAGCGACCAAATGCATCACAATTTTCGCAACCTTACTTCTGTCCACTGTTCATTGGAGCCCCGACCGCCTCCCCGATTAGCTCACATTGTCCTCGCTGCTTCCACTCCAGCCAATGCGCTCCCGCACGGATCCCGCGCCGTACAGCGCCTCCAGCAGCCGGCCCTTTTGGCGAGCACGGACCTCGGAGAGGTACGTGCCGACGTCTTCGAGTCCGCGGATCTGCTCGTCCAGGGTCAGCGTGCTGCTGTTGACCGACCGCACGAGCGGGCTGACGAGTTTGCGCCGCAGACTCTCGAGGCTCGTCTTCAGCGCCAACAGGCGGTGGTTGTGCTCGACGAGCACGCCCTTGTTGCGCACCGTCTTCTCGCGCACGTCGCGCAGCAGCTCGCGGTTCTGCTCGTACTTGGCCGTGGCGGCGGCGCTGGGGCCGAGGATGCGCGTCCAGAGGCCCGCCAATAGATCCGCGTGGCGCTCGTCTTGGACACTGGCCTCGCGTGCGACGGTGCGCACAAGGTTGAGAAACTGGCGGTCGATGTTTTCAAACAGCGCAAAGAGGGCCAGGCTGTGCTGCAGTTCTGTTGCGACGGCCTCCTCGAGCACCAAAAGGAACTCGTGGAACGTGCGGTGCAGCGTGGCACGTGTGCGCTGCGGGCCGGACATGCCAAACAGCGTCGTGGCCACGGCGCCCACAGCCGTGGGCGATCCCGTTGCGACGTTTTCAAACAGGCCCGCGCAGGCGAGCAAGTTGTACACGTTGTCGTAAGCAGCGGCCAAGGGCTTCATGAGAAAAAGACTGGGCGACGTCGACGTCGGCGGTTCCTGTAGACGACCGAGCTCCCGTCGTGCCCAGTCCATAACAATCAAAATGCCGTCAATGTCGCCATCGATGTTTGAGAAGAAGCGGGTCAGTTCCATCGCCAGTGCCCGGAGGGTGTCGCTGAGCTCGTCGAGCTCTTGGACGATAATAGGTGCTGACGTGAGGTTGCTCAAGCGGACGCTTTCGCCTAAATCCCACACGGCCACACCGGTGGCTTCCAAATCGTGCACTTGAGCCACGCCATTTTCTGAATAGTAGATGAGCGGCTCAAAAGATCGTGCAACGCCTGCCACCTTGACGAGGTCTGGTACAGCGCGAAAGCCAGCCGCGTATGACAATGCGCGCAAGGCCGCAATTGACAGGATGCCAACCACGACTGACAGGAGAATGCGCGCCCAAGAGCGAGTCGCAAAATAGATTCTGCCGCGTACATAACCTAACGCAGTATGGAGAAGCTTGGTGTGGTGTTTCACCTCCGAGCGGACTGCAAATCGAATATAGTTGTCGGACGTCTCATGCTGGCCGTTTAGGAGCTCTAAACCAGCCCTCTCCTCCTGTATGGATTCCATAGCCTTGAGCCGCATGCCATCCATCCGACTGAGCGGGCTTGGGTAGACGAGCTCCGGTTCGGGGCTTCGTTCCTTGTCAGGGCTCATGCTGCCAGGCAGTCGTGTGCGCATAGCGCGCTCCAGCACGGTATCGTCCGCATAGCCGCCACCATGGTCGTCAAAGATGTCATCGTCGTCGGGCCCAAGCATGTCGTCTACCATGGCGTCCTCCTCACTATCAAACCCAGGACTTGATGCTCGCGACGAGGCAAATGTACGACCCAGCCTGGACTCTTTCCGCCTTTGAAAATGCTGTTGAAGGTGTGATGCGAAGGCATGTGGCGATGTAGATGGGTGTGGTAATGAGTTCTGTTGCTGTTGCTGTTTCTGATGCTGGTAGTGTAGCTGGTCGTCCGTCTCTCTCATTGGCGTCGCCAGAGTGGGTGAGCCGAGGATATTGTCACTTTTGCGCCAGAAGCCTGAGCTACGGTCGCCGTTTTCGAGGCGGCGCCACGCCGGAGGGCTGTACCCACCACCGCCAGATGCTGAATCCTCCACGCTGTCGTTTCCCTCGCTGTCGGTTTCGAGGAAGCCGGTGTGGGTCGACGGTTGTCCGAACACCTGTGGGAGTTGTGGGTTCACTTTCTGCTGGACGTGTTGCGGGTGTAGGGAATGCGACTGGTGTTCGCGGTGGGGAGAGATGGACGGTGTCAGGAGTCGGTTGTTGGCCGGGTCGAATCCGGGATGTGATGAGTCCCAGGATACCAGAGGAGAGCCAATTCGTGGCATGGTCGTTCGTGTCAATGCCGATAGGCTGTCGGCCTCGCTCCTCCCTATCGCTGCTGTCCGGCGATTGACTATGAGGGTCATATACGCCCACGTTTTTGCGGCGACTACTATGAACCACCAGCTTGGCCGATTCCGCTGTCGTTTCCGAGATGGTGTTCCTGCTGGTATATGTGCTTTTTGGGGGTGTCAAGTACTTGTTGCGACTTCCCGGACTGGTATTTTCCTTCTCCCGTTCCTTAGCCCGTTGTCTCTCTCTCGAATCTTTTGCGGCTGGCCTTTCGCGGTCACTCCGGCTGCTCTTTTTCTTACGGAAAAATCCGGAGAAGCGCTCTTTCTCACGATCGTCGCACTCCTCGACGTACCCCCCCAGTAGAGGTCGGAATGGCGGAGGCGGCAATGGTGGTAGTTGACGATGCTGCCAATCGACAACGACAGATTCTCTATTACGCCACTGTCGAGGATCGACGTAATCGTTGTAGCCGTCGCCGAGGTCGTTGGCAATGCGTTGGCGTCTGTGTTGGACGGTGTCTATATCGTCGTTTCCTTTACGACGCCGGTCGAAGCGGAAGAGATGGGGTAAGGGTAAGGACGGCAGCCGTGGCAAATATAGCGACAGAAAGACGAGGGCCAAGGTCAACGCGGCCAAGAACGTGCTGGGGGCAATATTGATGCTCAGCAGAGACACGTTGTTGTGGACAGCAAAGAGTGGCTGCATGAAGGGGGCAGGGGACGAGGTAAAAGGGAGAGAAAACATAAAAGTAACAAGAAATAAACGAGACAGTGGGAGAAGCAAAGATGAGAGTAGGAATGACAAAATAGGGACGGGAGACCGGCTGGACCAAAGAAACCTGGGTTCAGAAAGCGGTTGACGACGGGGAGAGAAAAGAAGAGCAAAGACAAAGATCGTCGTAGAGAATAGCGGGCAACGGGAGCGACTGTCAAAAAGGGACAGGTGGAAAAGAATAAACAAGGACGAGCACCAACTGGACGAGCACCAACTGGACGGCGTGCGCAAAGGGAGCAGAAAAGTTACTCGCGCGGCGGAGGGCGATTGAAGTGAAGAGCTGGTATAGATGTTGAGGTCACTGTTCTGTATGGAGGAGGCTTTGATCGATAGGTTTGCTGGGGCTTGCTGGATAGTCGAGGCTTTTCTTGTCAACCAGTGTCTTGTGTGATGTCTTGTCGTCCCATCGACTTGTCGTTTTCTGGTCTGGCGCAACACTGTTTTGTTTTGTTGTCCTCGACGGTGTGGGAAATCGAGAGGCTGGGAACGGCGCTGGTGAGACAATAGGGCTCCTCTTTTTAATCGCTGTGGGTGTGCGCCCAAGCTTCTCATGCAGCAACCGACAGGGCCAGGCCGCGGGTGGGCCACACGTCTTCTGCAGGCCGCACAAGTGGCGACCGGTCGTCCAATCAACAAGAAAGCACTTTGGACGAGCGAGGAGGATCTCGACGATGAGGTAGAAAATGGTGGAACTGTTCTCGTTCGACCGTGCGATATGAAGACGAGATGGCCGCCTCTTCGGGTGCTTCTATTCCTCGAGTCGACGCATCGGGCGGTATCAATGACCACGATCAGTGGAGAGATAAGATCTGGGCTGTAGATATTTGAGGTGAAGTTCCCCTTTATGTGGCTCCCGTGATGTGATGCAGCGGCAGGTCACAAATGCGGTTGGCCAGGTCCTGCCTGCCATGCCGGACTGGATTTGCCCCTCGACATGGCTACACATTCCAGAGAAGCAGGTACGAACCCCGCATCCTACACTTGCCTGAACCGCCCTTTCCCAACCACGCTCCATCGCTCCTGCCGCGTTTTGCGGATATTCTTACACGGCGACTCGTGCTACTACGGACAACAATCATCCCTTCTCTTTTTGAAACCGCCGTGTTAAAGTGCCTGCATGAACAGTCCTCGACTCCCAGATATGGCAGTCGCTGCCTAGTTAGGCCCCACACAACAACCGCTGTCAGTGGTGGTATTAGTCAAAAGAGGAAACATCAAAAACACTAAACGACGTAAACAAAGCGGGCGGGAAACAACACTAAAATACCCCAAATGCCACTAAACGTTCACTGCAAGGCCCCTGTCAGCCTACCAAAAACCACTTAACGCGTCTCGCTTCAGTTACGTGACGCGTTTTCAGCGCCTCTCGCAAAACAAACACAAAAAGGGCTCTCGGACGCTGGCTGTCTGATTGGCTCCAGTCGCGGTTTTCGTGACGCACGCCAACCCATTCATATGCGATGTCTCCTGACTTTTGTTTACGGAGACGATATCGCCACCATTCTGTCCTCGTCGACGTGCCAATAACATGCAAAGTTGTCTTTCACTTTGTCGGGTGAGGTAACCCGAGACACGAAAACATAAATACATCCGCGTTGTTGAATAGTATGATCTGCTGTGAACAGACCAGTGGAAAAGGGAAGAAATAATGGCGATGTTGCCACGAGGCCGTTTAAACGTGGATTTCATTATCGCTAACTGAGCATGACTATTTTTTTGGTCCAGTACTGCCTGGCCTCGGGATATAATAGCAATAGTGACGAAAACAGAGGAGCAACAAAGTGTGCAATGAGCCGAAGAAGTTAAATCTGACGAGAGATTCAGGAAAGACATTGGAAGTGAGGAGGGAAAAAAGATGAGCTCGACAATCGCTGACCATGAAAAAGAAAAACACAAAACTTCTCAACAGAGAAAACAATGATTGAGAGCCGAAAAACAAGCCGCCGATAAAGCGAACCGGGCAACAAAACAACTAGTCGATCTTTGCATTGGCCAGGCTCCTGGCTGTTGGGTTGCTGAGGTTGTTGACTTGGTTAAAAGCCGTCCGCTTGTACTTGCTCTGCTTCCGGAGCCGCTTGCGGGCGACCATCACCGGCACAGAGCTCTTCGTCACCAAATAGTTGGAAAAGGAGCCGAGAATCACACTGGAGTTGTTGTTAGTCATCAATACAAAAAAAGTCAAGAACGAGGCAGGAAAGAGGAAAAGAGGAAGAAAGAAGCGTAAGCTTACCCCTTCAAAGCACTGCGACCACGGCTGCCTAGAATGACCAGCGTCGGGTCCACCAAGTCAATCACCTCGGTGAGCAGGTGCCGCGGCGTCTTGCAGTGGAGCACCTCGACAATCACGCGCACCTGCAGCCTTGTCTTCCGAAGAAGTCTGGCGATTCTATCGGTAATATCTTGAACGGCGCGATGACGTTCCTCCTCGGCGCGAGATCGCTGCGGTGCCGGCGAGGCAGACGCTCCTGTGCCGAGCGCACTGCTGTCAGTGTTTCGCAGGATGAGCGACGGCCGAGCCGACGCGGGTGGGGCCGCCACACTAAGGGCCGCCGAGGACGCCGTTGCCGTCGCAAGTGCTGAGAGAGAGTGCGTCTCGGGGAGCCGTCCCGTCGCAGTCGTGGCGGAGACCGCCTGTGCCTGCTCCCGCGTCGTCTTCGGTTCGTCTTGAGAGTCGGTTCCACCGGGAATCCCCGTCTCCTCGTCCACGCAATATATGGCCACCAGGGTGTCACCGTCGCGGAGAACGGTACCGATGGCCCACTCCAGAGCATGTGTCGACTCATCGCTGAGGTCTGTCGCCACGACATATTTGCGGACGCGGCGGTGTTCATCGTCGCCGGCTTCCTTTTGGACCTTGGCAAAATCCCCGCGGTAGATGATCCGGATGGACCGCTGGGTTGCTGGCGTCGACATAATGGGCGTCATCGACAGCGTCAACTTCTGCGCGCTTTTTATATCGGTGTATTCAGCTTCGTTGTCAGAGTCCCACCGCGTGCGGGATTCGGAGCGCGACGCATCAAAGCTGTTGGCTGGGTGGACACCAGACTTGGTCTTGACTTTGTCACCCGAAGAGTTGGTGACAACAATTTCCGGTTCCAGAAGAGACCTATACGGTTGTGTACTTGCCACGTGAATACCTGAGAGGAGAGGGGTTAGCAAGGTGTGACTGACCACTTGTAAACTAAGTGTTAATGGGATGGGGAGGAGGGGGTAATCCCGAAATAATTTTGTATAGTGACTTACGTTCTTCCTCGGCCGCAGCCAGTAGACTCAAGCTTTGGCGGCCCGATTTGCGAGAATCGACGGGCGACTCGGACGGTGGCGGGCTCTTTTCGTCGGTAAAGCTTCTAGCTGTCTTACGGCCACGCTCACCTTCCTCGTCCGACGAAGAGCTGTGATTGTCCTCGCTGCTGTCCTCGAGTAGCTCCTCTCCATCGGGGCTCATGTAATCCTTTGCCAAGCGACCACTGCCGTTCGTACTCGAACCTCGCATGGGCAGCTCGCTGAGACTGCCACCACCGGCGCGCCGAATGTTGAAATCGGAAAGCCGCCGGTAGGCATTTTGCATGTCGTAGCCTTGGCTGTCGGCGAGAAATGCAGCGCCGGCGGGGCTGAGAGCACGCGTATTGATGCCTGTGTGCGGAGACTTGGTACGCACGCCAAGACGGTTGTGTGGTGATTGGGACTTGTGGCTGGGCCCCTTGCTACGAGCACCGCCCGCAGCGCTGCGTCCATGAAGTGGGAGCGAATGGCCAGGCAGTTTGAGGTTGCTCACGTCGGTGCCGCGCATGACTTCTGCCATACTGGTTCCACGTTTGGAGCCGGGACCAGCCGCATGCGAGCTCGACATCCCCGAGCGTTTGGTTAAAATGGGGCTCTCACGGTTGGTGATGATGTCGGCGAACTGGTAGTTGGCCGTGGGGTCAGGGCGGTCTGACCTTCCCTGGTGCGCCCGGGGTCCAAAGCCGACAGGCTGGCCTGCGGCGTCGGACATGCTTCTCGGGTGGTGTACACCACCGCCGCCGCTGCCACTGCTGTTGTGACGGTGGTGGCTCGCGGGCAGCTGGTTTGGCTCCGTGGGTGAGCTTTGGGCGCTAAAGACGGGTTGGATAGTGGGCATTGGCGGGCTGTCGACATCCAGCATGCTGCGGATGGGCACGGGTGGAGGTCGGACGGGGTCGATGTCCAGCATGCTCCGTATCTGTTGCACTGCCGGGCGTGGGGAGCTCTGGCGAGACGCATTGGACGCTCCTGCAGCCGACGCATTGGACGTCTCGGGAGGGGCCTCGAGGTCGTCGTAATCGAGAATGCTCTGCATGGGAGAGCGCATGGGCGAGCGGGGATTATTCGAGTATGGCGATGTGGACCTACCAGCGCTCGCAATGCTCGACGACCGGCGACTGCGATCGGAACGGGATCCGAGCAGCGCCAAGACCTCAAGGCGCTCCTCGTCCATGACTGCCTCCATCGACATAGGTTTGTGCGCCATGGTAGCAACTGGTGCGTAGGTGACTCGGCTGTGTATAGGCGAATAACCAATAAGTCGATGTTCAAAGTCAGAATCGCGATTGTAACTGCCGAGTCGACGAGTGTTGCAGCGACGAGTGGTGGAGAGTTCGATTCGGGTCGCAACGTGGATTCCGAGGACGAAGGCGACAAGTCTCGTCTCGAGAGATGGAGATGTTATGACGCAGCTAGCAGAAAACTACAACTGGCAAACACAAATGCTCTGTTTTACAGATAAAACGTCGAGATGCTCGTGGTGAGGGGGAAGCGAAGAAAGCTGAAGCGCTGAGCAGCACGTGGCGGGGCGAGACACAAGCCAGGCCAGCCACGAGCAAAACTGGTACTGTGAGGGTAAGGCAGGGGAGGAGAAGGCCACGTCTTGGCAGCTTGGCAGCTTGGCAGGAATGCTTGACAATGACCAGCAAAGCGACTCGGAGCGGCTGCACAAGGGCGTGTCAACCGGACAATACAGGGCGGCCCGTAGGGCAGACGATGAAGAGAAGCACAGATGGGTGCTCAAGACGTTGCGCGTGTCGAGATATGTCGTGTGCGCGCTTCGAAGTGCGCGAATGGTGCGATGAGACGGTGGGGATACAAAGCATAAAATGGCGGCTGAGATGCAAGTTAGATATGGAATCGTTCGGCGGCGTGCGAGCGACGAGATCTATCGCGGGATGATGGTCGGAGGCAGTAGAGAGAAGACGGCCTGGAGCATCAGCATCGTGTATCGAAGAGGGTCACGAGGTATGTTGTTGCTGTTGTTGTCAGTCGAGTCGTCGTCGCCAGTCGATCGCGTGCGCACGGCTCGTGATGGTTGGCAGGCGTATGTTGCAATTTACAAGCCTTGCAGAAAGCGCGCAGGTCTCTGAGACCGTGGCAAGGTTGTACAGGCTTGAGACAGACGCAGAGGCCGACAAATAGGGTACGGGGTTGTGAGGTAGACAAAAACTAGATGATTCTCGAGCCACATCGACTATGTCCTCGGATTGGTTTTGTTTCTTTGGGCCGTGGGCGTGTGGGGTGGCTAGGAAAAAATGGTACGTTGGAAGCTACCGAGTGTCCACAGGTTGATGACAGCAGCAGTGTTGTGTGCGAGAGAGGATGCGAGCAAAAGAGAATGCGAATAAAGATGGCGAAGAGAAAGGGAGAGAAAAGGACTGGGAGCCGCGATGTGGCCCGCACTTGGGCAGAGAGCAGTAGGGCAGCAGAGCCTGATTTGGAGCTCGAAAGGGCAGGAGCCGTACCTCCCCACTTTAGATAAAACAAGCGTGGCTCCTTCCGTCGCCGTCAGGTCCAGCAAGCTTGCGAAGATCGTTTCCAAAGGTCGCGGGGCAGTCGCAGCTTCCTTTCCAAGGCAATCAAGGAGACAGAATGAAGAAGCACTGCGAGGAAAGTGCGTGGAGAGAAAAGGAAAGAGGGTGAGAGACATGCGAGAAAAGAGGGAAAGAAGCAACGAGAGAATGGAACGGTGAGGGGGCCAAGCTTCCTGATAGCGACGATAACCCTGTAGAGAGCGCAATAGTGGGCGCGCCAAGCACCGATCTCGTTCTGGGCCTTTGCCCTGTGCTGCATGGGGCGTAAAGTGCCGCCCTAGCAGTCGTTCTCCGCAAAAGTTGGCCTCTACAGCCCTCTGGAGGCAGAAATGTAATTACGGAGTATGTGCAAGTAAGATACGTACACGACATAGTAATTGCGCTGTATTACGGAGTAGGAAACGATTGAATGGTGCGCGCGTGCCTTTCCCATCCAGGCCTTTTAGCGGGCGACGTAGTGGTTGCGCCTATCCAATTTAGAGTGCTGAGCCATGCCGTTCCTGTGCGTCCGCCAGAAGTCCCAAGTGCCAGTGTTCAGCGGGGTGTGTTGGGCGGTGGGGCCTGCTCTTGCTCGCTGAGTCCGTGTCTGTCCAGTACGAAATAGTCCAAGTCTAGTAGGGCGAGACCGCACCCCCACTAAAATGCCAAAATGGGGCCATACGGAAGCACAGTCATATCCCCCGCCCACTAAAAGTTGCCCAACGACTGCTATCGATAGACCGGTCACATTGTCCACTCATTACCTCGTGACCGTTTGGTGGGTTGAGGCAGATTATTGGTTTCTTCTCTTTTTTTCCCCCCTTTTTTCGGGGGGGGGGGGGGGTTCTCACTTTGCACATGTCAGCGTGCTTCTGCCACCTTGACTGATGCCGCCGTGACCGATGTCGTATTACATCTGCATCGATATGATTCTCAGTCCAGACGTGCCTCTGGTCTTCCAATCGCATGCCAGACGCGGTAATTACTCCGTACCCTGTTGGCGGTGGCTGCCGAGCGTGCATATGTATGCTGCAGCGATATGCGCCACCAACACAAAGTTGACAATCGATCGTCGAATCGCACGATGGGCAAATCCGGACTGAAAACGGTTCATTTTCCTAATTTCATAAAATAATCGTCAATGGCTTCATCAAACCCACGAGCTATCAGCCTTGGTTAGCAATTGAGTGGCCTGTGTGTGGTGTGCCGCCGCCACGACCTTCCCTAGGCGCAGCGTGATCTGTCTTTCGATGGCGTTTGTTTTGGGAAGATGTTGCTACTTTCGTGATTGGTTTCAAACTTATCTGTTCTACATATCCACGTGGAACAGCCCTTCTCCCTGGGACTCACAAATGCCTTGGTTTTGGATACCCGGTTTATTGTCTCGTCTCGTCAGCGTTACACAAACCGCTTGCAATTGCATAGTCCTCCGCAATCTCGGCTGCGTCAGTAGGCACATGGCGAAAACGATACATCTGGTTGGCGTTTGGTCTTGGAATCTCCTCGTGCGAAAGATCTCGGCTCCGACCAGGGCCACATTCTGCCTGCAGAACAGGACTTCTACGTTGTACAAGACGGCATAGTTGGACGCCAATTGGGACGAGCATATGCACAATGGTAAGGTTATGGCAGATCTGTTTTGTTCTTTGTCTAATGGGCCGGTACGTAGTACTGGTATAGTTACAGGATAGATGCATCGGAATATGCACCAGCATTTGCTTCAAAATTGTGACACCACCGCCATCCACCCTTTCTCGGTGTGCGGCTGCATATGCGACAGAAAACGAAAAACGCTCGCTTCGCCCGCTCAGCTTCTCGGCCAGCAAACAAAACACGTTGCCAGTTGTTGGCTTATAACTTGCTCTCCGGCTGCAGTAGAGACAGCTTCTCCCGCAGCGACTCCTCGGCCTCCTTGGCAATCCGCTTTACTAGCACATCGCACGTCGGGATGTCGTGGATCAGGCCAATGACCTGGCCGGCCGTCCAGACACCGTAGTTGGGGTCGCCGTTGATAAACACCTGGCGGCCACGCGCGCCGCTCACAAACGGCGCAATCTCGGAGAACTCGCCCGACTTGCTCTCGTGCTCGACCTTGAGCGCCTCCTCCGTCACCTTGTTGCGGTACAGCCGCGTGGTGTTGCGCCAACGGCGCAGCACCAGGGCGGTGTCGGTCTCCTGCGCCCGGACAATCTCCTGCTTGATGTTGTTGTGGATCGGCGACTCGACGGTGCACATGAAGCGCGTGCCCATGTTGATGCCGCAGGCGCCGAGGCACAGCGCGGCCGCCAGGCCCTGGCCGTCGGCAAAGCCGCCCGAGGCCAAAAAGGGGATCTTGAGCGTCTGCCGCGCACGGCTCAGCAGGATAAAGTTGGTGATGTCGGACTCGCCGACGTGGCCGGCGCACTCGAAGCCGTCGATGGACAAGAAATCGACGCCCAGCTTGACGGCGCTGAGGGCGTGGCGGATGGTCGTGCACTTGTGCAGGATGATGATGCCGGCCTTCTTGAGCATCGCGATGACGGGGCCGGGGCTGTTGCCGGCGGTCTCGACAACCTTAATGCCCTCGTCAATGACCGTCTGGGCATACGCGGCGTAGTTGGGCGGGACAAGCGACGGCAGCAGGGTGATGTTGACGCCAAAAGGCTTGTTGGTCATGGTGCGGCACCGGCGGATCTCGTCGCGGAGCTCCTCGGGCGTCTTGAAGATGAGAGCCGTGATAATACCGAGACCGCCGGCGTTGGACACGGCGGACGCCAGCTCGGCGTAGCCTGGAGAATGTTAGCTGTTTGTATCCGGGCATGAGTGTCGGCGCCGTGACGTCGGCGCGTCGTCGCGTTGTCGCGCCGTTCGTTGCGACGTCATTTTGCGATTTTGCCGCAGTCACATGCAAAATGCATGGCTGCTCGCAGCGAATTGGAGAAGGAGAATGTTCAGATGTTCACGTACCGACATGCATCATACCGCCCTGGACGACGGGGACTGTATCGCAAAGAAGAGTATCGAGTCAGCATTAATTGTTTGATGGTGTCTTTGTCCTGGATTTTCTGACAAATGGAGGGACGCCGTCCAAGTGAAGCATACCGGTAATCCCGAGCCGTCTGGTGAGCTCAGTGTTGAACGGCATTGTGGCGGTACGCTGGAGTGTGGAGGAGTGGTCGGTTGGGCGGGATGGGTAGAAGAAGAAAACGGGAATAAAAGTACGTCAAAGAAGAAAACACGAAAGACGAGAAGGCGATGCGTCGTGAGAGATAAAAGAAGGCGCGGAAAGAGTGTATGGCAAACTGGCCGTTCCTGCCTCGTCGTTCCTGCCACAAAAGAGCGAAATGGGGCTGCTAATGACTCGCCTGACTCTTAGCGGACCGCGGACAATATGTCACGTTGTGGAGGAGGGGCCGTTCGGCTGATGGGGAACATACCGAGGTCCAGATGCCTGAAGCTGCGGAGAGACACGCAAACAGGAGGGCTTAGCAGGCGAGCGAAGTACCCACTTTTTCTCCAACCGTCGGCATGGGACTTTAGGTGCCCGTGACGACAGAGGCGCTGTTGTTGGAGGCTCTTGCCACTGTTAACAGTTAGCGGACTAGTGCAAAGTTGCAGAAGGTGCTAACCACTTCCTGCCAAGAAAGAAACGGAACAAAGAAAATATAAAAGAAAGACGATATAGAAATTAGAGAAATATACTGCGGCGAAGATGGATACGAGAGATTATACTGGTCTTTATAGGTTTGAGTCAAAGACAGATGTACTCCATTTTTGCACGAGGGAAGGGTATGTCCTGTAGAATAAGCAAGTCCCTCCAACTTGCAGAGATTTGATTGCTCGTCCGCATCTTTCGTGAGTTTAAAAGAAGACATTTGTCTTTGTTGTATATAGCTTTGAGTGGGATGAACTTCAGCTGCCTTCTGTGCAGAGACAAACTCTCTGTACCAACACGTTTCCGTTAAGTGCCTGTAGGACGCTCAGCCTCGAACGTTTCACAGTGTTTCTCTTCCCCTTCGGCCCTCAGCCTTGTAGTGTCTGTTATTTTAATATAATTGTTTGTTGTAAGTGGTAGCTTCGGCGTATTTAATAGAGGCGAAGGGTATTGCTCTTTGGTGGAAGCCCGCAGAACTTGGCGATCCTTGCCTTCGGAAGACGTTTGAAAGCCAGGCGACAACGTCATCCACTAAACGCACATCGAAACAACACCATATCTTCGTTGTGACGTGACGAGTGGCGACTTCAGCGAGCACCTTCTTGCTCATCCATATTTTATCCCAAGTCTTCATGGCGGCCCTTCCTTAGAAGTACAATTCAGCCACGGTGCGGGGAGTCGACTAGGCGTGGTCCTCGGCTGCGACGACAACGTCGACTTGTTACTTCCAAGTCTGCCCGGCATCAATCGATTCCACCTTGCCTTCATGTTTGATGACCAGAACTGACTTTTAGTAAGGGAGGGATCTGGGTTCCGCATATGGGATACGGGCTGCCTATGGCGGGATAACGCACAACGCAAGTCGAAATTCGACTGGCTTCTACAAGGTCCTAGCATTCTCAACAACAAACCGCCCGTTTTCATATTACAAAATGTTGTTCCCCTCCGCGATACCACGTCCTCGGACCACGTCGATTGGGTATCAAAGTTTCGCAACGGCACAGCTGATTCCAAGAATCTCTCCGAATCACTTGTTCTACAAAGCTGCCAAAGCACTGCACTCCCTTCTCAGGTACCTACGCCATTGAACTCCTTGCGCACCATTCTCTATAAGAAAATACCTGGCACGGAGGCTTGGGTGTGGTCACATACGCTTGGAATGTGACAACTGGCGAGGAATACGCAATAACGGAACTAAGAAGGGGTATATTGCAACAGGTCAAGTCGATATGGACATTTGGAAGAAGGAGGCCCGGATTATGGGGAGCATCTCTTATGTAAGTACTACAGTAGTGCTGCTCGCAAGTTCCTCACAGGAGCATCATAAAAGTGGCTTCAATGTCGTGCTGATATCCTAAACACACTAGGACCACATTGTGGAATTCCTCGGCCCTTCTTACTTGCCTCATCTTCAGCTAAGGCTTAAGTATGTTCCCGGAGGTGACCTCGAGAAGTACACTGATCTGTCCACGTTCGAAAACACCCAAGTCCTTTGCCAACTGCTCTCCGCCCTTCGATGTCTCCATGCGCTCGAACCACCGGTCGCACACCGCGATATAAAGCCGGCCAATATCCCGCTGAACAGCTCTCTCGTTATACGACCGCAAGGAACCTTGTTGGGCGGCGAGCCAGGGAGTCCTGAGCCCGCCCGCCACGATGCAAATGTTGTGGAAGACGTAGAGCCCCAGGCCGGCAACGTCTATGTCTAGGTTCACAACCATCTCGGCCGCGCCGTCCAAGATGAGAATAAAAGGTCACGCTGACATCACCAGTTAGAGAAGCAACGCCTCGGTCAGCCCGCAAAAGGACACGCCCTGGAAGTGGGACCTCTCTGCTGGAAGTCCACTAGTCGCTCTCAGAGTCGGCTTCAGGAGGCGAGGCCACGCAAGGCACATTTTCAAAGATGCTGCGACCAGTAAACGGAGAAAAACGGCCTCGGTTGTCTATGGGTTAGGAAGGCAGAATTTAGCGGATAAGAGAAATCCTGTGCTTTGTATATCGTGGATATAATATGTCGAACGCCATACTGTAAGGCCCGTTTAGGAAACTCTATCAATCACTGACCCATGAGATAGCGAGTGAACTGCCCGAAAAGTCCAATGTTTACGGGCCGGACCGAACTCTAGTGGTCTTTTAGGCCTTAGTTGGCCAATCAGGTGCTGTCTTTGCCTTTAACCGCCACTGCTAACAGACGAGCTATTTGAAGTGGGGCGAGGATGATGTCGCCAGGCCAAATCAATAGATGGCTCCATGTTTTGGCCTCGTGTTGCTCTGTTGCCAACATCAGTCTTGCGCCCTCTTGCGCGAACTTGCCCTCGTTCATTCATTCACCTCCGCGACCTCTGCCATATTGTCCCTCGTCCGATCTGCATCCCACGCGACATCGCATATTCCGACTCAAAATGTCATTCGACGAGTCTCGCTGTGTGTCTTCGCGGCCGCATATCTTCTGGACGTCGAAATGAGCGAGCTAG
The DNA here is from genome assembly GCF_000961545.1 of Sporothrix schenckii 1099-18. Lineage (NCBI taxonomy): Eukaryota > Fungi > Ascomycota > Sordariomycetes > Ophiostomatales > Ophiostomataceae > Sporothrix > Sporothrix schenckii. The sequence goes on from NW_015971148.1 coordinate 4,184,003, forward strand.
TCGAGTACATTAAGAGCAGCGGCTCCGGTAATGGGGTGTTTAACATCTCAAACATTACTGGCTTGGAGAAGCTCTCCGAGACGCAAAGCGACGAGCTGCTGCGTGGGCTAAGGTAAGAAGCGTTTGTACTCTACCTCTTACTGCTACGCAGTATTACTACTATACTAGTTCGTACTCACTTTCCCATTTCATAGACTCCACTAATGCATAATTGTTGGCAGGGATGCTGGCGATGCTGCGACCGCCACATCGCAACCGGTAAACGTGGGCGCGCCATTTTCCCGTCTGAACATACCATGTGCTCCACAAACTGGGCGGCCGGGCGGTCTGCTCGATCGAGGGGCTGTTGCAAATTCTGGATGACTCGGGCTCTGCAGCGAGCATCACTGCCATGCTGCCCTGGTTTACTGATTCAGACTCCGTAAACCGAATCGGACAGGTAGAAACGAGGTTCTCGAGGCAATGTGAACGCTGGTGTGACTTTCAAAAGTGGCAATGCAGCCAGCGCGGGGACCCCAATGGCGATGGAGGATTCCCTGTCTTCCTCGAGGCACAACGGGAAATGTGCGAGCGGATGGACGCACACCGGGAGGTAGCCCATCCCATGTTCGAAGTGGATACAAGACGGTTATGGCAGCTGAAGCCAGACCTTCGGCAATGCGGTGAAGACCAAACATTCTCCACATACACCGCGGCTCTCAAGAGACGCCTCGCGTCCCACAACTTCAGCCGGTCCTTGCAACTACGAAAGGACCCTCGCCAGCAAACGGAGTGGACGACCTGGCTTTGAGTATCTCAACTTTGAACAGTGGTGGGTTGAGAAATCCACCAGAGCCCTAGAGGCGAAGAAACCGCGATACAGTAAAGCCTGGAAGAAGCTGCTCGTGGCCGTACAGGATTTACCGAAGGGAGTGATGGGCTATGACCAAAGGCAGAGATTGGCTTTGAAGTCACGATCGACCCAAATGAAGTAGAATACCAGCAAGAGTTGTTCCACGACGGTGAACGTATCCTATGGGCTCCAAGAAAAAGTACGAACGATACCTTTGGCATTTTCATCTGAGAGACAATACTATATAGGCGTACAGAGGCGATTGTCCGTCGCTAACGGCGACGAGTGCAGTGGGCTATCAATGAAGCGCGTTTGATGGAGGCTGAAATGTCCAAGAAAAAGACGACGAAGCAGGACGTCGGAGTCGGGCACAAAAGACGGCGTGGTGACGTTGAAAACCAAGACCAGGACGAGGACCAGGATCAAGAACAAGGTCAGGTCATAGCCGAGCGGCAGTCTAGACGGATAAGGACGGGTGACAACAAAGATCATGCCGCCTTGGAGGCGACCACAGCAGGGCCTCGTCGAAGTATGCGCCTGCGCTCTTAACCTACTCTGTCCATCCAGTTTCTTAATTTGAGAGCATTTGGGAAAGGGTTGTTAGCCAGAACTGGCTGTGATGATGTACCTTATTGAGTGGGCTATTGCAATGGGACCGAAACATGAGACCAAAGAGGCAAACTCAGCGTTTCCCAGCTTTGCCCCAGATACCGACTTGATTGGTGTTTAGCAAAATGAGCTACTGTTTAACTTCTGAGGCCATAACATGTGCCGCTTGGGACCACGGCCGGCCGTAGACGGCATCGCCGGTCATTTTGATGGGATGATGTTGCTCCAAGCTGTTCGTTTGCATGTAGCCTCAAAGTCTCGTCCGTAGACGTAGATCCTTCAACGCCGTCGTACTCTGCAGAACGTCTTGGTATCTGTTTCCTTTGTAAACTCTGTTGTGAGAGGTTGCTCAGCATGCGTTTTGCCTGTCATTTTTCGATGCACAAAACACAAACGTTCATCTCACTCGGGCTATCCCTTCTAGCTACTGCTCGTAATTCTTTCGTTGCGTTCCCACTTATAGTCTCTCACATGCTGTGCAATAAAGGTCGGGCGATTTGTTCGACTTCGTGGCACGGCCTTGCGGCCTCTGATCGCTCGCTGTTGTGTCCATCCATTGTCTTTTCATGCTTTCCCTAGACCTCCCAGACCGTTTCGTCTCCGGAATGTGCGACTGACTCGATTTAGCGAAGCGGAACAGTATACCGCGGGTAAATGGTGGTGCAACAAAGCAAGCTGGTTGGACTGCCCACGTCGTCTGAGGTTCCTTTCCTGTCTTTTTCTCCGCGGCCCATCCATCTCGCATTGTCTGAGTTCGGGCAGTCTCTCGGCAGCCAGGCGAGCCAAGCTTCATTCCTTCGTCCAGTGAAAGTGCCGATGTGGAGGCCAGCTGACATTTATTTCTTGTTCCTTTTTGTGTAAAGTATCTGGCTTCTCGAACGTTTCTGTGCGGCCCTGATATGGCCCTTGTCCATGTTCCTGTCCTTGCTAGTATGAGCTGGCGCTGCCGTTGTCATACTGTTACCACTCACCTCTCATGGCCGTGCATGCGTATGTGCGATGCGGCTTTTGGTCAAGAAGAAAGACGTGCTGTGCATGTTCGAGATAGCATCAATTGGCCGTAGGTATCACTGTCGTGCAACTTGGTCGAAGAGGGGGAAGGCACGACAGGTCGCCTGCACACATTTTTGTGCATCTGGATAGAAAAGATGGTCGCACCTGCCAAGTCCAGAGATCTGTCACCTGCCTCTACTTATGTCCATAACTCTCTGGTCGTGCCTTCCTCCTCTTGTCAGGTCGCACTTGCCTCTTCTCGTCTTCTTCCCAATCTGGCATTGCCGCATTTGTTCGCCCATACATTGCATTTCTGCTGTGTCCCAAATTTTTGTGCTTCCCAACATTTTCAACCTGTCTTCATCTCTTGTCTTCACCTGCGATCAGAACAAACCCTCCCTGCAACTTGCTTTGACCTCACCGCACCACCCATCGTTGTCCATGCCACCCTTGCCCTCAGAAGAACATGGCCACGAATATGCTGCCTTTCGCTCTCGTGATGTAGCGATACGCCATTTCCCTTCTTTTTAGCCGTCCTTCCTTTCTTCTCCTTGTCTTCCTTTGTCGTCCGTTGTCTTTTTTCTATGCAATCGCCTCTCTCTCACCCTTGTGTTGCCTTCAACTGGCATTGATGCACGCAAGGAATCGTGCCTCCAACACGATTTCGAGACACAACGGCATCTCGTCATGGCCAGGTGTGTTTTGTCCCGCAATTCGAAGGAGTGTGCACATAACTCCAGTAGCTATTTACTGAGGTAATCACCTTTTTAGGAATAATGTTGAGGCATCCTTTTGACTAGACAAATAAGAGAAGACCCAAATTCGACTTGTTGGCCCACTCGAGACCGCCCTTCGGCACGAACTCCGCCAGCTGGACCATTCTTTCTCTCGGCTAGCTGTTGGTCGTCGTTGGACATCATTCCGCCAAGCCCAATGCATAAAATACCTCCATGCTTGGTGCGCCCTTTGTTCTTCGGCTAGTGGAATCTTCTTTTGGGTTTCAACGACCTGCAGGTCATACAATGGAGCGGCCATTGTCTTTACCGGTGCCTGCCTAGCCACAGCGAAACTGTTCCTTTTGTCACGGCCGTTCGCCAGCGAAACGTACAGCGTACGCAAGTCGTGGCCAATGAACTGTTGTGGTTTTTGGTAGCCCTAAAAACGGGCGTGCAGGAGTGCCTTGCTGGCAGGGCTGACCTAAAACAATGGCCTGCCTTGCCTCATGTCATCTAGAGGCATACGGGGCGGCTGTCCCAGGCCGACATGTAGATTGTGCAGGCTCCGGCGTTTTATATCATTTTATTTTGACCTGATCGCGGCCTTACGAACGGGCCGTTTTAGCACCAGGGCGCAAACCAGAATGTGGTGAGTTGTTGCATCTGTCGAATCTGCTCCTGAACGCCAACATGAGTAAGCTTTCCGTCTGTATGAAAAGGATACGCACCTAAACACCAAGTCAGGTACCGCAACTGCAGCCGTCAAACAATTGTCTCTATAGTCCACGTTGGACAGCGTCATATCCAGAGCATTATCCGCTACACAGCAACAACTACTCGGCCCAATGACGGGCTGCGCGGGCTAAGCGGCGGCTCCCGATCTTGGCTAGTCGTCTGCTACGCACATCACAAGGTTCATACTCCTCTCTGGATAACATCTCCGCCTTCTCTTTTGAAATCTAGTTCATATCCTCCCGATGTTTCAGACCTGTTACTTCGTCTTGACAATTCCGCATCTTTTTTTTTTTTGGCTTTCCATTTCCATTCAATCTCTTCGCCTATCCGGTAATAAGGTCGTGAAACAAATTTCCGTCAGACTCACAAAGCATCAAAAGAATCGGTAATAGACAAGCTGGCCCAGCTGGCTCACCAGTTATGCAAGGCATCGCCACAATCCTCTACGCCAGACCACTGTTGTCAATCTTATGCAACGTCCACGTCACTAACGAAAAAAAAAAAAAAAAAAAAAAAAAAAAAACAACGACAATAGACAATAACAATAATA